>NC_081848.1:72159203-72882135 GCF_963259705.1 Myotis daubentonii
AAAGAAATCTGGCTAGAACATGACACAATTTTCCTCCCATTTGCATTAGCCAACACCACAAAGATTCTCAATATGTCTGGCCTGATTCAGGACACCCATTAGTGTTGGAGATCACTACCCTTTCCCTCTCTTCAACTCTGTTTAATGAACAAGTATATCTTGTTTGTGTGACATTTAATTTTATACAATGTTAATTTAAGAAATGGATTAGTACAGTGGATATATTAATGGCTATGTCTCTTCAATCTATTACTGAGCTGTCAGTTTATCCATGAGAAAATATTACTGGGCCGGGACCATTGCTCAATAAGAGTAATTTTGCATTGCCGATGTCTGTGCCCTTGTTTTGTCAAGGCTGTCTGAGAGACATTTGTTATTTTTTGGAAGTCCTTATTGGATTGTTTTGGGGATGTAGCTGATTCAGACTGTATGAAACTCTACCTTTCCTACTCGGGTCTCTTTATCATGATCATTTTTGTTATTTGGCTCTCCTTTGGATGGAGGGCATTTGTTCTGTTTGTTTGTTTGTTTCTGTTTTCTTTCTTAGACCTCAGTTTCAGTGGATTGAATAATGACACATTTTAGTTCATGATGCATGATCCTTCTTACTTTTTGCAAGACCCCCAGTATTTTCTTTCTTTCTTCATTTTTATCCTTATTTTACATATTCTCCCATTTCCCTCCCTTCACTATAGCAACCATTCTAATGGCCTAATTCATACTTCTTGGTTGTACATGTGTCTTCCAAAGTGTGCATTGCTATTTTACATGCATTTCCTTTTAAATTATGTAAATGGCATGATGTCAAATATTTCACCTTCCACCTTCTCACTCTTTAAAAAATCAACATTGTGCTCTTAAGATTTACCTATGCTGCTATGTGGACATCTAATTTGTTTTTGCCTCTGCTCTCTTTCTTCTACCCTCAGCCTTGAAAGGATGTCAGTGTCCAGCACGCTGACCCACTCTGATCCTTGCAGTGGTTCTCAACCTTCCTAATGCTGAGACCCTTTAATACAGTTCCTCATGTTGTGGTGACCCCCAACCATAAAATTATTTTCGTTGCTACTTCATAACTGTAATGTTGCTACTGTTATGAATCGTAATGTAAATATCTGATATGCAGGATGTGTTTAGGCGACCCTTGTGAGAGGGTCGTTCAACCCCCAAAGGGGTCGCGACCCACAGGTTGAGAACCGCTGCTTCAGTGGTTGGCATCAGAGTCAAGCGATGATGCGATGATCCCAGAGGAGCTCCTCTGCAGTTTGTGCAGAGCTCTATGACAGAGGCATGGACATTTAAAAACGTGTCTGTCAGTTCCTGCAGATACATTGATTTTTCTTGCCAGGAGGTGACAGCAACCCTACATTGTTCTGGAGGTGAGGGAAAAAAAGCTTTTTCTGAGGGCACACCTCCGTTTCTTCATTAGTAATATGGAGAGGATAGCAGTACTTACATCATGAAGGTGCTGAGATTAATATAAGATAATTTATGCATCTGTTTGGTACTGTGTCTGACATTGATAAAAGGCTTGCAATCAGTATTCTAAGTCTAGTGTTCCATTCACATTGCAGTGTGCTGCCTTATAGCACGAAGATTTGTTCTTTTATTAGCATGGACATTATCTGGAAAATGTTAGAGAAAGCCAGGGATGGGGACTGATGCTCTATATCATGTTATTTAATTGTGAGCAGACAGACTCATGCTTCATGTGCAAGAGACTGTGAAAGCTGGAAACATGAACACAGCTCAGTGTTTGTAATCACATACACCCACAACAAAGTTCTTATCTCCCAATCAGTTGTCATGATTGTTGTTGTGTTGCACGGTCATGATGCATAAATGGTACACGATGTACGGACACACATCTACTATTACTGCTTTTACCAGCAGACTATGTTTTAATGTTCCAGTTGTTCTTCTGATTTTGTTTTGCATTTCTAGTGTCACGAACCTTCATGCATGTGAGGGACAGGTGTACAGGGTGAAGGGGAGCCTGACCCAGGTGTCATGTGGTAGAAGGCATGGCAGGCATTTTAGAAGGGGGATCATGAATGGCTGTGCTTGAGGCACTTTGTCACAGCACAGGGCCTGGTGGTGAGAGACATTGGTCCATCTGTGTTCCCCCTTTTCAGTGAGGAAGACACATAAGGATGTCACTGGGCTCACCTCAGTTATGCCTACTCAGGAGAGCAGGTCCTGGGGTTGGGAGGTAGTGGCTGCAAAAGAGATGCAGAAACTGTGCCTCATGGGGCTTGTCTGACAGAAGTCTCACACACCTGGGCCAACCTCACCTCTGTGCTGAGCCCGACAGCCTTCATCCCACCGTCTGGGAACACGGCCATCCCTCACACTCACTTTCCTATTGTCGCTGGCAGCTTCCACACAACAGCAGAGTTCAGTGGTCATGACAAAGACCTCGCAGTGGGCAAAGTCTAAAATGCTATGTGCACCTATCCAGAGGAACATTGCTGACAATTGCTCTAACTCAAGCGAGCACTTTCCTTTTCGTGGATAGATGGTAGGAGGCCGTGCAGTCGAGCAGTGAAGAGCAGGCCCTCTGAAGTCAGAGCCCAGGCTGCAACCTGCTTGCTCTATGACTTTCAGGCCCCCTTACAAGGTTTCCTCCCTTATAAAGCAATAAAAAATATGCTCTCTCATAATGTTCTTGTGGAGAATCGGCATGCCAATTAATACCAGGTGCTTAATGGTGCCTGGGATTTGGTAAGTATTCGATGCATTTTAGATATTTGTAGAAGTCCAAAGGTTGGCATGTAAGTGAATATGAAAAGTGCAGCGCTGTAGGCAAGCTATCAGATCACTGTGTGTCTGAGTGCTGGGAGAGCATGTTTCAGGAGGTTGTAAGGGAGCAATTGAAGGGAGGCCTGAATTGTTGGAAGTGAATTATACCCAGATAGCTCTTGGGGTCTGGCCTGGTCATTTTAAGTGCATGAAGGTGCAAACAGAGGTTCTTCACATCAGCCTTGGGATCTGCTCACCTGTGCAGAGATCTGAGGAGGGTATAAGGTTCTGTCAGTCAACAGGGGTGTCTTTTGTCCTTGTGCATCCGTGTGGTTCCAGTTGGATCAGATGCCCGGGAGTGGCGGCCTGTTACCGAGTGCAACAGCCATGCATTCTGGGAACCAGACGGGGTGTGGACTGCTGCTTCATTTTCTATAAATGGGTGTCCAAGGTCTTTCCCCACAGGTGTGAGGAGTCTGATCTGAAGAGCATTTCACAAGATAGAGAATGAGAAATTGAGACTCCAACTTTAAAAATCTCCCGACCACGGTTGAGAGGCAATAGGATCATTTTCTGCCAGTCTTGCTCCAAGAGGAGGCTGCCGGTGCTGCTGCTATGGAGCAAAGAGCAGCTAGGTCAGCCCAAATGTAAGGATTTAACCACTTCCTCCCAACACTTTTATTCCGTTCCTGTACTCGTCTGCCGCTATTAGTATATGAAGTATTACTTTTAACATATTCTTGTTTGACTTTTATAACTTGCTAATGTGCCTGCCATTTACATTAGGCTCTTACCAAAGTGAGCCACTGAGTTTAGCTGATGATGAGTCTGAGCAAAATTTTGTGAGCATTGCCTCTGCCAAGCACTGGGTTACACACTGTATCCTCCTTTGGAGTCTGACCTATATTAAGTTCTCAATAATTACTTGTGAACAGAGGTTGAGTGATGCTAAATATATTTGATATAGTTCCTATCTTGACACATTTCCAAGTGTAAGTGGGAAAAATAGGCATGAATCCTATCATATGTATGATAGGTAGGTATTTATACATAAATAAGTTGAAGCTCAGCTACATTGAGTGACCTGATTAATGTCAAAGCCAGAGTTTGATCCCAGGTCCAAGCTTGCCCTCTTCATCTTTAACCTCTACTGCACCTCTTGATAAGACTGCGGGAAGATTGCATGCATATATGCATAACCCGTGGGCACAGACAATGGCATGGTGAGGGTGGGGTGCAGGGAGGATGGGAACAGGCTGGAAGAGGTTGATGGGGGAAAAAGGAAGACCTATGTAATACTTTCAAGATTAAAAAAAAAAAAGGCTGCAGAAAGAGAGACTGAAGACTCTTGGTGAGGAATGGCCATTCCCTTCCCCCCTCCCCCCCCTCCCACACACCCTCACCACTACCAGGTGTGATCTTTAGGATGACACCACAACCTTAAAATAAGTTTGTCTTTAGTTAAGCTGTTTTTTAAAAATTGGGCTTTTTTTCCTCTTCTAATTAAATAATCCATGAGTAAGATGTCTTGAAGAAGTTCACGCCCAGCAGGGAATGTGAACATGTAAACACAGACACTTACAATGGCGCATGGCTTGTGCTACAAAGAAGATTATGTACAAAGTCCTGTGGGAGACCACAGGGCCAGTGGATTTGTATTCACCTTCCCATCATTTCTGCGCTGGGGACCAGCCTCATTCACATATTTTACAAATGATGCTCATTAAGACACAGAGTGTGGCAGAAGCGAAATGGTGATGTTCCACGGTAGAATTCTAAGCAGGCGTCAGCTAAGGCATATACTGGTCAGTCATTGCTGCTTTGGGAACTCAGCCCAGGCTCTCTCTGCATGATTATATTGTTGCTTTTCAAGGTCCTACATTTTTCTGGCCACACTCAGTCTGACTGTACTGTTTCTCTCTCCTGCTTGAGCTCACCCTCCAACCTGCCGAGATCTTTCCATTGTGTTAGATAAACCATGCACTTGCCATTCTCCTGTCACTTTGACTGCTTTCCACCTAATTTTTCTCTACACAGTTCCAAATTACTCTTTAAGACCCAATTAATTCCCTACTCTGTCAGGAAGCCTTTCCTGATTATACCAGCTCACCCACAGCTTCCTTCTCTTAACAATTATTGTATCAAACAAAACCATATTTATTTGTTTTTATGTGGTCGGTGTTATTTTGCCCAACTCGGTTGAGCATTCTTGGAAGGGTGGGGACCATATCTTAATACTTTTATTTAGCAAATAAATATTACGTTATGTGTTCAAGTGCTAGATACCGAACTCAGTGATGTGAAATAAAGATTGTTAGGTGGGAGACACGCTGTGTAAAATTCATACATGTAAAAAATACTGGACAATGGAGAAGGTATTAGGAAAAATAGGATCAAATCTGTGGGGTTTAGAAGAGGAAGAGCTGACTTCTAGTTGGAAGTATTAGAGAAAGCTTTCCTGATGCCATGACAATTGCCTACAAAGAATAGGGTTGGGGCAAGAATCCCACTGCACCTCACAGTCAGTGCCTTCAGTGACTATTGGTCTAGGGTGGTATTGATAAACTTTTGTTGCAAAGGTCTACATTTTAGGCTTTTCAGACCACACAGTCTTTGTCTCAACCACTCAATTCTGCCACTGTAGTGTGGAAACAATCACAGACAATATGTAATGTATAGACATGACTGTATTCTAATCAAATTTTATGCAAAAGAACAGGTAGTGGTCCAGCTTTGGCCTGTAGGCTTTAGTTTGACACCCCCTGGGTTAGGATGTTACATGATTGAAGATGTAATAGAATGCATAATTGCATCTTCACCAATGCTCAAAATTAATACAAACTAGAAAGAATTTTGTGAAATATTGACAATAGTTGTCTTTGATTACTGAGACTACAAATAATCTTTCTACTCTCATTTTTTTTTCTGTCTACTTTTGTTTTTCCAGACATTTCATAAAGACCATGAATTAATTTTATAGTGAGGAAATGCAAACTTTATTTACTAAATTAGAGTATAAAAGAAGGCAGTCTACATGACCCAGGACTCGGCACATAGGTGCCCAGGGCATGCCTGAGCTTGGCTGATTGGCAGCTTTTCTGTAAGAATTACCCCTGGTGCTAAGGAACGACTGTCCTTGGAATGCCAGCTTCGATGCGACAGACAGGCTTGCATCAAAATGGGGCCGTTTCTTCTGTTGCCCTCTGTCATCAGCTCCACAGAGCCATTATGTTCTTTGAGAAACATTTTATCAAAAAGGCTGCCTAGACAGAAACAAAATTGATTTTCTGATTCCACCCTTAACCCATTGTTGTGTGTGTGTATGTGTGTGTGTGTGGTCTCTAGAGGGAGCCCAGAGTTTTAAAGCACTATGTGACATGCTGCCAAGTCAGATAGGAGATGGAATAATTGTGGATGTGGCCTTCACCCCAGATCACAGAAATGTCAGTGGAATATGGTCAAACAACCACAGATGCCTGATTATATGTGAGCTCAGGAAAAAACACTGTGCATGAAATTCTAAGGTTAACGTGCTTCTAATAAGAGCAATGATTTCTTGAACACTTTTGGTCTGTGTATGTTTCTCTGATGTTCAAAACAAGGCTTCAAGATAGGTCTGACTGTCCCCATTTTACAGGTAGGAAAAGTGAGGCTCAGAAACTTAGAGCGCTTTGCTCAAGGTTATAAGTGAGTCTATGGTAAAGCAGGATCTGAACCTAGATCTGCCTGATTTCAGAGGCTGCTCTATCCACTTTGCTGCTCGACTTCCTGCCAGCCTTCCGCCTCTCACCGCAAGAGAGACAAGTACCCCCAGGGGAATCTCAGAGTAGTCTTTCTTGAATGCCAGAGCAGTCTTTCTTATAGTCTCCCTGCATATGACAAGCTAAGTAACTACAGGTCGTGCAGTTTAACACTGAGTCATGAGAAATCACATAGGTTTTGGGGGCAAGACATTTCCTTGAGCTTGATTACATTTAGAGAGTGAGCAAGACAACTAAATTCCATAAAAGAAAGGGATAGGATACCTCTTATCTTTTTTTTTTTTTTTAAATCAGACCAACAGTATTGCTGTTTTTTCAGAGACATTGAAGTAATGGCCCCATAAACAATGAGAACAGCTGGAGAAAATTTTATAAGTTGTAAAAAGCTTGGGGTAGGCTTGGAAATAAGATAGTTTTAGTTTAAGTCCAAACTTTTCTAGTTGCTATGTGTATGTGTGTATTAGGGTTCTCCAAAGAACAGAACCAATCGGATATATAAGAATATAGATATACATTACAGGCAGAGAGCGAGCAAGAAAGAGAGATTTTAAGGAATTATCTTCTGTGATTGTGAGGCCCGGAAAGTCTGAATTCTGCAGGGAGGGCCAGCAGGCTGGAGAGCCAGGGAAGAGCTGATATTGTAGCTCAGGTCTGGAGTCTGGAAGAAGAAAGAATTCCTCCTTCCTCGGGAGATCTCAGTGTTTTTTCTCTTAAGGTCTTCAATTGATTAGATGAGACACCAACCCCTCACATTATAAAGGATAATTTGCTTTACTCGGTTTAAGTGTTAATTTCAAAGTCTAAATTTAAGTGTTAATTTCATCTAAAAATACCTTCATAGCAACATCTAGACTGATATTTGAGCAAACATCTGGGCACCATAGCCTAGCCAAACTGACACATAAAATTAAGCATCACACTATGTAAATATTCACAAGTAATTTAATGGCCCAACTCTTGTTTCCTCACCTGTTGAATGGGAAGAATAGCAGTATCTGCAATAGAAGGTTTCTTCAATGAGCTATATCCACATTGCAGAGTGCTGGCACATGGTAAGCAAGCAATAGGTTTTAGCTAAAATTATTGCAGTGAGATTCCAAAAATCTCTTAAATTTGTCTAGCTAATATATTCTAAGAAGCATGGAGAATTTTATGAATTGCTATCATTTGCCTTAAAAAGTGCCCTTTTCCTGTGATGAGCGGACATTGAAAATTACCATTTATTAAATCAGATATGAATAGAGACCAGAGAGGTCAGGAGTGGCGTGATGGGCTCAAGGTCAAACCACAAGTCAAGTTGAAATAGATCAGAGTGTTCAGCCTCTGCAAGACACTTCCCATTAGACTGCCATGGTCCATCATGTTCCGTTTACTTACACATGGAGCTGTTTCCTCAGGGCATTTTCTAAGACATTCACATGTAAATCCCGGCAGTGAAGTGGGCTGCTTTCACTAAGACCTGAGATGTCAAAGCAGCTGGATGGAATGTTCAGAAGGTCAGACATTCTCAAAGTTGAGCGCAGTTTTGGTCTCTGGGCTTTAATTTAGAGGATGCATTGTTAACTACCCAGTGTACTGACCTATCAGGATGAGGAAGAATAGTATGGTGGATTAGAGCAGGGGCTCTGGAATCAGGTGCTTAGGTTCAGATACTGGCTGTGTGACTTCTTAGCGACTCCATCTTGGGCAACTTACTTCACATCTCTGTGCCTCAGTTTCCTCAACTCTAAAGATGGAGATAACATTATGCCTGTGTCATAGGTACTGTGGAGGTACTAAAGCAGCGCCTGGGGTGGAGCTGGTGTTCACTAGAGTTTGCTTATTTTCATCATCATCCTCAGCATGGCCACCATGACCACCACTCTCAGGTAGTGTATTCTGTTTGTAATGTCTATCAAGCCTGCTTGGTAAACGCTCCTAGAGTTTATGATTTAAAGGAGAATAGGAATTAGCAAGATCCTCTTGTTTGGAATTTTCAAAATTCCAACTGAATCCAATTCAGACTAGATTAAGGTCCAAGGGGAATTCATATGCTTATCAAAGGGACATTCATAAGCTCACCTGTAATCAGAACCAAAATCTCTTCAGGACTCTTTTTCTTCCTAAAGCTCCATATTTCTCTGGGCACCAGCTTCCTTTTCTTGGCCTGGCTTATCCCTGGAGTGGAGAACAGGCTCCTTGGAAGCTTTGCTCCCTACACTCATACTTCCATGACCAATGTGGCAAAGGCACGTTCATACTGGCTTCACTTTGAATAACCCCCAGGGAAGCGCTCTGAGCAGAGAGGTGATTGGCTCAACTAGGGCCCTGTGCCAGTTTCCCTGGAAGGTGCCAGGCTCTGTTTCCACTCAATAATTATAAGGATTATCCAACGGAAAAGGGCTTTAGAAGTCATGTTTCCCCAGCATTGCTCAAAGCTCAAATTCCATAGAACTGTTCACTTGGTCGGATGTCTATATTGTCTAGTGATATAGTTCTTGCCTTATTTTCTGTTCCTCCCACTTACATGTCTATCACAGTCTTTAAGGTGTGTCCTGATTTTCACCCAGGAGATAGTTGAAGGGACTGCAGAGGTGTCGGAGGCAGGGATGTATATGCATAATTTAAAAAGTCCTCCTTGGGTTCCTGATTCACATTTTGGTTGGGAGTTTGGGTGGAGATGGGATACCTAGTCCCTCACCATTCCCAGACTGAGAATCAGTAAGATCAACTCTTCAACTACAATGACTAATGCCATCCAACTGGGAGAAGACAAAGGGGGCTCAGTGAAAAAGGTAAACTATGGACTTCATTATACCATTTTGCAACTCATGAAGATACTTTAAAAAATTAATATCAAGTATAGTGTTTCCAGGTAGACCTTCTGAAGAATCAGCACTTATAAAGCTATAAACCTTTACAAAGATTATAAAGCTTGTTTGTAAAATGTGCTATTAAGTGATTAAAACACTTATTTTCTTAAGAAGGTTATTCCCTTTGAGATCTTATTTAAACTTGGAATTTGCCAAGCAAGAGAATTTTAAAGAAACTAATGGTGAGTGCAGTCATAAAACCAAGCTGGAAAGAACTTGAAACTATAATATTTTTGAAGGTGTGTGAAGAAAGGGGGCCAGGGACATCATGATGCACTATTTAAAATTAAACTGAATCATATATATATATATTTAAATCCTCACTTGAGGATATTTTTTCATTGATTTTTAGAGAGAATGGGAGAGGGAAAGATAGAGAGAAATATTGATGTGAGGGTAACACATCAATTGGTTGCCTCCTGCAGAAGCCCTGACCAGGACATGGGCTGGGGAGGAACCTGCAACCAAGGTACATGCCCTTGACTGGTATCAAACCCAGGACCCTTTGGTCTGCAGGCTGATGCTCTATCCACTGAACAAAACTGGCTAGGGCAGTCCTCATAATTTTAGTATGGTATTCCAACCTCACTTATGCCAAGTGACCCCAAATCCAGAGCCTTTTTGAATCAACCTCTTCAGAGAGTAAGTCCCCCGTCTTCTATGGAATGGTAGTGGGGTTTGAGATTGATCCTGGATTTAAATTCCTTGTTGTAGGAATGGGCCGAGAATTTTGGTTTCTGAACTATATGTGCCTCCCTTGCAGAAATAGACAGTGTTTCTTATTCTTGGGCATTTCTGGGTTTTGCAATATGCAGCTTCTACTTCTAGGGCTTCCCAGGGCCAGTCTAAGTTTTAGATTTCTTTCGGTTACAAGGAAGCTACCACATTTTCCTTTACTTCTCATCTTCTACAATTCCATATCCTCTCCTATTATCTTTGTCTCTATGGGTGTTTTATTCAAAAATCACTTTATTGTCATGTTAGTGATGATAACCAGAAGTATCCCTATTCTTTCATTTAGCAATGTATTTTGCAAATATTTTCATACTTTTAGTCAATATAGTCTTAGTAGCTACATAAAATTTAATAATTGGGATAGACTATAATTTATTTAGTTACTATATTTTTATTTACATTTAGAGTATTATCAATTTTCGTGATTAGGAAAATCTATCTGATTGTATCTTTGTGCATCTGATTATGTTCTTAGGATAAAATATGACACTTAAAAAATTGGTATGTGCACGGAAGGGAGTATGTATGACCTTGGGTTCCCTAGGGACACTCAATTGTTCTTTTCTGTCAATTGAAGAATTTAGATGCAAATTTGAGAACAATGGCTCTATCTAACCATCATTAAATCCTTTTAGATTTGCTTATACTTATATTTTAATAGTAAACTCTTTTTGGGGGGTGATGGGAGAATTCACAAATTTTCAGAAACTGAATCATGCTGTTGATGTTGAGAGATACAGCCTCAAAGTGTGTTTTTTTAATGCAGTCTAATTGAAGTGAAATTGACATACAAAAACCTGCACCTTTTTATGTATACAGTTTGATATATTTGAACATATGCATACACCTGTGATACAATCACCACAATAGGGCAATAAACATATCCATCATCTCTAAAGGCTTCCTTGTGCTCCCCCCTTTTTTAAGGTAAGAAAGCTTCACATGATGATATATGCCTTCTTAACCAACCTTTTAAATGCCCAATATCATGTTGTTAACTGTAGATACGATGTTGCCCCAAGTGTTTTTTTATGCTGAACTCTGATGCACTTTAGAAAATAGGAAAGACTTAATGAAGGAATCAGAGGTGGTGGTAATGTTAATAAAGTAGGTAGGATCAATGAAAGGCTGCCTTCATTCTTATTCAGTCTTTATTGGCATAAACTCTAAGAAGAGTGCATTCATTCATTTGTCCATTATTAATCAACAATTTCTAATTGAGCATTTATGATGTGACAGGCACTGTTCTAGGAAAAGGATCTATAAAATTGAATAAAATAGGCGTGGTCCATATTTTCATGGCGTGTACTATTTAATCAGAGAGAAGTAGGGAAGTGAAAGGAAGTCTAGCAGATACATAAGAATTCATCGAACATGGGCAAGATTCCAGCAAGAATCATGTTATCATGTTACAGCATTAATTTGTTGAAAGCTACTATGAGCCAAAGACTCTACGCCAGTGCTCCAAATCTAGTGTAACATTTAAAAGAAAGCTATGAATAAGGTATTGTTATCATATAATTTTTTTAGGAGGGGAGACACAATTTGAGAGTTTAAGAAAAATTTCTGGGCATAGTCAATTTCACCCTGATTGAATTGACACGGCTTCCCCACCAACCCCAGGGTCTAATTAGCAAGGGTCCAAGCCCCTGAAACCCACGGGTATAGACAGTCATGCCTCTCACAAACTTCTTATGCAGGTGCCTGAAGTTCCCCTTTGACTGCAGTGAGATTTTATAATGTAGCCACAACCTGACAAATGACACAAAACAGGAAGATCAGCTTTTATTATAATTTATACTCTGGCAAAGGCATGTTGCTAGTCTTGAAATAATGTTTAAATTTAAGAATTATGCCTGTTTTACAGATGCAGCTATTATAAAAGAAAAACCTTTTCACTCCCAAGTCCCACAAAGTGGCAGAGATTGGATGTAGCCCTAAGTGTGTTTGGCTCCAAATTTATACTGCTTCCAACAAGTTAGACTTGGTAACTAAGGTAACACCTAAACATTCAAGGATATTAGAAATAACAGAAAAAGTCTGAAAGATTAGTTTTACTATCTGATAGAGTTGCTCTTCTTTATTTTGTCAGAGAAGGACAAATGGATCTGTTTCAATGCTTCATTATGCTTTCAAAAGCTTTTAAAATCCTGTCCCACATGTCATATTCATCAAGAGACTGAGAAAATAGAGTTTAGCTCATTTTACTCTTAAGTACACAGCTGGCTCAAATTGAAAGTATTTGTCAATGGGTCACTGTGACTTGAGAGAAGACACTTTCAGAGAAATTCTATTGTGGTGTTTAGACATTTCATTAATGTCTTGGATAGCTGAATGAGTGTGCTTATTAATTTTCCCATTGACAGCAAGTTGGATATGGCTAATGCCTTGGAAACAGGATTGAAATTGAAAATGACCTGAGCAATTGGGAGAAGTGGGAAGATAGAAAAAGGATGAAATTCAATAGCTAGAAAAATTGATGGTGGAAAGAAACATCAATATGCCCCTCTGTTTCATTACATTTATCAAATGGAAGACTATCAAGGCTGTTGGCCCATGGCGGCATTGCCAACGATGATGATTATTATTAAAAGTTACATCCCAAGTTTTCTAGGTGATAACAGTAAAAATAAATGGTCGATTAATTGATTTTCATGCCTGTGTGAAAGATTAGGTGATTTAAACGTTGGTATAAATTTGTCTTGAATGACAACATGCAACTGAGTCATGTTTAACCAAGTCCTTCCAGGTGTGATCTTTAAGTTGAATTCTCTATTTGTTCTTTCCCCAAAAGAGCCATGTTTCTAAAAACCCAGTAGTGGGAGAATCCATTTGAAGTTTGGACTTTATGGGAAACATAAGGTAGGGGGTCAGGTTATGAGTAAATCTCTTTTAAACACTGGGTGACACAAAATCCTAGTGTGTGATAATCACACTAAAAATGGTAGTTGGGAACCATAAAAATACTAGAGGAATCCACAGGCAGCAAAATCTCAGACATATGCCAAAGGAATTTCTTCACTGATACTGCTCCTAGGGCAGTGGAAATGAAAGAGAAAATAAACAAATGGGAATACATCAAAATAAGAAGCTTTTGCACAGTAAAGGAAACCATCAACAAAACAAGAAAGCCCACTGTATGGGAGAACATATTTGCCAATGTTATCACCCATAAGGGTTTAATCTCCAACATTTATAGGGAACTCATACAACTTAACAAAAGGAAGATAAACAACCCAATCAAAAAATGGGCAATGGACCTAAATAGATACTTTTCGAAAGAAGACAGAAGGAAGGCCAAGAGACATATGAAAACACGTTCAAAGTCACTAATCACCCGAGAGAAGCCAATCAAAATGACAATGAGGTACCATCTCACACCTGTCAGAATGGCTATCATCAACAAATCAGCAAATGACAAGCGTTGGCAAGGCTGTGTAGAAAAAGGAACCCTCTTGCACTGCTGGTGGGAATGCAGACTGGTGCAGCCACTGTGGAGAACAGTATGGAGTTTCCTCAAAAAACTACAAATGGAACTCCCATTTGACCCAGTGATCCCACTTCTAGGACTATATCCCAAGAAGCTAGAAGCACCAATCAGAAAGGATATATGCACCCCTATGTTCATAGCAGCACAATTCACCATAGCTAAGATTTGGAAACAGCCTAAGTGCCCATCAGCAGATGAGTGGATTAGAAAACTGTGGTACATCTACACTGCGGTAAAAAAGAAGGAATTCTTACCATTTGCAACAGCATGGATGGAACTGGAGAACATTATGCTAAGTGAAATAAGCCAGTCAGTCAGAGAAAGATAAATATCATATGATCTCACTCATTTATGGAGTTTAATGAACAACATAAACTGATGAACAAAAACAGATCCAGAGGCAAAGAAGCATCGATCAGACTATCAAATCTCAGAGGGAAGGTAGGGGAGGGTGGGGGTAAAGGGGAGAGATCAACCAAAGGACTTGTATGCGTGCATATAAGCCTAACCAGTGGACACAGACAACAGGGGGGTGAAGGCATGAGTGGGGGGGTTGGAGGGGTAATGGAGGATAAGGACACATGTGTAATACCTTAATCAATAAAGAAACTTTAAAAAATGGTAGTTGGTACAGCACAAAGATAAGCAGTGATATGTACTGGGCATTTCTGATAGGCTAAGGAATAATCTTCATTCATAACTCTCTCATATGTTTGTTTCTACCCACTGAGATGTATAGCAGGTTCTGTTTTCTGGTAAGGAAAAAGGAATTAATGTATATATTTCAGAAATGAAAGAAGAGGAAAAGAGAAATAGGAACGTCAATGATGAGAGGAAATGCAGGCTGGCTCCTGCATGCCCCAACCGAGGATCGAACCCACAACCATGGCATGTGCCTTGACTGGGAATTGACCTATGACCTTCTGGTTCACAGATGGATGCTCAACCACTGAGCCACGCTGGCCTGTCAGAAGGAGGAATTTTTGCTCTGAGGAGGGGCCAGGTTGATAGCAGAAGAGGAAATAATGATGTTTCAGTGTCCGCTTTGGGTCAAGACAACTGGGTTGGCTTTGAAATTTTATGGTTAGGAAAATTAGGACCAGGGTGTGATCAGACTTTTGGAAGATCCTAAGAATATGCAGAGATTTATCAAGGCTTAATGGCTGAGCTGGGCATAGAGTTTAGAAGGCAGCCCCTCTTCCTCACTTCTGTATGAAATCCAGGAAGGCTCTGACACTCCAAAAATTAGAGACAGTGTTATTCAGAATGCTTTCAATGTCAGATACCAGTAAATCCAACACAAACTGATTAAAGCAAAAAGGACATCAGCTAGCTCTCTTAATGGCAGTATTCTAGGCTGGATCTTCTAGGTTCACGCATAGCTGGACCTAGAGTCTCAAATGCGGTCATTACCACCTGGTATCATTCTGTCCCTCCAACCTGGCTTTCCTCTCTATTGATTCCTTTCTCAGATGTCTTAGTGTGACCGCTTTGTGATAGCAAAGTGCTTGGCTGGCAGCAAACTAGGCTTTCATTTTAATCTCTTATTTTCATCAATAGTTCTTACAACTGTTTGGGGGCCTGACTCTTACTCGTCTGAATGGGATTGCATGCTAGTATTAATTAGAATCCATTAGGGCCTCCCAGACTCTAATTGGCAGTGATGGAGGCATGGTTCGCCAAGGGGACCATGAGGTACTATTACCAGAGGCAACAAACAAGTGGGCACCAAAGAAGCTAGTTTTGGAGGCAAATAGGGGCATCACCCTTTGCATGTGTATGATGGGTATGAGCTCCAGAGAGCCAGGGCTTCCCCACCTGGCTCTCGAGGACAGCGGGGGAGGAAGGAGGGCTGTGGTGAGTGTGCCTCAAAGCCTCGGGTATTGTCCTGTGTCTCTTTAAGTTCTCCAGAAAAGAAGGGAAATTTGTTTTTGGCAATTAGGTTAAAGGTGTGTGTGTGTGTGTGTGTGTGTGTGTGTGTGTGTGTGTGTGTGTGTGGCTAGCACTGCAATAAATTGATCATTGAAAGAGAATGTAGCCTTAGTTTGCAGTTACTGATGAAATGCATGGAATTTGTATTACAACATTATTCTTTTTGTGGGATTTGGTGTGAGGTGAATTGATCATGTTTGGATTAGCCATTTGAAGAGGAGGGTGTAAATAAGAGATTCAGAAAGCTATTTCCTCTCAAGAAGTATTGGTGAGACAATTTGATGCTAGGTGAAGTGATGCTAAAGTGGACACTCAAACCTGGAATAGTTTGCAATTTTCCTCATACTTGATCAGAAATTATTGTGGTAATAATAGCTGAAAATTTAGTGCTATGTACTAGGCACTGTTCTAAGCATTTTCCCTGAATTATCTCAATCTGATTCTCATGATAATTCTAAGAGTAGGTAGTACAGTTGTTACCATGTTATGATGGAGAAACTGGCACACAGTTTATCCCTGTCTAGGACCAAGATCCCCATGGCTGGTGAGTGGCTGAGCCAAGACATAGACTCCAGGCAGTCTAACTCTAGCACCCATGCTCTTACCTAAGCCATGCACTCTCTCCAAGAGAGCAAAAGCAGTCCTCCCCCTCCCTTTCCTTCCCTCTCATTCTCTCTATCTTTCCTCCCTTTCTCTCTCCCTCCTCCTCCTTCCTGCTCTCTCTCTCTTAACATTTATTGGCCTAGAAACTCTGGACAAGTTTCTAAACTACAGGTGAACCCCCCCTCTCACCTCCCCTTTTATGAAATAGATTGACTTGCTTGGATACCTCCATATTTCAGAATTCTGGATGGGAAGTCTGAAGGCTCATTCCTATATAAAATTAGAGTGACGCATTAATGTAGCATGAAATGGGATCATCTTGTTCAAGCCCTGCCTTTTGAACTCTGGATGCATTTTGCTATTTTTCATTGGAGGTAGTATGTGTTTTTCACTGTAACTCATTTTGGGGGGCATTTCAGGTTTGAAGACTAATGTGCACTTACAGCAGCCTGTCTGTGTGTGTTCCAAACACCAATGCCTTTGGGAAATTGCTTGTAGAAAGAGGGGTCAGTGTACTTAAAGGCTTTAAACTAGCACAGTATGACAAGTTGAATGAAAACGTTAACTTCCTCAAAGTATCCAAGTTTCTTGTAAGGCATGAACAGACGTCCTTTTACAACTGCTTGGTCGTCTGATATCTTGAGGTTCATCCTCTCAGTTTCAGAAGTTCACAAAACTTGTGTTTGCATTTGGGAGCAGAGGGGGCCCTAGGAGAAGGAAAGCAAACTAGGATTTTTGGATTTGAAAGCGAAAGTGGCATGGTGTTAAGAGCAAAGCTGTGGTCACAGGAAATCTGTGAGGATTGTACATCTGTATGCCCTTAGCCTAGATTCATCACTTTTTACCAATTTCTGCTTTTCCTTTCTCTCTTCTTCCCTACCTTCCACTTTCTGTCTCTCTCTCTCTGTACACACATAGACACAATGGGCACTTAATTATTTGCATGTGTGTGTGCGCACTGAACCATTTCAGAGTAACTTACAAGCATCATGACAGTAAATGCTTCAGCAACTATATCCTAAGGATGAAGACATTCCCACAATGCAATGATCACACCCAGTAAATTCAACAATGATATGACACTATTTCTAATACACAATCCATATTCAAATTTCTCCAATTCTCTCAATATTATCTTCTATATTTTTCTTTTTATCCAGGATCTATTTTTTAATAAGCATATTTAAAAATATTTATTGTCCAAAGTATTACATAGGTCCTTCGTTTCCCAGCCCAATCCTGTCCTCACCCCAACCCCTGGCCCTCACCCCCGCATTGTCCGTGTCCACAGGTTATGCATATATGAATACAAGTTCATTGGTTGGGTCTAATCAAGAGTCACATATGACATATACTCATCATGCCGCTTTTTTTGAGTTCTTTATTTAAATCATCTTTTATTTTTCAATTATAGTTGACATATAATATTATATGAGTTTCAGGTGTACAGCTCAGTATTCTGACATTATATATACTAAGTGATCATCCCGATAAATCTCGTACCCATCGACGTAGTTATTCAAATATTATTGACTATATTCTCTATGCTGCACTTTACATCCCCATAATTATTTTTAACAACCAATTTGTACTTCTTTTTTTTGGGGGGGGTGGAGGGAGCTTATTATCAGGCCTTTTAAATTTTCTTCAATTTAGAACTATTCCCTAGTCTTTTATTATCTTTCATAATTATGGCTTTTTGAAAAGCCAAGGCTGATTGTTAGCCGAATGTTTTTTTATTATTATTATTTGAATGTGTTCTATTGTTATTCTTATGAACTAATTGTGGTTACATAGATTTGACTAGAGTATTCCATGGGTGACTTTTTTCCCTCTGTGTCTCAAATCAGAAGGCTTGCAAGGTATGTTTGCAGTGTTATGGGACATATTAAATTTGATGGTTGGTTAAGGTGGTTTCCATCATATTTCTCCATTACTAATGTAACTGTTACTAGGAGCACAAGCTTTGAAGTCTGGTACCTGGTTTTGCATTGTAGTTCAGCCACTCACTAGTCATATAGAATTTGTCAAGTTATGGCATTACTCATCTCAGTTCTTAATGCATTGGGGATAATCACAACCTCTTATAGGGCTATTGTAAGGATTAGGCATTGTGGCATAAGTACGTACTCAACAAATGGCAGTTATTGTCATTTTTCAGGGAGTACAGTGTGAATTTTGGAGTTATACCGATCTGTGTTCAAATTCTGTCTCTAAGTAAATTTTCTGCAAAGGACTAGATAGTAAATATTTTAGGCTTTGCTGGAAATATGGCCTGTGTTGGGACTATTCAATTCTGCTGTTGTAATATGAAAACAGACACACATAGCATATAAACAAATGGGCATGACTGTGTTCCAGTCAAACTTTATTTATCCACACTGGAATTTGAATTTCATATGCTTTTCATGTGTCATGAAACACTATTTTTCTTTTGACTTTTTCCTTTAATCATTAAAAAAATGTAAAAAACACTCTTAGTTCATGGGCTAGAACAAAGATAGGTGCAGGCAACAGGCTGAATTTGGTCCACAGGCCATAATTTGCCAACTGCTTGTCTATCTCATTGGGTAAGAATGAAATACTGTGTATTCTGTAACACTGGCATTCAAGAAATTGTAACAATTATTTGCTTTTTTCTTTTTACTATTTTCAGTTGTGCTAAGACTTATGGGTATTTTTTTTGAAAATTAAAATGTGTAATAAATTGAAAAATAAATAGCTATCAATTATTTGTATTTTCTCCCACTAAAAGATTGAGTCTATTGTTTCTACCCCTTGAATCTGGGATATCCTGGTGACTTCTTTTAACCAATTAAATGTAGCAGAAAGGGGCGCTGAGCAATTTCCAAGTCTAGGCCTTGGAGATTTTACAAGACTAACCTTTGTCAGAAAATTCAGTGACCCTGTGTACAAGCTTGGGCTTGTGGATACCTAGACTTTGTGGAGAGAGACCCCAGATGTCCCAGCCATTCCAGCTTTATTACCTGTGGTTCTCAAATATTCGAGTGACCTAAATGACATCATAAAGAGTAGAGATAAGTTGTTCTAGGTGAGCCCCACTCCAATTGCCAACCCACAAAATCATAAGCAATTAAATAATTATTGTTTTAAACCATTAGTACTGGGTTTCAGTTCACTAACTGGAATTTCAAGACAGAGACTTGGCCAAAGTATGTTAATTTTTATGAGATTCCCCCCCCCTTCTTTATCAAGACAAGTAGGGATTTTTACAATCAAAATGTAATCTAGAATCAGCCACGTTAGCAAAAGTGCAGAGATTCCGTCAAAATCGTTATTTGTTATTTTTCCCTCTGTCGTTGTTCACACGCGCCTCTGACCACTCTCCTCCTGCCATGATGGAAAGGTAAGACAGGCAGCCAGTCTCATCCTGCCCATGAAGCCATTTCCCTGCCCTCCCCTCGGCCTATAGCAGCAATATAAATCTGAGATAATGTGTCCAGGTTAGCAGAGTTACTTAAAAGAGCAGACAGTCAGTGTGGCACATTTATGAACATCATATATGACAGGGCTGTAACTGTACAGTCAATTCCATTTAGTCACAAAGGTGGGGGAAAGTGCTGCTGAGGTTTTTAGGGCTGGCTCTGGACTGGCGAGGTGAGTTATGTACTCGAATAACTCTTGTGTATCATAAACTGGAGGCTAATAAACCATCTTTAAACTGTACACTGTCTCTGTGTTAGAAGAAATGGATCTATTATTTCCTTTTTTTGGAATGACATAATAATGACCCTACACACACACACACACACACACACACACACACACACACACACACATACACACACAATATCACGCAATCCTGATCAGCTTCTGGCTACTCTCAACAAAAGCTTTTCTGCCCACACATGACACGAGGCAGGTCATTTAGGGAAGAGGAGATGCCTTTTAGGCTGGACAGGAACTGGTGGGCTGTCAGCACCAAGGAAAGTGTAGATCATAAATGTCATTTCCATTCTACATCAGTAAGAGTCCTTGGCTGGGTAACTTAGTTAATTGCAGCTGCGGGCTTCAATGAGGCAGTTAAGCACTTAATACAACACAGCGCTGTACTGTAATTACCTGCCCCCTCCCTGGCCTGTGAAGTTTTGAGGGCATGCATTGTGTCTTATTTATCATTTTGCTTCCAGTGACTCAAGGTGTTTGCATATATTTTTTTAAACATCTTTATAACTTGCCCTAATTATGCTTCCCCCCCTCCCCACCCCATGATGGTAATTTCTATGTCTGTTTAATGCACAGAAGAATCTTAATTCCAATGTGGAATATCTTGCCTGTAGGAGGGGAAATATAAATGTGTATTGGCTCAAACAAAATGTATATTTATCAGTAAAACCTTTACAAAGACAAGGGCCAGTCTCCTATCCCTTGAGGTACCAAGAAAGGGGGGAGCTGGTCTTTCTATATGTAACAATAATACTAAGTCCTTGTAATAAAAGCATCCCTAACAAGGTGACTTCTAAATGCCCTTGGTAGATGGGATTAGCACAGGATACTCACAGGCACTCTGAGTTCCAAGCTCTCAAATACACAGTCCTGGTCCCTGGGTCGTCGCCTTCCTCTCCCTGGTTACAGGTTTTAGACAACCTGCTGTGTTGAAATTCTGATAAACAGTGGAGCATACAATACAATAAAAGAGGGAGGATTATCCACAGCACAGATGGATTCTTTGTAATGTAAAAATACTTCCAAGAGCTTGGCTGGCGTGGCTCAGTGGTTGATCATCAACCTATGAACCAGGAGATCATAGTTCACTTTCTAGTCAGGGCATATGCCCAGGTTGTGGGCCTGATCCCCAGCATGGGGTGTGCAGGAGGCAGCCTATCAATGATTTTCTCTCATCATTGATGTTTCTATCTCTCTCTCCCTCTCCTTTCCTCTCTGAAATCAATAAAAATATGTTAAAAAAATTTCCAAGAAATCCCTATAAATAATTCCTATGGCATGTTTGTAACATTGCTTACTTTAACACAGTTTACTTTTACATATAATCATCCCCAACTTATTGAGCAACTGTTATCTGTTCCATGATCTTAAAATAACACAATCATTTTCTCAAATATGGAAAAATAAACTGTAACTCAGATTCTGCTCCACCACGCCCTCTGGCCTGTGGCCTCTTGTTGCTGACTTGATATCATGTTGGAGCTCAGTATCACTCAGTGTCCGCATCCTTCTCCATTTTTGCTGGTGCCTGCACACATGTGCAAGAGACTCTATATGCATGATGTTGTGCATTCTCTAATGTGCCCCCAACGTGATAAAAATGTGACCGGGGCTTCTGCTGAAACACAAAAGCAGAGCGACATCATTGGAAATGATTCCTGAATCCTGGAAGGAAGGCAGAGAGCAAGCCAGTGTGAGGCAGAGCCCCAGCCCGGGAGAGGAGAGTCTGTTTTCATTGGCATCTGAGGGAGCTACTCAGAATGCATTTGAAAGGTTAGACATTGCTAAAGAAAAAAATGATTTAGTCATTTTACTCAGAATGTCTTTGTGCTGAAATTGTTTTTTCCCTTGACACGGTTTGCCTTATGCCCTGTTCCTCCTCCCCCCACCCCCCGCTTTTTAAATTTTATTTTTAGGGTTGGTTACCGAGTACTAAGCAGCCGATCGGTAGGCGTGCTACTTTCTAGGAACAGAGCAAAGACACATGGTGAGGTTCTCGAGTTTAAGCATTATAGCAGAGTTCTGTACATTCCCAGTGCAGAAAAGAGGCTTGAGGAAAACTGATTCATTAAAGCCTTATTTTAAAAAACAACCTTTATAGAGGAGACTGAGGAATTTTTTGGTTCGGCATGTCATAAAACGGTTCAAGCTTTTAGGAGAAGGAATAGTAGATACAGTCTCAAGTCCTTTCAAATTTGAACTTATGGCTTTGCTCAGGTTAGAATCAGGGGTGGGCAAACTTTTTGACTCGAGGGCCACAATGGGTTCTTAAACTGGACCGGAGGGCCGGAACAAAAGCATGGATGGAGTATTTGTGTGAACTAATATAAATTCAAAGTAAACATCATTACATAAAAGGGTACGGTCTTTTTTTTTTTTTTTTTTTTTTTTTTAGTTTTATTCATTTCAAACGGGCCGGATCCGGCTGGGTTAGATGCTAGTGGACGGTTCAACCCTCACACAAAAATTTGGGTGGTTCCTTCTTAACTGCCAAATGCAGAGAGACCTGACTCTTTACAGGTGAAGAGAGCCTCTGTTGGCTCTATCAGAGAAGCCACCAGTCAGTGTTAACAGCAGACGAAAAGGGGAAACACAGACTAGGGTTGGTTGGGGAAGCTTTTTCTGAGACCAGGGAAAGGCCAAAAAGAGGCAGGCTGCGTGAGAGGGGCAGTGGGAAGTGATAACCCGCATTTGTGCAGTGCCGGGGGCAGTAGCTCTGTTCGTTCAGGGAGCTCTGTGGTGTACTTAGGGGGAGGGCATCTCGCTCCCAGCTTCCTGGCTTTGAAAGTGACTTCTGTGTGCAGGTGTAAAAATAGGCATCACCCCCTCTCAAGGAACACAGCAGGTGTGGGCAAAGAAGCCTGCTGGCAGTGGCCACCGTGGGTTGAAGACCACAGGGCCTTCTTCATAGAGTGTGCCTCAGACTCTTGTATGTCCCTAGGGAGGTGAAAGGGCGAGACCTCAACCTAGAGGCCCTGATGCCCAGCGCTCCCCGCGGTCGGATCCGGCGTTCCCATGGCGGGCTCCTGCCAGCCCGTCCCCGCCCGTCTCTCGGCACCGGCGCTGCCCCTGGTCTAGTTTCCTGCCCGGGAAGGCCGAGGGCCGCGGAGAGGGGGCAGGCCCGGGGCTCTGGGGGAGCAGGGGCGGCCCGAGCCCCCTCCAGCGGGGGAACGGCAACCCGGGCTCCTGGGTGCTGGGGAGCAGCCTGCGGCCTTTGGGGAAGGATGCCTATCGAGGGGCGAGGACTGGCTCTCCATCTTGCCCTGGGTCCTCCATTTTTGGGCAGAGCCATGTGCTCGGCGGGGCTTCTTCCCGGAGGCCCAGGCCTCTGCTGGCCACGCCTAAGAATGAGACACCGACTTGTGCCTGGCCAATCGGTAGGGCCCACAGTCCCTTCTCCTGCCCTTACTCCACCCCCCTATAAAATCCCTCATCCCATCAGGCTTCGCTCTCTCTGCCACTGGGCTTACCGTTGCATCGGTGAGTGTGGTCGGGGAGCCGAACTAGTTCGAAATGAAGGACTCTTTGCTTTTGCATCGGACTCACTGGCTCCCTGGTGGGCTCTTGGGAATCTTGAAATCTGGGCATAACAGGAGGCTCCCCTAGCCCTCCTTCCCAGGGAAGCGTGGGACATTTCTCACCCTAGTAGTGCAAAGCAGAATTCATGTCTGCAATCAGTATACCTGTAAAGCATTCAGGACAATGCCCAGAACACAAGTCATCAACAGGTTATTTTTTATTATTCTTCAGAAATAAACGATAGTAAGCTCAAATCCTTTGTAAAGTTAAGATAGAAATATTCCTTTATAAAGTTGTTATATGAACTCAAAGAAGACTAGGAATGCCTTTTCAGGTGATTAATTCAGTGCTGACATATTAAAGGTGCTCAATAAACCGGAACTACTCTGAACATATTTACGTATATTTCTTTTATTATATGTATTGTGACTCAGAGCTGATATATAAAGTTCTGGAAGAAAACCCCACAGCAAACTATGTCAGTAGCTTATTTTGCTTACTAACTTGTCAGTATGAAAATCCAGTCAGTTTTCTCTACAGCCGGGTAGTTCAGATAGGCTCTCTTCTCAAGCTGTCTTCGCTGTCTCTAAGTCAGGGTTTCCGGCTTTATTTGTGGGAACATGGGTTCTTGGCTCTTTGCTTTTTCTTAATGGCCCACCTGAAAATGTCATGAGTATAATAACAATGTCTCCCACAAGCACTCAGTCCTTTTTCTTGGTCCGCGCTCTGGGCCTCGGTTTCTGTGGCCTGGGCTGATCAAGCTCAGATTGGGGTCCTGGCAAGATGCGAAGTTCGGGGTGGAAGCTTCTGAGCTTCAGAAACACTTTGATCCTGTTTCTTTCCACAAAGAATAATTGGACCCAAACCATGTGAAGAAGACAGATGATTGGATATGGTATTAACTCCTTCCAGAAGGCATCCACAGTCTGGGGTTGTGCACTCCTGAACTATGGATACTGCTGGTTGCTTGTTCCTGTAACATGGTTGTGTTGGAGAGGGGCTGGAGCTGTTTGGAATTATGTGAGAGACCATCTTATTGTATGTGGCATATAGTGCATGCAGTAAAGCACTTTTTATGATATAAATTTAAGCAAGACATTAATTAAAGACCAGTAGAGCATGCAGCTCTAGTTTACTGCATCCCAGAAGAAAGGCACCCTGTGGCTACCAATAATTTCATTAGGGAAGGCCTAATTGTGGAAGGCCAGGGTTTACATAAGAAAGATAAAAATGTGTTCAGGAATGTCACTGGGGGCACCTTGTGCATAACCTCAGCCCCATTCATTATTCTGAACATCAGTGATTCTGGGATGGTATAGCAGAGGGCGCACAGAAAAATACAGCTTGAGACTCCACATAGGAGAGCTGTCTTCCCACCTCAGCATCACATTTTGTTCAGTGAGTTGATATTATGCAAGCTGAACTTGCATGGGGACAAGTTAGATGTTGTGGAAGGCCATGGATATCCCAGAATGACGGAGGACCTGCTATCTCACTCAACCACTGTCTGATGCTACATAAACTCCTCCCACTGCCCAGCTGTTCAACAGGCTGAAAATCTTAACTACCCTATCTTAAAACTTAATATTGACTGAATTTACCCAGAATAGACAGACCAAGTAAACGTGGAAATACTAAATAAGAGTTCTATGATTAGGTAGGAAAAAAAGATATTTAAGACAGAAAAAAAGATATAAGAAAATTGAATTTTTATAATTTTATTTGTGATTTTTGAAATTCCTATTCATTCCAACTGGGTTTAATATCCAGACTGTATTTTTCCATGGAAAAACTCCAGCCTTATTCATAGCCGAAATCACATCTGTTGAGCTGAGTAAGAAACAATGTTTCTGCATACTGAATAAAAATACTGGATGAAGAAGTAATTAGGCTGCGCACTCATAATGGTTGACACCTGGAGGCCTCAAGGAAGATACTGCTGTTTGTCTATATGGACCAGAGTAGATGCACCAGAGCACTCTATTCTCCCAGCATCCTGTCTGGAAATTGATAATTAACAAAACTAATCATAACCATTACTATTGCGGAGATTGTTTTACCTGCTGACTGTATTGCTAGTAAAAGGGTATTATGTCACTGGGTAGCAACATCAAAAGGCCTATTGCTTATCTCTGATTAGTCAGAAAGTGGGTATTGGATTAGTTGATCTCTCTGCACACTGAGCCTTCTGTGTCTTTAATGTGACCGGTTTCTGACTTTTAGAATTTATATATTCTACAAGTGCCTCTGGGATGAGTGGAGAGTGTTAAGCAACAAAATTCTTACTTTATTCCCTGCTCAAGACATGTCATCTCTGGATATCCCAAAATGGCAATTTTATTAATAATTATATATTTTATATGTAATATTATTATAAGTCATTCTCTCTCTCTCTCTCTCTCTCTCTCTCTCTCTCTCTCTCTCTCTCTCTCTTTTTCTCTCAGCCTAGGTGACCATTACAACCGGTCGACTGGTCACTATGATGACGCACTAACCACCAGAGGGCAGGCCAACCTCCCATGGCCGGCCAACCTCCTGCAGTCTTTCCCCCTGGCCAGCTGGCTGATCGATCCCATTTGGCCCCAGTCGCCAGCCAGGCTGAGGGACCCCACCCATGCACAAATTCGTGCCTTGGGCTTCTAGTACTTTTATAAACAAGTTATACACTTTACTCATTTTACTAGTATATGTCTTTTCTAGCAAAGTGACCCTAAATCTTTAATGGGTATAATAAGCATTACATATATTTAAATTTACCCAAATATCCATATAAAAGACTTCCTTCTTTTCTATTCCTTAAAAATCTTTGGAAATTATCTTAATGGCTTAAGAGCAGAAGCTTTTGAGTCAAAGGTGAGGATAAATACTGTTCCATTACTACATTGTTGTGTGATCTCAGATAATTGGAGGGCCTTCTTTGAACTTCAAACTTGTAAAATAGGGACTATAATGCCTACATGAAAGGGTTGTCAGAAGTAGTAAATGTAAAAAAATTTGAAAAATAGTACAATGCTCAGCATGTAGGAAGTGCCCAACAAATGTTAACTTTCCCATTTTATGAATGAGGACACTGAAAATAAGAGGCTAATTATCTGCCTGAGATCACACAACAAGCCAATGGCATGAAGTCCAAAGTTTCTTCCATTCTGTATGATGCATGCCAAGATGGTTACACCGTATTTAAGTCAGGCACTGCCCCTGGACTCTTAATCCCACACAGGGAATCCTGGGCATTTGAACTTGCCTTGTACCTAAAAAGAGTTCCCTTCATGTGTCTATGTGTGTGTGTGAGTGTGTCTAGATACCCATGACTCTGGTTCTACTCCTTCAATCCCTCCAAAGGGAAGGCAGGGGCCATTGTTCTACGTGGGATTTTTGATGGAATTACCATCCTATTTAAGGAAAAGAACAAATGGTCAAACAAATCTAGACCTGGAATGTTTTTATCATTTGAATTCAAAGGCTTGATAAATGCTTTTTGTATGAATCTTTCAGAGGCTTTGTCAAGGTCCAAGAGACTTATGGGAAGACTTATAGGAATTCTTCCTGCGGATCAGATCAGTGGTTCTCAAACTTGACCATGGCATAGAATCACACAAAGGGCTAGTTAAATCACATATCACTGGGCCCCACCCCAGAATTTCTTCTGATTTGGCAGCTCTGCAGCAGAACCCTAGACTTTGCTTTTCTGCTTAGTTCCCAAGTGGTGCTGATACTGCTTGGCTGGCAACCACACTTGCAGAAACGTAGCTTTGATCTTCACCAAGGGGTACCTTCCAGACTAAAGAATGATGACACTGGGCAAGAAGAGTCCCCAGATTTACTGTTTTCAAAATGACTTCAACTGTCCAGAAAGTGCCAGCAAAAAGGAGAACTACTTCTTTATAGATGGGTCATATACTAGGATAAATCATGTGTTGATTTACTCTTTGTCACTGGTGACATCTTCATTGAATACAGAAGTTATTTATCAGATGTAAAAAATTCAAATCCCATTTTCAAAGGATAGAGTTTCTATAGACAGATGTGAAGAATACGAACTTGAGCCATCTAGGCTCAAATTGTGGTGTACAATTTATTTGCTTCAAAGCCTTGAGCAAAGTTAGTTTATTTCTTTAAGCTCAACTATAAAATTGAGATACTAATACCTAATCTTGAAAGGCTGTTGTAAGGGCTAAACCTCCAAAATATCTTTTCCTTGTGGTCTACCATTGCAAATAAAATTTATATAATTTGATTTAAAATTCTTCACTGCTTTAATTTCAAGTTAAATAAGATTAGTGGTCCTATACTTTATTCACTTCAATGTGCACATGTTGTAGGCAAATGGGTCTGAAAGAGTTAATTCTATGGAAAAGTGTTTTTGATCATTCAAAGATATGAAAACCATTTGTTGACTGATTGTTGACTTTTTTTTGCAAAAATAAAACAAAAATTTTGAACATGATATAGAATTAGAAAACTTGATGAAAGTAATTTATAGGATTATATACAAAACATTTCCTATAATTTATGGAAGTTTCAGGAGCATCTTTGCCTTTATAATTTTGTTGTCTACTATGGTGACTTTAGTGCCTAATGCCCATGTAAGAGGCAACTCTGCCCAAGTGTACTGACTCATTTTTTTATTATTTTTTTGACATTTAAAACTGGTTTTCATGAATTGATGGCAAATGTGTGTAGATAACTTTCTTGATTGGATAAATGCTCACATGACTTAAATGGTCAGTCTTGTCCCTGATTTCGAGACTTTATTATTCTTGGAGTAGTGTCAGGGTCAGTGCCAAGGAACAGCATTGAACTTAATTTCTTATTTCTAATTAGATAGCCCCTTGTGGATGATTATAACTCAATTGGTTAATTGATTCTCTTTCACAGCCAGAAAGGTGACTCTACTCTCAAGGAAAGTTATTTTTGGACTGAGTGAGTTGCAGCCATAGTCATGGCATTAGAATTGGAAAAGAGAACAGTAGGAAGGTACCACCCTGATTAACCTCTAAAGCAGTGGTTCTCAACCTTCCTAATGCTGCGACCCTTTAATACAGTTCCTCATGTTGTGATGACCCCCAACCATAAAATTATTTTCATTGCTACTTCATAACTGTAATTTTGCTACTGTTATGAATCGTAATGTAAATATCTGATAAGCAGGATGTATTTTCATTGTTACAAATTGAACATAATTAAAGCATAGTGATTAATCACAAAAACAATATGTAATTATATATGTGTTTTCCAATGGTCTTAGGCGACCCCTGTGAAAGGGTCGTTCAACCCCCAAAGGGGTCTCGACCCACAGGTTGAGAACCGCTGCTCTAAAGGGACTTCAGGACATCACTTCTCCCTTCACCCCCTTCATTCAAAGATAAGCAGCTTGTGAGTAAGGGAACAAAAAAAGAATTCTCAGGGACACATGATTGAAGTTAAGGTTCAAGAAAAGAGCCTAAGTGGAGAAACAAAAGGGTTGTTATCTAAAACATGAATTCGGCTTTCTCTTCACTTTTGTAAGTTTGCTGTAGGTGGGTGGTTTAGTTCTCTAGTAGGATAGAAAGGGAATGGGTCTCTTGAGTCATCTATTTCAGGTCTTGTCTGGTTTTTTATTTAGACTAGTTTGTGCACTGCTTTCAATATCTTAGTGCTGAGGTCCAGGAAGGCCCAGCCAGCGTGTGATTCTAGAGGAGCGAGGCCAAGGAAAAGACTGCTTAACTTAGCTAGAATATACAGCATATGGCACAACATGTGATAAGCTAAACAGAAGACCAGCTCGTGATTTGGGGCCGAGGCTCATCTGGTAATAATGGACATCCATTTGGGCATATACCACTTTAGAAGCTTCTACAGTTGCTGGTAGCATGACAAAGACTCTATAGCCTCCAATCTCTCTGTCTTAGATGTAAGGCTCATCCATAAAAATATCACCTGACCGTTACATGGTGCATTTTCCAACATTAAAAATAGATTTAAATGACTTATAAAATACATAAATTTATGTATAATGTTTATACTTGCCTAGTCAAATTTTGGGAGGCTAAATAAGAAAATGTTGATATTTATTGTCACTCAGTCACTTTGGTCCTGGTTATGACTATGCTCTGGGATAAACGAAAGGCTTATTGTTCATTGTATCCATGGTGTGTGTGTGTGTGTGTGTGTGTGTGTGTGTGTGTGTGTGTGTGTGTATGCGTGTGTTTGAATATATACTACATGATTCTTCTACTTCTTTTCAATAAATGTCGTACACTGAAATGGTCGTGTGGTTATTTCTAGGTTGTAGGATTAGAAGTGATTTGTTTCTCGCTCACTCCTTTTACATCTTTCTCTATTTTCTGATTTATTTTTTGCAATGATCATCTATTACTTTAAAACCAAGCAAAAATAATTGAAAGAGATTCATCTTTTAATCCCCCAAACAACCCTGTAATATGAATGATATTCATCTCTCTGTGTTTCAGTTTCTATTAGGATTAAATAATTTGTCTAAGATCTTATCTGGCAAAACTTGGACTCAGACCTGAGTTCCTGACTTATTGCACCATGTCGAAGAGGCTCAATTTGTGATAAGGAGAGCAAAAAGTTAAGCCTTTTAAATGTCCATTCCCCCTAAGGACCTCATCAGTCACTGTAGCATTCCATGATGTTTTCTTTTAATGCCTCATCAAGATGAGTCTATTTGGAGTTTGTAATGCCTATGAGTCAAAACTTTGGTAGAAAGGCCTGAAAGAAGGGGGATCGTGCACCACAGGGACTACCCAAAGTATGACCTTGTCTTCCCTATCTTATTCAAGGAGTTTCATTCTTTATCTTTTAAAGCTATGTTTCTCAGGGTATATTCACAGGAACCAGGGTCACTTATTAGAATTCAGTCCCTGCTGTCGGCAGAAAGACAATTTACCTGTGGCACTAGCTCAGACATGCTTCTTCTAATTCATTTGAAGGGCACTAAGGGAAAGCAACGGAGTTTAATATTCGCCTGCAGCCTCACCAGTGCTCATTAAGGTGGCTTTATAGTCTCATCTTGACCTGGCTACTTTCCAGAAGGATTTACCAGAGTTTTATGGAGAAGCCACTGTGAGGCTGAGGTGAAGTGAGCCCAAGACCCAGAACTGAATTTCTGCTGGTTGACGGATGCAGCTAATCAGACAGGAATGGCCAGAACTCAGGGTAAGTGCCCCCGCTCTTGCGCCCGTGGCTGTGGCAGTCACTGCTAATTGATTTCTTGGCTGAGCTTGCATATAATCTCAGCACCTCTGTCACATCACTCCAGGAAGTTACAACCAATTGACCGTACTTGTTAAGCAACAAGTTGCAACTTGTTTCCACCCCTGAGAATAAAGTGGGCACAGACTAGGAAAGTGCTCGGCTCAGACAATCTGTGTGCATGCTGAGTGCCACCTCCCCCCAACCCTCCCCCCCCCCCACAACCCCTGATTTATTTTATTTCATGGCCTCAAGTTTACAATAATCCTAGTGCCTTTCCTTGGATTGTGCTGCTGGTTTCTTCTGCTCCCTTTCACTTGTCTCAGAAGGAACGGAATAAAACACATCATTGCACAAGTGATCTGACTAGGGCAGAGGTGAAAGAGCAGGATGCTTACCCTCCTCAACCTCAGAAGTCTCCACATCTATTGATGCTCCTAGAGCACATGTTAGTGGTGATCTTTGTCTACTTCATCCTATGGAAGAGTGTTTAAAATTAAGAAAAAAATTTTGAATCCACATATAGAGTTATACACTCATCCATATTAATTTTTATTATAAGATTTGATCCATTGCTCAACATTTGGTAGGGAATTGGTGGGGAATTCCGTTAAAAATGCATTTTCCTCAAAGCTTTTCTCACCCACAATATCTTCATCCATAAAAATGCCATAATATTTAGTGTCTCTCCATCTCTGCACAAAAGTAGAATGTAATAGGCCCTCTCGTTCTCTCACTAATTTCTACCGATTCTTCAGTTTTCAGCTGCTATCTTTCCCCTGGAAAGACTTCTTTAACTCCTAACATGGTTGCTTTTCCCAGATGGAAGTTCTTGATAAGTGAGGTGAATCACGTGTGAATTGAAAGATTAGGCATTAGATTCTACCTGAAGTCTCAGGATGCTATCCTGGGAGATTTGCAAACGTACTCGACACATTTATTATTCTCTCCATTTAGTTCAAGATGTCATTCTGGCTTGTCAAAACTTTCCCTTTCAAATTACTATAAAAGCACAGAACTGTTCTGATTTTAAAAAACAAAACAATTTTTAAAAAGACCCTGTCATAAGTATTAGGAATCTTTATTGTTTAATTCCAAAGCAAATTGTATAATAACTGAGATGAGAGTGTTGTTTCTATATGGAAGTTATGTGCCACATATAGCAAACTAAACTCCCTGTATTCTTTCCCACCCTCCTTCCTTGGTGCCTTCATTGACTTTGGTAGCTGCTAAATAATTTTATTAAATTCAGCTCAGCTACTAAGTCAAGATAGAGGAGTTCAGTACTTTCCTACCCAGGGGATGTATCAACCATCATTGCAGGTGCAGACAGCAAAACAGCAATTTGAGCCTCAGAGAGCAGGTTGGAAAAGAATAATTTACAGTTGTATTTTTGCTGCTGGCATTACACTAAATCACACCAAGTCCCTTCATTTGTTAGGCTTGCTTTCAGACAGGGATCAGAACACATCAACCAGGGTAGTTTTTTTCCTTTGTGTGTGTGTGTGTGTGTGTGTGTGTGTGTGTGTGTGTGTGCAAATATTTTATTTTTTTAGAAATCTAGGGCCAAGAGAAAAAGATTTGCCTGCTCATATACAAATGGCTTATTTGTACTTGGACCACAGACAGGAGAGCAGGTGAGGTCAGATGTGAAAGCAGGACTTGTGGCAATTGGGGAGGGAGGATAAAATTCTTTTTCTTCCCTTTCGTTTTCAGAATGCCTCAATCAATACGCCACTTGTAGCTGCACCAAGGGACACAGGAGCAGAGGATCCAATACAAATACATTAAACACTTTTAAATTTGACACTGTGCAAAGGCAGAAGTATTCTTGACATTGAATTTTCTGAATCATGACAGCCATTCCAAATCACCTGAGCAGGAGGGTTTTGGAACAGAAGAACTTTGTGTCAATTTAGCATCCGCCCTTCATCTTCTCAGCATCTAATGTGTTTTCTTAAAAGTTAGTATCTTTTGATTTGGTTGAAATGGTCAACACTAATTGCTTCGGAAGTTCTTTGGGCCTTTAATCCAGATATGCAGAACTTGAAAACCAACTAGATTAATCTTACCTATTATTATAACAATGAGGATTTTGAGGTTTAGACAGGAGAATACCTTGCCAGTTAAGGGCAGTTTGTTGTCATGGAGATTTCACAATTAGAGGAGTAGGAGCCAGGAAGCCAGGTAACCTGTCATAAGTAGGACATAGTCCCTCTCACAGGTTCAAACCCTCTTGATTTATAGGTCTATTCTGAATTGAATATTTTTTTTAGACAAAAAGCCTCATAAGTTGAGAAAGCTAAAAAAGGGGGGTGGGGAATAAAACACAATAGGCTTGCAAAGATGAAACAATGAGGAGCATTTTGCTTTGGTGATGTCAAGATCACTTTTAAGTGTTTAGACAAAGTTCATTAATTATGACCAATCAGATGCTTTTTCTCTTGACATTTATGCTAGTCCCATCTCCTCCCCTTTGGTAATGTTAACTGTTATCTCTGACCCAGTGCAAGTGGGAGCAAAGGCGACCACTTGGCACCCCTGAGATTAACAGATGGCTAGTTTCTTAGAGGAGAGGAGAGGGAGGTAGATGTATCAATGATGAGAACCATTGATCAGCTGCCTCCTGCACGGTCCCCCCTGGGGATCAAGCCCACAACCTGAGCATGTGCCCTGGCCAGAATCAAACTGTGACCTCCTGGTTCATAGGTTGATGCTGAACCACTGAGCCATGCCAGCCAGGCCAGGCAGCTATTTTCAAAAGAAGAAAGTGAATTTTCAATGACCAAGTCCCTTTAATTCATCTCTCTCTCTCTCTCTCTCTCCCTCTCACTCTCCCCCCCCCCCCAACACTCTTGCTCTGACAGATCCTGTGACATACAGCAATGGTTTCCCTGTACATTAAGATATTGTTCTTCTTTGGCCTAAAATGAGAATCAAGTACGTAACTTTAGCATCGGCAGCACTACCTAGGAACTAGCTAAGCCATCTTTCTTGTCTTCTCTTTCCATGTTCAACTTTGAGTGACCATTCTCGGTCTATGGTTGGAAGGATGGCTGAAGTGTCAGGACAGACAGAACAAAGAGATTCACAGCCACGTGCTCTGTGAGTCCTGGCTTCGGAGACAAAAGTGGAGGCAGCTAAGAGCAGACTCACTGCTCTGTTGGCTGCTGCGTTCACAGACCAAGCATATTGCCGATCAGTGAACTTCTGTTGTTACAGTCTTCACATCCCCTACTTGGCTCTCCTGTAGACATTAGTGCTATGAAACAGCTTTCCTAACACCAGGGAACTGCCACACTCCCTCTGAAGCTAGAATCCAAAAGGAAGGCAAAGCTCAGACTGAGCGCCAGAGAACCCCTCGCAGTGGCATCAGCACCTCTGTGCTGTGCTGTTGGTTACTGAGCGGAAGAGCCACTCTGTTGTAGTAAGTGCGAGGAGTTGCTGGGAAGCCAGTTTTTGGCTCCCTGCTTAGGGTGCTGCAGATCCCAGGCCAGAGCCTCAGGGGAGCTTTCCAAGGAAACAGCCTCATCCCCACCTTGGTTTGGTAAGTCATGCCACCTCCTTTCTCCCTCTTTATCAGCCATCCACGCGACTGTAATCGAAATTGTAGCTCAGGATTATTTTGTTGATGTAAAAGGCAAAATAGAGAGCTCAGCCATCCTGGAGTTATTTTGAGAGCTCCAGGACTGACAAAGACACAGTAAGAAAAATGCCGTTTCCCTTTTGAAAATCAGAACCTTTTGTGTGATGTGTGTGTGTGTGTGTGTGTGTGTGCAATTACTTTGTAAATTCTCCCCTGGCAATTCTCATGACAAGAAAGAGTCATTTTGTAGGAAACTGAGTAAAGATCTTGTCCAAAGTTATCCTTTAAATGTCAGGGTTTAAAAAATATCAAAGATAAATAGGTAGATTGAGGGAAGGAGAAACTCAGGAAATTTACAAAGCCTGCAGAATGTTTGAACAGTTTTTTTTTGCAAGTTAGGGTTTTGTTTTCCTAGGTTTTGCTGTTGAGAGGCTGGCTGTGGATGTAAGGACTACTGTCATTGACAAACAGATTGGGATATATGATATTTACTGAAATTAATTTTAAGTGTGCCCTTGGGTTCGCAAGCAGCAGTTTTTTTCGATTATATTTGGAAGTAGATCAACTATTTAATCCCTATTTATTCTCCGTCTCCGGATGGGCGTGGACACACACACACATTTTCCCCATTTCAAGCAAACATTTGAAGGAAAATATGACCTTGGAAATGAATGAAAAGATAATTATAAATATTTCAAAAAGTAATATTGAATCTAGAGAAAAAACAAGACCAGACAATAGACAATGTTCCTCAGAATATCTTAGTGTCACTTAATTCTCTTCTGTGATTATTCCTTTCACAACTGAAAAAAATGCAGCAGTATCATCTCAGCATTGAACAAATATAATAAAATCTTTTCATAGAGATCTGTGATCCATAGAAGTAGCTGGTGCCCATATTTAGCAATAATAAGTATATTATTTAATTTTATTAAATACCATAATAGCAGAGTGCTATAAAATTAATTCTTTTACCTAATTCTTTCTTCCTTAAAGTAGGCAGAGAGAGAAAAAGGGAAAATACCTCCTTTGGAAAATGCTGAAACAGTTTTGCAAGGTTCAATGGTACAGTTGATTCTGGCCATGTTGGAAGTATCTTGAGAATAAAGTACTTTGAAGGGAAGGCTGCATTTCTGGGAAATAATGAGTCTTAAGTTTGTCTGATGAAGTAAAAACAGGCATCGACATCAGACACCAGGGGTTTGAATGTATTGACTCATAACTCCTAGGGCTCCACAGGTGCAGAATAAGCAGAATTCTTGATATTATAGAAGTTCTAAGTAACTTTTACTCACCACTTAGTTTGACAGGGGGTGTTTCTCAGATCCTGACTCGATACACAAGGTAATACAACCTCAGCCCTGCCCATGAATACTTCATACCCAAACCCAGCACAAAATAGTGAGATGAGTTGATGTTATATGATCAGAGCCCCCTAAACACATCTCGGATTCCTCTTCTGTTCCCAACTCAGAACTACATTTCCAATCTTGATGAGACTAACATTTTCTCTTCTAAGACTCTATGTTAAAGATATCTAGTTCTGATTTGCCATCTTCTCTACCTTGTTCTATCCTTTCCAATTCCCAGAAATTCTCCTTGCCTAATAACTTTCCCATTGAATTCTGGCTTCTCTACTTTCTAGTATAATCTCGATTAACTTTTACAAATCTGCAATCTCATTAGATAAATGGGTAGAGTAATAAGGTTTCATCACAGTTGTAAGAAGTGAGCATTGTATTTGGCAGAGAACAGATGTTTAATAAATGTTACTCTTCTCTTTTTTTTCTCGCCTCATTCTCTGACCCTGAAATATGTCATAGGGAGACCAGAGGGTTTGTAAGAGAAAAGGACACAAGACATATCCAGTCCCAGGAGTGTCCCTTCTTTATTGCCATGATTCAGGATCATAGATATTCTTTTAAAATCAGTACTGATTTATTTGTTTAAATTATTTGTACCACTATATACACAAAAAACAGTACGTGAGGGGCTATAACGTAAAGCTGTTTGTTCCTCAAATAATTTACAGTCTGGAAGAGATAGGCAGACACATAAATGACTACAAATAACAGCTGTAATATAAGAGAGAATAAAATAAAAGTTCAGTATTACCTTAAAGATTTCACAGAAAGCTGTTAGAATTAATAAATTTATTCATCACAGTTGCAGGATACAAAGTCAACACAAAAAACAAATTTCTATATGACTAACAATGAGCAATCACAAAAAGAATATTAATAAAACAATGACATTTACAATAACATTAAAGTGAACAAAATATTTAGGAATAAACTTACCCAAGGAGGCTAAAAACTTGTACAATAAAACTATTAAGTGTAGCTGAAAGAAATTAAAGACAAAGAATTAGAAAGGCATCCCACATTCATACAGTGGAAGACAATATTGTTAAGATTTTAATTCCATCAAAAGCAATCTACAGATTTAATGCAATTCTATCAAAGTTCTAAGAACATTTCTCTGAAGGAAAACATCCATTCTAAAATTTATATGGAATTTCAAGGAGCCCCAAATAAAAATAATTTGGCAAACAAAAATCTTGGAAAAGCAAGTTGGAAGACTCATACTTCCTGATTTTAAAACTAACTACAAAACTACAGTTATCAAAACAGCGTGGGACTGGCACAAATACAGGCATTTACATTGGAATAGACTAGAGACCCCAGAAATATTCAAATGATTTTTGACAAGAGGGCCAAGACTGTTCAATGGAGAAAGGAATCTTTATAACAAACTAGAGGCTCAGTGCATGCAATGCGTGCATGGGTAGGGTCCCTAGGCCTGGCCAGCAATTAGCATCAATCTGTGAGGTGACTGGCAGGGAGATGGGGAAAGGGGGGCCGCTGGCACCCACCTTGGCTGACCTGGGGCCTGCAGGCTGGGGGCAGCTCCTGCATTGAGCCTCTGCCCCCTGGTGGTCAGTGTGCATCATAGCAACTGGTTGTTCTGCCATTTGATCTTGCATATTAGGTTTTTATTATATAGGATGGGGCTTGGAAAACTGGATATCTACATGTAAAAGAATGAAGGTGAATCCTTAGCTTACACCATATACAAAAACAAAATGGATCAAACATCGAAATGTGAGAGCTCAAACTACAAAACTCTTAGAAAAAACAGGGGAAAAGCTTCATGACATAGGATTTGGACTACAGATATGGCAGTGCAGAGTGGAGAGGAAGAGATTTGAAAGGCAGAATGCATAAAATGGATACAGAGGGTGGGTTAAAGGTGAACATGGCTAATTTTCTCTTTTTTAAGCCTGGGTGCCTGAGACGATTCAGGCATCTAACCTTGAAGTATAGCCTTCTTTTTGGAAGACCAACAAGATCCTGAAAGAAAGGTCAGTCATGCCCTAGCTGGCTTAGCTCAGTGGATGGAGCATAGACCCACAGACTGAAGGGTCACGGGTTTTATTCCAGTCAAGGGCATATGCCTGGGTTGCAGGCTGGATCCCTAGTAGGGGGCATGCAGGAGGCAGCCGATCAATGATTCCTTCTCATCATTGATGTTTCTATCTCTCCCTCTCCCTTCTTCTCTGAAATCAATATATATATATATATATATATATATATATATATATATATATATATATATATATATATATATATATTTTTTTTTTCCTGAGCCAGTATTTCCCAAATTTATTTGACCATGAACCATTTTTTTGTTTAATACTTATTAAGAGTACACAACTTGTGGGTGGGGGAGCTGAGCTCTGAAACCTAGAGCTAAAGCTGGGAGACGGGAAAGATGCAGACCACCGGAGCACTGCTCATCCCTCCGCTCCGATCCGCTGCTGCACCCAGGGTCCAATCAGGCCTGTGCCTGCCTCCTTCCTGAGCTGGCCAGAGACCCATCGGAACAGCCTTCCGACAGCAGCTCCCCACTCCAGGCGGCCAGACGGGAGTTCCAAACCAGTGTTGTCTCCCGGGACATTGACACAGCGGCCACGTTTATTGGTGCTGGGGCTGCCACCGTGGGTGTGGCTGGTCCAGGGGCCGGAATTGGAACAGTGTTTGGCAGTTTGATCATTGGCTATGCCAGGAACCCGCTGGGGCTGGGGCACCGCGGACGCCCCGCCCCATCGAACATGCCCTCCCGCCCCGCGCCCGGCTGCCCTAACAGCGCCCACCCGCCGGCCACGCTTCCCGGAAACGCCAGGGAGGAGATTCGCGCTCTCCCCGCCCAGAGCCGAGCCCCGCGGTGCCCGACACCTCCCGGCTCCGAACCCCCGGAACGAAGCGCCCCAGCGGCCTCGCCGCGCCCGCCCTGAGGCCTGGGGCTGAGGGGAGCCCGTCGGGCGGCCGCCCGCTGAGAGGCAGGGAGCGTGGATCCAGGCGGCCTGGCCGCGCCGTCGAGAACCCACAGACACGGCGTGCCCCCGGGAGCTGCTAAAAATATATTTTTAAAAAGAGAAATTTCGGTCATTTATAGTCATTGAGAAAGAGAAAGCATCATAAAATCCTTTCTGTCAAGTATAACAGGCTGCAATGAAGATGCCCTCTAGACTAGAACGTTATGGGGTTCTATCATTTACTAAAAGTCTATTTCTTTGCCCACATATCTTGCTAATTCTCTCATTATACAGTGTATTTGAATTGTCTGGACAGTTTAAGTAGAAAGCTGTATTTGATGAAGATAATTTTATTTCATTTGAGGTATTTGGTGACTGAGCGAACCCCGGAAGTGAGATCATATTCTCACCAAGATGACAGATCAATCAAGGAACTGTGTCTGAGTCTTGTATGAGAATTAGGTAATCTCTTTCATTCAACTCTGAGAAAATGTGTTAGATAAGCAAATAGTGAATTCCTATCAGCTCTCTCTATGATATCACAGGTGCACTTGCTTAATGAGTTAACAGCCCTGCTAAACAAATGAGCCCTTTTAAAGAAGCCACGTAAGATGAATGTTAATAGAACCCCATAACTGCCTCTCCAATGTTAGGGAAATGCTGATTAATGTTTACATTATGGTTTCTGTTATAGAGGGGTGGAAATTAAATATATATTTATAAATATTTTACTATTATAAACCACATATCAGCAATTTGAGCAGTAGAATACATATGGCCTCTATTACTTTAAAAGTGCATTCTTTATTTTTACATGTCCATGGAATGTCACCTACTCAAATCCATTTCTCACTGCTCAGGCATTGAGTGTTCATGGTTAGTGGCTAACAGTGACGCCACCTGCCCTGTGGGTGCAAGGGGAAAGTATTGATTGTTGGGAGGGGTTATTTTGCAGATTCCGACTCAGTAATAGTGAGCACGGATGTGGTATTTAAGGAACCTGATTTTACTTTTGATTTTTGCCTCTATTTGACCTTGGGGAAGTTATAAAATCTCTCTGACCTGGATTTTCCTATTTGAAAACTGGGAGAGTAAATGGCCTCCAACAGGGATTCAACATGTAGCAAGCAGACATGGCGTGGCCGAGAATGAAGTGGATCTGCTGTAGCAATTACAATCAACCCGTTAGGACCAACTTCACATAGAACAGCCTTGGCTTCCGAGTTATGCTTTTCAGCCTTTAGACTGCAAGCTCCCTGGTTTCAAGGACAAATTTACTTTTCATCTTCGTATTCCTTTCACATAATATGTACTTGTTTGATTTTCATTCAAAATAATTTATCGAATATCCTCTTTGTTAGTCAATAGTTCAGGCAATGGTTAAGAGCCCAGGTTCTGGAATAAGATTGCATGGTTGCCTGATGGGAAATGCTGGCTTGTCATTTACTACGTATACCACATTGGGCAGATAACTTCTCAATGCTCCAGTTTCCTCATCTGTGGAATACAAGTAATAAAATACCTCTTTTTAAACAAAAAACATATTTTATTGATTTTTTACAGGGAGGAAGGGAGAGGGATAGAGAGCCAGAAACATCAATGAGAGAGAAACATCGACCAGCCGCCTTCTGCACACCCCCTACCGGGGATATGCCCGCAACCAAGGTACATGCCCTTGACCGGAATCGAACCTGGGACCCTTCAGTCCACAGGCCGACGCTCTATTCAATGAGCCAAACCAACCAGGGCAATAAAATATCTCTTATTGTGAAGTTGTGAGGATTAAATGGCATTACTTGTGTAAAGCTTTTGACCTGGTTATAGGGCAAAAAATAATTGATTAATCATTTTCGTTGTGTTGGTGATGGTAATGAGGAAGAGGAGGAGGAAAATGAAGAGGAAGGAGAGAAGGAGCAGGAGGAAGAGGAGGAAAAGCAGAAAGAGGAGAAGGAGACCCTCATGGACACACAGTAAATGTTTATTGAATACAGGCATACCGTGGAGGTAGTATGGGTTTGCTTCCAGAACACTGCAATAAAGTGAATATTACAATAAAGCAAGTCACAAATTGTTTTGTTTCCCAGTGCATATACCTGTTATGTTTACACTCTACTGTAGCCTATTGAGTGTGCAACAGCATTTTGTCTAAAAAACAATGGTCATACCTTGATTAAAAATACTTTATTGCTAGAAAAGCTAACCATTATCTGAGCTTTAGTAAGTTGTAATCTGTCTGTAGAAAATGTAGTATCTACGAAGCACAATAAAGTGAAGTGCCCTAAAATGATGCATACCTGTAAATACAAGTCTTAACTATTTATCTCCCTGTATGCTCTAGATCTGCATTGGGGTTATCTTGACTTTGTCACACGAACCAACATTTCTAGGTTCAAGCTTTCTTGATCTGGTATATGAACAGGCAAATGCCCTTCCTGGTCTCTTTTGTCTCTCTAGGTTTTTATTTGTATTTGTTGTTGTTGTTGTTTTTAAACAACACAAAATTATGCTTGCACATGTGTTCAAGAGGCAAATAGTCTTAAAATTCTTGTTTTGAAAATAACAATCGCTTAAACTTTTTTGTGTCTCCTATTCTGCAGAGGCAATCAATTTCAACTCTTTTAGCTGATTTGTAAAAAATTATTTTAGAGAGGAAGGGAGAGGGAGAGAGATAGGAATATCAATGGTGAGAGAGAATCATTGATTGGCTAACTCCTGCATGCCCCACACTGAGTATCGAGCCTGCAACCTGGGCATGTGCCCTGAGCAGCAATTGAACCGTGACCTCCTGGTTCATAGGTTGATGCCCAACCACTGAGCCACACAGGATGGCCTTAGCTGACTCTTTTGACATTTATCCTCATATCTTTAAGTTACATGCTTTTCTGCAATTTCTTGATATTCCACTTTTGGGCATAATCAACTGATTTCCCACAATGCAAAATGACGATTTAGCTCCCATTGACCACTGCCACCCTGTATGCATGTGCACATCTCTGATCTCTGCACCCTCCTCAGTAGCTACCCTTAGGATTGTACTTGGGTCACTGTCAGTGTTGCACTGCTATGAATATGTAAATACTAGTCACAGCTGAGCGTTGCAGTTTGCATGATTTCTTTTCCTTTCATATTCAACATTTATTTTCTTGGACTTAGTAATTGTCATTTTTGGGTTATGTTGTTTCATGGTTGGCTTATTTTTCTACCCTCTATAGTTAACTCTTTCCTATATTCTTCCCCCATTGTGTACATTTCCTCTGAATAGGGTTCAAATACTTAAGAATTAGCTTTAGTCTTATTTCTTAAAAAAATGTTTCCAGGAACTCTGACCAATCTAGTCCCCAGGAATCTTTCTTCACCTGTTACTCTGTTATTTCATGTTGTTCTTTTGCAGTCTCTTTAATTAATTCCATATGTTCTTTTCCCTTGGTTTACTTTCTCATTTTGGGAAGTGAGGCCTCCAGTACCTTCCCGAGGAAGGGAGTTTTGGAAGCAAATTTTTGGGACCTTGCAAATCTAGAATTATTTCCATAATATTCTCACCCTTAATTGATAGTTTGGCTAGGTATGCAATTATAGATTGGAAATTATTTTTTCCCCTTAGGATTTGAAGCATTACTCCATTCTTTTTTTTCACTTTCAGTGTTGCCATTGAGAAGTTCACTGCCATTATAATCTTTGTGTGAAAGTATTATTTGTTTCCTTCTCTGAAAGCTTTTAGGATATGTTCTTTATTCTTAGTGTTCTCAAACTTTATGATGATATGTCTTGGAAAGGGTTGATTTTCATTTACTATGTTGGTCAAATGATGGCCCATTTATTCTGTAAACTTATTTTCTTCTTTTAGTTCTGAAAAATTTCCTTTATTATTCTTTTAAATATTTCCTCTCTTGTCCCCACCTTTTCTTCTCTCTCTCCCTTTTCTCATTTTTCTTTTTTGAATACCTATCTCTCTGACATTGAGCCCTGTGGATGGATCTTCTACTTTTTAAAATCTTTTTTCTCCTATTTTCAATTTCCTTGTATCCCTGCTCCCTTAAAAAAACAACAAACTTCCATTTTTCTTTTGAGTTGTTTTCACTCCTGTCACAGTATTTTTATTTCCAAATACTCTTTTTTATTCTATAAATATTTTTGTGTTTCATGCCAACCTTCTCTTTATTCATCGATGCAATCTGCTCTTATAAACTCATGCTTTAAATGCTTGATTTTTGTTTTTTAGTTTTATTCTTGCATTAATTAGTTTTTCTCCATTTTTTTCTTTCTGTCTGTTTGGTTTCTGTCAGTTATTTTAGAGGCATGCCAGTAATGGCTGGTGATCATTGGCTGGGACATTCACCAGCATATTGAAAACTGTGTGAATGGAGCCTGTCAACTCAGTCAGTAGAGGGCTATCTGGCTGGAGTTTTCCTCCAGGAAACTCCTATGTCTATATGTTTACTCCTTTTCTTTTTAGCTGGTCAGGTTCCTCATTATATGGTCTCCCAGTCTCTTGCTCAGTACATGGCTGGCTTTCAGTATTGTAGAAGAGTGGATGCAAAAAAAGTGACTGGGGCTTCAATATTCAGTATAGATGCTTTTACTCTTCATGGCCCCATTTCACTATAGTAGTCCTGACTTAACCATGCCTTAGTGTTCTGAACGCAGATACCTCATGTTTTAGTATATTTGGACAATAAATCTCACCTTTATGTTAAGATAAAAGAAAATCTTGGGTTCTAACTGCTGTTAAAATACTTTCAACTCAATTATTTAAAAAAATTCTGTCTTCACCTCCATTTACAAAGGTGCTTGCTAATTGCTGAGCCTTTTGGAGAATCATGAGATATAAATGACTTGTTTCTATGCTTTTCTTACTGCTAGCTAAATTTTCCATGTTCTGTTAAATCAGTTATCTTTCATCTATCCACTTTCCACGTTCTAAAATTATGAAATTGTGTTGCCATTGTCTTTTCTTCCACACTGTTTGTCCTTGTAGGCTATGTCTTTTAAAAACTCTTTACTGTTATTTTAATAGGGTTTTTGGAGTGTGGAGAGACTCTTGTTTGAGTTCAGTCTCTTTTTTTTAATTGGAAGACTAAGTATGTATTCATTCCTTATTGTTGGCAAATGTTTGTCACAGGGTCTGTATTTCAAAACTGGATAAAAGAGAATCCATGGCCGGATGGTGTTTTCTTTTCATCAGTTTTATACCATTGGAGAATAACTGTTTATTTGAGTGAATTTGGATCTCTCAATTTACTCTTTCTGGGCTTAAGAGAGAGGATGCACAATTCAAAACATATTAAATATTTATTGGTTCATGACTTTGAAAGGTTTAGGGTAGTTCTAACATTAATCTTGGTTTGGTTCAGGCACTCAGATGATATCAGAATGTGTCTCTGTTTAGCTTACTTGCATATGTATTGAAAGACGGATATCCATGAGAGGAAATAATGATAATGCTAAAAATAATTTAAAAATATATTATATATTGATCTTCCATACTTAAAAAGTAAGTATAATGCCTAACACATAGTATGTACTCAATAAATTATCACTATTAGTATTAGTGCCAGTCATTCTATTACTTACTGCATTTAATCTTCACTACAATCCTTTGTGGTATTGCTACTATTCTACTCATTTTATAGATCAGAAAACCAAAGTACAGGGAGATTAATAAACTTGTCTAAGGTCATAGAGCAATCAAGTAACAAAGCTGAGGTTTGAACTGAGACAAACAAATTTCAGGGGTGAATGGTTAGTGTCAATGTGCCACTGACTTTAAGAATGACAGTCTCGCCCTAATTGGTTTGGCTCAGTGGATACAGCATCAGCCTGTGGACTCAAGGGTCCCAGGTTCAATTCCTGTCAAAGACAGGTACCTTGGTTGCGGGCACATCCCTAGTAGGGAGTGTGCAGGAGGCAGCAGATCAATGTTTCTCTCTCATCGATGTTTCTAACTCTCTATCCCTCTTCCTTCCTCTCTGTAAAAAATCAATAAAATATATATTTTTTAAAAAGAATGACAGTCTCAGTCACTGATTCACTACACATTATTTACAGGTCACTTCATCTCACTTGACAATCCCAATGTATGGAGTCTGGTAGTATTGTCCTTCTATTGAGATAAGAAGACTGAGTTTTAAAGCACTTAGGCGATTTCCCAAGCTATCTGGCCCATATGGCAGAGCTAGGTTGAACCCAACTTGCAGTTTTTTCCTACGCACACTGTGCTACCTTTATGCTGAGTTGATATTTTTAACTTCTGGATGAGCATCTAAATAGATGCATAGAATTTGGGGCATTTAAAAAATATGTTTTTATTGATTTCAGAGAGAAGAATGGAGAGGGAGAGAGAGAGAGAGAAATATCAATGATGAGAGAGAATCATCAACTGGCTGCCTCCCGTGCGCCCCCAAGCCTGCAACCCAGGCATGTGCCCTGCCCAGGAACTGAGTCGTGACCTCTAGGTTCACGGGTCAATGCTCAACCACTGAGCACGCCAGCTGGGCATTTCTAATCCTTGTAAATAGATGTGTTCTGGGTGGTTGTATATTTGTTGTCTGCTTTGCAAAACTAAGCAAGTAGGAAACTAATGAGAGATCACAGAACACGAATTGACTTTCCACCCTTTTGCGACTCTGTTGTACCTAGGTCTGGCAGGAGATCAGAGGCAGGAAAAGGTAGAGCTGATGGGGCTGGGGTGGTCAGTAAGAAGGGTCATCTGATTTCAAGGGGCCTGGTTAGGAACAGAGAGACACTGGCACTCTGATGGTGCCTTTGTTACACAAATTAGATTCCAAAGAGGCCCAGAGTGGCAAGGTTATGTGTATGAGCTTCCACATTAGAGAGGCTTGAGTTTGAGTCTTGGTTTTCCTATTTATTAGCTGTGTGACCTTGAGCTTGTTTCTTAATGAGCCTAAGCTTCATTTTTCTCAGTATAAAATCGAGGCAAAAAAAAAATGTGCGAAGTTCATAGGGTTGTTGAACGGATCAAATATGACTATGGAGTTAAGCACTCAAGACTGTGTCTGACATTTAAATGGGGTCAATAAATGTCAGTTATTAATAATAATATTCAGATACAAACAAGATGGATCTTGTTGATCCTTAGAGTTTCATGCCACAGTTCTTTTCTAGAAAACAGATCCCAGTCTGCAAACTGAAGAAGGGTTATTCCTCTACTGTACATTTCAGGCTTCTATCCCCCATCCCCGTTAAGCCCTCCCCACCCCTCCTCAGCCATATACATGCATATCTTAGCCCAAAGTTCTTTGCTTTGACCTTTTCTTAATAAGGTAATTATATTCTTTGACATTAGCCTTAGGTGTATGCTGCAACTTTGTCTGAAATGAAAGCTTGATTGCAACTGTTATCAATAACTCAGCCTTAAATCACCTTTGAACAATTACACACCCAGGAGCCCAATTGATTACTTTTCGGCCTTGCTGAGGCTGATCCAAAAGCTAAGGCTGGCAAAAACCGCTTTGTTTTATAGGCCCATAGTGTGAGGTGGGAGGGAATGGGTAGCATCTCAGGTTGAAGACACGTTTTTATCCCCATGCTCCAGACACAAGTCTGTCTTCCCTGTATGAGGCAAGGGTGGGTTTCTCCAAGGCATCCGGATAGAATTCTGTCTTGGGGTGGATGTCACAGAATCTTATCATGTGAGAGCTGGGAAGAGGGAACTTTCATTGTCCCTGGAATGCTGGTGCTCTGTGAAAGTGCCATGAGGCAAGGAATGGCTGATAAGTTGGGTTCTCAGTGGTCTTCTGGGTTTTTCCCTCCACATTTTCTATATTGAAACTCAGCATAGGGTTTGAAAAACACAACACACAGAATGAGGTTAGCATTGAAATATAATGTTACAAAACCCTTAGGTAGTTAACATTTTTTCAGTTAATAAAATTGAGGTCACAAAGATAAAGTTACATATGTGTTTTTTTTAATTTACACAACAAATATTGAGAATACAATTTGTTGTGTAAATATGAACTTCTGGGAATACAGTGACACACTCAAAATAGAACAGATTCTAATTAAGGCATTGGCTCTTGGAAATGGTGAACTTGCCTGACCACTTTGGAAAGCAAAATTTTGTAAAATCATACATATAAACCCTGTCTTTCTGGTCACCCTCTTGTCACCTTTCTTAAGAATATTCATTAAGAATTAATATGATCACCCTAGCCAGTTGGGCTCAGTGGATAAAGTAGACGCAAGGGTCCCAGGTTCAGTTTCAGTCAAGGGCACATGCCGGAGTTGTGGGCCCTATCCCCAGTGGGCGGGGCGTGCACGAGGCAACCAACCAATGATTCTCTCTCATCATTGATGTTTCTATCTCTCTTCCTCTCTGACATCAATAAAAAAAAAATTAAGAAAAAGAATTAATATGCTAAAGGGCTAAACAGATTTTTTTATTTTATTTTGTCCTCTTCCTTTACTCTGGCTTCTCAGAGAAGGGAAGGGGTTGGCAAGAACAGGTGGAGCTATTCATTGAAAAAGTTTTGGTGGGTGTGGGAAAATTGAATTTTATGATTATTATTATTTTAGATCGTCGGGGTTTACTTTTTTGCTTAGAAATGTTTATTTTTTAATTAAAACATTATAAACTGTTATTCAAAGCCAATACAGTATACTTCTTTATTATTAGTTGAATGAAGCAGGTCTCTAGCACAATCCCATTTGTTTTTATAACGTTTATCTTAAAGTAACTTTTATTGAAGTGTAGTTGACATACAGTATTATATTAGTTTCAGGTTAAAAACATAGTGGTTTGACATTTATACGCCTTATGATGTGATCAGCACAGTAAGTCTAGTAACCGTTTGTCATCATACAAAAGTATCACAATAATATCGACTATTTTCCCTATGCTGTATGTTAAAAACAACACCACACACACACACACACACACACACACACGGTAGGAGGAAGTGATTTAGTAGAGCCTGAGGCAATCTTGTAGGGAAGAGATTAAGGTTATGATTGACCTAACCCTAGGGAGGATTCTTAGTGCCAAACTATTCTTAGTGATACCACATTATAGAATTAATTACTTAAAGTTAAATAATTAATAGGGACACAAATAGGGATACCTCTTTAATTACTCAGTAGCCACTAATGGGATTTTACATTCAGCTGCAGGGTTTCGATGAAATCCTCAGACAGGTATTCATAGGAACATTCCCTGTCCCACTTCCATCAGATGCTTTTCCATCATCACCATGATCCTAGGAGTTCTCTCCTGTCCTTGTTCTGGATCTTACCAGATTGAGGAGATCCTCATTGAGCCTGATCATTTTACTTTTGATAAAATAGTCAACCTAGTTGGAGAGGTTCTCAGTATCTCTTTGTAATTATTCAAAGTTTGGATTTTAAAAATATGACATCTTTTTAATTGACCCTATTTGCCTTTTTTCCCATCCTACATGATGTCGGATCTCTAAGGCTGCAGCCTTCCTCCAGTTTAGTGAACAGACTGGAATGGCAAAAGGTGAGCAGAGAGGAGAAGGAAATGAAAAGGTGATCAATATAGACCATCTTGGCTTTATGGCCAGAAAACAGAAACCTGAGCCCCACCACAATGTTTTGTGTTCTTGTTGCTAAAAGCACACAATTACCCTCTGTGATTACTTTTCATATTTCACTGGGAGATGTCATCCCTGTGAGAAGCCGCCTGGGAATTTGTGGTTGGTTTGACAATTGTGCACACACTCATGTGTGGGCTATAGAAAGAGAATTTATATTTTAAAAAATAGAGAAGAAGGTCTAAATAGTTATTGTCTCATTCACAGTTTAAAAACTCTCTATTCCCTAGTATTACATCTCAGATAAAAATCAAAGCAGCTAGAAGGCTCATCACATAATATAGGCTGCACACTCTTATAATCTTGTCTATTTCAGATATGTTTGACCTTCACTTATACAAAGGAAAAAGTCACAATGACAGCTGAACATTAAAACAATTTCAAGACACAGTAAGTGAAAAGATGCAGAGAGTGAAAAGGCCAGATATTGGAGGCAGACTTTGTAGGTGGCTGGTAATAGTCCTGAGGGCCCAGGGACTGACTTTGCAAAGTAAATCTTCAGTTACAGGGGTTCTTATATCTGCACAGCGAAGCAGTAACTGCTGTACTTGGAATCAGGCAACAGTCTGTAACACATGAATTGCCCAGGTTCAGAGCGACAGGAGGTTGGTGCCCACACTCCACCTCTTTGTAAAAGGAGGCGTGTGCTTTCCCCACCGTTCTTCTTTTTCAAGCTATTGATAAATATTAAGTCATTTCAGCTTTTATCCATTATATAAAAGATAAACAAAAAAATTCTGTTCAAAGGGCAAGAATGCTAAGAGGCTGACATCTGATTACTTTCTTATATATTTGATGTTTCTATATCTGTATCTCTATCTCCTATATATTATCTAACATTACATGTATGTCTATACCTATGCTATATCTAAACCTATACCTACCTGTGTATCTATATCCATCACTAGGCAAAGAAGGAGTGAGATATTCCGGATTTAGCATTTCATCTGGGGCTTTCAATTTTGCCAGTTTAGTAGTTGGGCAGACATGAAGCTACCTTTTTTCCACAAAAAGTCTTGATCATTTGAGTTAAGTGTTTTCCATTGCTTAGAGTATTATTAGCGTTTTTATCTTATTTTGGGTGGCAGTGAGGTAGAGTTCAATAGGACTGCATCTTTAGGATTGTCTATCCCTGAGTTTAAAGCCTACATTGTTCCCCTCACTGGATGTACAACCTTGGGAAAACTACTTTTCCAAGCCTCAGATTTCTCATGTGTAAAAATGAGGATATTGCTGACTTTGGAGGGTGGTTGTAAACTTTATTTTTTAAAATATTTTTATTGATTTCAGAGAGGGAGGGAGATAGAAACATCAATGATGAGAAAGAATCATTGATTGGCTGCCTGCTGCACACAACCCAGCCATGTGCCCTGGCTGGGAACCGAACCCCAACCTTCTGGTTCATAGGTCAATGCTCAGCTGTTGAGCCACACTAGCCAGTGGTGGTTGTAAACTTTAGAAGGATGTCAGAATGAACCGGAAGGGAAAGAGGAAACTGACAGAACAGGGTTAAACAGCCGTTAGGGATCTGAGGCCCGGAGTAAGGTGGTTAGTAAAAGGCCCAGCCATTGCTTTCTCTCATTTTATTCAAATTGGTTTTTCTGTTCTTCGTTTTTGCTTGCTTACCCACTCCTCTGTCCACCACTGCATTACTTTGCACTGTGGTGTTTTGCATTTTAGAACTTGCTAACTTTTTTTCAGATGGTTGGAGTTAATTTAAGACAAAATAGGTTCCATAGCTCAGCAATAACAGGCTGCTGAAGAAGGCAATCGTTAGAAAAGCAAACATTAAAAGACAGGAAAACAGACCACTGGAAATCCTCAGTCTGAATCGAGCTGACACAGGGAGGGCAACTGGGAAAATGTACCAGAGGAGAGGAGAATGCAAAGGTGCTGCAGTTGCTAATCAGAATGTTTTAAGTATTTATTTAAAAGATTAATTAAATGGGAGGCAAAACTGTTCTTTGTGTCAACATTTGAAGACTTAACATTTTTTTCCTCAGTCCCTTTTGGAACAAAGCCTGCTCATTCTATAGTAATTAATTCAAGCATTATTAAAATGAGACATCCATTCTCTAATAGACCGAGAGTGAGAAAGTAACAGGGAACATGGTCTTCATTTGAAAGAGGGTAGAGATTGTGTGTGTGTGTGTGTGTGTGTGTGTGTGTGTGTGTGTGTTTTACTGATTTCACAGAGAAAGGGAGAGGAAGAGAATCATTGATTGGCTGCCTCCTGCACACCCCAACACCTGGGATGGAGACCTGGGCATGTGCACTGACCAGGAATCGAACTATGACCTCCTGGTTCAGAGGTTGACACTCAACCACTGAGCCACGCTGGCCAGGGTGATAACAATGTGCTCTTATTCTTAGAGATAGGAGACCTGGTTACTGTTGACCTGTGAAAGCAAATTCACATTTAGACAAGTTAGAATCCAATTCCTCTCATTCTATCCAATGCAAATAGACCAAAACTCTACCCTCATATAATAAACATCTTTCACATTGGTCCTGTTGGTGTTTTCCCAATATTTACTGTGAGAAGGAAGGGGTTGTGTATCTTTAAGAGTGGACCACTCCTTTTCAAAATACCCGTGTCTGCCATAGTGTCTTCAGTGAAAACCAAATATCTCTACAGCCACTTCGGTTCTTGTCATCTTCAGTCATAAGAATGTTAATGTAGTACCACAGTCTATTTCCATTATAATCCTTGTCCAGTAAACAGGTTAATTAGTTCATTTTTTATTCTTTTTTTTAATGTTTGTCAAAATCTGGAAATTGCCCAATAAGGATAAGAATGAAATTTTTATTAAGAGTCAGTGAAAACTTATAAACTTTCATGACAAACATGATAATGGCTTATTGTAAAAGGGATCAGGGCTCAGCTCTCGTGTACAAGTTCACATGAGAGGGCATGTGGGTGGGTGCCTAGAGGGCTGAGAGAAGCACTGTAGAGAGAAGGGTAGAGATGTGGTAGAATGAAAGAGGTCCTGCAAGTTTTCTCATGGATGGACACGCCAGCTATGTTCCAGTTCCTAGAACTAGTACCTGCTTGTACTCATGAAAATTAACATTAATTGGTTTTCTTCCAGAGGCAATGTTATATTAGGGGGAAAGATCCAGGCTGGCCTTATTTCAAATACCAGCTCTAACTTAACTACTTTTGTACATCAGGTTTTTGTTTGTTTGTTTGTTTTTAATCTTTGGAATGAAGATCATAATACAATCTCCTTCGTATTGTGGAAAACATGAGTTATGAGGGTAAAGCATTTGGTAAACTATGAGGCACACAGTATGCATTTATACTGTGCAAATTGCTTTGCATTTTTGATCTTTAGTTTTCCCCACCTGTAAATTAGGTATTAATTGCTTTTCAGGATCCTTGCAAAGATTAGTGATAATGAATGTAGAGGACTCGTCCTGGCTCATAATGGGTTTGATGAGTGCAGGTAATAGCTTCTCACTGAGTACAAAGTAGGCCTGGAATCATGAGAGGAGGATAGTGTTTATGCATAGCCTCCACTGTTAGTTTGTTGACCATCTTCAACCATCTAGCAATGGAGGGATAATTGGGGTCCTCCACTATTACAGTCTCTTCTCCATTTCTCAGTTCTGGGCTGGCTTCTATGCTTTTCTCTATTTATCTTTGCCACAAGCCCTTGACAGTGATTTTGAATCTCCTACTGCTGGCTGTCTCTCTTGGTTGGTCTTTTCTTCTGCAAACCTGGCTCTAGATATATTTAATCTTCATAAGTTCCTCAAAGATAATCATGCAAGCCCTTCCTTTTAAATGCTTTACCGCTGATCCTTGGGAGGAGCCATGAGAAGCACATGTGGCAAAGTAGCATGGATTTAGGAATATTACACAGTAGCATATACAGTCCCGAATTCTGGTTGATTACCTTGCAAACCCTTTTTCATTGTCTGAAGACCCTTGTTGGCCTTTTGCTCTTTTGTTTTATTCCTGCTCCTGGAATTTAGTCAACTAGAAGTCCTGATGTGGAGGCCTGGAGATGTAACCTAGGCACCTATGTAAGTGAATTCATGTCATCTCAGGGGCTATTGTGCCAAGCAGGCCATTTACATTTTTGAGACCCGGGTAATATTCAACAATGGTTGTTCCTTGAGTTTTTCACCTGCCCGTGCTTCCTTATGTTCTTGATGTTTTCCCCTTTGACGAACTTCTTTTTCCTTCTCCTCTTTATCTACTTGGAGGCCAAGCAGCCTTCAAGGTTCAACTGAACACACCTATATAATAATCCTGCTCCTGAATATTTCAGCCTTATCAATGAATATGGTATACATCAGGCATTGCGCCACCCTGATTACCCCTTTACTAAATCCCAGCCAAATTCCAGCTCCCAAATCCAATAGGATTTAGCATTTGTCCCAAATGGTTAATTTTATAATAATGAATAATTACATTGTGTGGCACTTTTCTTTTTCTCAAAACTCTCTGATATGTATGAGTTTATTTTATCTTCTTGGTAACCTTATCAAGCAGGTAGAAAGTTATTTTTCTTTTCATTTGACATATAGAGAAACCTGCCCCCAAGGAATTTGTGTATGTTTATGTGTTTGGGAGAGCAAGTAACTGACTTGGGTAAGACACCAGAGCTAATCTGTCCTCAAGCCTTGACTGAAGAGCAAGGCTTCTTTCCTTCAAACCTGAACTTCACCCCTGATGTTATGCTACCTTCTTACTCTATTATACCTTTTACATTTTAATTTATGAATTTGATTTGTTTCAAATTTCACCACTCAACACACACACACACACACACACACACATGCACACACACACACCTGCAAGCTCTTATCAGTAATCTTTCAATCCTCATTATAATTACTATAAAAAGTGTTGCATTGCCCCCTGATGTGGCTCAGTGGTTGAGCATCGACCCATGCAGCAAGAGGGCGCTGCTTCAATTCCAGGTCAGGGCACATGCTCAGGTTGCAGCTCAATCTCCAGTTGGGGCATGTGGGAGGCAGCCAATAGATGTTTTTCTCTCATCTATGTTTCCATCTCTCTCTCTCTCTCTCTCCCTTCCTCTCTCTGTCAATCAATACAAATGTTTTTTAAAAACCTGTTGTGTTTAAATGAAAGGTACATCCAACATTAAACTGGTGGTATCAGTAATATGCATGCATAATTATATATAGTAGATCAGCAATTTTCATCAAATGTCACACATAGACTAATTACTAAAATTCTGTGAACACCAGTACCTATATTATTTTTTGCTGACCTGACAAAGCATAGGTATAATTTTTATTCATTCACACCAGACACCGATTGTGATATTGGCCGTTTTTATTTTTTTATTGGAAAATCTAAGGGAAAAGAGGTCAGTGCCCCTGACTAAATTTTGTATTGTGTGCTTTAGAAATTCTTGCAGCACACTGGTAGAAATCGCTGCAGGAGATAAATGGAAGATTTGTCACACTTGCAGAATGCAGACTTCTCTGAAGTAGACAGAGCTTGTCAGAGATGCAATAGCGGCTCTTGTTATCTTGCCAGTTGATTAGAGACGGCAAATCGGGACAAATGGCTGAAGCATCCTGACGGCATAGGAGCTGCATCTGCACACACTTTTTGAGACTAAAACACTGAATTTTTCTTTTTGCTGAAACACAGTATTTCAGGGTGAGAGCATGAAGAATTAAGAGTACCAGAACCACCGACTGAGACTTAGAACATCAGCTTGATGGAAAACTTGACATTGCCTTCCTTTGTGAGAGTTTAATTGACCTCCTCTCTTGCATTGCTCAGACAGCAGGACTGGATATGTGTTGTTAAGGGCAAACCTGAAATTCTCCCTGTTGATTGTAGTGCATATTTCACAACTGAAACTTCTATTAAATCATCAAGTTGTCCATCTTAAAAATATACACATGTTTATTTTAAAAAAATGTATTTTTATTGATTTCAGAGAGGAAGGGAGAGGGAGAGAGAGAAACATCGGTGATGAGAATCATGGGTGATGAGAGAGAATCATTGATCGGCTCCCTCCTGCATGCCTCCCTCCTGGGGATAAAACCTGCAACCTGGGCATGTGCCCTCGACTGGAATCAAACCCGGGACCCTTCAGTCCACAGGCCTATGCTCTCTCCACTGAGCCAAACCAGCTAGAACATTGAACATATACAAATTTGTAATCATCAATTATACTTCAATAAAATTTGAAAAAGAAAAAAAAATCCCTCTGTTGAAATTAGGGGAGAGGCTCACCCTCCCCCCTTTTCTTGGAGCATCTACTTTAAGAAATATGTCATTGTAAGTTCTTTCTCTGTCTCTTCGACATGTATATAAATCATTTTAAAAGTTAAATAAGCCTTTTATCAGCTCCACAACCCAGGAATGTCAGGATGTCTCTCAAGAATCTGACATCTGTCCTTTGAAATGTAATCATCAAGGAAGACAGTGGCCCTATGCCCCAGTTTCTGTGGGAGGGTAGAGGCCTATCTTGAGCAGGTGCCTCGATCCAAGTTGCAAAAGTACACTTGTCATAAACATCTGAGAAGTTTATTTTTCTTTTTGATAAAGCCAATTAGCTAACACAGATGGCCACCCCAATCACCAAGTGAATTTCGGATAAACTGTGTGTGACAAATTGTGCTGTCAAGTTCTCTTCCTTGAGGACTGGTTATTGTTTAGCTTGAGACCATGACTGTAGTGGGTTCTATCTGCTGGGCTACATAGAAGGGTGCAGTCTCTTTCAGTTTTTGCAGTCTCTTAGAGGATTGCCTGTGATCACATTCTGCTCTAAGTTCATTCAATAATAACGTCGTGTTTCCCCTACTTTGTGGGAGAGGTTTTCTGGATTAGATTGAGATTAAAAAATATTTTCCAACCATGTGTACACCTCACATAAGCAAAAAAATCTAGATTGCATGATGACTGGTTTCTGAAGAGGTTGCCTTTGTGTCTTTTGTCCATAGTTTTGTGTGCCACAAAGCACTGAAATATCATGATTTGTGGGACCCTTAGTTAAATCTTTTTTTTTTTCATGATCTTTGTGCTTACCTCTGTGGTGTGACCACCAGAAGGCTCTGGGTAAATACTTCATTGAATTTTTCATATGGCCAACTTGCTATATAACAAAATGATGCCGTGAGTGTTTTGTTTAATAGTGAGCAAAACATAACAGCATTGAACTAGTTGCTAGAATTTAAAGCTGATGCTGGCATGCTCTTGAGTGCTGGGTAATTGAGGTATTAGATTCAAACCTCACCACTTCAACATGTGTTGATACAACCTGAAGAAGAGCCATCTGGTTTCCATATCCTCAGTATTTTGAGACTCGTCTTACCATCTCTGACATATTGTCAGTTATACATTGATTTTCTTCAAGGAAAGAGGGTAAAGCAATCAACCAACTCTAGGTTTCTTTTTTCCCCCCGATATTGCCATCTTCTCCTATGCACAAATATCATTGCTTCTTCTGTGGTTAGTTTTCTTGGCAGATAGGTACCTCAGGCCTTCCTTAAGGATTTAACTCCTTAGTGGACCCACTGATTCACCCTCCATCTCTTAATACCAGAAGGGGTGGAAGAAAGAGTTTAAGGCTAACTATGGAAGACAGTATGAAGTTTCCTCAAAAAGTTAAAAATGGAACTCCCATTTGACCCAGTGATCCCACTTCTAGGAATATATCCCAAGAAACCAGAAACACCAATCAGAAAGGATATAAGCATCCCTATGTTCATAGCAGCACAATTTACCATAGCTAAGATTTGGAAACAGCCTAAATGCCCATCAGCAGATGAATGGAATAGAAAACTGTGGTACATCTACACAATGGAATACTATGGTGCTATAAAAAAGAAGGAATTCGTACCATTTGCAGCAGCATGGATGGAACTGGAGAGCATTATGCTAAGTGAAATAAGCCAGTCAGTGAAAGAAAAATACCACATGATCTCACTCATTTATGGATAATAAAGACCATTATAAACTGATGAACAAAAACAGATACAGAGGCAGATCAGTATTGAACAGACTGTCAAACTACAGCGGGAAGCCTGGGGAGGGTTGGGGAGGGGTAAGAGATCAACCGAAGGCTTGTATGCTTGCATATAAGCATAACCAATGGGCACAAGACACTGCGGGTAGGGGAGGCCGGGGGAATGTCAAGGGGGAAAAGAAAGTATTACATATATAATACTCTTTGTAATACTTTAAGCAATAAAACAATTTTTTTTTTTTAAAAAAGCTTAATGCTAAGCACCTTTTACTAGTAATTTATTGGCCAATTTTCTTGAGGGTAACAGAAAAACATATCCAGAGAAGGCTACAACCCCATCAGACCTGAGAGTCAAGGATAATGCCCCTGACCTCTGGTAATAAGGATTTAGGACTTGCACACCCTGATTTGGGGAAGTGATTTCTCTGTAGGATGGAAAAGAGTGAAAAATACAGTCAGCAGTGGTTGCTCTAACTGGCTTAGCAGAAATAGTAAACTAGGAGCTTTGAAAAAAATGCCTTAAACTTCTACTCTCCACTTCATTCAGACCATAAAATGAGGGTTTCATTGAATTTCACAGCCAAGGAAAATAATAAACTCAAACATAATAGAACACATGCAGGTCAACACATTGCTTTCTGGACAACTGGGCTAACAGGGGGTCACGGCCGTGGGAAAAAATTTACATATGAGATGACACTGGCGGATTTGGCTACAATAACACCCTGATTAGTGAGCACAGCTGCTCAGCATCCAGAATTGTTCTGTGTTAGCTTCCATTTCAAGCTATTGTTGCCTTCCTAACGTTTGGTGTTTCATCACTGGGCTCCGCAGTCCTGTTCAAAAGTAGCACAGGGGCAAATCTATCTATACAGTCTCAAATGGCCAACTCGAATTTGAGGTTTTTTTTTTAAACCTTAAACACCATCTCATCAGTTTTCTGATTGTGCTGATTTCTCCCCTCTGCCTCTGCTTCTTTCTTGATGATACTGTGACAATGGAAATGAGCTCTCAACAGGAGTAGCTCTACTGGTGTTTTCCTCTTAGAAACACGGAGGAAGCAGGAACGCCTGACAGTTCACTGGGCTAAATATTAGGGAAGTACAGTTCTGAATCTCAACCCTCACAGCTGTGTGAACTTGGGCAAGTTTACTGAAGTTTTCTATGCCAGTTTCTCACTAGTGATGCAGGGTTAATGGATATATTGTTCTGGCTCATAAAAGTCACTGCACAAGGGTTAGGTGCCTTTGATTCTGAAAAGGAAAGTGTAGGGGTAAAAGTAAACATTTTCCAGATGGGTTAGAATTTGTACATTTTAAAGTAGTGGTTCCCAAGGGTGGAAATCTTCCTCAGGGATATGTCAGAATATAGGGAGAAGGAATTTTTGTGTTACTTGAAACATCTTTATAATCTCTGTTGTTAAAAAATAAAAAAAGCAGGAGGCAAGTTCCACAGCAGCTTCTTATATTATATTGGGAAAGAAAAAAGACTGGAAATTAATGAAATAAATTTACAATTCAAAGTTAGGAAAAGAAAAACAGAGTAAACTTAAGGAATATGGAAGGCTGTAATTAATATATGTGACTGATATTAATGAATAAGAAAAAAAGTACAATAGAGTCACTCAAGGTCAAACCAGGTTATTTGGAAAATGTTATAAAATAAGTATATATTTTTGCAAGATTGATCAAGAATAAAAGAGAGGAGGCCCTCAATAAAAAATAGAAATGAAAAATGGAACATACACAAATAGAACAAAATTTTAAAAATAATATATTCCATTAAGAACTCTACTAGTATAACAGTAAATTTGAATGTAAACAAGTGGACAATTTCCTGGAAAGCTATACCTTACACTCAAAATCAACTAGAAAACTTGGATAGGTTAAGAAAATTAAATGAATAGTTAAATTTAATCTAAAACATAAAAAAGACAAAATTACATTGCTGAGATGACTTTTTATAGGTAAGTCCTAGCAAACATTCAAAAAGAGCTAATTCCAAGCTTATGCGAACTGTTCTAGAGGACAGCAAAAGACAGACTGCTTCCCGGCTCATTTTAAGAGTCCAGTATAATCTTGAAATCAGATCTGAGAAAGGAAAACTAGAAACCAGTCTAAATCAAATTAAATAGTGCTAAATTTTACAAAAGCAAGCTTAATCCAGGTTACAGTGGTTCTCAACCTTTCTAATGCCATGACCCTTTAATACAGTTCCTCATGTTGTGGTGACCCCAACCATAAAATTATTTTCGTTGCTACTTCATGACTGTAATTTTGCTACTGTTATGAATCGTAATGTAAATATCTGATATGCAGGATGTATTTTCAGGGGTCGCGACCCACAGGTTGAGAACCATTGGAAGAAAAGAATACCTTATGAACAATTTGAGTTTATTTTAAGAATGTATCAGAAAGTTTATTAATGCAATTTACCACATTAACAGATGAAAAACGACAAAACATATTATATGTAGAAAAACAAATTAAATAACAATGACCCCAAACCTCTTTGCAAACTAGCAAAAGCAATAGGAATTTCCTTAACTGCATGAAGGTATATAACAGAAACAGAGAACAAATATGATATCTGATGGTAAACTATTAGGTATAGTTCTCTTAATGATGCATCTAACACAACTTCTATTTTATTTTGCCTGAGAATCTCTAACCTGTGTAATAAGACACAAAAATGAAGTAAGAGGTATAAAAATTGGAAAGGAAGAAATAGAATCCATTATTTTCAGATTCTATTATTGCCCATATAGAAAATCCAAGAGAAATGATAGATGAACTAATAGAATTAATAAGAGTGCAGTACAGTGACTGGATACAAGACCAATATATAAACATCTTTAATTTAATTTACATTAACCACAGTGAATGTAATATAACAAAGATAATATTTATATCAAAATAAAAATGTATGATATGATAGTTTTGTGGAGAAAATTTAAAATCTTCATTGAAAGATGTTAAAGACCCAATTAAGTGGAGAGATATAATATGATTGTGGATGGGAAGTCTCAAATCATAAGAATCTTCATTCTCTAAAAATTAATCCATAAATTTATTCATTTATATTCAAGAGTATTCTCAATAGGATTTTCCATGGTCCTTGACAAGCTCATTCTAAAGGTTATACAGAAAAACAAGGAATGAAGAATGGTCAGGAGATTTTTGAAGAGGAAGATCAAAACATGGACACTCAACTTACAAGATATTAAAAATCTTTACATTTGATTAATTAAAGCAATGTACTATTAACACAAAGATGGAAATGTGGAGTACCGTAGGAAGCCTGCACAGAGGTAATGTTGCAGATCAGAGAGAAGGGAGAGACCGTTTAAGAACCACTATGCCGTATACATGAAATTAATATAAAATAATATAGAATGTCAACTTAGCTGAATAATTTTAAAACATTTAAAAAAATTAAAACATAAAAAAATAGCCATAAAAATCTGGGATACTTAGTTACCCTTAAGAAAAAAGTAAAATTGGGCCTATTTCTTACAACATATTTTAAAATTAATTCTATTTGGATTAAACATCTGATAAACAAAATTTAACAGGTTTAGAACATAGTATTGAAAAATATGGAAGCAACCTAAGTCCCTATCAATAGCCAAGTGGATAAAAAAGTGTGGTACAATGGAATATTACTTGGCCATAAATCTTACCATTGGCAACAATATGGATAGACCTGGAGGGTATTGTGCTAAGTGAAATAAGTCAGACTGATAAAGACAAATACCATATGATTTCACTTACAGGTGGATTCTAAAGAGCAAAATAAATGAACAAACAAAACAGAAACAGACTTGTAGATACAGAGAACAGACAGTTGACAGAGATTAGGGGACTAGGTGAAAAAGGTGAAGGGATTAAGAAGTACAAATTGGTGGTCACAAAGTAGTCATAAGAATGTAAAGTACAGCATAGGGGATATAGTCAATAATATTGTATTAACTTTGTATGGTGCCAGGTAGATACTTGAAATATTGAGGGGATCACTTTATAAAGTATATCTTTGTCTAACCACTATCCCATACACCTGAAAGTAATACATAATAATATTGAATATAAAGAGTAATTGAAAAATAAAATTGAAAAATAAGGGCAAGAGGAAGAAAAGGAGAAGACTTTTCTAGTCATTGTTCATCACATAGTCTATAAGAAAAGCAATAGGACTTTCAAATAGCTTGAAATAAGAATTAATCGTATTAATATATACAATATTAAATTTAAAATATATAACCTAAATTTTAACACTCCAGTCAAGTTTTCACTTGTACATTGTGTCTTTATTTACATTTTTATATCATTAGGAGATGCTGTCTCCCATTCCTATATATCTTGCTGGATCAAGGCTCAGACCACTCTTAATCTGGACCATTTCTCAGGGCTGTGTTTGTAGTGAGCAACCTTGAAAGATGAGGTTGCATCTCCCTCTGCAGCAAAGAGCATGCGTGCTTATGGACCCCTGACTCAGTGTTCCCCAGCTGTGACAGGTCTACTGTGTGCATATATCTGGGCCACCTGGGTGCTGCTCCTTGGACTTGGGGAGCAGGGGGACTGAATGTGCCGATACTGCCTGCTGTGCCCTGAATAATGAAGTTCTTTGTCTGTGAAAAAAAATCAATAGGACTTTGGCATAGAGAAGGATTTCGTAAGAAAATGAAAAGCAAAACTTTAAAGGCAAAGAATGATAAAATGAACTATGTTAAATATTCAAATCTCTCTGCCTCATCCTATCTAATAATAGACAAACATGGTAATTAACCATACCTCCGCTATGCTTCCCATTGGCTAATCAGGGCGATATGCAAATTAACTGCCAACCAAGATGGTGGCCGGCAGCCATGCAGCTGAAGCAAGCATGAGGCTTGCTTGCTCCAGTGATGGAGGAAGCCAAGGTTCCCCACCTATGGCAGCCGGGCTCTGAGCTCCAGTCTAAGCAACAATATTACAATTATAGAAGCTAAACAAACCCTAGATACCTGCTTTCAGCTAGCTGGCCTCGAATCTGGAGCTACAACAAAGTTTCAATTGCAGAAGGTAAATAAATCCCAGAATAAAAAAAAAAGAAAAAAAGGAGAGACTGGGAGCTTCAGTTGCAGGCTTGGCCCTCCTGAAAACAGCCTTCAGTCCCTCATCCAGGCTGTCCAGGAACCTCAGTGGGGACCCCCACCCTGAAGGGGGTGCGGGCAGCCAGAAAACAGTCATCAGCCCCTCATCCAGGCTGGCCAGGAACCCCAGTGGGGACCCCCACCCTGAAGGGGGTGCGGGCAGCCAGAAAACAGCCATCAACCCCTCACCCAGGCTGGCCAGGCACCCAAGCGGGACCCCCACCCTAATCCGGGACACCATTCAGGGCAAACCAGCCGGTCCCCACCCGTGCACCAGGCCTCTATCCTATATAGTAAAAGGGTAATATGCAAACTGACCCTAACAGCAGAAGGACTGGGAATGACTGGTCACTATGACACACACTGACCACCAAGGGGTAGATACTCAAAGCAGGAGCTGCCCTATGATGGTCAGTGAGCTCCCACATGGAGGAGCTCTGCTCAGCCACAAGTCAGGCTGATGGCTTCCAGTACAGCAGTGGTCGCGGGAGCCTCTCCTGCCTCCTCAGCAGCACTAAGGCTGTCAGACTGCAGCTTAGGCCTGCTCCCCGCTGGCAAGTGGACATCCCCCAAGGGGTGCTGGGCTGCCAGAGGGATGTCTGATTGCCAGCTTAGGCCCAATCCCCTGGGGAGCAGGCCTCAGCCAGGAGATGATCATCCCCCGAGGGGTCTCAGACTGTGAGAGGGCACAGGCTGGCCTGAGGGACCTCCCCCTACCCCGAGTGCACAAATTTTTGTGCACCAGGCCTCTAGTAAGATATAAAAAACAAAGTGAGAAGGTATTTGTCACAGAATGTGAGATTGCTGAAACAAAAATAACAGATATAGGATCATTGTGCAGCATCTTTAGAAAACTCCTGAAAGACAAGAAGATAAATAAAAACAATTCAATTTAATAATAGACAAAGCATATGATCAGATACATCACCAAATAAAAAACGGAAAAAGCCAACAAATGTGTAAATGCATAATATAAATAGTATTCAGGAAAATGCAAATAAGAGCTATAACGAGGTATCATTTAGTACCAATGAAACTGGCAACATTAAAAGGATTAATGATTGCAATTGTTGCAAGGAAGTGGAACCAGGGACGCGCTCATACACTGCTGGGAGAAGTGTAAATTGATCCAAAGACTTGGGAGCGCAATTGACAATAGCTAGTACGGGAGCATCTACCCTATGACCTATGTATTAGAATGTTCATTGAAGCATTGCTTGTAATGGTGAAAAAATTGGAGACAACATAAATGTCCATTAAAAGGAGAAAGGGTAAATCAATTCTACTATAATCATACAACAGCATTCTTTGCAGTGGTTAAAATTAATGAACTAGAGATAAATGTATCCATGTAAATAAATCACAAAAACATAATGCTAATTGAAGAAACCAAATTTAAAAAGAACACCATATTAGTTCAGATCCTCTAAGATATAGGTGCCAAGACAAAATTAGATGTGCAAGACATTTATTGGTAGAAACATCTATGAAGGAGAAAGGGGGCAGGGTGAGAGAAGGGCTTTCAGACCTTGATGTGAGTCTAAATCTTGTGGAAGAGCCAGATTGACAGAGTTAGGAACCAAAATTGTCCATTAAAGTAGTCCTGCATTTTGCAAGAATGGGCCTGCTGGATAAGTTACCCTCTGGTCCTCAATATTGGCTGGGAGTAGCCTGTAGGAAGTGGGGCACAAGGCAGGGTGGACCCAGAGGGAAAAGGTTGTGGAGGTCAGGCAATTGCTCTCAACAGGAGCAGAGAGATCTGAGTGGCGCATTTTCATACGTACCATGAAGACATGCAGTAGGATTCCAATTATATGAAGTTAAAACTTGCAGTACAATTCTACATATTGTCTGTGGATGCATAGACACACAGGAAACATTTCAGAACATGCCTCAGAATAAGGGCCAAATGCAGAATAATGGTTGAGTACAGGGGCCAGGGGAAGAGGAAAGTGGGAACAGGCAGGGTACACAGGGGACTTTATTTAGTAAATTTTGGTTAAAAATCTAGATGGTGATTACACTGATATTTACCATATTAAGCTCTCCAAATTGTTTTCATAATCCTAATGTATTTTGTAATAATACACTACAGATATCTACTTAAGAGGCAATGTAGTGGGTATGTGTTACAAAAATAGTTGGGAAATTTTGTTTTAATGAAAAAGCCAGAAGTCAGGGATATACAGGGGTGGCCAAAAGTAGGTGTACAGTTAGTTGTTCATAATAAATACTACAGTAATTAATAAATAATAGCAGAATAAACTCTGTTTCACATCCACACAACTGTAAACCTACTTTTGCCCACCCTTGTATATATGAACATCTTTATTTTCCTTGGTTTATGAAACATATACTAATATATATATGTATATATATATTTGCTGGAAATGGAATGAACAATAGACACTTCTTTCTTTCAGTAGTTTGAAGATGTTGCATAATGTTTCATTATGAATTGTATTTTTCTTCTTTGTATATCTGCTATTGTTTTTTGATTGGGTAATAGGCATTGCGACTTTTACCTTGTTCAATGCAGGATATTTTTGTATTCCTATAAATATTCTTGAGGTTTGTTCTGAGGTGTATTTAATTGACCTTAAAATAGTTTGGTCCCTTCAAGGCTTTCTGCTAAACTCTGCTAGGCAGAACCAGAGCAGCCCTTACTCCAGAACTAATTTAGTTTCATTATGAGCCAATACACTTTTGAATATGCCACCCCGTGCCTGGTTAATTACAGAGATTTTTCTTCCTAGATTGCAGGAACGGAAATATTTCTGGCTCTGTGTGCTCTCTAGGCATGGTTCCCTATGATCCTTTAGGGTGATTCTCTATCTGGCCTTGAGGACTTTTCTCACCTGCATGGCCTGGTCAGGACTCAGATGAAGACCCAAGGGACCTTCGGCAGATCTCTGAGGTTCTCTCTGTGCAGTGATGTCCTCTCTGGTGTTCTACATAAGAAATCATAGCCTTCTTGGACCATTCAAACTCCCAGTTCTCTTTCCTCAATTCAGTGGGTTCACTGGGTGCACCAGGCTTCCCCCTCCCTTGGCTGAGGGCTGAAAACTCTCTCAGGACAGTAAGCTGGGGCAACCATAGGACACACCTCATTTATCTCCTCTCTCTCAGGGATCACTTTCCCATGCTATCTTATGTTCAGTGTCTGAAAATAATTATCTGGTTTCTTAATTACCTGAGGTAGAATTGGTCCCTATTATTCCATCTTTGCCGAAATAATAGGTAATGATTTGGCTAATCCTTAGTCATAATTTTAGCCTCTGGTTACACCTCTTTCCCCTAGATATGCCTTTGCACAATCACCCTGTGTAAAACAGGCTCCCCCTTGTCTCACAGCATTTTGTTACTTTACTTCAGAATCCTTACACAATTAAAAGATCTGTAGTCATTTGTGGGTTTGTTCACAATCTACATCCACTACTAAATAGTAAGGCTTGAACAGACATATCTGTCAGAATCACCTTTGTATTCTCAATGCCTAACATAGTGCTTGTCATCTGTGTAATTCCAAATATGCAATGAACAGGTAAATGGTTGTAGGGCCAGAATAGTGCCTTTATTTGCATCACATCTGTGTCAATGTATTTGTATTTCCTATTTGTATTTCCCCTGAACTTATTTTGTTGGAATTTTGCTGGGATGAAAGTAATAGTGGGAACACACTTTCCAATATATCTTGAAGTATTTTCATGTACTTTGTTAACAAAGAGAAATATTTACTTAATTAGATATGTGAGGCTATTAACATTTTGTTCTTCCAATATAATAAATTCTAGTTAGTGTGCGTAATCGTGTGTGCGTGTGTGTGTGTGTGTGTGTGTGTGTGTGTGTGTGTGTGTGGTGTTTAGTGGAGAGTGGCCCATTTTGACTTAGTATCATCAAACCCATTCCCCTCCTCTTTGTCACAGATATAGGCACTATTATGAGTAGAGTTTGTAGACATCCAGATTGTTGCTATATATATTTATATGTTATAGGCTATAAATATATAAAGTTCAAGATAGTTGCTAGGGGATTATACATTTGTGTCTTTTATCACTTGTATAATTGTTTTTTTTTTATCAATATGAAATATACCTTTTTGTTCCTTTTAATACTTTTTTTGCTTTAATTTTATTGATATTAGTATTTCTACAGGATTTATTTTGAGAGGTGATTTGCCTGATATTTTTTTCCAAATCCATTTGCTTTTAATCTTTAATTTTTCTCATTCATTTACTACATGAGCTTAACCCTTTTTATATTCATTGTGATTTCTGATGTTTGGACTTGTTCCTGCCATCTAAATTTGTATTTTTATTTTCTATGCTTTAAGAGTTATCTGTTACTGTATATCTAATTACCCCCTTAATGAGTGGCTTAGAAAAATAATTGATTTGTTATCTAATCATAATTTCTGTGGGTAAGGAGTTCGGAAAGGGAAAATAAGAGATGGCTTTTGTCTATTCTATGGTTTTCATTTTCAGATGGGATCTTAAATTCACTCATATGTCTGGTAGCTGATTCTAGTGTTGGCTAGGACTCTAGCTGGGGATTTTTGGCAGAACTTCCTCACATGGCCTCTCTGTGTAGCTTGGACTTCCTTAAAATATTGGGACTGGGTTCTGAAAGCAAATGTATTTAGAGAGAGCTACATAGAAAATGTTTTTTTTTTTTCTTTAAGGATCTAGCCTTAAAAATCATGATACCTCACATCCACTAAGTTCTATTAAGGTAATTATAAAATTTTGTCCAGGTTTTAAAAGAAGAGAACATAGACTACATCTCTCAATGGTGATATGTCAACAACCCATTTTAAGAGGAAGGTAAGGGATGATATAGATGGCTGTGTGACACCTTTAGAAAATAGCATCTGCCACATAGGACTTATATTTTTACCTTTTTCTTGTATTTGGTTGAATTGATAGTTTGTTCTATTTTCCCCTAATACTGGCTTCAAAGTTATATATTTTACTTTTAGCTTACCAGTGATTGCTGTTAATTTTTTTAAAAAGATTTTAAAATGATTTTTAGAGAGAGAAGAAGGGAGAAGGAGAGAAACATTGATGGGCTGCCTCCTGCCTCCTACTGGGAATGAACCCACACCCTGGGCATGTGCTGTGACAGGGAATCAAACCAGCAACCTTTTGGTGTATGAAATGACACTCAATTAACTGAGCCACACCAGCCAGGGCACTGTTAAATTTTTAATATACATATGTAAACTCAAATTTTTCTAACAAACTTTAATTTATATATAGTCCTGTCAAGCAAGGCAAAATGTAGCACACTTTTACACCCCTCTGCCTGCCCGCAGCTCTGCAACACATATTACAATTGACTAAAATTTTAGTTTATGTTTGTTGTTAAAATCAATATTTTAGACAATCAGCATTTACTTTATTTTTTTAATTTCTTTTTGCAGTGATAGAAAGAAATACTTCCTTTCACCAAGAGATCAGACAGCCTGAGTTGGTTAGCATCTATACAATCACTTAATTTGGCTGAATTTCAAATATTTTTTCTTTAAAATGGGAGAAGGTTCTAAAACATTACCTACATCAGAGATGGCAAACCTTTTGAGCTCGGCGTGTCAGCATTTTGAAAAACCCTAATTTAACTCTGGTGCTGTGTCACATATAGAAATTTTTTGATATTTGCAACCATAGTAAAACAAAGACTTATATTTTTGATATTTATTTTATATATTTAAATTCCATTTAACAAAGAAAAATCAACCAAAAAAATGAGTTCACATGTCACCTCTGACACACATGTCATAGGTTCACCATCACTGACCTACATCATTGGTAGGAAAAGTAAAATGATATACATAAAGCACTGGGTATAATGCCTGGCACTTATTAAATTTTCAGTATTGTTAAATATTATCAGTGGTTTCTAAGTATTTAAATACAAAGACATCTTGTATTTTCTTTTATTATTAATATACTAGTGGCCTGGTGCACAAAATTTGTGCACGGGGGTGGGGTGTCACTCAGCCCGGACTGCACCCTCTCTAATCTGGGACCCCTCAGGGGATATCTGACTGCCAGTTTAGGCCCAATCCCTGTGGGACATCCCCCTCGCAATCTGGGACTGCTGACTCCTAACCACCCACCTGCCTGCCTGCCTAAGCGCCCCTAACCACTCTGTCTGCCAGCCTTCTTGCCCCCAAATGCCCCCCCTTTCTGGCCTAATCACTTCCAACTTCCCCCCCTGCCAGCCTGCTCACCCCCAAATGCCCCCCCCCCACCTGCCTAATTGCTCCCAACTGCCTTCCCTTCCTGGCCTGATCGCCCCTAACCTCCTCTGCCTCGGCCCCACCACCATGGCTTTGTCTGGAAGGACCTCCAGAAGATCTCCCAGTCTAATTAGCATATTACCCTTTTATTAGTATAGATTCTACTGCTAAAGAAACCATGTATCTTCCTCTTTTTTTTCTTAATTATTTTTGTCTTTCTCTATAGGTATTATGTGACAACTACATTATGTAGATGATTTGGGTTTGTTGGTAAGCACTGACATTCCTAAATATCAATTTATACTTTGATTACTACAGATGAAAGTAGAAAGGCAATTTTTTAATTCTTAAATTGAATGAGGTTGATCTTGATATTAATCAAGGATAATGATTCTATATCCTTGTTACAAGATTAGAGTATGGTGAATGGCATTTAGGTATGTGTCCTAAATGGAGCCCTATATTTACGAAGGAAGAAAGGAATAAGCTGCAAATTGATGATTTTGATCAAGATAGAAATCAAGATAGGAAACAAAGGTAAAGAAACCTATAAGGACTCTGGCACCACTCAACTAATGATAACATTCATCTCAGGAAAAACGCTGGTGGGATTTTGCTCTTCTTCTGGAATAAATTTGTGTATTCTTCTTGACATTTGCATGGGTTACTAAATTGCACTCAGCTATGAGCAACAGACTTCTAAAAATAATGCTTTGAAAAATTAAGGGGTTTGTTTTTCCAAATTAAGACAGGTTTGGTGACCATGCCTGCCATGATAGCTACTCTATGTTAGAATAGAGCATCTTATTTGCCTCCTCAGTCTTAAATTGGTGATTCACTCTTGTTTTCATGCAAGAAAAAAGTATAGGACGAGGAAAAGGGCACCCACCAAGACTAAAAATCTCCCCAGCAACTTCTGTTTATATCTTCTTGGCCAGAATTGTGTGACATGGCCACTGCTATTTGCAAGGATGTCTGGAAAATATAATTTCTTCTTCTTTATTATTGTGATTTTTAAAAAATCTAGATATATTATGGCTTCCAACAAAATTCACACTCAATTATTTAGGAAGAAGAAAGAATGGATATTGTGTAGGCAACCAATAGTCTCTGTTGTACTGGGTCAATTAAAAAGATATTCTTCCATCATTCTATACATTTCAGCCATGGTTAATTGTGGTTTCTTTCTTGGCAATTGTGATATCTAAGAATAATATCAATGTAAATGTTTCCTTTTTTACCTCCTGGAAATTTATTTTACTACTAAAGGCCCGATGCAAGGATTCATGCACCAATGGGGTCCCTCGGCCTGGCCTGTGGGGATTGGGCTGAAACTGACTCTCTGACATCCCCCAAGGGGCCCTGGATTGTGAGAGGGTGCAGGCCTGGCCAAGGGACCCCACTGGTGCATGATCAGGCTGGGGAGGGACCACGGGAGGGCTCCAGGGTGTGTCTGGCCTATCTTGCCCAGTCCTTATCAGGCCAATCAGGGCCAATCAGGGCTGTCTCACCCAGTCCTGATTGGGGCTGATTAGGGCCAGCCAGGGAGGGACTGCAGGAGGTTGGCCAGCCGGGGAGGGCATGTTCGGCCCGTCTCGCCCAGTCCCGATCAGCTGGACCCCAGTAGCAAAGCTAACCTACTGGTCAGAGCATCTGCCCCCTGGTGGTCAGTGTGTGTCATAGCAACTGGTTGAACTGTCAGACACTTAGCATATTAGGCTTTTATTATATAGGATTAGTTACTGTCCAAGAACCTTGTCCCTTTTATTCTTCTAAAATATCTTACTATCTCTTCTTTCAGGTGTCTCTAATGATCACTCATTGCTCATCTAGTTCATCTAGTTAAGAATTCTTGAGTAAAATTTGGTAGCAAATATTAGAGGTTCAGGTTTAGAAGAACCATAAATACTGTAAGGTGCAGTAATGATTCAGGGTCATAGATAACAGTACACATGTTTGGTGGGGCTGGAAGTAGAAGGTAAGGGTTTGGGGGGTAGAACAATAGGTGGGCTTGGTGGTAGCAGTTGTAGTAAGGATATACTAATGCAAAGGAACATCATGATCCATGATCATATCTCTGGAACTAAATCTTGAGGTTATTGTATGGGTGACTTTGCACCTGGGTACAAAATCTTTTGCCATTTTCCCATTCTGCAAAATAACCTATGGAACAAGTTAAATTGTCCTCTCTTGGCAGTGACTCCAGTGGGATTGGCCATGATGGGCATAGAAGTTTGCATTCAGGGAAATGAGAACTCCATTAGAATTCTACTTGCATGTGGATTTGGAAAGGTTTATAGGTATCCTGAGAAGGCTGCATGGGCTTGAGGTACGTGGGAAAAGAGGAGCACACTGCATAGCATGCATGTGTGTGCACGTACGCACACGCACGCACACACACACACACACACACACACTAAGAGCAAACCTTATTTTTTTGGTACAAAACATTTCCTGTGATATATCTATTCTGAAAAAAACTGAATACATTTCTGGGATAAAGAACAAGAATAGTGTAGTGGTTAAACTATACTTAATCCTTTTTTAAAATACATTTTATTGATTTTTTACAGAGAGGAAGAGAGGGATAGAGAGTTAGAAACATCGATGAGAGAGAAACATCAATCAGCTGCCTCCTGCACACTCCCCACTGGGGACGTGCCCGCAACCAAGGTACATGCCCTTGACCGGAATCGAACCTGGGACCCTTCAGTCTGCAGGCTGACACTCTATCTATTGAGCCAAACCAGTTAGGGCTATACTTAATCCTTAAGGCAGCCTGGTGTGAAATCTACCCCTAAACTTATGGGAAAGTTATTTAACATTTTCTGCCTCACTTTTCTCATCCATAAAATAGAAGTAATATTAGCTACCTGATAGGGATGTTATAAGGATTAAATGAGGTAATACAGATAAAATATTTATGACAGTGCTACTTACATCCTAGGCACTCAATAAATATTAGCAGTTATTCTTACACTTGACAGACAAGACTGGGGACATGGAGAGTGAGTGCAGAGTATTTGAAATATGTTCTGATACTTGTGATGATTTTTATACTCATTCATTTCCCAGGGCATCTTTCAAAGAGAGCTGGTGGGTGCACAGATCGTTAGAGGAGATGGCCTAATGCAATTGAAAGAACACAGCGTAAGGCTTTCTGAATTCTGGATATGGGCTTGGTAAAGTAACATTAGCTTTTTGAGCCTCAGTTTCCTTTTTTCTCCAGACAAGAATATTAAACTTTGTAATTTCTACTTCACTGAATTATCATAAAATGGAATGCTTTATAAATTATAAAGTGCTGTAGCTATCTAACATCCTTTCTGAAAGAAGCTGTGTATAAATTATAGATAAAAAGTACTATGCAAATATAAGGAATTATTACTGTTGTATATTCTGGATGTGCCATGCTGATATATGTTATATATGTATATATCCACTTATTATTAGTATGTGTGTGTGTTTGCTGGTTTAAAAAGCACCCAGTTCTAAATAACTGTGTGTGTTCAGTAGAATGAAATGCATGTAAATTTTAAAAAAATGTAATGCCTTATTACAAGTTAATTGTCTCCTGGAAGAAAACGGTTAAGTTGTCCTCAAAAATCCAGTCATCTGACAGTCACATTCCATCAGAATGCCCGAGCACAGCTGGCTGAGGCACAGCCGCCGTTCACCAATCAGCCCTGGGAGGCAGTGACCGATGCAAATGTGCAGATTGCTTGGAAGAGCTGTTCTTTGAACACAGAATGTTCCTGGGAAAATCTCTTCAGGTTTACCTGTAATCAGCATTTAAACTGAAATACCCTTCTTGGGTAAACTAGGAGTAACCTTGTGTTGGGACACTAATCTTGACTGTTTGGGGACTGTATTCAAATTTTTTTCTATCTTGGTTTGCGTTTCAGAGGTAAACATTTGACTTGATTTGATGAGAGGTGGTCTTGTGAGGTCTTCATGTTCTCGTAGTGAAACCCACATTCTTAGATTTGAAGGGAAAACGCCTGTCCGGTTTAGTCCTTGCTTATTTCTTCAGGCTCATCTCTTCCTGTTCAGTGTTAGCAGTTTGCAATCCAACCATTTTGAACAATTGCAGTTTCCCGAACAATCACATTCTCTCTCACTTTGAACATGCTGTTACCTCTGCCTGTAGCATTCATACCTTAAAAGCCATCTCTCCATGCCCCTCAAGCACGTCCCCTCTAACTCCTCAAGATTGGATCATGAGTCCCTCCTCTGTGGTCTTCCAAGGTGGTCATTGTGGTGTCTGTGATCTGGATCATAATTTCTCCTTTACTTCTATGTCTCCCCTAGTAGGCTATAAGCAATATAAGGGCAAGGAAGTGGATAAATAAAATTCTGTTTTCACTGTGCTGTGGTCTGCATGATCTTGATCAAGACCACCTCTCCAATTTGTGCCTCCCAGGGAGGGCCACTTTCAAGGATTGTTTGTTCACCAGCCTTAGTTGAGTGATTAGCTTACCAGGGAGCTCCACTGTGATACCATCATGTATCTCAGACCTCAGGATTGAAAGGAAAGGACCACCTGATATGATAGAAATGAGGCAGCCTCTGCTGCTGCCCTGAGACTTACCTTTTTATAGTAAATATTAAGCTCACAATTGTTAAAGCTATTTTGTGATTGGGAATACTACACACTGACTGGTATGAATTTTGCATACCTCACAACCACCCAGAGATAGTTGGCGTTATTTCCATTTTATGACTATAAGAACCAAGGCTCAGAGAGGTAAAGTAACTTGCTCAAAATCATAAAGACAGCAAGTGGTACTCAAAGTCAGGATTGCCTAAATGTAAAGCTCATCCTAGTTTCTCTTTATTATGAAAAGGCAGAAAAATATAGTCAGAAAATGGTGAACTCAGGTTGTTCTTACAGCTGTTCGCTAACCCCAGATGGGTATGGATAGTATGATTCCATGTGGAAGCTGAGTCCATATTAAAGTTTTAGTCTTGAGTCCTGTTTTGCTTCTCTGGAAGTGTGATGGTTTCTTCATCAGTCTATGTGAGATGAATACATGTTTGGGCATTTGGATCAAGGTAATCTTGAAAAATGGTTGGCAGCAAGAGGAATTGTTTTAAAGCTATACTTGGGCCATTCTTGGCTACTCAAATAATACTAATAAAATGCATATTTTAGACAAGAATAGAAAGAACTCCAACCCAGTTGGAGGAATCACTTAGAAAAGTTGCCTCTGTATCCTGAACTTTCAGCAAGATCAATTCAAGTAACTGTAAAGAAGTATCCAGGCTACATTTGTGTATTAAAGTATGACAGTGGCTGTAGTTCACTCGAGGGTCCCCATGTACCCTGACCTACCAATAAATGGCATATCCTTCTCCATGATGTTGGACATAATCAGCTTTTAAAAAAAGACCTACTGTTCTGTGCATTTCTCCTTTACTTTCTACACTACTACCACCCTCACAACACTTCACTTCTGTCTCTTCAGGTGTCCATATGTGTGGAGATTTTCCCCTACAATAGTAGTTCTCTGCAACACCAGCAGGGTGTCCCACAATTTAACTCAATTCTAATACTATTTACCTGGAGATAGTGTCAGATCTCACAGGTTAAGGGTTCAGTGCCACAAGACTGGAGACTACCTCTCCACTTTCAATGTCAATCCCAAGTAGTAGGTCCCAGGTAACCCCCAACTTCTGTCTGATTTGGTTATAAACCAGTGGTTCCCATAACCTCCCCCTCAGCTTAGATTAATTTGTTACAGCAGCTCACAGAACTCAAGAAAACACTTATGTTTCCTAGTTAAGGAATGTGAGAAGGGATATAGATGAAGAGATGTGTAGGGTGAGGTGTGGGAGGGTCCTGAGCATTGGACCCTCCGACTCCATGGAGCTGGCTGTGTCACCCTCCCAGTGTGGATGTGTTTGCCAACTTGGAAGTGATAGAGGCATGCAAGTGTCACCCTTAAAATGGGAAAACCTGGGGATTTGGAGTCAAACCTAGATTTGAACCATGCCTTCTTATTTACTGGCTGAGTAATTCTTGAAAGGCTCAGTTTCCTTTTTTGTGAAGTGAGAATTCTAACATGCACTGTTGGCTATGTCTCTGGAGCATCAGTAAGTCAGATGCAAGCACAGGAAAGTAATATTTATGGAGTTTCCATTTCTGTGGGTACTTTGAAGGATATCGCTTAATATTCACAGCAAGGCAGCTGGAAATGGGCTGCACACACTACAGTTTAGACTGTACTGCACAGGATTTCTCTTTCCCATCTCTTTCTAGCCAAAAAGGTGAGGAAGAGTTCCAATCTGGGTCAAGGGTGAACTGCATTTCAAGAAGAAGCAGAATTCATAAATGTGTAATCGACTTCATCATCTACCATGTCATCTCTCAGTGTTATTGTCTCTCTCCTCCGGAAAGGAGATGAGCAGGGAAGAAATTCCAAGGAAATAAAAGCTAATAATTCTTAGTGAGAAATTGGGCTCCAAATCTCCCATGCTGTTGAATATGAATATACTAGTAAATATAGGTCGCCAAGACTCCTTTTGCCTTTGTGATGCAAGGCCCAGAGTCAGAGTCATGGGAAGGGAGCCTATCCAAGAAGGAAACCAACAGAGGAAAATACAACCTGAGAAAGAAGGTAACAGAGGAGAGAGAAAGACTTGATCCTAATAAAAGGATTCTACTCCTGAATCCAGTCATGGCTGAAGACCTAATGCCTCTGGAGTTTTCAGTTCATGGGCCAATGCGTTCCTCTTATTGCTTAGGGCCTGTCTGAGCTAGTCCCCCCCCCCCCTTATAATAAAAAGATTACTGACTAGTATTGGCATACACTAAGGCAGTGGACATGGGTATCTAGATGTGCCCAAAAGGCAGAGAAATTTGACATGATTCCATCACTGAGTCGAAATGGAGCTTTGGAGAGGAAAAGTAGAATATGGTTTTGGGATTGACATCCAGAGTGGTAGAATACTGATAGCAAAGATTATTTCCCACTGGGCTGGATTCCTTTTGTCCTTCCAGATATACTCTCCTCCTCTTTCTACCTTGCTCTTTGCCCTAGAATCCTGACCTGTGAGTTACATATGCAAAAGCTGCCGTGTCTCCTGGCTGCTGGCAGGCGGCAGCTAATGAGGAGAAACCTGAATACATCCCCCTGGTTCCTTTACTATGAGGTCACCTAGGGTTGTCTGACTGTGTCTGTGAAAGATTTTGCTCTTCCCAATGCGGCCTGATCTTCATGATTCTGTCATTCTGGATTTTTCGGTTATGTCCTCCACCTGATATCTTTTCAGGCTTCTAGTAATCTCAGGCACGATGCTGCTAGCCTCAAGTTCCCACACTCCTCTACTCCTACTCACACCTTTGTAATTAGTCTCTTGGTAAATCATGCCCTCTGGAATTATCCCAATTTGAGTGTTTCATTTGTTTATGTTGGCCACACCAAACAAATACATCTACCCTTGATACTTAATTTATAAAATGGCATGTTTATGATGAAACAGTGTCCTTATCTATACAGAGTGCCTGATTATTTTCAAATCTTTCTTATTCCAATAATAATCTCATGAGGTAGGCAGATCTGATGATGTTATTCCAAATTAGTGAAGGAAACCAAGACTTGAAAAAGACATCCTAGGCACACAACCAATAGGCTACCCTTGAAGCAATGTCTTCTTTTTTTTAAAAAAAATATTTTTATTGATTTCAGAGAGGAAGGGAGCAGGGGAGAGGAAGATACACATCAATGATGAGAGAGAATCATTGATCAGCTGCCTCCTGCATGCTCCACACTGGGGATTGAACCTGCAATGCTGTCATGTGCCCTGACTGGGAATCGAACCATGACCTCCTGGTTCATAGGTGAACTCAACCACTGAGCCTTGCTACTCGGGCCAAACCAATGTCTTCTGATCCCAACTGCTGTATATTTATTCTGTCACACCTTCGTTTATCTGATATAAATTAATTTGATAAAGTGGTTGCATTCGACTCTCTTATATTAAGGTCTTATAGGAAAATCATAAACAAATGTAATTCTCCATTAGATAAATGCAACAAACATATGGTAACTTTAGATAGAGGAGAAAATCTGTGTAAGTAAGCAAATAATGAATCCAGATTATGCATATCAAGACCCACCTTAGATAGATTGCAAAAATGGGCGCAGAAATGATTATAGATATGTTTGTATATCTTAAAGCAGCAAACACTTCAATATGATTTATATATTTGAGATAGGCTAAAACCTCGCTAGTATAATAGCTGAGTCATTTGTCTTAGCAAGTATCTTGTTATTGGCAATCAATAATGCAGCTGAGATGACTGATGGCTTTGTTTTCTTGTGGTGCTTCAGCTGGCCTAAATTATTTATTTGACACATTGCTCTTGGCAGATGTAAGGAAACCAATCATAATATGTTTGCATTGCTTCGATGTACATCTGAGTGTGTGTGTGTGTGTGTGTGTGGGGGGTATATGGGTATTTTCTTCCTGTCTCTGATCTTTGGCATATTATTTAAGTTGATATATGTTTTGGGGAATTATCATGTCATCTGCACATGCACTGGGAAGAATGAGGCCATGAGGTTTTTAAAGTGGTATTCCTGGTTGTCCTAAAATGGAATAAACTTCATTACTGTCAAAAGCACGATTCATTGGCAGGCATCTGACTTTTTCCCAGCCACAGTGAATGTGTGTGGGCGCAGGGCCCAGAGCCCTATATACTACACTCTATTGTGATTTATATGGTAAGATGCCTTTCTCTCCCAATAGTCAGGGAGGTCCTTGACGATAGGAGCTGTGTCTTATTCATCTTTGTAATCCCAGTGCCTGGCACAGAGTCAGACACACAATAGTTACATAGTAAATGTTTGTTGATGAATGAAAGACAGGAGTGAATGAATCAGGCAACGCATTTATGGCCTTTTCCCTTAGGTTTAGAAGTAATTAACCTTATTCAATAAAGTACTGCTTTGGAACGAAGCATAAACCAGAAATCAGATCTTTCTTTTTGAATCGCAGTGAAAATGGATAAGTTATTTAAGCACTCTGAGTTCAGTTTTCTTTATGCAAATGAGTAAAACAATACTTTCTTCATAGCTTTATTATGGGAATTCAAATGTAATAATGAACTTGAAAAACTTTGGAAACTGTAAATGACTATATAAAGAAAAAAATTTATGTGAGTGTAGTGGTTAACTGGAAAATTGGCTCTACACACACACACACACACACACACACACACACACACACACACAGCTCTGATTTATAGCGTTTACCGATTTTTCTGGTATAAATATTCCCATCATGGCTGATTTCAAAGTAACAAAGTTTTGAAAATCAGCTCACAAAATTCCTGTGTATTTAACAACTGGCATTTGTAAGCTGGCTTGTAGACAACACATCTCTGGGAGAGAGGAAGGGATTTGGATTAGATGAGTAAGAAATGTGATGCCCTTAGTATTGGGTTGGCATATGGAGGCACACTGTGTATTTTGAGTGAGGAAAGACTACAAAATTTCTGGCAGTGATAGATTGAGACTTCAAAACCCTAATAAGTAGAGCAATATGCCACTGTTATAGAGATTATCTTAGTGATAGAGCAGTGCCCAGAAATTCTTTCACCCTTAACCAAGAATTTTTGGACACTGAAATTGAATGATTTATTCAACACATATTCATTTATCTTGAGGGCAGAGGGTCACTGCTGGAAAAGTACTAAAAATGGAGAATCTTTTTATTAGGTGAGTTGTGATTCAAGGAGTAGATTCACACTGGCATTTATTTTTTTTTATTTTTAGGGAAAGGGAGGTTAATGGAAAAAACCCTGGACCTGCCCAGGGGACATCAGTGTCTGGGATGGGTCTATAGGTCTCTTCTCTCTTGGTCTTCATGATCTCCCATGGTGTCTTATTTCTATTTAGTCTGATTCATCTTTTCACACGTTGGGTAGTGCAACAGATGTGGGGTTATGGGTTACAGGTCATAATTCTGTCTAATGCGCTACTTATCATGATCCACATTTGTAGGGGCCCAGCTGGTGTGGCTCAATGGTTGAACATCAACCTATGAACCAGGAAGTCATGGTTCAATTCCCAGTCAGGGCACATACCTGGGTTGTGGGCTTGATTCCCCAGTAGGGGGCATGCAGGAGGTAGCCGATCAATGATTCCCTCTCATCATTGATGTTTCTCTCTCTCTCCCCCTTTCTGAAATCAATAATATATATAGTTCAGGACTTACTTTATATAGAGAGAGTTCAGTGGGACTAAACTGATGTGTACAAGCCAGGAAGTGGTTTTTAACTTTCAGTGTGCATTAGAATCACCTGGAGAGTTACTGAAAATCAGATTCTTGGAATGCAGCTAGAGTCACTGTAATTCAATATCCTGGGATGGAGCCCAGGAATATAAGAAATAAGAAACATCAATGACTCTGGTGCAGGTGGTTGGAAAAAGGTATTTGGGAAAAGCTTGCCAAATTTTTAAGCATCTTATCTTTATCTTCTTAGGTCAGTGGTTTTCAACTGTGGCCTCACACTGGAATTCTTTGAGAGCTACAAAAAATACTGATGCTTGACACCCCCAAAATCCTGATTTAATTGGCCTGGGATGTGTTGTGTCATCGAGATTTTATAATAGCTCCTTAAGTGACTCTAATGTGCAGCCAAGTTTGAAAATCATTGTGCTATGGGGAGCCTTGAAAGGGTTTTAAGCAGATAAGCCATTTAAGAGAGAGTTAGTCAATTTTGCATTTGAATTACTCTAACAGATGAGTGAAAAAATGAACTGAGAGCCATACTGGTAGGAATAAAAGAACAGGAGGTTGGGACCAGAAAGGAGCAAGAGCTCTTGGAAGAATGAGAGTGTGGCCATGGGATTGAATGGTTGAATTAGAACATAAGTGAAGGTCATTAGTGTTAACAAGGTCAATAAACAGAGAAGCTGGACACAGATAGTAGGAACAGGAAGGGTAGCTAGGATACAATCATATAGAAGAATGTCAAGAGTGGAAATTGAGTTTTGGTTTGGGGTTGTGTGGAGTTGGTAGTCATTAGGACTGACCATACTATTGTAGTTTTTTCTTCCTCGGGACACACAGCATGATTGCATGTTCTATCCCCTTATAATTAAGGGTGTCCACATGGCTTGCTTGGACCAATGTGATAAGTGAGAAGAACTTAAGTGTGTTACTTTTAGAAGGAAGCTTTAAGAGCTAGTTCAGGACTTACTATATCCACTTCCCTCTGCCTTGGCGGCCATTGACATTTCCAACACTGAATTCTCTATCAGCCTGGGGTCCTGGCCCATGGCCTTCTTGCTAATCTTGGATAGACATGAAACAGGAACAGTGACTGAACCTTTAGGTTTCTTTAAGCTCTTGAAGTTTGGAATTTGTTCCTTATCTCAGCATATCCTAGCTTGTTCTGAATGATATAGAAATTAGTGCCTCAAAATTAGTGTCTCAAAGTGGTGCTGCCATAAAAAAATTAAATATATTGCATTTGCTTAGGCACTGAGTAGTAAAAACCAACCACATGAAAAAACACCACACACACACACACACACACACACACACACACACACACACACCCACACACCACACAAGGAAATGCTTCAAAGGCTGGAAAAGTGACAATCTATGCTACTCTGTGCTAAGGCATTTAGTAAAACTGTCACTTGAGGTGACTTGGGAGACAGGTTATGTACCAATGGATGTGTAGGTCCAGGGTGAGTTCAGAGAACAACGCTTTAGTATCACGTGTTAGTTATAGATGGCTATACACCAGGGGTCCTCAAACTTTTTAAACAGGGGGCCAGTTCACTGTCCCTCAGACCGTTGGAGGGCCGGACTATAGTTAAAGAAAAACAAACTATGAACAAATTCCTATGCACACTGCACATATCTTATTTTGAAGTAAAAAAACAAAACGGGAACAAATACAATATTTGTATTTGCACGTGGCCCACGGGCTGTAGTTTGAGGACCCCTGCTATACACGGGCAGAAAAGGCAGATTTGTAATCAGGAATGAAAAGAAATAAAATAAAAGGAAACAAAAAATGCTTGACAATTGGAGAGTAAATTATTCCCAATTTAAAACTGAAAAATATATAATTGAGAAAACTTTGGAACAGAAAAGAAAAATTAAAACTCAGCATTGGGGCAAGCATCAAATTGAGAGTATGGACATCACATACCCTGAAGATTGGGTTGCCTCAAAGTAAAATTCTAAGAATTGCTGCCCAGCGATGGTGTACAATATGGTACAGAGCTCTAGGGGACCCCTGTTTGCTGGGACTTTCAGTGCCCATCCTGTGAAAGTCCAAGGCAGCCTGGAAAGAGTGAGTCATGTGGTGGACATTTTGCCTGAATGAGAAATAAGTATTTATGGCTTTAAGCTACTGAACATTTTGGCCTGGTGAACTACTATAGCATAACCTCGCCTGTTCCGAGGACTATGGAGAAGAGGGATCACAGTATGGGGAAGGGAGTAGATGTGGGCAGCTGACTAGAGTACTGTATTTTGACTTAATCTAAAATAGTGAGGCCAATGGGATTAGCTAATCTCAGAGTTCTAATCAGTATCTGGGTCAAAGTCCTGCTAATTGACACTAGATACTGGAGGCATGTGAAGAGAGGACATATTTCCTTTGGCACTTTTTGATTTTTTATCTTTAAATGAACTTCCTAAGGACCCTGAAAATAATTTAACCCACTCCTCAAATTCACATGCACACTTTCTGATGCACATTTATTGCATGATATGTGGTATTCTTTCCCTGTGAATTTTTGGGGTTCTCAGCATTGTACCTAGGCAGGTAGAAGCTTCTAGGCCAGTTTGAACTGATACAATGCTATCTTCCCTTAGGAGGATAACCTTAGGCTCAGAATTATAGTAATTGAATGTGAATGAGTTCTGGGACATTTTATTTTTATTTACTTTTCTTGTTCAAATGAAATGAATATGCATTGTACTGGGAAGGTAGACAGGGCTATTAACAGTGCAGCTGAGAATAATTAGTTCTTATTTGCTTAACACCCGTCCTTAATGTGCAATTGTAAGACTTTTCACAGGATGTTTTAAATGTAATCAATTTTTCATTGCTGTCTGTAATAATTCAAAGAGCCTGACATTTGCAATCAAGCCAACTGTGGTCGATACCCATTTTCTCTTAGTTAAATAGGAATTTAACTCAGTGACACAAGTGGTGGCTTCTGGAATTGATTCTGTGTATTTATTCTTTTGTGAGGGCTACACCCAGATTCATGAGTTTGCAGGAGGGACAGTCAAGTATCACAGGACCACTTGGGCTCCCTGAAAGGCAGGGGTCATCAGCCCATCAGAGCTCACAACTTGGCCATATGACTTCCTAGAAGTGTGCACTTTGGCAAATTGCCTCTCTGTACCTCAGTTTCCTCGCTTATAAAATGAAAAAAGAATTTCTTTCACAGGGTTGTATTAAGATTAAATGAAATAATGCAATATTAATCGAAGTGTATCACTCACTCTTAGGTGCAAGTGACAAAATCCCAACCAAAACTAATAAAAGGTGAAAGGGAATTTAGAGTCTTTATAGGTTTCAGGATGCACTACAACAATATATGGTGCCTTGGCATATTCATCGGAAGGAATCTGAGAAACAGCAGATTCAGGAAGGACTTTCTGATGTTCTCCTGAAGCAGGTCATGTGACCCTTCTGTGAGAGGTGCCCTCCCTGTAACCAAAGGAAAGGGGCATACTATTGAAACTGAATTTTTGGACTGGAACTCGGATCTTTGTCCGCTGGAATCAAAGAATGAATCCACGGACAGAAAGTGGTATAGCAAAGCTGGAGATTTATTGAAGAACAAGTACAGACTCCCACATGGGGAGAGGGAAAGAGTCCCACAAAATGGACTCCCATGTGGGGAGGGGGAAAGGGTCTCACTGAGTTCTTTTCCCTATGGCTTATAAAGGCTGCAGATCCTGGTGCCTCGATATCCCCTCTGATTGGCCACTATTCCCTTAGACTGGTTACTACAGTAACTTCTGGGCTCAGAGGTTGAACCTCACATGGGAGAAGTGAGGTTCTCCCCCCACTCCTTCCTTATTGTTTTCCTGTTCCATTTGGGCTTTCTTCTTCTCCTTCTGGATGAAGGCCTTCCTTCTCTTTATTTTGTAAATATAGACCTTTTGCTGTTCCCAGCTCCCTCATTCTATGGAAATGTACCTGTTGCAGCTTTTCAGCTCCCCTATTCTATGGAAATATGCCTTCTGCTGCTCTGCAGCCCTGTGCTTCCTCCATGGTCCCCTTAATTTCCAAAATTTCTAAAATTTTCTAAATCTGTCCTATTTTACCCCTAAAATTCCTGTTTCACTATCTCCAAAGGTGGAGGGATGCTGAGAGGGATTTAAATGAAGAGGTTTTATTAAGTTTTCCCTGGCTTACTACTCATAGCTCATATTCCCTTGTCTTATCACATTTTCCCCATGACTTTCCACACTTCAAACCTAATACATTCAATTTTAATTGTTTCTTTAGGTCTTCATTTCCTTGGAAGACTCCCAGGTCAAGCAAAACTAACACTAGATAAATGTGTATGCTTGTCTCTTGTTAATCTGCCTTTTGTTAGAGCCCCAGTCTATAACCTGAGATGGGTAGAGGAAAGATACTTTCCTCCCCTACAGTCTCATGTAGGAAAGACATCTATAGTTTTGCTAATATCAGGGATGTTGAATCCAGGCACTCAAATGATGTCAGGATTCTTTTTCTGCCGTTTGAATTGATAAGTGTTTGCCTGATTCTCTTCTTTTTAGATCCGTGTCCTACATCAGGGACAACAGGTCTAGAGTCACAGGGAAGAAAAGAGTTTTGGGGAAGCATGAACAAAGAAGAAAATGACTTTTTCAATACTTCTCAGGGGCTTGCCTTCACACGACTTCCATACATCAAATCCTACACAAAAAGCGAGATAGACAGACAGAAAGGATATCAGTAAACACCTACCCTCTCCTTTTACACACCTGAGGCCCCCCCCCCCCCCCTGGAAAAGGCTTGTTTGCTCCATAACCAGCTCTTTCCAGGAGGAGAAAGGCTTGATCCAGGCTTCCAGGCCCTGAGCCCAGCCAGTCCTTTTAGAATCAAGCCCAAGGTGTTCCCACGGCTTCCAACACCTCTTCATTATTTCACTTTAATGACTCATTGACATTTCTATTTCTCATTAATCAGCTTTAACATATTTCACAAATTGTCCTGGTAGCACGTTCGCCAATCCTCTGGATTTATAGAACTCACCTCACTTCCTAAATATCACATTTGACAGAACATGTGTCATTTTCCATAAATATTGAAAAATCAATAATTGCTGCCAGAAATCCTGTATTTGTTCAAATTCCAGGTGAAATGAGTGATGAATACAAATAGCATTCTCTTTTGAAATTCAAAAATAAGATAGATCTGATTGTTTATTCTGTTGATGCTTCTCCAATGTGCCTGGTTTCAATAATCAGGGGCCCAGCCTGCCTCCCTTACTCTTCCCTCTGCTATATACTTATTATTTCACATCTATCTCTAAGTGGATCTATTGGATTTAAAAGATATAAACATGTGTGAGAGAGAAAAACTGATATTATGTGGAAAGTTTGTTTAAGAAATGTGGGCCTATTTGCATAAGTGGTTGGGAGAAGGGATGGTGATGCTAAATCTGCACTCTAAGATGAAAGGTTTCTGGAACCTCTTGGGGTGAGTGCACCAGGTAAACTCAGATGGAATCCCTAGAGTGGGCACTGGTTCCAAGACTTTGCAATAAAATCTCCACTAGAGAGGAGAGAGATGGGGCAGGCAGGCTTCTGCATTGAATCCATTGACCGGGAGAGGGGTGTGAGACAAAATAAAGGTCCAGGTCCTTCCCTAGCCTTGTGCACCATCCTATGACAAATTTATGCCCTGAGGAAATGAAAGGAAAGATCTGTTTAAGAGTTGTGATATTGGATACCAGGGTCAATTTGGGAGTGGATCAGAATTAACTGAGTCTTACAATTGAGGAAACTTTAAAGAGCATTTGAATTCTTGGCAAGGAGTTGTATGAATACCAGGGAATAGAGTAGGAGTTTTGGTCTTAACTTCATTGCTTCAGATGAGACAGGCAGCCAGAGTAACTAGTTGATGGCTCTTTTCCAAGCAACCAGTATTTCCTATACTTGTTGTAGGGTGTGCCAACCACAAGGGGCACCACTGAGTGGTGGCAGAAGCAAAAGAAGCTGAAGATTTTTGAGACTGGGGATTCTGGGACAAGCAGGGATAGGGGGTGCTACTTAGAGAAAGACTAGATTTCTTGCATATGCGGGTAGGTGGGGGGCATGTGTTGAAGCCATACTTGTAAACCATTGTTTCCAATCCCATTTGTAAGTGGGACATTCTAGTTGTATTAAGCCATTGCTCTGTGCCATTCAGTGCTATGTTAGCCTTTGAAGACACCAGGATGAATTAGGCATCAAATATGTGTCATGACAGACTTACTCAAGTGTGTAGTGAGAATAGATAAGCCCATGATCTTGAAACATGAACAAGAAGGGATCTGTGGAAGAACACTGTTAGAACTGAATCCTAGCATGAGGTGAGGGGACTGGGGTTGTCTCTAGGCAGAAAGTCTACTTGTGAGAAAGAGTAGCCATTGACCCAGGGAGCTGCAAGCAATTTGGTACCAAGGGGGAGAGAATCTCAGTGGGGTAGAAAAAGATCAGATCAACAGATGAAAGACTTCGAATGCCAAGCTGAGAAGTTTGGATTTTAGACAAAATGCAGTGAGGAACAACTAAACGATTCTATGAAAGGCTAATATCATTGCATTCTTGTTTCAGAAAGCTAATTTTGTTGTGAGATAAGATGTCACAAAGGAGGGTAACCATGTGGGTGAGAACTGTAGTAACAGGATTTGTTATCAAATGATTAGGCACTCTCTCTTCGGCACTTGTCATGGGACCTGGAAAATACTGGTAATTTGCTTGCCTTTGCAGATAAAGTCCTGTGCACCAATCTCAGACCAGATAATCAAGATAATTTGGATGTGAAATCTAATATCATTAACTTGACCTTTTCAATCCTGATATCCTTTCTTCTCAACTATTCATACCTGTCCTTTTGTCCCTTCACTCATTATAAGTGCCAATTGGGCCCCAGAGTTCAGGATAAGTCCCCAAAGTGCAGTGAACAATCATTTCTTCTCTGCAGTGGTCTAACATGATTTCTCCCTTATACTGGATAAGACTGTACTTGCAAGTCTTATTCATAATCCTTTTTTTAATGGTCAGTTTGTGAAAAGCTGTTTACTGTAGGTCAGTCTAGCAGTATTATAGTACACGTGAAAATATGCTAAAGGCTCTGAAAAGTCCTGCAGGAAAAATATCTGGCTTTGTTTTTTAACCCAAGATTTCTCAGACTTATCAGATCAAAGGATGTTTTATGTAGTTTATTGATTTTTTTACAGAGAGGAAGAGAGAGGAATAGAGAGTTAGAAACATCGGTGAGAGAGAAACATCAATCAGCTGCCTCCTGCACACCCCCCACTGGGGATGTGCCCGCAACCAAGGTACATGCCCTTGACCAGAACCGAACCTGAGACCCTTCAGTCCCCAGGCCAACACTCTATCCACTAAGCCAAATGGGTCAGGGCCAAAGGATGTTTTATGTATGTATAATATTTATTACATTCAGAAGCACCACTATGTCAGATAATGCACTTTGGGACTTTCTGTTTTACATGACTACATTTATAATTAAAATATTAACATAAGTGCCAGATACTCAAGGGTCAAGCAGATCTTCCTTGCATTGAATCTCTTGGTTATTCAGTAATTCTTCTAAGTTCGTGGGTGACATTAAGCTCTCTGGCACTTAGGAAACAGACATAGGATATTCTGAATAATTGAAACTAGCTCCACTCTTACAGAAATGCGAGTGATAACATTCAGCATTCATGACAGAAGCTTGAGAGTTGATGACAAAAAGGAATACAGGTTTGTTGATGGAGATGGGGAAGAGACACAGACTCTGAGCCTTGGGTTTTGTTCCTTGGCCTGCACACTCGGGACCAACTGTATGCCATGGCTGTATGTACCCTGGATAGGGCACCTGTTTTTTGAAATGAGGGCTGTGAAATACTGTTGAGCTGTGGAAGTTAACAATGCAACCTACAGACATTTATTGATATCAAAGGTAGACTAATACAGGGTTTTTAGACTCTGAACCTAAACTGCCCAGGGTCCCCAATGATTAACCATGTAACCCTGGACATGTTGACTAACTTTTGTGTGTCTTAATTATCTTCTCCATAAAATAAGGCAAGTTATAGTGTCTACATCATAGAGTTGTTAGGACTGAATGAGTTAATCCATGTCAAGTTCTGGAAATAGTAGCGCATAATAAATGCTCTGTACATGTTTGCCACTATTTTTTGTGCTTGGTACTATGTGAGGTGGGAGGGATGCAAAAATGAGTAACACATCATCCCTGCCTCCCAAATTACAGACTAATATAAGTAAATGATAATGACTTCGGGTTAGAAATATACTTATAAAAACATTCAGGGGGGAAGCAGTTTAATGTTAAGAGTAATTTCCAGGGTCAGAGATGTGGGTTTGAATCCTGTCTCTGCTACTAGCAGGAGCTGAGACAATGACACACTTTGTGGGCCTGATTTAGTCATGTGGAAAATGGCATAATGCCACAGGGGAGGTTACGATGATAGCTGTTATTCTTATTATTACTGAGCTAGCAATGACTAATAGAATACCATACTACCCTAATCTTCGTGGTTAATGTGCATTTTTCAAAGTATTTTCACATATGTAATCTCCTTTTATCCCCTCAAGTACCTTTTAAAATATATTGGCCAATAATTATTATCTTGGTTTTATAGATATGGAAACTAAAACTCTTGGCTTGTTAATGAAGAAAGAAGAAATTATATTTATTGGTTTCTTGCAATGTATAGGGAAATTTTAATCTCCATTACAGTTTCCCCTTCTAAGGATACAAAATAGCAACTCATAATTTAAATAACTAAAGTTATACAACTGGTGAAGACATTCTGATCTGAAAATTCAAACTCAGGGTTGGCTGGCTTCAAAGCTGTTATTCTTTCCATTACATCTTAGTACTTGACATCTCATAACCACTCAAGGACATAGCCTAAGCTAGTACCTTGGATGCTTGACCCTTTTCCAAACTGGTAATCTAGTAAACAAGGTATTTTTCCACCAAAAACTCCAGGTATGGTAAATATTATGAAATTAACCACTAGAAAAAGGTTAGACCTGTACCATACTGGTATTTTATTCAACACAGTGTTATAGAAAGGATGTTACTCAAATGATCAGGCATATTTCTCTTTCTTTTTCAATGAAAAAGTTAGATAATGTAATCTTGGTTATTTCATGTTTGCTTTATTTTATTTACTTTCTTGTTTCTTCTTAACAAGGCTCAGTTGTGTGTGTGCTTGTATGTGTGCACACAAACACATATGTACATCACATATATGTACATCTAATTGGGCTCTGTCTAAACAAAGACTTGCTATTTTGTATGCTGAGACTTTTAGCTACAATGGATTATGGGATTGAGATGATGGTTACCTCTGCCATGCATCTGGGAACAGAGACATTAAAAAAAATCCCAGCTTCTGGAATGTGCTATTTCTTCTGATCTGAAAGGTTACTCATTCCTATCTTTAAACTTGCTAAGCAATTTACCTCAATAATACTCCTTGATTCAGAGCTCCTTGGATTAATTTTACATTATGTAAATATCACTTTCCTTTATCTAAACACTGTCATGATCTTGTGTTATGGGACAATATTAATCAGATTACACCATTTTTTCTTTTTTTGCTTTATTAATTAAGGTATTACATATGTGTCCTTACCCTCCCATTGCTCCCCCCCCCCACTTATACCCTCACCTCTTTGGTGTCTGTGTCCATTGGTTAGGCTTATATGCATGCATACAAGTCCTTTGGTTGATCTCTCCTTATCTCCACCCTCCCCTACCTCTCCTCTGAGGTTTGACCCTGTGTTCCATGGTTCTCTATCTCTGGATCTGTTTTTGTTCATCAGTTTATGTTGTTCATTATACTCCACAAATGAGTGAGATCATGTGATATTTATCTTTCTTTGACTGACTTATTTTGCTTAGCATAATGCTCTCCAGGTCCATCCTTGCTTTTGCAAATGTTAGGAGTTCCTTCCTTTTTACAGCAGCATAGTATTCCATTGTAGAGATGCATCGAAATTTTTTAATCCACTCATCTGCTGCTGGGGACTTAGGCTGTTTCCAAATCTTAGCTATTGTAGATTGTGCTGCAATGAACATAGGGATGCATATAGCCTTTCTGATTGGTGTTTCTAGTTTCTTGGGATATATTCCTAGAAATGGGATCACTGGGTCAAATGGGAGTTCCATTTTTAGTTTTTTGAGGAAACTCCATACTGTTCTCCACTGTGGCTGCACCAATCTGCATTCCCACCAGCAGTGCATGAGGATTCTTTTTTCTCCACATCCTCGCCAGCACTTGTCATTTGTTGATTTGTTGATGATAGCCATTCTGACAGGTGTGAGATGGTACCTTATTGTCATTTTGATTTGCATCTCTCAGATGATTAGTGACTTTGAGCATGTTTTTGTATGTCTCCTGGCCTTCCTTATGTCCTCTTTTGAAAAGTATCTATTTAGATCCATTGCCCATTTTTTGATTGGGTTGTTTATCTTCCTTTTGTTAAGTTGTATAAGTTCCCTGTAAATGTTGGAGATTAAACCCTTATTGGAGATAACATTGGCAAATATGTTCTCCCATGAAGTGGGCTTTCTTTTAGTTTTGTTGATGGTTTCTTTTGCTGCACAGAAGCTTTTTATTTTGATGTATTCCCATTTGTTTATTTTCTCTTTAGTTTTCATTGCCCTAGGAGCTGTATCAGTGAAGATATTGCTTCGGCATATGTCTGAGATTTTGCTGCCTGTGGATTCCTCTAATATTTTTATGGTTTCCCATCTTACCTTTAAGTCCTTTATCCATTTTGAGTTTATCTTTGTGTATGGTGTAACTTGGTGGTCTAGTTTCATTTTTTTGCATATATCTGTCCAATTTTCCCAACACCATTTATTGAAGAGACTGTCTTGACTCCATTGTATGCTCTTGCTTCCTTTGTCAAATATTAATTGAGCATAGTGGTTTGGGTCGATTTCTGGGTTCTCTATTCTATTCCATTGGTCTATATGTCTGTTCTTCTGCCAGTACCAGGCAGTTATGAGAACACACACCATTATTTTTTATACCATGCTCATTATTTTATGTATCTTTATCTCACTTTCTCTTACTATTCCCCTTTAAAGAGTCTCTTAAATCATATGCCACATGCAAATTTATTTTAAAAGCTCTTTGAAAAGCTAAATTGCTCTGTCATAAGTAGCAGCTTCTCCATGCTATAAAGAAGTCTACCTTAACTATGGCTACACACATAATGAAAAGAGCTTAAAGTCTGAGAATTTTACTTAGAAACCATCTTAGAAGAATGTTTTCTATGAGAGTGGTTTCAAAAAATGCTTTTCCACTTGAAATTTAGAATGTCATTGGTGTCTACTGAGGGAACGATTTTTGTAGAATGATGGAACCGAAGGCAGAGGTACTATAAAGGATCAATGGAAGTAAAAGTAGAGGTGGATGGTAGATTATGCTTTCAAAGTATTTAATAGAAAAGACATTTCAGCTTGTAGGAGAATTGGGGTTGACAGAAGGAATTTGAAGGAATTAGGAGATGCATATGTTCATTCTTGAACACATTGGCATTATTTCATGAATGAAATGTTTTCAGTATGGTTATTTGGTAATTTACTGATTTACCTAAGTAAGCTACTGAATATTTTTAAAATCCTATGCCTACACATTTTTTTACCCCCTCTGTCCATCCCTCCCTCCCTCTCTTCCTCCATCCCTCTCTTCTCGTTTCCCTCCTGTTCTCTCATTAATATATTTGTTGAGCACCCACTATATTCCTGCAGAGTATTACTTTCATAGTACATGATGGAGAAGACATAATTCATGTCCTTAAAGAGTAGAAACACTGCAACAATACCAGGATTTATCAATCTAAAACCACTTGTCAAAAGAAGAAATGAGGAAAGAGAACCACAACTTCTCGTTTGTAGTTAGTTCAATTGCTCCAAATGACCACTAGTCATTTTAAAATGCTTCAAGCCATACCCTTAATTACCTGTTCTAAAATGATGCTTGGCATAATGATCAGGCTTGCATATTTGTAGTTTTAAAGTACACTATGGGGTGGGAGAGGAATTTTCCTGTCTGAAATATTCTGGCATCCCTCCAATTCACTATGAATCTTAAGAGACTTCAGACCATGAGTCTGTGAACACATCTGGGTTTCAGCATTCTGTTTGTCTAATTCATTCTGGGCCAGAGACTCTTAGTATCTTTGCATCTGTCTTAGCCTCTATTTTGGAGGAAGTTGCACTCATGACGCCTCAACACCCTTGAATACCTTAGTCTCTGATTCCTGCAAAAAAGTGCATGCTCTTATATCTATAAACTTCAATGCAACTATCCAAATCAGGAAATTAACATGAATAATTGCTACCAGCTAATCCACAAAACTCATTCGAGTCTTGCTGGTTATCCCAATCATGTTATTTAGGATCTAATCAAACTCATGTTTCATTTGTCATAGCTCTTTTCCTTGGCTTTTATAACTGATTTTTTAAAGGTTACAAGCCAGTTATTTTGTACATTTCTCTATTTGGGTTTTTCTGATACTTTCTCTAAATTAGATTGAAGTTATGCAGTTTAGGTTCATATATCAATGTGATCTTTTCATTGCATCTTATCAGGTTGCATGCAATTTCAATTTATTTAGTTATTAGTAATGCTAACACCACTCTAAAGTGACTCTTTTATGTTTGTATTAATAAGTATTTTTGGAAGATACTGTGAGACTATGTAAATATCCCATCTGCATCCAAATTTTACCCATAAGTCATAGCATCTGTTGTTGTTGTGTTTTGTTTTTTTGGGGGGGAGGGGGTTAAATTATGACTATGATGGTTGCCAAATGAGGATTTTCTAATATTCCTTCAACATTTATAATTGGTATTCCACTGTAAAGAAATAATTTATTTCCTTGTTTAATTTCTTATTTATATCAGTTTTGACCCCTGGATTTCCACTTTATTTAATTGGTTATCATCTGCTATTATTGTTACCAGAAACTTTAGTGACATTCTTTAGTTTTTTCTTTCCTTCACACACCATAATCTAATCCATTGTTCAGACCAGGTGCTTTCAAACCACATTTAGAATCTGTTGACGTTTTTTTTCATTTTTGCTACTACTGAGATAGTTCAAGCTATTTTTATCTCCTTATTTATTTTAGTGGCCTCTTGACTAGTCTCATCACCTCACCCTCCTTGCCTCTCTACACTTAAGTTTTCACATAGCAGCTGACCTCTCCACACAGCAAATAATGTCTCTCACTTCTTTGCTTAAGATCACCCAGTGACTTCCTGTTGCCCTTGGAACAAAATCTAAATATTTCACCCTCGTCAATTCTACAGCAGCTATCCCTGCCTACCTCTATGACTGCATTCCACTTATTTCTACATTTTACTTATCATGCTCCAGCTATCTGTGGTATTAAACTCTTTCTGAGACATGCCTAGCTTATTACTTCCCCAGGCTTCGGACTTGCTGATCACACTTCTTCATTTGATTCACGTCTCTTACTTTTCAGGCAGCAGTTTAAGCCTCATTAGTATGGTCTGCCTTGGCCACCAAATTAAAGCAGCTCCTCTGGCTAGACTGTGATGCACTGCAGTTGTTTCTGTGTCTGCTGTTGCCGTATCACCAGGGCCTACCAAAGTGCCTGGCACATACAGATGTACAATGAGCATTTGTTGGTGTTTTTTTTTAAATATTGTCTGTTATCGTGACACCACAACCTTCATGTACATGAGTAGTTCTTATTTTGTTTATTAAAATATAAGTAAGTAAATATAAATAATAATTATACATTTTAAGTATTAGCTATTGTCTTCAGCATTTTTAATAGGCTCAGATTTTTGAAAGCTATGTACAAAGATGACAGAGTGGTCTTGTTATCAAAAATATTTTAAAAAATGGTATAAATCTATAAGACTAGGTGGAGGATTGAAACATATTGTATACTATAGTGAGGAAATTAAAGCTTTAAGGAAAATTCTTGTGTTTTTTACTTGAACAAGTGACATTTAGTTTGATCATCACCAGAATCACTGTTTATCCAGTCCTAAGCTTATCAGAGAGTTCCCTGTATACTCATAATTATTGCATAGCTGGATGTTCATTTTATGCATTGTCTTATCTTTTATGAGTAATTTTCATCTTGAGATTTTCTAACTCTAGAATTATATTTTTCCCTTTGAAATTTTAAAAAAAATATGCCTTTCTAAATTCTAGGTTAAGTATCTGATAAACTTCTATGTTTCATTTGTTTGTTGGATGAATTAACTTACAAAATGCCATGGGACCCACTATCTCCGTGAATTCCTGTGATTTAAATATCACCAATGGTTTCCCCACAATTCTGTCCAGATGGTCTTATTGCCACCTCTGATTTCCAGAAGATGGAATGGCCAACAAGAAGGGAATTACAAAATAGTCACAGAGACATAGATCACAGCATAGGGAATATAATCAATAATATTGTGGTAAATATGAGTATGTATGGGGCCTGGTGGGCACTTGAAGCAGTGCGGGCATCACTTCGTAAAGTACCTGATTTTCTAGCCACTTTGCGGTACATCTGAAACTAATACAGAATAATACTGAATATAAACTGTAATTGAAAAATAAAAAAAGTAGTACATTTTTTAAAAAGGGAAATACTTATCAGGGCTCTGCTTCTAGGAGAATTAGACTTGCAGATGTTAGGAGAGTTTATTTTTATTGCATTTTATACATTTGTAGGTTGGACCCACTGGTGAAGGCTCTGTTGTCAGAAATGCACATGAATGTGCCACATAAATTCTTTTCTACTTCTTTCTTAGTAAATATACAAATTCGTTGAGAACTCCAGATATGCGTAGTGTCTTTGTAGTTTTGAATTTTCTCAAATAGCAAACATTAGTGGCTTTGCCCAATTAATATTAGGTTGCATACTAATTTTATAAACTATTCAAAATTTCCTTGATTTATAATATATTAAAACTATTTTTGCCCATGCATACAATTGGACTCATAAGCCATTCTGCTTACCATCCTGTAAGATTTTTTACTAATTAAATTTTTTATTTATTTTTATATGAACTATGATTGGCACAAGAATGAATAGACAAGTAACTTATTTTAAAAGCATTATGCCTTTTTCCTATAGTGCATGCTTGGCAGAATATAACTTTGTTTCTTAACTGAGTGTTAAAGTTATTTCTTGACATAAGTGTATTCTGCCCTTTGAATTAGAATAACAAAATATTGTTGAGGGAAATTTTTTAAAAGAACTTTGATTATTGGGAGAAGAATGAGTTAGGGAGGGGCAAGAGAGGAGACATGAAGGCCAGCTAGGAGGTTATTGCACTCATTCTGGTGAAAGGTGATGGTGGCTTGAAGTAGGATGGTAGCATTGAAGGTGGAGAACAGTGGGTAGTTTCAAAGTGTGCTTGTAAAGTGCTTCCAATGGGACTTGTTTATGGACTGAATGTAGATGCTGAGGAGTAAAGAAAGCAAGCTTAAAGAAATTGTCAAACGTCATTTGCAAAACAAAACAGATTCCTCTTTTACTGCTCTGAATATTATTCTAGGTTGATCTAGATTTTGCTCAAATACTTTATTTAGGCATATATTAAAGTGTTTTTAATAACAATGTCTCCTTGGACAATTTAGGTCAATGAACCCTCTGAAATTGTATACAAAATTTTAAACTTATACATATAGTTTTGCTAGGAAGGAAGTCTATAACTTTCATCATTATTCTAAAAGAAGTCTTTGAACAAAATCAGGTTAAAAGCTTCTAGTAATCCATTATCTCTCAAAAGCTATATAACCAACCACTCTAAAACTCAATGGCTTAAACCACCACCATTTGTTATCATTCACATGCTCTGTGCTAGCCGGGGTCATTCTGCTGATCTCAGTGGGCTGTGCTGGGCTCTGTTCCAGGTCACGTGTTCAGGTCAGCTGCCTCCTTGTGTTACTCATCCTCATGAGTGTAGTGAGCCACTTATTTGTTTCCATGGTGGTGGCAGAAACAATAGAGTGAAAACCCAGCCCTACGACCACATTTCAAGCCTCTGCTTGTGTAGCATCTGTCAACATTCGCTTGGTCAGAGCAAGTCACGTGGCAGATCCCAAAGACAAGGAGTGAGGAAGTTCTCAGCAACTCTAAGTGGGAAGGTCTGTAAAGTCACATGGCAAAGCGACATGCAAAAGTCACAAGGCAAACTAATATCTTGTTTACTTTTGTTTTTTTTTATTTCTCTACCCAAACTTGAACTATCAAAAAAGGCAGTTGATATTATTATGTATAATGAATATACCAGTTCCTCTCATTCTCTCAGCATCTTCTACCTGGGCTTTATACTTGAGGTCTTCCTCAGCTAAAGTCTTGGTCTTTGGATGTGGCTTGATAGGGACTAATGTGAAATCCTGAAGGTTGATCTTTCTAAATAAGCTTAACTCACTCTGTAGCCCTAGGGCTTGCTAAGATGAAAGGCTTTTGCCCTGATGACTTTATGCTTCATTCTGACTGCCTGTAGTTAGATCTCAAGGAAACAAAAACTCAATACATCCAACACACACACACACACACACACACACACACACACACGATCCATAAAGATACATTTCTACTCCTTGCAATACCATTTCAGTTTTCCAGCTGCTAGACATCCCCTGGAGCTATTAATAAAGGGTCTCAAATCTCAGAATATCTTTTCTTTTCCTCCAACTTCAACTCATTCCAAGAAGGAAATATCTTATCCTGCATCTTTTAAATGAAAATGCAAGCAGTGAGATGATTTACATCCACAATCAGCTGGTAAATGTATATTCCTGTCTCCCTTGGCCAACAGAATTAAAACTCATCTGTGGAATGAGGAACTCCCTGTAATTACATCCATGCAGTCTTCAATCAGAGCTCAGGCATATGAAAGCCCCTTGGTCTCAGATGTATTTAAAAAACATTTCCTTTTATTCTCTCCATCTTTCTTGAAGAATAAACTTTGCATTTTCTTGAAAGCATCTCCTCTGGTGCACACATGCAGTTTTTAATCTTTTTTTTCTCACCAGGGCAAAGATTGAAGCAATCTGTAATTAATAACTTGAAAAATATTTAGCTGGATTTAAAGAAAGATACCCAAGTAGCAAAAAGCTCCACATAACTACGTGTCTCCTTTAATTGAAGCAATGCTAGAGAATTCTGCAAAAACTGCTAAGACACTGAGGCAGTCCCACACTGCTTCATCTAAGGGGTATGGATGCCTGCTTCTTGGTATTTTAATGGCTCTCCTGACACTGGTTACAGAGTCAAGATGGTCTAAAGATGATCAATAATTAATCTTGGATGTTTAAGTATGTTTTATTTGGTGGCAGGGGACTCACCTGGATGACCTCTTTGCATCTCTTCTAATTTACTCCAAGCCAAGTTGACTTCATTAAATAGGATTTTCTTTCTCCTTCAAAGGTATCCATGTTTAGGGACAAAGGATGTAAGTCTATCTCTGCCTATTGATTTTTTTCCTTGTAGAATGTGTGAAGGAGAAACATCTCACAAAATTTGTCTTTGGCATAGGGAGAAGTAGACCATCTATTTTAAAGGCACAAAAACCTTAACGGGATGAATGTGGTGCTCTGGACTTAGAACAATTTGCACTGGGATTCTGACTCAATGACATATTTACTCTGTGGCCTTGAATTAGTGGGAACATTGGATTAATCTCAGTTTCCTTCAGAGGTTTCTGTGGGGATCATGAGAAATAATGTGTTTATAACTCATCCTCAGGCCAATTCTTGACACAAAGCAAGCATTTTAGTACTTTATTTGATAATAAATTGCGTTTTCTATCGCCTTTATTTAAATCTTCAGAAATAAGCAGTGGTATGGGCTATAAAAGTCAGTGAAATATTACTTAAATCAGTTGATCAAAAATAATATTTGAGTGTACTGAGAAAAAAGGCTCATTGTACCTTCTGGGTGACATAGAACTTTCCTATTAAGTGGCTTTCTAATGAAATGCCACCCTCAAAGCAACTTGTCAATAAGCACTTGTCATCAGCATCAGACCAAAAGATGAGAATGGGGCCATCTGGTCAAAAGGTGGTCAGTCAGGTGGTTTTGTCTTTAGATGAGTTCCTTGAAGGGGAAAATGTAGCACTGGATTTTAAATAGATAGGAGGGAACAAAGGAACATTCCCTGTTTTCATTACCCATCTTTTATTTTCCTTTTATATGCTAGGATATGTACCCTATCCTGGTGCAATGGGGGAATCAAAAGTGAAAAGATGAGGTCTGAGAGCAAGCAAGTCTGGGCCTACTGCACGAGCATGCCAGAGCTGCGTGCTCTGCAGAGAATGCCTGAAAATTTGCTCTCTCCTGGCAGTGGAGATGAGAGATAAAAAAAATGATGCTGGTGATCTGAGTGGAAATATTTGGAGAAAAATTTCAGAGCTCATCCTGAGAAATTTGAGAAAAATTTGGTAGGAAAAATAAGAGGGAACCTGAATAGGTTCTTTATTTTTTATTTGTTTTTTGGTAAGAATGAGTGGAATGATCAGAATGGTAGTGGAGAATGCTTACTTTCACAACTATAAGTGCAACTGATTAGATAAGAGAAAAAATGGGGTTCATCGGACCAGGAGGACGCTATAAAAATTGGTTCTGATCATCTTGTTCACATTTTCCTAATCTGAATGTATTTCTGTATCTCTGTTTTCAATTTTTACTTTAGTGGAAGAACCTTAGGAAAGGAAGTGATTAGGATCCTAGCTCCAGAAGAGGATGTCCAGTGAACTTACCTATTTCTGGGGTTGTTCAGAATCAGGACTGATCAGAGAAGCTGATATTTAAGTGTATTAGAAACTAAAAGTGATGTTTACTTTACAAGAAAAATGCTTACTGTTATTCAGAGACAAGCTAGAGTTCATGTTTTATATTTTCTGATGAATTTCTCAGAAATTTAAAGTTTTCAAAAATTTGAAGTGGTATTTATAAATCATTATATCACATGGTATCTATAATACCACTTTTATGGCTGTAGTTTGCCTCCCCCCTCCAAACTCATACATTGAAGGCCTAATCCCCAATGTGACTATGTCTGGAGATAGAACCTTTAAGGCAGTAATTATAATTCAATGAAGTTGTAAGAGTAGGGCCCTTATTCAATAAGGCTGGTGTCCTTATAAGAGGAAAGACACTAGGGATGTGTACATAATGAGGAAAGACCATGTGAGGACACAGAGAGAAGGTAGCCATCTGCAAGTCAAGGAAAGAGGCCTTGGGAGAAGCCAACCCTGCTGGCATGCTGACCTTGAACTTCCAGCCTCCAGTACTGTGAGGAAATAATTTCCTGTTGGGTTTAAGCCTCCCAGACTGTGGTATTTTGTTCCAGGAGCCCTAGTCAGCTAATATAACCTCTTTATGCAAAACATAAATATGATGCTTAATATTACAATGTCTATTTCACATTCTTCTTCAGTAAACATCCTCTATTGAGCAGGTATTGGGCACTGTTTCTATATGCATTACTTTATTGAAGTGTCACAGTTTTGCTATGTGGTATTCTTCCTTCCTGTGGTCAAATGGCTGGGAAGTAGCAACATTGGGATCCAATTTTAAGTCTCAGTTTACACAAGTATAATTATTTTCCCACAATTCTATGCTAGATTCCACTGAATGGAATCGAAAACTTACTGCATTTTAGCTCATCACCATTAGTGTATGACCTCTGGAGATTGACTGTCCCTTTAATTCTCTTTCTTGAAGTCAGACATTGAACTGCTACCTCATAGCAACATTGATCAACTGAAATCAGAGAGCATCTGGCTTTGCTGTAGGCAACAAGCACATCACTTTCCATGAACACACGTATTATGAACTCGATTAGAAAAACCTTGCATCGTGTTTCAATTTAATGGCTGTTACTTCTTGTTCAAAGGTCTTGCTGTGTGTTCCATTTTCCCTCCAAATGTCAGAGGCGAATGGGAAATTGAAATGCCATAAAACACTTGGAGCCTTCATTTATTGCAGATTAATTAGAGAATCAAAGGGGAGGAAGGAGCAGCATTCCAGACTCTGGGGAATAGTGTGTAGCAGAATAAACCAAATAGACACTAGGGATTGAGATTTTTTGTCTGTTTGCAGAAAAGTAAGGTTTATAAGAGCTAGATTATGAAACTTACAGTGTCAAGAATAATGTAGATTTGGGTCATGTAATAACAGGGATATGTTCACTAAATCCTGAACCTCTAAGGGTTTTTACAAAACTCTAGATGATGTGCAGCCAGTTTGGCAGTTTTATCTAAAAGATATCTCTTATTTTTTGATAATCAACATCACAGTGGACCCAGTTCTTGACTACAATGCTGAGACCTTCCCCTTAATGCTGTTCCAATTCCTCTCTCCAACATAGCAACGGCAGTGTATATGTAACAAGAGGTATGCACAGACAGTAAGAGGGGTGGGTTTTCTCACATCATGTCCTTTCTCGGACATTGGATCATAACTAATGGGGACCCATTTCTAAGAGAAATGGGGGCTCATCTCTACACCAGTGAACTTTTCACACAATTATCAACACACTGCTGACTTCCTAATGAACTTGGAAATTCTTACTTTCTTGTTTGTTTGAAGGCTCAACTTTTGGTTCGTGAGGAACTGGAATGGGAGACTCCCAGACACTGTTCCTTTGGCAGCATTAAGGGAACATTTGGAGAGATGGCAGGAGGGGTGGAGGAATGTGCCAGAAAAGGTTGGTTACAAAATCCTTCAGGTCTATCATCTTTTGCCTTTGTGCTGTGACTGCTGTGAGATTAGGTGGACAGATCGGTGACTCATTTTCAGTCAACACAGTGTCTTTTTAGATTTTTTCTCTCTCATGCTCTCGTCTTCATGATTGTGATAGCTGGGAATTGAACAGATGGTTGTCTTTGAATTCATGAAAGACAATTCTATCCAAGGAAGGGCCAAAAAGTAGTCTATAAAGGATGCTAGATTAGCATCTTGAGATGATTTCTTGGAAAGGTAAATAACATTTAATTTCTGATGAGATGGATCTGTCACAGCTTCAGGAAGTGTGTGTGTGTGTGTGTGTGTGTGTGTGTGTGTGTGTGTGTGTGTGTGAGAGAGAGAGAGAGAGAGAGAGAGAGAGAGAGAGAGAATCCATACTTATTAAAGGCTTCTGACCAATATATTATTTGTATGGGAATAGAATTCCACAGCTTATACAGTGCTTTCCATGTAGATGATATAATTTGATTTCCATAACATCCCTATGGCATAAATATTACCCTAGATTGACAAATGAAGAGGACCAAAGGTTAATTGGCTTGGCCCAGCTGGTGGTAAGTGGCAGGAATATGGCTTGAATCTATTTTCAGGCAAACATCATGCTCTAGCAATGGTGTTACATTGAATTAGGTTTATAGTTGTTTGTTTGGAGACTAATACAATAATAAATAATGATAATGCACCCTGGCAGGATGGCTCAGTTGGTTGGAGTATCATCCATATACCAAAAGATTGTGGGTTTGATTCCCAGTCAGGGCACATGCTTAGGTTTTGGGTTTAATCACCTGTTGGGGCATGATTGGGAGGCAACGGATCGATATGATCAATGTTTCTCTCTCTCTCTCTCTCTCTCTCTCTCTCTCTCTCTCTCTCTCTCTCTCTCTCCGCTCTGGTAAAATGGCTGGGACTAGGGCAGGGAATACATGAGTCCAGAGCATATTTCAGCCCAGAAAATAAAGAACTTCTATAAAAGACAGTTTTTTTATTTTTGATGTAATATGTGAAAGGGACATAGCAATCCACTGAAAAGCTCCCAATGGCCAAGTCTACAACACTTTCAGTAACAAAAGTGATCAATTAGATCCCAAAGCATGAAATCAATGTCCATGAGTGCATACTGATGTAAATAAATTATTAAATCAGCTAACAAACTAATAAATAAATGGTGGAAATTAAACAAATTTCTCATGCAGAATTTCCCAAGAGTTTATGTAGACACTCTTCAAAGAGGTGGAACATAACTTCTCACTCTTTACGTGCAGGCTGCTCACAATGACTTCTTTCCAATGAACACTGTAGGGGAAGGGGAAAAAGGAGTAAGCATTGAGTGGAGAAATCTGACAAACACCACTTCAAATCAACACTGATGAGTTATGGTAATAGTGTGTAGCCTTGACATGATGTGATGACAATGGCACTTTTCCTTAGGGGTCTTTCTCCCCAAAACACATAATCCCAGTCTAATCATGAGAAAACCTCAGACAAATCTCCACTGGGAGATGTTCTACAAAATACTTGAGCAATATTTAAAACAATTAAGCTCATGAAAAGTCTGAGAAACTGTGTCAGCTGAGAGAAGCCTCAGAACACATGATCATTAAGTGTAATGTGGAAGCCTGGATAAAATTCAGGAACAGAAAAAAGACATTAGGTTACAATAGAAGAAATCTATTTAATGTATGGGTGTCAGTGAATAATCAATACAGGACTATTTAAAATTATAGAAAACACTGAAAGTATGAAGAGGAAGAAAATTTTCCTACAAAATAAACATTTTTGTGTATTTTCTTCTAGTCTTTTATATCGATGACTATTTATATATCTAAATGCATACCACAGGATGTATCTTTTCCCTGAAACAATGTCAAATGAATGTCAGATGCACACATACATACAATTGAATCATACTTATGAATAGTTGTGTATGATGCTTTTCATTTATTTATCATAACACTTTTAAAAAATACATTTTTATTGATTTCAGAGAGGAAGGGAGAGGGAGAGAGAGATAGAAACATCAATGATGAGAGAGAATCATCGATGGCTGACTCCTGCATACCCCCTGCTAAGGAATGGAGCCCACAAACCGGGCATGTGCCTTGATCAGGAATTACTGTTACCTCCTGGTTCATAGGTTGATGCTCAACTACAGAGCCACATTGGCTGGTCTATTTGCACACCATTAGGTTTTATTCAGAAGACATTAAGTTCTCCATGGTACTTGACTTATCCTACTTTATTTGACCAGGCCGCTCTCTTTTGCTTGCTAGTCCTGTGTGTGTTTCAGGTGAGCAAGTTTACTGTGCCAGGATGAATGTCCTCTGCATTTAGGCTCACCTCAGAGGGGCCATGTGGATCAACCTGGTTGACTCAGCAGGTATAGGTAAACACCTGTACCTGCTGCCTCTCACAACCACATCGAAATTACAACTAAAAGACAGAACAACTATCATCCAGAACCGCGGGAAAGCTGGCTGAGTGGAAGTTCTACAACTAAAGAGGTAAAGAAGAAAGTGCATTGAGACTGGTAGGAGGTGCGGAGGTGTGGAACAGGCTGGAACCCGGTTGTGCTGCTTTTTTAATCGGGAGGGAGATACAAACTCCCACTTGCTCTGAACTCCAGTTCCAGGGAAGACTCGGGGGGACCCAGACACATATGGGGATAAACAGGACTGTTTGGCATCAGGACAGGAATGCCAGGGCGGCTTTCTTTCAGACGAGGTACATGCAGTGGTCATTGTTCCTGTGTGAGTTACTCTCTGGTGCAGGGCTGACTGGTAGCCATTGCTGTTTGCTCTTCCCTGGTGATTCCCTGAGACCCTGCCCCACCCAATTTACAACCCCACCCAAGCTGTGCACAGCCGCTTTTGCATATAAATGCCTGTCCTTTCTCAGCCTAAAACCTGTCAAACAGGCAGCAGCTGGGTCAGGGAGACCCAAAGCAATCAATCCAGCAGCAGCCTGCCTTGCTACACAGCTGGGCCTCCTCTGGGCACTTCCAAACCCGATACAAAGAGGAGGAATCTGTAGATCTCTCTGTAGCTCCTGCTGGGTGATCCTAGGCAGTGGCTGACTTTGCACCTCCTTGGAGATCCAAGAGCCAGTGTACCCAGTGGTCAGTGTGAGACCATACTAGATTACAACTCTTCACATCCATAAGTGACACACTCAAGGGGAAGACTCAGTGAGCACCAAAGCCAAACTGAAGCAAGTTATGCCCCATAAGGGTGTCTCCTGCACAACAGCTCTTCCATTGTAGACACAGCTGGTCCTTACAGCCAATTGGCCTGGAGGTTAATTCCTCCCAGTGATACCAATAGCAATCAAGGCTTAACTACAACAAGACTGTGCACACTGCTCACAAAGGGGTGCACCAAGAGCGCCCACCTCAGGTGAGTGGGAAGGCTGAGCCACTGGGCCCTATTGGACACCTACCACACAAGGCCACTCTATCAATCAAGGAGACTTAGCAGCTACCCAATACATAGAAACAAACACAGTGAAGTAGCCAAAATGCAGAGACAAAGAAACAGGTCGCAAATGAAAGAAATGGATGAAAGCAAAATACTGGATATAGAGTTCAAAACCACAGTTATAAGATTACTCAAGAATCTTCTAGAAACCTCTGAGGAACTTAGTGAGACCTTTAAGGATCTTAGTGAGAATGCCAAAAAAGTGGAAAAGGACCAGTCAGAAATTAAGCATACACTGACTGAAATAAAGAATAATATACAGCCGAAACCGGTTTGGCTCAGTGGACAGAGCGTTGGCCTGCGGACTGGGGGGTCCCAGGTTTGATTCCGGTCAAGGGCATGTACCTGGGTTGCGGGCACATCCCCAGTGGGAGATGTGCAGGAGGCAGCTGATCGATGTTTCTCTCTCATTGATGTTTCTAACTCTCTATCTCTCTCCCTTCCTCTCTGTAAAAAAATCAATAAAAAATATATATATTTAAAAAAAAAAGAATAATATACAGAGAATCAATAGTAGACTAAAGGATCCAAAGAATCAAGTCAAAGATTTGAATTATGAGGAAGGAAAAAGCACCCAACTGGGAGAGCAAAAATAAAAAAGAATCCAAAAATATGAAGATAGTGTAAGGAGCCTCTGGGACAACTTGAAGTGTACCAACATCCGAATTATGGGGGTGCCAGAAGAAGAGAGAGAGCAAGATATTGAAAACCTATTTGAAGAAATCATGACAGAAAACATCCCCTACCTGGTGAAAGAGCCCTAACTGGTTTGGCTCAGTGGATAGAGCGTTGGCCTGCAGACCGAGAGGTCCCAGGTTCGATTCTGGTCAAGGGCATGTCCCTTGGTTGTGGGCACATCCCCAGTAGGAGGTGTGCAGGAGGCAGCTGATCGATGTTTCTCTCTCATTGATGTTTCTAACTCTCTATCCCTCTCCCTTCCTCTCTGTAAAAAGTCAATAAAATATATTAAAAAAAAAAAAAGAAATAGCCTTATAAGTCCAGGAAGTGCAGAGAACCCCAAACGAGAGGAATCTAAAGAGAACCACACCAAGACACATCATAATTAAAATGTGAAGGGTAAAAGACAAAAATGAATCTTAAAAGCCGCAAGAGAAAAACAGTTAGTTACCTACAAGGAAGTACCCATACGACTGTCAGCTGATTTCTCTACAGAAACCATGTAGGCCAGAAAGGTGTGGCAAGAAATTTTCAAAGTGATGAATAGCAAGAACCTACAACCAAGATTACTCTACTCAGCAAAGCTATCATTTAGAATTGAAGGTCAGATAAAGAGCTTCACACACAAGAAGAAGCTAAAGGAGTTCATCACCACTAAACTAGTATTATATGAAATGCTGAAAGGTACTGTTGAAGAAGAAGAAGAAGAAGAAGAAGAAGAAGAAGAAGAAGAAGAAGAAGAAGAAGAAGAAGAAGAAGAAGAAGAAGAAGGAGAAGAAGAAGAAGAAGGAGAAGAAGAAGAAGAAGAAGGAGAAGAAGAAGGAGGAGGAGGAGGATGAGGAGGAGGAGGAGGAGGAGAAGAAAATGGTAAAGATAAAAAAATTATGAACAACAAAGTGACAACAAATACATATCTATCAACAAGTGAATCTAAAAATCAAATGAATAAAATATCTGATGAACAGAAAAAACTGGTGAATGTAATAGAATCAAGGGCATGGAAAGGGAGCTGACTGACAATTCTTGGGGGGTGGGAGGAGGGTGTGTGGAGGATTTGGGAAGAGATTGGACAGAGAGCTTACACACCTATGAATGAGGACAGTACGGGGCGGGGGGCTTGGGCTGGAGTGGGAACTGAATGGAGGGGAGCTATGGGGGGGGGGAGAGGAACATCTGTAATAATCTGAACAATAAAGATTAAATATATATTTATCTGAGCTCTCATCTCCACTGCTTAATTGTCATGTTCTTAGGCAAGCTCCTTAACTCTTCTAAGTAGCAATTATTGCCTTCACAAAGTTGTAAGAATGAGACTATGAGCATGGGGGTTCTTTGTACAGTAATTGGTGCACAGAAGGTGCTCAATGAATGAGGGTTCTTTTTCCCAGACTGAAAAGGCCTATGCTATTTCCCAGGGGCCCAGCCCCTAGTACCTGATGATTTTATACAGAATATCAGGCCTCCCACATCCTCAACACAGTCCTTTGGAAAGTCATTGGGAAGTGCTTAGAGATGCCAGTTACTATATCTCAGCCACCATGCTATGCTCTCAATATTCAATAAATATTGAATATGCCCTCAAACTGTCCAATATATCATTATACCTCACCTATGCTAACATTGCTCCTGTATGAGTCTGCTCAGGCTGCCAAAACAGGATACCACTGACCGGGTGGCTTAAATAATAAACACTTATTTTCTCATAGCACAGTAGGCTGGAAGTCCAAGATCTAGGTCTAGATTCCAGCAGGGTTGGTTTCTGGAGCAGCCTCTCTTCCTGGCTTGCATATGGCTGTCTCATTTCTGTGTCCTCGCAGGGCCTTTCCTCCGTGCACATGCCGAGTGAGATCTCCAGCATTTTTGCTTTTCTTATAAGGACGCGGGTCCTGTCAGATTAGTGCCCTGCTCTTATTACCTCATCTGATGTGAAATACCTCCTAAAAGGTCCTATCTCTAAATACTGCCACATGGGGGGTTAGGCCTTAAAAATATGAATTTTGGGCAAACACAAACCCGATACAAACCCCATGACAGCTCCTGAGTGGTAGAGTCCAGGTTGAAACACAGTTTTATGTACAATGTGAAAGCCACATCTATCAAGTGGCGTTGCTCACAATGGGAACAAAACCATGCCATTAGGTCAGCATCGTAGGTTGTCATTGTCATCCTCCTCTTTATTCAGAATAGATGAGCGGCTTCAGGTCTGCAGCCATCATTTTTTTTCAGTCTCTTCTCTTTGGGTTGTGGTTAGATCCCTCTCCTGTAATGATGTCAAATGAATGTCAGAAGGAGCTAATGAATTGTGACAACAGACTGAAAGGAGCTGCCTGATAGTGGGAGGGTTTCATGGGTTCCAGCTGTGCACATCTCTCCTAATGACACTAAAGGTCTGGTCCCTGGATCTTCCAGACAGTCTATTAGGATCCTTAAATTCAATCTTCTGAATGGTTGGGGTCATCTTGGGGCTGTTCCAAAGGCTAAAGTTTATTTCTTCCTATCCTTGCATGGCCTTTGGCCGGTCCAGGTCTCTATCTGCTCTTCCCTTGCTTTTTACATCACAATCCCCTTCCTGTCTTTTTTTGGTATCAGGTGCAATTTGTAGTCCTGTCTGAAGCCACCAGCTCACTTCACAGATGGTGAATTGCGGTTGAGAGTAATGGGCCTATTCGGTTCAGCCCAGAGAGTATATTAGTGTCTGATAGCCTATAACTGCTGAACATTAGGCATAATTCACACTGCTCCAAGGTCATCTGTAGGGCTGCCTCCCTCTCCCCTTCTTCACTTTGCTCCATTCCCCTCTCTACATCCATCAGATAGGAATTACATGAAAAGTCATGAGGCCATTAGGAGTTAGTTCCGAGACTGAAACAATGAGTCTTTGTTACCAGTCTGCTCAATTGTGTTCCAACTAACAGAGAAGACTGGTGGAGCACTTGAAAGAGAACTCGATGACACAAAAAAGCCATGTTTAACTGCTTAGAATATGTGGGTCTTCTCTTAGAGGAAGTACCAGCCCCATGCTCTTTGAAGGCATAATTTCAAATAGAAAATCAGAAATCGCCAAAACCGGTTTGGCTCAGTGGATAGAGCGTCGGCCTGAGGACTGAAAGGTCCTAGGTTCGATTCCGGTCAAGGGCATGTACCTGGGTTGCGGGCACATCCCCAGTGGGGGATGTGCAAGAGGCGGCTGATCGATGTTTCTCTCTCATGGATGTTTCTGACTTTCTATCTCTCTCCCTTCCTCTCTGTAAAAAATCAATAAAATATATTTTTCAAAAAAAAAGAAAGAAATCAAGCAGCTGGTAGGGTGTATTAATATGGTGCTGGAAAAGTTGATGCTGCATCTTAATTAGTCATAATTAAACAAATCAAAGTATGTGAATGTGCCCAGCTTAATGCTTGCCACCTAAGATCTACCCCCTTAACAAACTTTTAAGTGTACAGTGCATTATTGTTGATTATAGGTTCAGTATTGCATGACAGATCTCTAGAGCTTATTCATCCTGCCCAACAGGAACTCTGTCCCCATTTCTCACTCCCCTAAGCCCTTGGTAACCACCCTCCCACTCTTTAATTCTGTGAATTTGAGTATCTAGATAACTCATATAAGTGGAATCAAGCAGTATACTTCTTTCTGTGACTGGTTTATTTCAGTTAGCATGATATCCTCAAGGTCCATCCATGCTGTACCATTATTATCTCTATTTGACTAATAAGAACAGTTAGGGAGGTTACACCATATGATGAGGGAATTCTGTAGCTCTGGACCCATAAGGAGGTTTGGAGATTCAAGTATTTTTGTAGGCTCCATAAAACTCTTGGGGCCCAGCCTGCCTGGCTCAGTGGTTGAGAGTTGACCTATGAACCAGGAGGTTCTGATTCGATTCCCAGTCAGGGCACGTGCATGGGTTGCGGGCTCAGTTCCCAGTAATGGGGCGCGCAGGAGGCAGCCAATCAATGATTCTCTCTCATCATTGATGTTTCTTTCTCTCTCCTCTCCCTTTCTTTCTGAAATCAATAAAAATACATTTTAAAAAACCTCTTTGGGACCCTGCAAAATAATGTGTGTATGGTTTTTGCACCTTTGCCCACCAAGATCACAGGACCTCAAAAATCTGGTGTAGCCTGGAAATACAAAATCTCATGGTCCATTTTGTTGTTGTTGTTTTTCTATTGCAAGAGTTTAGTCTACAATGTATGCTAGACCACACTTTTAATAAAACTGCTCAGATCTGAGTACAGATTGAAAGCATGGGGTCTCAGTGTTTGCCACCCTTTCTTGCCTTTATCCAGAGAGAACAGAAGTATGGATCATCATTAGTTGATGTCACATATTCTCTGGCGGTGGCCAAGTTGGAAGGATCTAGGAGTTTCTAATGTTTTGACACCCACCTGATGAAAGTCAGGATTTCCTCTTGTGTAGTTGGGATGTGAATCTTTTAGGAACACCAGCTTGTGTTTGGTGAGGCCTACAGCTGTCTGCCTCCTTCTCACCTTTATTCTTCTTCCTTATCTATGTCTCTCTCCCTTTCCTTTTTTTTTTTTGTTTCTTTTTAAACAACAGAGACCTCAAATTGCTCTAGTTATAAGCTGCCTGGAATTGATAGAGACATTTAAACAGTAGCAGGGTCTGCAAAGAATTTGCCTCCTGACACTCAGCTATGAATAGGGCCTAGGAGCTAACCATGTAAAACGTCCTCTATCTGCAAAAGAGTGTAGGGAGGGTCATTATCTCCCTCTTTAGGTTTTGCCTGATCAGCTTCAATTAAGTCGGAACTGGACAAGTTTATTTCAGTTGTCTGTGTAACGTTCGCTAGTACAGCAGAAAGTAGAAGCAGGAGGCAGGCTCCAGTCACAGAGTTCAGACATCTATGAAGGCCCAACTTCACAGAGCCTAGCACAAGATAGGGCCCTGTACTTGGATGATACCTTGTAGTTCTTAATGATATTTGAACAAAGGGCCCCCTATTTGCAGTTTGAATTATGCCCTGAGAATTATGTAGCTGGGGACCCTGAGTCATTCATTCACCCTGGATTGAGAGCTTTTTGCCTGTAGTTTCAAATCCATGGGACATCACTCTCTTCTTGAAAATAAGAAAATATTTTGTCGTTGTTGTTATTAATCCTCACGCAAGAATATTTTTTCCATTGGTTTTTAGAGAGAGTAGAAGGGAGGGGGAGAGACACACAGAGAGAAATGTCAATGTGTCTCAATTGGTTATCTCCTGCATGCGCCCTAACCCGGGCCAGGGATGGAGCCTGCACCTAAGGTACATGCCCTTGACTGGACTTGAACCCAGGACCCTTCAGTTTTATTCTTTTTAAAGATTTCTTTGAAAAAAATCCCACTAGATAATAATGAATGACCCTTTTAATGTGATGTTAAACTTGGCTTGCTATTTTGTTGAGGATTTTTGCATCTATATTGACCTGTAGTTTTTTTGTTTGTTTGTTTGTTTGTTTGTTTTTTGTAGTATCCTTACCTGGCTTTGGTATCAGGATAATTCTGGCCAAATAATGTTTGGGTGTGTTCCCTCATCCTCTTTAGTTTTTTGGAAGAGTTTGAGAAGCATTGGGGTTAATTCTTCTTCAAATGTTTGATAGAATTTATTGGTGAACCCCTATGGCCCTGGTCTTGTCTTTGTTGGGAGGTTTTTGAGTATGATTCAATCTCCTTGCTATTTGTCTCTGCAGATTTTCTATTTCTTCATGATTCAGTCTTGATAGGTTGTATGTTATCAGGAATTTATTTTCTAGATTGTCCAATTTGTTGGAATACAATTGTTCATAGTCTTTTATGAATCTTTGTATTTCTCTGGTATCAGTTTTTTTTCATCTTATATCTCCAGTTTTATTTATTTGGGTCCTCTTTTTTTTCCCTTTGTGATTTATTGGGAGCTGCTATTCCCCCCACTGTGTGGCTGATATCAGTTGCCCCTGCCCTTCTTCCTTGTTCCTAGCCGTTTCTGTTCATCTCAGTTTTGCTGGTCTCTGAGTGGGGTGAAACCAAAGTGGGTCCTTCCTGCTGTGCCACAAAAGGCTGGGGAAGCTGCCTGTTTACACTTCCCTCCTTTCCCAATGAGAGGAACTCTTTCCAGCTGGGGAGCTCCCTCTTGGCCCTGAGGAGTGCCAGCCTGCACGATGGGATGATACAGGCAAAATGAAGCTGTTCTTCCTTCCTTCTTTGTTCCTCTGTGTTGCCGAGGCTTCTTAAATGGACCCCTCGGCTCTCAGAGCTGGCTTTGTTCATGGATAGCTGTCAAATGGTTGATCTTTGTGGAAGGGTGGAAGCTGGGTCTCCCACTTTTCCATCTTGGTGACATCAATCCACAAAATAGGATGCTCGTTTCCAATGGTTCTGTGGAGATAGAAAGGAAAACAATGCTGAGAGTTGACAGGACTCTATGTGACAGAACTCCCAATTAACAATCTGAAAAAAAAAATTGTGGGTCAAGGTAAGAGACCTAATATTTGCTGAGCCTCTGCTATGTATGTACCTGACATTTTATAACTATGATGTCATTTAATCATTACTGTAATTTTCCAAGTCAGGTATTTTACAGGTAAGGGTTAGTGAGGCAAATAAATTTACTTAAGATTACACAATCAATAATTGACAGAGCCTAGAATTGATTTTATATCACTTTGGCTCTCGATGTGGGCAAATCCATTATCTTCTGAAAAATAGCTGAATATATAATAATTCTATGCAGAATTGGGCTTAACAAAGGAAGTAACTGGATGGAAAAGTCCCACTGAGAACTGGGAAAGGGCGTGATTTTGAATCTCAGCTTTGAGGGAGATCTGAAGAGGTCAGACCTCGAAGTAAAAACTGGATGTTAGTGCTAAGATACTGCAGCCACATATTCAAAGTGAAGTACAAGATGCAGGCACAACTTTCAAAGATTTAGCCCAAAGGCTGATTATAAAACTCTTGGAACCCTTACCCATATTAGAGTTTATAAAACAAGTCAGAAAAATTGAAAATGAAGATAAGCTTTGTAAGGAGAGATTCTGGAGACAGCTGTTGGTATGCTGTGAATCCCATCAATTACTCCAAGCAAGATGGAGAAGGCTCCTACCTTGTAACTCAAACTTTATTATCAGCTTCAATGGTCAGGGTTTAATAGGTGTCCTCTTTGGTTTAATAGGTGTCCTTTTTTCTAAAAACTGCTTGAGAAATACAAAGGGCAAGACCTGATTAGCCACCTGTTTTGTGTTGGAGTAAAAGAATGTTTCTGTAGCATAAGGAACATCCTACAATTCCACGGTTTGAGGTAATGAATGAATGGTCCAGATGCAGAAGAGAAAGCTGGAATTCGATTCATGTTAGGGTTGCACAATGGGCTAACCATTCTTCATCCAATAGAACTGACATTACCACCAGATTCTTAGGGACTGACAAAAGAGTTAGTGACCACCTGAGATGAATTTTTTGTCAAGATCAAGAAAAATATTCTATATAATAAAAACCTAATATGCTAAGTGTCTGGTCTTCTGATTGTCCATTCAACCAATCAAAACAATAATATGCTAATGATATGCTAAGGCCGCTCAGCATCTCGCTATAACATGCACTGACCACCAGGGGGCAGATGCTCCGACTGGTAGGTTGTTAGCTTGCTGCTGGGGTCCGGCCAATCGAGACTGAGCGAGATGGGCTGGACACGCCCTGGAGCCCTCCCGTGGTCCCTCCCTGGCTGGCCAACCTCCTGTGTCCCTCCCCAGTTTTGATCGTGCACCAGTGAGGTCCCTTGGCCTGGCCTACGCCCTCTCATAATCCAGGACCTCTCAGGCGATGTTAGAGAGCCAGTTTTGGCCCAATACCACAGGCCGGGCTGAGGGACCCCACTGGTGCACGAATTTGTGCACCAGGTCTCTAGTATATAATAAAATTTTAATGGTGAATGGCATGGTTTTGAAAAACTCTTACCAAGTATCTTCCAGAGAGAGTCAAGCCAATACACACCAAGCCCAGAGAGAACACATAAACCCACAAGAGTGCCCACTGAATAAAAACCTTTCTAACTTACCTTCTGACCTCATCACCTCTCTTCCCTCTTTAGCACCAAATTGGAAAAAGAAACTGAAAAATTATGATCATGATGAAACACAGCTTATTTAATGTGCTTTTCAAATGGAGGAAGGCAACAATAAGGATTCCTCCATGCTTCTTACTGATTCATGTGACAGACAGCTACAAGATACACCAAGAGAGTTAGGGTAAGGGAGTGAGTGGAGTGAGAACAGAGGCTGAAGACAGAGCCTTTAGGAACCTTTTAGGAACACCAGCAGTGAAGCAGAGAAAGAGGACACTAACGAGAAGCCCTGGAAACCAAAATTAAAGAGGTTGTCAATAAAGTAGTGTATCATCAGCTGTCAAGAAATGGGGCAAACTCTATGAAGCTTCTCAAATACCTTATTCCATGTAAGTGATGTTCTGTCTGCCTCCTCTATTCTTCCCCATTTCATCTGTTGTCAACTTCTGGTTCTCCTTCAGGTCAGCTCAAGGGCCACTCTTTTGGGGAAGTTCTTCCTGAGTCCCACAGGCAGTTCTTGGAGCACACTTCTTTTATTTTTTTAAAATATATTTTATTGATTTCTTACAGAGAGGAAGGGAGAGGGATAGAGAGTCAGAAACATCGATGAGAGAGAAACATCAATCAGCTGCCTCCTGCACACCCCTCACTGGGGATGTGCCCACAACCAAGGTAAATGCCCGTGACCGGAATCGAACCTGGGACCTTTCAGTCTACAGGCCGACGCTCTATCCACTGAGCCAAACCAGTTAGGGCTTGGAGCACACTTCTTTATGGTTCCATTTGTTTGGATTCTGCTCACCACATTGCATTTTGATTATCAATCTATAAGCCCATCTCCTTGCCAGACTGACTTTTGATTTTACATCCCAGCATCACTACATTACAACCCTGGCTGGATCCCTAGTGCCTAGTATGGCAATTTTATGAAAGACACTCAAAACTTATTTGTTGAAAGAGTAAAAAGCTATTAAACAATGATGGCATCTGAATTGCTAAGATGAAAAAAGGCAAATAATGTTTCAGGGCATATCTTCCTTAGGGATTATGTCACAAACTAGCATAGGCAAGTCCTTGCATTTTCTAGGGAATTCGTTTCCTCATTAGTAAAATCAAGATACTGGTTAATGGTGATATTTTTTGTTCTATGACAAGTTTTATTTCAGCTCTTACTTTATTTCTGGACTCAAATATATTGATTGAAAAAGAGTCTCTTTCAGTCTTAGATTTTCCTCCAGTACTTAAATGGGTGTTGTCTGTGCCTAGAACATTTTGGGTCTCAGTCTCCTGTGTGCCTTTGTTACTTTTGTTTTCGAAGAGAATTTCTGAGTATAGTGTGGTTGAGGCTCGCAGACCCAGCAATGTCTAAATACATGTCAGCAGGTGTGGATGAGAAAGTGCATCACTTCCTGGGTAATTGGTACAAGGAAGGAGACACTGCACACAGAATTTGACAGAGGATTACCCTGCCTCCTCTGCTGTCAAGCAGTAATGGGCTCCTTTGTTACCCATGGCACTGTTTTCACCACATGATAGGGGTCACGCTTGCCCCGGTTCTCTGATGATATAGCTAAAAACAGACATGTGAGGATGGGACCTAGAGATTGGTCCCATTTCTAGGTACCTGCCCATGTGCCTAGTGGCTCATAAAACTCTAGGTACATAAAGGAGAGTAGACGGCAGGACTGAAAGCCATGCTTCTCGCTTTATATTCCTTTTTTTGTATGATTTTCATGATAATTCATTATTATTGAAACCCTGAGGATATTTGCCTATAGGATGTTGGTGTAATAGGGAGGGATGTTCATGTAACCAAATGGACTATATGCTCTAGTTCCTAGCATAGTATCTGACACTTGGCAAATAGAATCAGGACCTATGATAATAGGTATTAATGCATAAATGCTGATTGATTAAAAAAGACTATTTTTATATGTGGATGGGAAAATAAATATCTTGTATACTATATATTCACTTTCACATCATAATGAGTTAAAAATGTTTAGCATGCCAAGCACAAAATTAGAAATATATTTAAAATATATACATAGGATGTTCATTACAGAATTACTTATAATAAGCATTTGAAATAAATTTTAAAAACACCCTTTCATTATGAGGTTGGCTAAATAACTTCTGGCATGATAAGCCAAAGTAATATTACGAAGCCATTTTTTAGAAAATGGAAATAAAACTACCTAGCAAAGTTATTGCATGTTCATGGTGGTTCTAACCATATAACTATATTAATATGAAGAAAAGCCCATAAAAGCAACTGTGGATGCAGGTCTTTGAGTAAATTTTTTTATATCTTATTTCCAAACTTTCAGGGATTAAATATTTTACATATTTTTAAAAATTGATTTAAAAATTTCGAAAGACCTCGAACATTGACAGTTCACAAAGGTCATCCATGTGGCTACACTTTTCTTGTAAAGGGGATCCAGGAAAATGAGAGGATCTGAGCAAAGACAGTGTTTTGACATACTGAAAGGTAAAAAGTAGCGATTAATGATTTATGTGGCTTTCTTTACCTGGGAACTCCAGGGAGGTGAGGATTTGGGTGACTGTCTTTGCACTCAGACAGGTGTAGGCTTGAATCCTAGCTCTCGTCTCCGAAATCTTGTTATTAGAAGCTGTGAGTCCCTCTGCCTCTGGTCTCTCGGTCTCAGTGTACAGAGGACATGGATTGCTCTCTAAGGGCCCATCAGTGCCCAGGTCACTACTCTGCTCTTCTCTTTTCATTCCTTTGTCCTCTTCAAATTTGCTTGTTCCCCTGAAATGTGTGAGCAGAAAACCAGGAAAAATGAGTCTAGTCATTTTAAATTTGTTTATTAACCCTGCTGTGGTTCAATGATGGGATGAGGTCCTGAGGCCATGACACATGGGTCTCCACCTTGTCCCTTCCAGCTGTCCCCAAGATGCTTAAGGCTTTGAAGTCCACTCTCTGTGTGTCGCTTCTTCAACTTTTTCCGGCTTTGGCATAGTCATGAAATTTTGGTTCTTTATTGAAATTATTTAAGAAATTTAAATCATAGCTTCTTAGCACTTTAAGATGATCTGTGAACTAATGTTCTATTTCACATGAGAAAACAGAGGCCAAAGATGTAATGTGATTTGCCTTAGATCAGTTAGGTGATGTCAGCTGGAACTGGAGCTCTAGTCTCCTAATATCGAAACTGCTGCATTTGTCACCACTGTGACCTATTCTGAAGCTCAGGGGGTACTTGCCGAAGATCTGTTCTTTGTGATGATACAGAGGAAGCCATGCTTGGATTTCAGAAGGGGCATATTTGTGCCCGCTTGTTTCTTCCCTAGAACTGACACACTGTTCATTTAATTTGTTCAGTCTAATACTCAATTAGACTTATCCTATGGTGGGGCTGGCCCATTTATCCCTGCTTAAAATTTAATCAGACATTTCACTGCTCATCAACACTTTAACAGGAGCATTTAGAGACTCCACACATCTCTGCTTAATTGCTGCTGGCTGACAGATGTCACTTTAACTTTCCTCTCTTCCCTGTTCCCTCTGGTTGCACAGGCCTGAAGGAGAAGCTTATCTTTTAAATAAACCTTAAAGCAGATCTAAACCCCAGATTCATGGAGAAACACCAACCTCATCTTTCTGCCTGTTCGGAATCTAGTCATTTGGTAAAGTTAAAGGTTGTAACTGGTACCACCTCATCAGAACTTGAAGCCCACTTTTAATTTGTTGTTGTTGTACAAAGTGAAGGGATCATGGGAAATAGGAGGGATGCAGAATAAATGATGAGGCTCCCCCATCTGCCATGCTTGTCTTGTCTTCCTTAGGATACTCTCTGCTCATGCTTGCTCCTCACTCAACTGTGAAATTGGAATCGCAACAAGAATGTTGCATTTTAGTTGCCAAGATGCCTCTCATGATGGAGCACAAGGAAGGGGGACTGCTTTTGGAGCTGGAGAAAGAAATGTGGCAGGTGACAAGCACTCTTGGCATGTAACAATAGTTCCAATCAAGTCCTGGTTCTCTCCAACCGCACACTTCCTTTCCCCACGTGCATATAAGTGCTGTTGTCAAGGACACTGTAAATATTATTGCAGGAAGCTTCTGAATATGAAAAATTCATTTAAGCTGAGACGCCCCCTTTCTTTGAAATAATTGTAGACCAGGGCCATATTTGATGCTTTGAGAGTATGGAAGAATTTCAGATGACTAATTGCTATTCTTGGATTGAGTTAAGATGAGATTTACACAGGCCAACTCTAATCTACTGTATCAGTTATCTAGTGCCACAGTAATGCTGTATAACAAACAATCATAAAATTTCAGGGGCATAGAGCAAATGAATATGTTTGCAAGCTTCAGCTGCTCTGACCTGGCTCAGTAATTTCATGTGGGCTTGCTCACGAACCTGTAGCCGGATGCAGCTTAACTGGGTGGTTTGGATGTTTGGGGCTTGGCTTTCACCTATGTCTGGAAGTCACTGGATGATGGGGCTGATCTGTGATGGACTTGGCATAGATGATTGGGTCCATCTGGCTCTGCTCCATGTGTCTTCTATTTCTAGAAGGCTAGCTCAGGCATGTTTTTACTGGAATATAAGAGAGCATAAGAGAGCAAATAGAAATGCGTATCCACTTTTCCCAACATCTTCTTGAATCAAAACTATTTAAACCCCAGACTAAGTAACATGGGTAGATCCAGAGTCTGAGTGGTAGAGTGCCGTAAGACTGTATTGGAAAGCTTGTAGATAGAGGGAAGGGAAAGAATTGAGTAAGAATACAATAAACCCACTCTGCATAAAGGTGAAAGACCGAATGCTTCCTATCTAATATTAGGAACAAGAAAATACTTTCATTCTCATCACTTTTACTTAATATTGGTCTGGAAAATTGTGCCAGTGAGATAAGGTAAAGGAAAAAAAAGGCAAACATATTAGAAAGAAAGAAGTAATTTTGTCTTTGCTCAAGACAGTAGGCTCAAATTTAGAGAAAACTCCAAGAAATATACTAAAAATATTAGATTTGATAAGTGCATTTAGCAAGATCAGGGTACCCGATTAATATACAAAAATGTATTTGTAGTGCTACCAACTAAAAATTTGAATGTGAAATTAAACAAAAAAAAAACTTAGGGATAAGTTTATTTATTTATTTATTTATTTATTTTTTATTGCTTAAAGTATTACAAAGGGTATTACATATGTATCCATTTTATCCCCCCGCCCTAGACAGTCCCCTAGCCTCCCCTATCACCCAGTGTCTTATGTCCATTGGTTATGCTTATATGCATGCATACAAGTCCTTTAGTTGATCTCTTACCCCCCTACCTCCTTCCCCCCAACCCTCCCCGGCCTTCCCGCTGCAGTTTGACAATCTGTTTGAGGCAGCTCTGCCTCTGTATCTATTATTGTTCAAAAGTTTATAATGGTCTCTATTGTCCATGAATGAGTGAGATCATGTGGTATTTTTCCTTTATTGACTGGCTTATTTCACTTAGCATAATGCTCTCCAGTTCCATCCATGACGTTGCAAATGGTAAGAGTTCCTTCCTTTTTACAGCAGCATAGTATTCCATCGTGTAGATGTACCACCGTTTTCTAATCCATTCATCTACTGATGGGCACTTAGGCTGTTTCCAGATCTTAGCTATGGTGAATTGTGCTGCTATGAACATAGGGGTGCATATATCCTTTCTGATTGGTGTTTCTGGTTTCTTGGGATATATTCCTAGAAGTGGGATCACAGGGTCAAATGGGAGTTCCATTTTCAGTTTTTTAAGGAAACTCCATACTGTCTTCCATAGTGGCTGCACCAGTCTGCATTCCCACCAGCAGTGCACAAGTGTTCCTTTTTCTCCACATCCTCTCCAGCACTTGTCGTTTGTTGATTTGTTGATGATAGCCAGTCTGACAGGTGTGAGATGGTACCTCATTGCTGTTTTGATTTGCATCTCTCGGATGATTAGTGACTTTGAGCATGTTTTCATATGTCTCTTGGCTTTCTGAATGTCCTCTTTTGAAAGGTGTCTATTTAGGTCCTTTGCCCATTTTTTGATTGGATTGTTTATCTTCCTTTTGTTAAGTTGTATGAGTTCCCTATAAATTTTGGAGATTAGGCCCTTACCAGATATGTCATTGGCAAATATGTTTTCCCACACAGTGGGTTTTCTCGTTGTTTTGTTGATGGTTTCTTTTGCTGTGCAGAAGCTTTTTATTTTGATGTAGTCCCATTTGTTCATTTTCTCTTTAGTTTCAAGTGCCCTAGGAGCTGTATCAGTGAAGAAATTGCTTCGGCATATGTCTGAGATTTTCTTGCCTTTGGATTCTTCTAGAATTTTTATGGTTTCCTGTCGTACATTTAAGTCCTTTATCCATTTTGAGTTTATTTTTGTGTATGGTGTAAGTTGGTGGTCTAGTTTCATTTTCTTGCATATATCTGTCCAATTTTCCCAACACCATTTATTGAAGAGACTATCTTGGCTCCATTGTATGTTCTTGCCTCCTTTGTCAAATATTAATTGAGCATATTGGTTCGGGCCGATTTCTGGGCTCTCTATTCTATTCCATTGATCTATATGCCTATTCTTGTGCCAGTACCAGGCAGTTTTGAGAACAGTGGCTTTGTAATACAACTTGATATCTGGTATTGAGATCCCACCTACTTTGTTCTTTTTCAGGATTGCTGCAGCTATTCGGGGTCTTTTTTTATTCCAGATGAATTTTTGGAAAGTTCGTTCTAGATCTCTGAAGTATGCTGTTGGTACTTTAATGGGAAGTGCGTTGAATTTATAGATTGCTTTGGGTAGTATGGACATTTTAATGATGTTGATTCTACCAATCCATGAACACGGTATGTTCTTCCATCTGTTTATGTCTTCCTCTATGTCTTTTTTCAACGTCCTGTAGTTTTCTGAGTAGAGGTCTTTTACCTCTTTAGTTAAGTTTATTCCTAGGTAGCTTAGTTTTTTCAGTGCAATGGTAAACGGGATTGTTTTTATAATCTCTCTTTCTGAAAGTTCACTATTGGTGTATAGAAATGCCTCAGATTTCTTGGGGTTAATTTTGTATCCTGCTACATTGCCAAATTCATGTATTAAGTCTAGTAGCTTTTTGATGGAATCTCTAGGGTTTTGTATGTATAATATCATGTCGTCAGCAAATAAGGACAGTTTTACTTCCTCTTTTCCAATTTGGATGCCTTTTATTTCTTCTTCTTGCCGAATTGCAATGGCTAACACTTCCAGTACTATGTTGAACAGGAGTGGTGAGAGGGGGCATCCCTGTCTTGTTCCTGTTCTTAGGGGAAATGGTGTTAGTTTTTGTCCGTTGAGTATGATGTTGGCTGTGGGCCTGTCATATATGGCTTTTATTATGTTGAGGTATGATCCTTCTACTCCCACCTTGCTGAGAGTTTTTATCAAAAATGGGTGTTGAATTTTGTCAAATGCTTTTTCTGCATCAATTGATATGACCATGTGGTTTTTTTCTTTCAATTTGTTTATGTGATATATCACGTTTATTGATTTGCGGATATTGTACCATCCTTGCATCCCTGGGATAAATCCTACTTGGTCATGGTGTATGATCTTTCTGATGTACTGCTGGATCCGATTTGCTAAGATTTTGTTGAGGATTTTGGCATCTATGTTCATGAGGGATATTGGCCTGTAATTCTCTTTCATTGTGTTGTCTTTACCTGGTTTTGGTATTAGGGTGATGCTGGCTTCATAGAATGAGCTTGGAAGTGTTCCTTCCTCTTGAATTTTTTGTAGTAGTCTGAGGAGGATAGGTTTTAGTTCTTCCTTGAATGTTTGGTAAAACTCCCCTGTGAAGCCGTCTGGTCCTGGGCTTTTGTTTGATGGAAGCTTTTTGATGACTGCTTCAATTTCTTCCATAGTTATTGGCCTGTTGAGATTTTTAGATTCTTCCTGATTGAGTTTTGGAATGCTGTATTTTTCTAGGAATTTGTCCATTTCCTCCATGTTGTCTAGTTTGTTGGAGTAGAGCTGTCCATAGTATTTTTTAACAATCATTTGTATTTCTGTGGGGTCTGTTGTTATTTTGCCTCTATCGTTTCTGATTTTATTTATTTGGGTCCTCTCTCTCTGCTTCTTGGTGAGTCTGGCTAGAGGTTTATCAATCTTGTTTATCCTTTCAAAGAACCAGCTCTTGGTTTCATTGATTTTCTGTATTGTTTTTTTGGTCTCTATGTCATTTATTTCTGCTCTAATCTTTATTATCTCCTTCCTTCTGCTCACTCTGGGGTTTTCTTGTTGCTCTCTTTCTAATTCTTTGAGTTGTAGAGTTAGATGATTTACTACCATTTTTTCTTATTTTTTGAGATAGGCCTGTAGAGCTATAAACTTCCCTCTCAGGACTGCTTTCAATGTGTCCCATAGGTTTTGGATTGTTGTGTTTTCATTGTCATTAGTTTCCAGGATGTTTTTAATTTCTTCTTTGATCTCATTGGTAACCCAATCAATATTTAATAGCATGCTATTCAGCTTCCAGGTGTTTGAGTATTTTGGGTTGTTTTTATTGTAGTTTATTTCTAATATTATGCCATCGTGGTCTGCGAAGACGCTTTTTATGATTTCAATCTTCTTGAATTTGGGGATACTTTGCTTGTGACCCAATATGTGGTCTATTTTTGAATATGTCCCATGAGCACCTGAGAAGAACGTATATTCCCTGGCTTTGGGGTGAAGTGTTCTGAAGATGTCTATTAAGTCCATCTGATCTAGTGAGTCATTTAGGATTGATGTATCTTTGCTGATTGTTTGTCTATAGGACTTATCCAGTTCTGTCAATGGTGTATTAAAGTCCCCTACTATGATTGTATTGTTGTCGATCTCTCCTTTGATATTTTCCAGGAGTTTTTTTATGAATTTGGGTGCTCCTACATTGGGTGCATATATGTTTACCAGGGTTATATCTTCTTGTTGTATTGATCCCTTTAGTATTATGAAGTGGCCTTCCTTATCTCTTGTTAAGGCCTTCACTTTGAGGTCTATTTTGTCCGATATAAGTATTGCTACCCCAGCTTTCTTTTCCTTTCCATTTGCCTGAAAGATATTTTTCCATCCTTTCACTTTCAGTCTGTGTGAGTCCCTTCTCATGAGGTGGGTTTCTTGTAGACAGCAGATGTATGGGTCATGTTTTTTTATCCATTCAGCCACTCGATGTCTTTTGGTTGGAGCATTTAGTCCGTTTACGTTTAAAGTTATTATTGAAAGGTACTTGTTTGTAGCCATTTCTTTTTGTGTGTGTGTGTGGCTGTTTTCTTTCTGAGCTTTTTATTTCTTCTTTTTATACCAGTCCCTTTAGCATTCCTTGCATTGCTGGCTTGGTGGTGACAAACTCCCTTAGTCTTTTTTTGTCTGTGAAGCTTCTTATTTCCCCTTCAAGTTTGAATGATAGCCTTGCTGGATAGAGTATTCTTGGATTCAGTCCTTTGCTTTGCATCACTTTGTAAATTTCAGTCCATTCTTTTCTGGCCTGATGTGTTTCTGTTGAGAAGTCATTTGACAATCTAATGGGAGATCCCTTGTATGTAACTTTCCGTCTCTCTCTTGCAGCCTGTAAGATTCTCTCTTTGTCCTGAACATTTGCCATGGTGATTATGATGTGTCTTGGTGTGGGTCTTTTTGGGTTCACCTTGTTTGGGACTCTCTGGGCTTGTGTGACTTTTTTCTTCCCCACCTCAGGAAAGTTTTCTGATATTATTTCTTCGAGTAGGTTTTCTAATCCTTGTTCATCTTTCTGTTGTTCTGGTACTCCTATTATTCGTATGTTGTTTCGTTTCATGTTGTCCCAAAGCTCCCTTAGGCTCTCCTCCTGTCTTTTAATTTTTTTCTCCAATTGCAGTACATTTTGGGTGTGTTTTGCTTCCTTGTCTTCTAATTCACTTATTCGGTCCTCCGCTTCTCCTAGTCTACTGTTGATACTTTCAATGGAGTTTTTCATTGCAGCTATATCACTCTTCATTTCTTCTTGGGACTTACTTAGGTTGTTTATTTTTTCATCTGTTTCTTCTAGCTTCTTCCATATGTTATCGATTTTTTCATCTGTTTCTTCTAGCTTCTTCCATATGTTATCGATTTTTTCATCTGTTTCTTCTTGCTTCTTGCAGAGGTTGTCGATTTTTTCCTCCATCCGGTTTATGCACTCTAGGATCCTTATTCTGAATTCTTTATCTGTCATGTTGCATGCCTCTGTATTACTTAGCTGCTTTTCTGGAGAGTCCTCCTTCTCTTTCCTTTGGGGGTTTCTTTGTCTACCCATGTTTGATCTCACTGACATATCTAGATGTTGAGTTGTTCAGTGGTTGCTCCCTTGGTGGCAGTGACTCCTTGGTCTGTGGTTGCTCTTCGGGCGGTTGCGGTAGCAGCTGCTCTTCAATTGTCAGCAGCTCCTCTGGTGGGTGCTGTTCACAGCTGTGGTGGCTCTTCCGGCTGGTGGGGCGAGGTTTCACGTACAGCTGCTGTTCCTCAGCAGAGGATGAGGTGCTCAGGAGGTTGCTGTTGCTTGGATCTGCTGCGTTGATTTAAAGGCACAAAATACAACACAACAAGGCACCACGTACCAGGCACTATACACAAATATATTCACGATATTAATAACCCCAATTAAAGGTGACCACCTGAATTAAGAGAATTAGGGGATAAGGAAGAAGGAAGAGAAAAAGATAAAAGAGAAAAAGGAAAAGAAAAGTAGGGACCAAAAAAAGGGAGTGCAAAAATGAAATTGGGAAAAAGGAAGGGGGAAAATAAAAGCGAGAAAAGAAAAGAAAAAAGAAAAAAAAAAAAGAGCGAAAAGAGAGAATGAAGTGGAAGAGGGAAGAGACTTTTTATATGAGGAGAATACTCCTATAGAACAGCCATTAATCCCAACAAATTCCAGCAACAGCTCCCTGGATATGAGTGCAAACTAGAAACAACCAATAATATAACGATGAAAATAGAATGGTGAACACCAATCCCAAAATAAAATAAAGAAAAAATAAAATGGCACTTTAAAAAAATGGTAAAATGGTAGCAGTAATAATACTGGTTAAAAATAAGAAGGTAGTAATTAAAAGGGTAAAATCAGGTGATGGAAAAAGAAGAAAAGAAAGAAAAAAAAAGAATGAAAAAAAAATTGGTTTCTTAGTTAAAAAGTGAAAAAAGAAAAAAAATTGCAGTAGTGAAGGTCCTTCGTTTCTTCTATTCTTCAGTGTGGCTCGCCTTAGACCTTCCAGGTATTCAGGAGAGTGTTGAGTTTCCCTGCGATATACTGTTCCTCTGTGTTGTAAACCACAGTCCTTATTTTAAAGCATGCCGCATTTATTTCCCAGACTGCCTTATTTTGTGTTTAGCAAAGAGTCAGTTTGTGGGTCAGCCTCTGGGTGGCAGTGTTCTGGGGTTGGCCTCTGAGGCTATAGGGCCTCTCTGTCCAGTGGAAGTTCACTGCCCAGAGCTGACTGCGTAATAGTTAGTTACCGGCGCTATGTTGTTGCTGGGATTGAAAATCCCCCTATAGGCCAGACCCTGTTAACTCCCAGGGACTGATCAGGTTATCTTAATCCTTGATCTCGTACAGGGTGGAATCTGGGTGTGGCTGTGCTCCTTGCCTGGGGGCTGGGGGGAGGAGACTCCCTCTCAGGAGCGGGTGGCTGCCCCAGTCCTGGGCTCTGGGGTGTCTCAGCACTCAATTCACTACCACCTCTCCCGGCTCCCCCTCTTTCCCCAGTCTCTCCCCAGATTCCACTCCTCAGCACACTCTCCCTCTCTTCAGCACAGGTGAGTGTCTGTATCCGAAATGTCCCATGAACAGGGTTCAGTGAAAACAAACAAACAAATGCCAGCCGCGGAAACAGGGAAGGCTTGGTTTCTGTAAGCTTCTTCTCTTACCGGGACTGCACGGTCAGGTCAGCTCTTCAGGCTGCCCCCTTTAGGCTCAGTCCTCCGCGGTCACAGAACCCAGCTCTCAATTTCCCTGGCGGCGCCAGGAGTCCCGCGGTTCTCCTTTCCCCCCCGTCAGGGGCTGTGCCTGTCCCAAGGGACTCGGCTGTCTGCCACGCGGTCTCCCTCCGACTCTCTGGGCTCAGAGGTCTGGCAAACTTTCCTGCCCAAATCCCTGTTTTTTTTTTACCTTACCAGGGGAGTTCTGCTCTTCCCGGCTGTAAACCCTCTCACCAGCTGAGCAATTTCGCCTATTTGGTGTGAGTGTTACTAGCTTCAGCTGCTTGCTCCATTTGCTCCGGGACACGACCTGGGACACGTCTGCCTATATCGCCGCCATCTTGGTTCTCCGCTTGTTAACTGTTGATATAGGAAGTAGTTTCTACAGGGCTTTTTCACTTAGGGATAAGTTTAAATGTGTAAGGTCTTATAGCTCCAAAGGACAAGATATTGCTGAGATAAATTAAAGAAAACCTAAAAAAAAAAAAAGAAGAAGAAGACCTAAATAGACAGAGAATAATAGGATGGCCTTCAATTGGAAAAACCTCAACATTATTAAGATAGCAATTTCTCCCAAATTTGCCTCCACATTTAATGCAATCCAAATCAAAATTTCAATATTTAAAAAAATAATTTGATGAACTGATCCTAAAATTTATATGGGATTGCCATGGCATCAGAGGATCCAAAGTCCTTTATATGCCTTCCTACAGGTTTTAGCATACCAGGAAATATTGCTGTTATGATTGATATTCTTAAATGTATGAAAGGCAGCCTAATGAGGTTGAGGCACAGCCCCATGGTTATATGGGTACACAAGCTGCCTCTTCCCAAAGACATCTGTGTTTATCAGGGCACTCTTCTTCCTCAGGGCTTGTGTTTGGGCCACATATGCCTTACTGAAGGAACAGTCAATCAAAATGAACTACAATCGTCTGGTGTTCTAGTGCTAGAGAAAATCATCTGGTGCCTGCAGGTGGGCCTCTCAGATAACCAGAAAGGCCAGGGATTATACTGGCCAGAACAGTAGGAAAATGATATGTGTCTTTTCTTGCTTTGCTTTACCTCACCATTTTTTGCCTTCACTTTTCTTTTTGAGTCAAGTGTAAACATATTTATCTGTTGATATTATCATCTCTGCCTTTGATTATTTTTTTTTTCTGGCACAATACTACTTGATACTTAAGTCTGTTTACTGGGGGTTTGGCAGTGCTGCTCACATTAGAATCTGGTATTTTGAGATTTTGGGTAGTGACTATATCTTAATACTTATACTGTGGGTGGAAAGGAGAAATTTGTTAATTTTTGCCAAAGGTCTGGTAATTTTATCCAGTAATTGGAGAATAATCCATTACTGATGGCTCATTTGAATTTAAATGGCTATTTGTAAAGTCACATATTTTTAGCATTAAAACTTTTTATATATATACTAGAGACCCAGTGCACAAAATTCAGGCACAGGAGGGGGGTCCCCTCAGCCCAGCCTTCACGCTCTCCAATCCGAGACCCCTCAGGGTATGTCTGACTGCCGGCAGTCAGACATCCCTCTCACAATCCTGGACCGCTGGATCCTAACTGCTCAGCTGCCTGCCGGCCTGATTGCCACTAACTGTCCCCCCTGCCAGCCTGGTCGCCCCTTACTGTCCCCCTTGCCGGCCTCATCACCCCCAACTGCCCCCCTCTGCCAGTCTGGTTGCCCCTAACTGCCCCCTCTGCCAGCCTGGTTACCCCCAACTGCCCCTTGCTGACCTGGTCACCCCCAACTGCCTGTCCCCGCCAGCCTGGTCACCCCCAACTGCCCCCTCCACCAGCCTGGTCGCCTTTCACTGCCCCACTCTGCCAGCCTGGTTAGTCCCAACTGCCCCCCCCCCCCCCCCCGCCCGCTGACCTGGTCACCCCACGCAGCCTGCTGCTCAGTCATTTGATCATCCCTCACTAAACCCCCTGCCAGCCTGGTTGTCCCGCGCAGCCTGCTGCTCAGTCGTTTGGTTGTCCCTCACTACCCCCCCACCCCCTGCCAGTCTTGTCACCCCACTCAGCCTATTTGGTTGTTTGTTCAGTTGTTTTGGATGCGATGGCCCCTGGCTCTTTATATAGGTAGACTAGAGGCCCAATGCACGAAATTCATGCACTTGGTAGCTGGGGGTGAGGGGGGGTCCTCAGCCCAGCCTGTGCTTTCTCGCAGTGTGGGAGCCCTCAGGGGATGTCCGACTGCCACAGAGGTTGGAGAGGCTCCTGCCACCGCTGCTGCACTCACCAGCCATGAACCTGGTTTCTGGATGAGTGGTGCTCCTGCTGTGGGAGCACACTGACCACCAGGGGGCAGCTCCTGCATTGAGCATCTGCCCCCTGGTGTTCAGTGCATGTCATAGTGACCGGCTGTTCCACCATTGGATCAATTTGCATATTAACCTTTTATTGTATAGGATATATATTTTTTATTTATTGTCTAAAGTTTTACATATGTCTCCTTTTTAACCTGATGGACTCCCCCCAGCCATTCCCACCCCAGGCAGTCCCCCACCGCCCCAGTGTCTCTGTACATTGGTTATGCTAATATGCATGCATATAAGTCCTTTGGTTGCTCTCTAACCTGCCCCCCCTCCCCTGCCATTTGTCTCTGGATCTATTCTTGTTCATAAAATTATGTTGATCATTATATCCCACATAGGAGTGAGATCATGTGATATTTATCTTTTTCCAACTGGCTTATTTCACTTAGCATAATGCTCTCCAGTTCCATCCATGCTGTTGCAAATGGAAAAAGTTCCTTCTTTTTTATAGTGGCATAATATTCTATTGTGTAGATGTACCATAGTTTTTTAATCCACTCATCTGCTGATGGGCACTTAGGTTGTTTCCAAATCTTAGCTATTGTAAATTGTGCTGCTATGAACATAGGGTTGCATGTATCCTTTCTGATTGGTGTTTCTGGTTTCTTGGGATATAGTCCTAGAAGTGGGATTACTGGGTCAAACGGGAGTTCCATTTTTAACTTTTTGAGGAAACTCCATACTGTCTTTCACAGTGGCTGCACCAGTCTGCATTCCCACCAGCAGTGCATGAGGGCTCCTTTTTCTCCACATCCTCACCGGCACTTGTCATTTGTTGATTTGTTGATGATAGCCATTCTGACAGGTGTGAGATGATATCTCATTGTTGTTTTGATTTGCATCTCTCAGATGATTAATGATTTTGAGCATGTTTTCATATGTCTCTCGGCCTTCTTAATGTCCTCTTTTGAAAAGTGTCTATTTAGGTCCATTGCACATTTTTTGATTGGGTCATTTATCTTCCTTTTGTTAAGTTGTATGAGTTCTCTGTAAATTTTGGAGATTAAACCCTTATCAGAGATATCGTTGGCAAATATGTTCTCCCATGCAGTGGCTTTTTTTATTGTTTTGCTGATGGTTTATTTTGCTGTGCAGAAGCTTTTTATTTTGATGTAGTCCCATTTGTTTATTTTATCCTTAGTCTCCATTGTCCTAGGAGCTGTTTCGGTAAAGATATTGCTATGACATATGTCTGCTATTTTGCTGCCTATGGATTTTTTATGGTTTCCTTTCTTACATTTAAGTCCTTTAGCCATTTTGAGTTTGTTTTTGTGTATGGTGTATGTTGGTGATCTAGTTTCATTTTTTTGCATGTATCTGACCAAATTTCCCAGCACCATTTATTGAAGAGACTGTCTTGACTCCATTGTATGCTCTTGCCTCCTTTGTCAAATATTAATTGAGCATAATGGCTTGGGTTGATTTCTGGGTTCTCTGTTCTGTTCCATTGATTTATATCTCTGTTCTTGTGCCAGTACCAGGAAGTTTTGAGAACCGTGGCTTGGTAATATAGCTTGAGATCTGGTATTGTGATCTCTCCAACTTTGTTCTTCTTTCTCAGGATTGCTGTGGCTATTTGGGGCCTTTTTTAATTCCAGATGAATTTTTGGAGTGTTTGTTCTAGATCTTTGAGGTATGCCATTGGTATTTTAATGGGGATTGCATTGAATCTGTAGATTGCTTTGGGTAGTATGGACATTTTAATGATGTTGATTCTATCAATCCATGAACATGGTATGTTCTTCCATTTGTTTATGAGTACCTCTATTTCTTTTTTCAGTGTCCTGTAGTTTCTCGAGTACAGTTTTTTTTTTTTACTTCTTTAGACAAGTTTATTCCTAGGTATCTTAATTTTTTTTGGTACAATGGTAAATGGGATTGTTTTATTCAGTGTTAAAACTTTATGTTCTCAAATAGATGTTGCTCAATATTTTGCTTTGGGGAATGCTCACTAAAGCCACATGTGCAGGCAATGCCTAAAATATGTCACTTAGTAGTGGATATGGTGTTGGAAAGACAGACTCATACCTAGAAGTTTGAATTGGTTGGTAAAAACAGACTCAAATAATGTAGAATCTAAAATAAAAGAATCTTAGAAATCATTTAGTCTAAACTCCCATTATATGCATTAGAAAAGTGAGGCACAGAGAACTCAAATGACTTGTTCAAGATAACAAATTATGCTAGTGATATATGTGGGACTAAAACTGACATTTTCTGACTTGTATTTATACTTCACTTCAAGACTAATAAGAATTTAAATATGCTCAGCAGAAGGGACTTTCACTAAATGAGGTTAGTGCTAAGGCCCTATATTTTTATGCTATTGTTGATTTTAGCCAATAACTGTGGTGGTCAAAGGAGCTCATGTTTGTAGGCTCAGCATTATTTTAGTTGATAAAAGGCAGAAAGTAACTGGGTGGGGATTTTAATAGCTCTTGGTAGCAAAACAGAGTGACATCCTCATAGAATTGGATTCTGTTTTCAATATTTTGTAACAAGTTCACTTTATTCCAAATGAAGGGTGGTTCATGGAGTTCTAGGATGAATTTCTTTTATAAAGGTTCTTACTCTTTAAGAAATATAGGCATGGCCATAAAAATAATTTTGTCTTTTATCTCATTGCCTCCTTTTTCAACTGGTAATAAATTGTTTGGTGAGGCTAGATAAGTACATAATAGGCAGAGGGAAATCCTCCATCAATGAAGAAATTTATCTCCGAATAGTCTGAGAAACATTCCTCTATACAATAAATATTAGAGGTGGGAGTATGGTCCAACAAGGAATGAACAGACCATAAAGAGGCATTCATCAGGATGATGGTAAATATCATACTTCAAAAAAAGGAGAATTCTGTAAACCACAGTCAGTACCTAATTATTTTATTTGCTACTTTTTACAGGATCTGCCTTAAACAAAGCTCCTTAAGCAAATTTATCCTAGACTTCCTAGAGATTTTGCCCACAATACTTTTCCGTGTCTTATGTTGAAACCTTATTGATTTATTAAATTAACAGCATTTTATTTGTAATTTGATTTATTTTATTAATTAATTTTATTTCTTATACCAATACCTGTTCATGTGATTACCCACATGGACAGAGAATTTCCCATTTTTTTTTTCCTCAGGAAATGCCGAATGCTTAAATGGGACTCAATAATTAACTACTGATTGCTTTTTGGAACTGGCCATTCTCCTTCACGAGAGCTATTGACTTATTTTTTCAAATGATGATTTTAAGATGTTACTATTTTCTTGGGAAGTCTTTATTATAGATTTATATGATTCTCTCTCCTCCTGGAGCTATCATTTTACTGTAAGTTCAAGGGCCAAAGCTTGGCCTAAGTAATGGAAGATGCAGTCCAATTCACTAAGAACTATATTCTGATTCATCATCCATGAGATGAATACTTTTAAGTATTTTCTTTAACCAGAAATTGAAATTATGTAACATCAGTGGATTTCAGACAGCTCATCATCTTAACTTTATATGAATATAAATACTTTGAGAGATTTGAATTGCAACACACAAGTTATGCACTCATTCCCCACCCCCCAACACACATGCACTTATCCCAAAAATAGCCTTTTAACTTGCCCAATTTAAGTTGGAAATACTCAATTTAATGCCTCATGTTGAATCAGCTGATTGCCCTGGAGGTGGAATATTTGGACTGGCTTTAGCCAACAAACATTGATTGGGAATCTTCTGTTGACCTTAAACAAATAGACAGATATTTCTCCAGCAAAATGGTTTTATTAGGAACAAGTTAAAATAGCAATTTGGGATATAGTCTAATGGCTAACCACATGTAAGTCCTAAGAAACAAAGGAGAGAAAACTCTTATAAGAGAAGAGGAAGATGAGAGGGCTATTACAAACAAGAAGTTCTTCTTATTGAGCTCTGAGATCAACGGAGGATGTGAGAGCTCCCCTTTCTAGCTTCCCAAGTTGTGTTTGTTTGTTTTTTATTAGAGAGAGAGAGAGAGAGAGAGAGAGAGAGAGAGAGAGAGAGAGAGAGAGAGAGAGAAGAAACATTGATTTGTTGTTCCACTTATTTATGCATTCATTGGTTCATTCTTATATGTAACCTGGCCAAGGGTGAAACCCACAACCTTGGTGTACTGGGATGATACTCTAATGAATTGAACTACCTGGCCACGGCTCTCCTGACTTAATTTAAAATGAATTTTCTGTTTATTAATTTTTACACTTCTAGTTTTAACTTAACAAGTTAATATACATGAGGCAGGACCAGTATATAACCTGTAGCTAAAATTTATTGTGTATTTACTATGTACCTGATACTCTGATTTAGCACTTTCCCTGTAGTATTTCATTTACTAGTCACAAAAGTCTTGAGGTCAGTACTTCTAGGACCCACATTTTATTGCTAGGAGAATTGAAATTCAAATAGCTCAGGTAATTTGCCTGAGGTCACTCACCTTATAGCAAAACTTGGACTTGAACTTACACTGTGTGATTCTAGAGTCCCTGTTTGGAACCTAATGCTGTGTAGCATCAAACTGAAGGCTCTGCTGTGCCTCATTCCCCTCTGAGTGTTTACCCAACTTTAGTGTCAGGAAATCTGGATTTTCTCTCTTTATTTCCAGTAATTGATGACCTACTTGACATTTTGTTTGTGCTCAATAAATGTTTCCTGAATGAATGCATGCAGAGGAAGGGATGCTACTCCTCAGGGTTTTTTCACTGACCTTGGATGGCTTCTCATGTCATTTGTTAAAACACAGATGATAATGCGGAGGCACTAAGAAGGACAAAGAGGACCAAATAAACAAGTTAAAATGTTTTATTCCTAATACTATTAACACAACATTGGAGTGAACACGACAGACTATTCTTCCTCCTGCAAAGAGTACAGTTATTCATAAAGTGAAGGACAAAGCCATTTTGTAGTGTTTTTATGAAAGAGAAGCATGTATCAGAGTGCATAATGAAATTTTTGATAATAGAGTTTTGCCTTTCTTCACCTAGCCTATCTTGCAACATAAATTCTTAATGAAGGAAATGATCAACAAGCCACAAACAGATCTTTTATGTGAGAGATAAAACAATTAGGAATACAAAAGGAAGGAAAGAAAAGAGCTCCAACAAACTGGAACAATCACAAGCATTATAAGAAAATCAATAAAATCAAATCTATTCTTAAGACAACAAGTCTATTCAAGCATTGTTACAGACTCTCTGATCATTACAAAAAAAATCTCAGCTTGGAAGATTACAGAGGAATTAAACAAAACCAGAAATACTAGGGCCAAGCAAATTATGCATGACACAGCTTTAATGCTTTGCAAGGATGTCACTTCATAAAATATGTCCTTATGAAAAAGGAGATCTGTAGGTCCTCAAATTAACTGAATCAGTAGACTAGACAAAGAGCTGGGATTCAATTCCTTTCAACGAAGTTACTGGTTAGTCATTTCAGTCTTATTCATCAGTCAATAATATTGAGTTACAATTCAAAGCACAAGGCTTTGCTAGATAATGCAGGAAGAAACTGCTTTTTAAGTACTCTTTCCTCCCCATTGGTTTCAAAAACTCTTACTTATCCCTTAAGAATCAGATGATAAGCCCTGGCTGGGTAGCTTAGTTGGTTAGAGTGTTGTCCAGATACGGCCAAGGTTGTGGGTTCATTTCCCAGTTGGGGCACATATAAGAAGCAACCAATGAATGCATAAGTAGGTAGTACAGCAAGTTGATGTTTCTTTCTTTCTTTCTTTCTTTCTTTCTTTCTTTCTTTCTTTCTTTCTTTCTTTCTTTCTTTCTTTCTTTCTTTCTTCTCTCTCTCTCTCTCTCTCTCTCTCTCTCTCTCTCTCTCTCTTCCCCCCCCCTCTCTCTCTCTCTCTCTCTCTTTCTCTCTGTCTCTTTCCCTCTCTTTCACTAAAATACATAAAAAGATTTTTTAAAGAATCATATGAGCTTTCTCCTCTGGAACACTGTCTCTGACTTCTTTAGGCAGGGTGTATCACTTTCTGTTCTGGGCTGCAATTTATTTGGTCTTACACTCTCTCCTGCGTGTCTCTTATAGCTCTAAATCATTGCATTGTTACGGGTTGCTAATAGTGGTCCCCTTAGATCAGCGGTTCTCAACCTGTGGGTTGCGATCCCTTTGGGAGTCGAACGACCCTTTCACAGGGCTCGCCTAAGACCATCAGAAAACACATATATAATTACATATTGTTTTTGTGATTAATCACCATGCTTTAATTATGTTCAATTTGTAACAATGAAATTGGGGGTCACCACAATATAAGGAACTGTATTAAAGGGTCACGGCATTAGGAAGGTTGATAACCACTGCCTTAGATGGTCATAATAGTTGTTTTGGGGGATGACTAAAGAAATGAATCTAGACAACAGAATGCTTGTCTTAATCTGTGCCTGTTAACCAACCTCTGATGATTTACATTGTTCATTTCAATATATATATATATATATATATATATATATATATATATATATATATATATGATGGTTACTACCGAATGACCGGAATGGCCAGTCGATCAGTCGCTATGATTCACACTGACCACCAGGGGGCAGATGCTAAACGCAGGAGCTGCCCCCTGGTAGTCAGTGCGCTCCCGCGGCCAACCTCCCATGGCTCCTCCACCCCAGCCCCCCCCCGCCCCCCCCCGCCCCCCCCCCGGCCAGCTGGCCAACCTCCCACAGTCCCTCGCCCCTGCTGGTCACCCCCGCCCCGTAGGCCCTGATTGGGGGACAGCTGGCTAATCTCCCAGGGTCCCTTCCTCCAGCTGGCTGGCGCCCCCCCACCCCCACCCATAGGCCTCAATCACCGGCCAGGCGGAGAGACCCCACCCATGCACAAATTTGTGCGCCGGGCCTCTAGTACAGAAATAAGATGATACCTCAATTCAAGAAGATATAGTTAAGAAAATTGGTAAACTCATTAAGACTACTTTCCCTTATGGTAAATAAGATGTTACATGTTTTTGTCTTTCTACCATAAAATAATATATTACTTGTTATCTTTAAAAGTGTGAAAGACGCCGAAACCGGTTTGGCTCAGTGGATAGAGCGTCGGCCTGCGGACTGAAAGGTCCCAGGTTCGATTCCAGTCAAGGGCATGTACCTGGGTTGCAGGCATATCCCCAGTAGGAGATGTGCAGGAGGCAGCTGATCGATGTTTCTCTCTCATCGATGTTTCCAACTCTCTATCTCTCTCCCTTCCTCTCTGTAAAAACTCAATAAAATATATTAAAAAAAATAAAAGTGTGAAAGACAAGAAAAAGTTGAGGAATTGTTTCAAATTGAATGAGATGAAAATACAAGGATAACAAAATGATTCTACAACTGCAACCTTCAGTTCTACAGGAATTTTTGGGATAACTGGCTTGAATGGAGTCAGAGGATTAGATGGTAGTAATATATCAATGGTAATATCCTGATTTTGATGATTTCACTGTGGTTATATAAGAAGGGTGTACTTATAAGCATACACAACACACACACACACACACACACGGTACATTCCCATAGACTCTCACAGAGATTTTCTAAGTTCAGTAACTTCAGTGACTTGGTGTTGCCAGTAAAGGGGAGAGTTCTTTGTTTTTTGCTTAGAGAACTCTATTCTTTTCAACATCAACAAAATCATTATGTGTGCTGGAACAGACCATCCTGCCCCTTTAAGAACCAGAGTATTTCTCTGAACATCACAGTTTTTTCAGATCAGAGCAAGGCACAAAGTTTGACTTTGTTCCACAGAAAGGCAGGAACCATTGTTTCCAGGAAAAATCATTGCATCTCATCTACACAGTGATGGGGAGAGTGATGGGGAGAAAGATGGGCTTTGTGTGTGTGTGTGTGTGTGTGTGTGTGTGTGTGTGTGTGTATGAAACTATGAGGAAAATTGAATATTATTTATAGTAGCACCATGCAAAGATAACTGCTTTAATGCTTCAGTGTAGTCCTATCTTTTATTGTTCATGTGTATGAATTTATTCCTACAACTATATGAGCAGAAGCAGGCACATTATATTTTTCCAAGTCAAATTAAATGAATCTTTGCATCCTTTTTGCTCTCCTCCCTTCCTAGAGTTCCACAGGAATTCTGGGGATTCACAGGGTACCCCCAAATGAAGGGCCACGGGTCTTTACTCCATCACAATTCAAACTGAGATGTTCATTGACCAGGCTCTTTCAATCCATCTTCTCTCTCCACTGTACCAGGCAGCTTTATCTAAGGCCTCGAAAGGTACAACTCTCAACACCATGGCTCCAACATTTATAAGCCAACTGGTCAAAGACATTGTCTCCTTGGCACCCTCCACTCATAAATCTCCCCCAAGTCCCCAATTCCCTTCAAATGCCTTAAGACATTTCCTTTTAGCTGCTTCTTCCATTCACGTATCTCAGGGCGATATCCTCCAGCCTGCATGTATACTTTAGCTTGGCTTTCCTCTGTAAGCCTCGGCTTTTAACAACAAATCAGCTTAATGCCCTTGTGGAGATCTCTGGATTTCAAGATACAAACACATTTATCTCCTCCCTAGGTATTCATGGTATATATCTATTGCTTTCTGAATCATCTACAGTAGGAAAAAAGCATCATGATTAATGAATTATCCTGCCACACATTTCATACTTTTGTATATTATAGTACTTAGCCCTTTGAAATAATATTGAATAAATATTTGTTGAGCATCTACTATACGAGACACACCATGAAGAAGACATTTCCTGCAGTTCAAAAGCTCATAATTTGGTGACAAGCATAGATCCCCGAATGGCTATTTATTCTATAACTGTGAGTGATAGTCTAAGTGACTACTTCTGAGAAAAGGTCTCTTTTTTTCCTGTGATGTTTCTGTTTCTTTCTCTCTCTTTTGTCTCCTCTCTCCTTCTCCCTTTTCACACCTAAGCACAGGTGCAAGTTACTAGCGTCTGTGTTTCTGCATAGGGAAGCAATTCAGCCATTCTCTAGGCTTAGTAATCATGCCAAGAACCATGGGTGTGTCTGATACATTCCTTTTCAGTTGATTTCAACTCTTTGCTCCTCTCTCTTACAGCAGGAGTGGGAGTCATTGGTGTCCACAGACACCTGCTGGGTGCAGACATTAGCTTCAGATGCTGCTATACTGTGTAGTTCACCCAGGCAGAAATACCCCTCATTAAGTCAAAATTCTGCCAGCAGAGATGCTTACCTGGCACCTCTGTAGTCTTTTCCTGCTGTGTGGTACCTGAATATAGACTGTGATTCTTCAACTGGGCCCACCCACTCCTAACACTGTACCATCCTGGGAGCAATTGTTTAACAGGGTCTTTATGAAAACAACAAAATAATTAGTTTAAGGTGCCAACATTCTATCAACATAGGAATGTAAATATAATACAAATAGATGACATTTATTGAACTTATACAGGTACTGTGCTAAGGTGTTTTATGTTAAATTCATCCATTTAATTTTCATCACTCCATAAAGTAGAAGTTATTATCTTTCATTTTATGCATAAGAAAGTGCAAGCTTTGGGTATGCCCAAGGTCAACAGAATGAAAAACGAACAGAGTTAACTATTCTTGTCTCAGCACCCATGCTCTTAACCATGAGCTTTTACTGCCTCAGAGTATGTGCAAAACCTGTAGATGATATTCAGTACACTTCTGATTTTAAACTATTAGTTGCTTTTCTCTTCCAGGGGAAAAAAAAGCCCATATTCCTGTCTTTACGTGGTCTGCATCAAAATTACTGGTATATATATTTGGATACTTTTTATAGTTTCCAGAACATTTTAGTTATTGCACACACATTTGCTTCCTTATCATGTAATCTTTATCACCTAATTTGTCATGGAGTGTATTAGTGTCCTATTGCTGCTGTAACAAAGTACTACAAACTTAGTGATTTAAAACAACACATGTCTACTAGTATTCTCTTGTAGCTCTAGATGTCAGAAGTCTGAAATGGGTCTCACTGGGCTAGCACCAGGGTGTTTGCCGGGCTGGTTTCCCTCTGGAAGCTTTAGAAAATTCATGTTCTTGCCTTCTCCAGGGGCAAGCATGTCAAACCCACAGCCAGTTGCCCACCGGCCACAAGTTTGACATGCTTGGGTAGAGGCTCATATTCTTTGGCTCATGGCCTCTTCCATCAGCAATGATTGGTCAAGTCTTTCTCCTGCTGCATCACTCTGACACTAACTCTTCTGCTTCCCTCTTCCACTTTAAAGGACTCCTATAATTCCACTGGGCTCACCTCAATAATCCAGGATAATCTATTCATTTTAAAGTGAAATGAGTAGCAACCTTAATTCCATCTGCAACCTTCAATCTCCCTTGCCCTGTACTGTAACATTTTCATAGGTTCTGGGGATTAGGACATAGATAACTTGGCGGGGGGTGGGGGCTCATTATTATGTCTACTACACGGAGAGAGTTTTACCTTCTGTTAACTGGAGCTTCTACCTGCCTATCTCTGCACCCTGATTCAAAGCGCTCTCCCTCTTCTCATTCGCTGCTGTCCTCTGCTAGTCTGTTAGGTTGTATATGTCACTTATTATGGAGAAACTTTTTTGAATTGGGAGCTAAAATTAAAGTCCATGTTGGGGAAAACTAAGAACACATAACTTTTCCTTTGTGCATTCTCTTTCCTAATACATTTTCCCCTTTGCTGGAGCAACTAAGGGTCATTTTTGCTTTACTGTTACCCATCCAGGGTGGCATGAGTTAAGTTATTCAGGGTTTTGGGAGTGTTGAAGTAGATAGAAGTGATGATCTGGGGCTTTGGGATCATCTAGGTCAGTGGTCGGCAAGCTCATTAGTCAACAGAGCCAAATATCGACAGCACAACGATTGAAATTTTTTTTGAGAGCCAAATTTTTTAAACTTAAACTATATAGGTAGGTACATTGTTATGAACTTAATTAGGGTACTCCTAAGGCTTAGGAAGAGCCACACTCAAGGGGCCAAAGAGCCGCATGTGGCGCAGGAGCCACAGTTTGCTGACCACGGATCTAGGTAATTAAAACTCCAATTTTCAATGAATAGAGGGCCATTCTTGCAAAAGCATTATTTGTAATCATTGACATTCTGAGTTTATGAAGCTTTAGGTAATCTAATCTACACATTTTACTGATAAGAAACCCAAATTCCAGAAAGATGAAATGACTTTTCCAGGGTTCTACTGCCAATAAGTCACAGGGTTGGAACTGGAATTCAAAACATGATTTTCCTAGTTCATCACATTTCCTTCCATTATGTAGCGACCCCATTACACAGGTTCCATTCCGTTCAGTGACTTGCCAACTGCGGAAGACTGTTTCCTGTCCTCTCGTTCACAAAGACGAGTCCTTGGATGTGGTGTTCTTGGAGACGTGTTCCAACTCTGGGTGAGGTGTTTCATGTGTCCTGGGGGAAAAATGAGCTCTGTGTAACTAAAGGCAAGGGGCAAGGTTGGTGACAGGGCTCTGGCAAAGTAACATTTCCATCTGCCAGGCAAGGCACTTCACTGAACATGTAATTGACCCTCACAATAAGCCCTTTGCCTCCTGTGGGTAAATGTTATCTAGGTTTGTCAATATCATATTACCTATTCCACCCTCTCCACCCCCACCCCAGGCAGAGGGAAGACTGTATGGTGGAAGAGGTTGTAAGGTCACAGCTGATTCACATGAGTTGAAGTGCCACACAACTTCCAGGCTGAGGCTGTGTGCAATCCTTCAGGCTCCCCCTCCTCTTCTCCCCTGTGGCAGTGATGAGGCCCTGGCTTCCTGGCTGCTGGAATGAGGAATGATTGTGAATTGGAGAGCCCCTTGCTGACTGACTGGTGTGGAACATACAGCTTGAGTAGCACACTTTTAGGAGGTGCAGTCTCTGTGCCTGTGGGATTAATGCGGAACCTAGCCCATGCCAATGTACTAGTAAGTGGGAATTATTATCTCCAGTTTTAGCTGATGAAGTTTAGGGGTCAACTAGATGAGGTAAGTGATTGCTGGTAACTGACAGACCAGGGATGCAGCACATCCATGACCACCTGACTTCAGAGCCTGGGCTGCAAATCCACGTCACCGTACTTCTTCCTAGTAGAAGCCAGGGAGAGAGGGAAGGTTTCTGCCCAAGGGATAAGCTGCTTTGAAAGAAGGGTCTGCACATTTATAAGCCAAGTCTGCTGTCTTTGGGGTCCTTTTCACTGGTCTTCAGAATGTCCTGTTTTCCTTTATGCCAGCGGTTCTCAACCTGTGGGTCGCGACCCCTTTGGCAGTTCAACGACCCTTTCACAGGGGTCGCCTAAGACCATCCTGCATATCAGATATTTAGATAACAGTAGCAACATTACAGTTATGAAGTAGCAACGAAAATAATTTTATGGTTGGGTCACATGAGTAACTGTATTTAAAGGGCCAGAAGGTTGAGAACCACTGCTTTACGCCTTTGTTCCCTTCTTTATTCTGAGCCTGTGCCCTCAAAACACTTCAAACCCTTCAAAAAATTATGCACAGTTCTGGTTTTCCCGCCACACTTCAGGGCATTTTGCACATGCCCTTGAATGATTTTCAACTTGAAATAAATCCTTCGTCTCCCTCTCAGTAGTCCCTGAGAAGTGAGTCTGCTTCCATCCCTTTCATGGAAGAAAATGCTTTGTTCTAAACAAACAGCACACAGAAAGAGAGAGATGTGAGGAGGCAGGGAACACAGACAGCTGCTTGGCTGTGCCAGGGAGCCAGGTAGACCTGGAGAAAAAAGGCAGGAGCAACAGGGTACCTGGCGACTCCATCACTTCAGACTTGCTTTCCCCAAGGGCATCCACATGCCCTGTGTTGCCACGCTTCAGACTGGGGAAGCTGGGGGGAGGAAGTCACTCTGCCTGTATGCCAGAGAATGACTGCAGTTGAGAAAAGTTAATTATTGGAAAACAGGTTTGGCCCCGTCCCTGCGCAGCTGGGCCTTTCTAGTGTAAAATCAGATGCAGCTGTTTTGCATAAGCCTCATGGCTGTGGGCATTACGACAGCAAGAAGCCGCTTCAGTCAATGATTTTTTTCCACCTCCATTCTCTCCTGAAAGGAAGAGTCTTGGCAAGGTTATGGTTGCTCAAAAGGCTACGATACCACATTGGGAGCCAACCTTTTGTATGGCCCAGGAAGGCAGAATTAAGTCCTATGGGGAGAATTTCAGGGGTAGGTTTGTAGGGAAAAAATATGCATCTGTTCCTAATAGATCTATAATAAAGGGAAGGTGCAGGGGCTGACCAGCAGACCCTGAGCAACAGATGAATGATTACTCTTACACACATTTCTGTGAAAGAGAGGGCTAAGGGACTGCCTTACTAGAGAAACCACACAGCCCCTTAGGCTTTTATTGTAACAGCAGCTTGAACTGTTAGATACTATCAGTAGGGTAAGCATCCTTGAGAAGACACATGTGTCTGCAGTATCCTTTAAGCAAAGACATCTAAGACTAAGCATAAAGATTTCAGTAAACACCTGGGGCTCTCATGTACACAGACTTGTTTGGAAAGATCAAGGCAGGGACAGTTACCTTCAGCCAACTCCCCCTAGAAGTTCTGACCTTTAGGAGTTTCCTCCTTACAGACTTTTCATCCAAGTCCTGTGCTTCCCCACAGGAAGGTATTACAATGGTATTAAGATTCTAATTGGAATGAGTTTAAATAAAAGTGAGGAAATGTCATAAGAGGAACTCAAGCAACTGACAGGCAGAATTTTTTAAAAGTTGCCCTATGGTTGGCCTTTAGAATCAACTCTAGAGCTTGTTAAAAATGCATATTTTGGGGCTTAAACCCAGATTCAGCATTTGAGGATGCTTTCAGTTGGGGGCTAAAATCTGAGTTAACCTCAGAAAATCTTTTCTACTCTGAGAACCACTCTTAGATTGTTATGCTAGGATGACTTTCTGAGATACTTTCCAATCTGAAAATTTGTGACCTAGGTTCCAGAACCTCTTTTGCTGTTGACAAGGTAGGCAACTTTCAATAAATCATTTAATCCCTTAATTTCTTCATCTATCCGGATGATCTCAGGTGCATTTGGGGACTTAAAAATTAATAGGTACTCCTGGCTCCTGCCCTTGAAAATTCTGATTCGGTAAGTCTAGAGTAATTTGTTTGGTCAGCCAGGATTGAGAACCAATGAACTAAATTATCTCAGGGATTTTCTGGCATCAAAATTTCATAAGTCTACATTATTAAAATTATCAAAAATGTGTTATTCCCCATCTTATTCCAATCTTCCCTAGCCAGGATGCTTTAAGAACTGCCTTTCTTTTCTGGCCCCACAAAGATTTGATAATTTGTCTATTTATTTTTCTAAATCACAGAGAGGTCTACATTATTCAGGAATTTGCTCCTTTCCCCCCACCTCTTAGCAAATGTAGAATCAAACTGCTGGAGCACCAAGAGAGGTCCAGGCATTATTTCCACTCTTTGTACCCACTGTGGACTATACCGAGGGATTTATACAGAGTTAGTAGGTCTTCTGATCCTCCTCCTTTTCTCTTCCAGAGCAGAAGTGATGGGTCACAATGCATTTTAACCACACTACTCTCTACCTTACAATACCATGGGACAAAAATGTCCCCAGTCTTTTACAGAAACACACATGTTAAGCAAGCACGACTTCTTCACAAAGGGAAAGTTGAAGGGAGGAGACTGTTGGATCACACATTTTTTTTTCCTAAGTATTATAGGTATGTCACTTATATTTTAGAAAGGGTTCAAAGAATAGAGTGTATGTTATATAAAAAATAACTGTAGTTATTTAACACATCTATTCTCCGGAGAAGGAAAATCATTACTTGGTTCTTCTAAATGTCTCAGACAATAAAGGGAAGTTTCATAAGGATTTCCAGTAACACGGAGTGTGAGGGTTTATGACAGGGTAGTCTTGCCAACATTCAAGTGAATTACTAAATGTAAACCCGTATGTTAGTGGCTTTGTCCTAACCCATGTCCTGAGCTTATAATTGAAACTGAGATTTCTTTATTATCCTGAAAATAATTTCGAAGAGATTCCCAGACCTGATGTGAGGATACTAAATCGCTTCTGACTTCAGCAGGTCTAGAGTACAATGCTTCTTTGTTATTATTCAAAAATAATCTTTCTTGTTTAAGAATGTTCCAGTTCTAGGACAAGCAAGTGCTTATTAACAATTAACTTTATCTCTGCAACCACAATGAGCCCTTTGAAATTAGAGCAATGCTTTGCTTCTCTCTGTCCCTCAAGCCAAAGAAATTCACAATGATCCTTTTTCTCTTAGAGAGCACAGGAGAGAGAGAAAGAGAGGGAAGGAAAGAGAGAGGAGACAAGAGAGAGAACATGAATGAATTTCTGACAGCCACTGCTTGAGATCTGAGTTGGTGAATGGAGGTCTGGGATGCAACTAAGGCATCATCAGCATTTTAATAGCAATCCTATGCACAGTTCATTTGGGGGGAAGTAGTCTTCATTCTCTCTTGGCATGAAGATGGCTTGTGATTATAATAGGGCAAACTTTTACCTCTGGAATTACCTCTAGACATGTGTCTGCACACTGACTGTCTTCCTTTGAAAAAACAACAGAAATAATGGTACTAGTATAGTCTATACATTTTTTTAAAAGATGTTACAAAGAAAGAAAAATCAGTTAACTTTTAGATAAAAATGTGAACCTAGAGAAAGGAATGGAGAAGGTTGCTTGAATTTTGAACAGATTCAAAGAAGAAACTTCTAATATAGGTATCACTTTGGAGACTTAAGAAGTATGAGAGGGTTATTTTTAACCCTTTGTGGTCCAATTTTATTTTTGGAATTCAAACAGTCTGGTCCAAATTAATTGATGGGATTGAATGTTGAACCGTTTGCGGTGTCGACCTCAGCATTGACGTTGGATCTGCTCCTAGCACCTGATCTGTCGAGTCAGCCTCCACGTTGGACCGAAAAGGGTTAATAAGGACAAGGAAGGGAAAAACAGAATCAAGCATATAGATGATAAGTTAGATTTGATAAATTGCTATTTATATAATTACTTTACGTAAGTAATAATTATATGGTATTTGTCCTTTCATTTGATGTTTTATCCCTCCATTTATTTAGTATTCATTGAGAATCTACTACATATGAAATTCTGTGCAAAGTACTGTTAGGAATTTTAAGCATAACACATGGTACTTTATTTAGTTGCTTAAAATGTAGTAGGAACCCGGCTGGTATAGCTCAGTGGTTGATCATTGACTTATGAACCAGGAGGTCATGATTCAATTCCTGGTCAAGAGAATGCCCCGGTGGTGGGCTTGATCCTCAGTTGGAGGTGCACAATAGGTAGCAGATCAATGATTCTCTCTCAATATTGATGTTTCTCTCTCTCTCTCTCTCTCTCTCTCTCTCTCTCTCTCCCCCCCTCCCTTCCTCTCTGAAATCAATAAAAATATATATTAAACACGCCTGGATGTTTAAATAAATACTCTTAAAAATGTAGTAAGAGATTCCAGGCAACTTCACATAAAAGGCTGAATGACACAAGACATGAACAGTATCACTAGGCAGCATATGATTAAATGCCAAGTAAGTAGGACAGATGTGTGTCAGGAAATACCTGTCTCTTGTCCATCTGATGCCTCCAACCTACCAGGTGGAACCTGTTCTTCTGTTTGCCATTTGGTACTAGGTCCAACCATAAAAACAAACAAACAAACAAACAAGCAAACAAAAACATCTTCAGAGAACATCTGATTAGTAGAAGCCAGCTTCAAAATCAAGGTTCCTTTTTCTGGCCCCTCAAACCCATTTATATGCCCACTTTGTTTAAACGTCTGATGCTTGTTCATCAATCCATATTGGCAGCATCTTGGTGTTTTGTCCCATGGACTTACCTTGAATATTTGTCAGGGATAGTTTTGTTGCTACACACAGAAACCTGATCTGACTTAGGTATGGATGAAACCAAAGTTTATATTATATCATTTATTCTCACCCATTTCTCAGCTCTACTTTCTCTTCATTAGCCTGAAACATTAGCTGGCTCCTGTCACATGGTAGTAAAGAAGGCTCATGGCAACATCAAGCTTACCTGGCTTCAGTGCCATTATTTCTAAAGAAGAGCGCTTGTTTTTCTCACATTTCCAGCAAATAGGGTGGGGAGGAACCCAAACTCAACCAACAGTTATGATCTAGGTGACTGCTTTTGTTTTCACTCCTGAAACTGGTGAGTGATCGAAACTAAAAGACCTGTTGGAAAGGTAAATATCATTACATGATCCTTCTACCTTGCCCTTCAGATTATGACAAATGAAGTATAATTGCATAACTATACTAAGAGCTTCTATTACTGTATGCCTCCAGTCTCCTTAAAAGTAAAAATGTATTTTAATAAATAGATATCTGGTTATATACCACACTCCTCAAATAAAACTCAATGGTGCTCTAAAGTATAGTGAGAAAGATATAAGAATGATAGCTCATTTTCTCAAATTAGCAGAATAGCATTTTATTTGAATAGCCTAAATTCCTGTGATTATTAGGGAGAATGTCTGCCTTCCTTATTTCTTTACATTAGTACAACCACATTAACTCTCTTGTATAATGTAAAAACTGGCATGTGTTGTATTTTTATTATTATTTACAGCTGACAATGATTACTTAATGCATGGCAAGTAACATGCTATCAAGAAAATCCTGAAGTAATTAGTTTCAAAGGTATATGTGCACATGAATGGAGAAGGAAGTAATTATAAGTAAATTTGCAAGTTGTCATTCAATAAATTTGCTTTAGGGTAAACACATTTATTTTTAAAATTTCATTGGAAAGATATCAAAGCAATGTTTTCTCTTGTAATTGACTTACCAACAAGTGTCCCTGGGGATATTCAGAGGATCTGCTCACAATACAGTGACTTCAGGATATTGTATTATTTGAAATAGCTCAAAACTCAACATTGAGGTGGTCAATTTAGAAAAAGAGAAGAAAACTTAAGGAGTTTGAAAGAGAATCAAAATGATCTGGTAGGTCAAGAATTACTGAAGCCCTAGTTGGTTTGGCTCAGTGGCTAGAGCATCAACCCACAGACTGAAGGGTCCCTGGTACAATTCTGATCAAGGGCCCATACCTCAATTGAAGCTCAATCCCTGGCCCTGATCAGAACACATGTAAGAGGCAACCAATCAATGTGTCAATGTTTCTCTCTGTGTGTCTCTCCCCCTCCCTTCCACTCTTTCTAAAAATCAATGGGAAAATATCCTTAAGTGGGGATTAACAACAACAACAAAAAGAAATACTGAAAATACCCTCCATTTATTTTATTGGCTCCTAATGGGATGTCCTTCAGATATCTTCTGTGACTGATCACCTGAAATATCAGAAAGAACAGCGGTTTTAGATTTAGGCAGACATGGATTCTGATCTTGCTTCTACCACCAACTGGCCAAGTGACAGTCTATTTTCTTATTCCTATAATGGAATTCAAATAGATACTTCAATATCAATGACAGCATTACTTGAGATAATGTTCTTAAACTGTTTGATGAAATACCTACAAAACATAAATACTGACAATATTCATTCCTCCCACTTAACTTGGAAACACCAAGATTTGCACCAAAGAGGAGGATCTGAGGCATGGACAGAGACTTAGATTCCTGTACTTTATTTTTTAATTTAAAATTTTTGTACTTCTATTGTTGAGAACATTACAGATGTCCCTCCCCTATTTCCCCCATCGCCCTTCTCTGCCCAGATCTCACCCCACCCCAGGCCTGTCTGTGTCCATGGATAATGCATATATGCATATATGACTTATATTTCCTTAGTCTTCATATAACTTATTTGAAATGCTTCCTTTTTTAGATGAAGTGCTTAATGGTCATCAAGGAACAATTGAGGAAAGGGGCAGGATTTCAAAATGATTTTGGCTTTACTCTTTCTTGTTTGTTCTTTTTTTCCTATTACAGTTTACATTCAGTATTATTCTGTAGCATTTCAGATGTACCGCATAGTGGTTAGACAATCATGTACTTTATAGAGTGGTCCCTCTGATATTTCAAGTGCCCACTGGATGCCATACCACTATGGAAAACGGTGTGGAGGTTCCACAAAAAATAAAAAAAATGAAATTTCTTGTTTGCTCATGTGGGTGGTAAACATAGAAACTCCCAATCACCCCTGTTCTGGAAGCAACTGTGCCTATATATAAGACCCTAAAACAAATTTATTTTTTTATGAAAGCACAAAAAGGAACTCAATGGAGACAGTGACATATTTTTAACAAATCTGCTGAAATCACTGGGTAGCCATGCAGAGAAGCAAAACAAACTATTAAATTCAATCCTTTCCTCATACCATGCATAAACATTATTTGAGATAAATAATATACCTAAAGGAAAACATGAAATAATATGTTTTCTACATAGGGGTAGACAAAGATTTCTTAGAACTCAATAAAACACTAAATAATAATTTAAAATATAATAACACTGGATCTGTAAAAATACAACAACTCTTGATTATCAAAAGACAGCATTAAAAATATGGCAAGCCACTGCCTGGAGAAAATACTTGCAATGCATATTTCTGACAAATGGTTAATCCAGAACATTAAAAAATAATCCCTAAAAGAAAGGACAGCCCAATAACAGTAGGCAAAAAAAAACAACAATAGAAAAATTAAACAGACATCTCACCAAACACAATATGTACAAATGGCCAAAAAGCAAACACATGCAGAAGCATAAGATTCTACTTTTCACCTAGGATCATGCTCACATTAAGAGCACTGACAATGCCACATGTCTGTGAAGATATGAAGACACTGGAATGCTTTTACATCTCTGGTGGGAATATCAGATAGTTTAACCTCTTTGGAAAACAGTTTGGCAACTTTTAAAAAGTTCAACATTAACCTACCCTATGGTACAACAATTCCATTTCCAAATATTTACTGAAAAGAAATGAAGACATGCAAAAAGTCATGTACAAAATTTTTCATAGTAGTGTTGTTTTTATACTAGGTCAAACTAGAAACTCTTCAAATATCCATCAACCAATGGACAAATTATGATATTCATGCCATGTTATACTAATCAGCAATACAAAGAATAAACTTAATATATAAAAACATAGACAATCATCAAAAATATTACGCGGGCCCTAACCAGTTTGGCTCAGTGGATAGAGCGGTGGCCTGCGGACTGAAGGCCACCAGGTTCGATTCCGGTCAAGGGCATGTACCTTGGTTGCAGGCACATCCCCAGTAGGGAGTGTGCAGGAGGCAGCTGATCAATGTTTCTCTTTCATCTATGTTTCTAACTCTCTATCCCTCTCCCCTCCTCTCTGTAAAAAATCAATAAAATATATTTTAAAAAATTATGCAGAAAAAAAGATTCTAGACAAAGAGAGAATACATTTCCATGAGACTGAGGTGTCAGTAAAATTATATGAGGATAGTATTTCAATAGCAGAACAAGAATGTCCAAATCCTACTGATGATAGATGTTAACTGTGGTGGTATCTAGGGGAGCACTGGGTTGTGTTAAAGGAACTCAAGGGGGTTCTCTGGCGTGATGGAAATGCTCTGAACTCAAGGGGATTCTCTGGAGTGATGGAAATGCTCTGTATTTTATTAGAATGATGTTTACGCTCGTATATACACATGTCAAAACTCAACAAAGCAATGCCTTATGTGGTTGCATTGTTATTGTTTATAAAGTGTACTTTAACAGGTAGAAAAGGGACCGCAGAGGAATACGTGTAAATATACAATTATCAAGGCAATTCTTTCTTAAAAAATAATATTCCATTTCTTTAGAATGTTTGGGCTAGTTGTTAAAGTAGTGAAAAATGCATGGAGTTTTTATCAGCTGTGCTTCTGTATGCTTGACAAAGAGAAACAGAAGGCAGCGTTCGTAGCCAGGACCAAATGGGGTTTTGCTCCTGCTCTAGGTGTCAAAGTGACTTCCACCACCTCCTCCTTATCTCTGCTCTCCCACCCCCTTTCTCTTTTTCTCTTCTGCCTTCTCCTGGCCTTCATTCCCTCCACCTTTAATATTCACTTTAACAATTTTGGAAAGCACAAATACACACATGAAATGCATCATTTATACATCCAAATATTTCTATTATTTCCATTCATTTCTCGCCTACTTGAGTTAACTTTTCTCCTATTTGAGACAATGTGCTGATTGTACAGTTTTGAAGCCTGCTGATCCCTTTTAACTTTTCATAAGCATGTGTCTACCAAAAGCATTTGAAAGATGATTTTATTAGTAGTACATCCCATAATATTGCATGTAGTAATTTAGCTATTCATTTTGTGAATAGGAATATTCAGTGTTATTTTTTTATTTTATAAACAACTCTGTGATGAGCATCTTTGTGTATAAACCTGTTCCATTTACTTTGAACTTTTAATCAAAGCTATTCATACATGTATTTTAAACGATCAAGTACTTGTACAAGACATAAAAAACAAACACTGGCTCTGGCCAGTGTTGCTAAGTGGCATTGGCCTGCACACCAAAGGCTCTCAGGTTCTATTCCTGGTCAAGGGCATCTACCTTAGTTTTATGTTCACTCCCTGCCCCTGGTCACAGTGTGTGGTGGAGGCAACCAGTTGATGTGTCTCTCACATTGATGTTCCTCTCTCTTTCTCCCTTCTACGCTCTCTGAAAAGCAATGGAAAAAATATCTTCAGGTGAGAATTAACATCAATAAAACAAACCCACAAACAACAACAACAAACACTATACGATACCCTTCTCCATCATCACCACAAGTTTTCTCTCCCTAGAGCAGTGATGGCGAACCTATGACACTCGTGTCAGAGGTGACACGCGAACTCATTCTTTTGGTTGATTTTTTTTTGTTAAATGGCATTTAAATATATAAAATAAATATAAAAAATATAAATCTTTGTTTTACTATGGTTTCAAATATCAAAAAATTTCTATATGTGACACGGCACCAGAGTTAAGTTAGGGTTTTTCAAAATGCTGACATGCCAAGCTCAAAAGGTTCGTCATCACTGCCCTAGAGGCATCTACTTTCTATTATTGTAGATAATCTGTTTGATACTTCTGTATTTCTAATTCATGTGCTTATGTTAGCACTTGTAATTTTTTTTTACCATGGTCTGTTGAATTTACACTATGAAAATGAGATTGGATTATCTTTTACACCACTCCTCACCATGCACCACACATCTGTACATCATCTCAATAGAGTTGTGAAGGTCCATAATCCATTAAGTTTCACTTTGTCTTGCTATGAAAAGGTTATTATGGCTAAGAATAGGACTTGAACATTCTTGTTCCTCTGATGAAATATTATCCTCATATAATTTTACTGACACCTCAGTCTCATGGCTTTTGATGTGTATGGTGTACATGTTTAAAGCTATTACATATTGACCGATAAATCCGCTTTTTATGGTATTGTATGACCTCAGCCTTTCTAAGTGGTTTTCTGGAAAAAATACATGGTAGACTTGTCTAAGTTTCAGTGTTGATAATATGTATCAATCAGGCTTCAATCAGAGAAGCAGAGTCTTGAGCAGAAATACATACACACACATATGTGTTGATCTCCTGGGGCTCCAGCTCACTGACTGCAGATGTGGAGACTTCTCGGTCTCCATATTCATGAGCCTATTCATTAGAATAAATGCATTTATTAAAAAGAATAATTTTATGTTTATTGTAAAGAGTACAATCATGTATTTTTTCTCTTAGAGCACACTCTCCTTTATGAGACACTTTGGCTCTGTCATTTGTTCACTAAGACCACATGCTGGCGTGGCAGCCACACAGGCGCTCAGTGTCAATGCACAGAGAATTGTGTCTGTTTTTCAGAATGATGTGTAGGTGACTTCACTGTTCAGAACGTCTACTTCTAAGCTTTACACTCGCAAACCCAAATGATTTATGAAAGCCCATAAGAGTAAGGCTTGCTGCCTCTGAAATGGCAAGGTTAATAAAATACTTTTGGAAATACTCTTGAAACTCAAACAGATAATAACATGCCATTGTACGTTGTCAATGATCACACTTTTTTAGAGATACTCATTGTAAGCTAACCTTTGTTGAGAACTTATTATATGTCAGCTACTATGCAAGGCAGTTTTATAAATAACATCATTCAGTTTTTAAAACACATGAGAGACAGGTGATATTAATCCAATTTTAAAATGGATAAATTGAGGCCTGCTATGGCCACTAGCCATTCCTGATGCCTTTATCTAACAAGTATTAAAAGTCTACCAGATTATGATTCATGGGATGTAAGTACATGTTTTGTCCATGTTCATGAACTGATAAATCTTTTAATGAAAGGAGAATTTAATTTATTATGTAATTTTTAAAAATTTCATTTTAAAATCATTCATTTAGCTCATTCCAACAGGCAAGGGCTTTTAAAATATTACATGTAGCCTGACTGACATTGCTCAGTGGTTAAGTGTTGATCTATGGACCAGGAGGTCACCATTCAATTTCTGGATTGCGGGCTTGATCCTCAGTGTGGGGCATACAGGAGGCAGCCGATCAATGAATCTCTCTCATCATTGATGTTTCTACCTCTCTCTTTTCCTCTCCCTTCCTCTCTGAAATCAATAAAATTTTAAAAAATAATAACGTATTTAAAAATAACATAGTTATTTTTTGTTTATGAACCAAAAAAGAATGTACATTTGCATCAATAATTTCAGTGAATCCAAATTTTCCTCCTGTCTTGGGTAGTAATGGGAGCTAAAATAAAGGCTGCTACTGAAATTCTCATAACATTTAATTTTTCTATACTTAGACCCAGATGCATGATTTTAAATGAACAATTTCAGTCATTTTAGTTCTTGTCATTTATGAATAGGGGGATTTTGTCATTATAACCCAAAGGATTTCAAACATTGTTCACTTGGGTGCTTCATTAATGTCTCTTCTTCTTCATGGTGACCATCATCAGGACCACGAAAGGAGACTTGATCTATGGATGTGGCCTGTTACAACTGGGGGGAAGCGCTTTAGGGTAGAGGCTAAGACCTTGGATTCTAGAGTCAGGCAGATATGAGCTAATAACCAAACTCTGGTAGGTAGTCATTAGTGGTATGAACTCATTCTATTGCTTAATCTTGCTAAATTTTGTGTTTATCTGTAAAGGGGCTTAATAATAGTAGCTACCAGATAGATTTGTTTTCGGAATTAAATGAAATAATGCATGACATATTCTTAGTACAATGACTAATGAATAGTAACCACTTAATCAATGTTAGCTGGCATCATCGTCATCGTTATTATTAACACAAAATAGCAGGAAAGCTGTCTTGAAGGAAATGGGAGGTCCCTGTAGCTCTGATGGGACTGCAGATTATGGAACAGCCCTGCAGCGGGTCCAGGAGAGTAGACCCTTTCATGTGAAGCACCCAGGGTGAGAAACAAGGAATGCGAGTCTGTCTCAGACCTTCGTCTTCTTAACTGTAGAGGGAGAGGCAATGGATGGGGTGGCTTTGAAGATGACAGTGTACTATATTTGTTTGATCCTCAGTCACTAAGGACTATAAATATTTCATGTTATTAAATATGAAGTGGATATGCGTGGAAGGAATTCATTCATTTATTCAAAATATATTTGGTGCCTATTCCAGATCTGACATACATGGTTTTAGGGGTTAGACCACAGCCTTGATTTTAAAAGGTAAAAATTCCTGACTTTATGGAATTTGCATACATGGGAGGAGAAATTCAATATATCAAAAAGGATAAAATATATGGCCTGTCAGACAGTGATAGATGTTAGAAATAAAAATGAAAAACAAAGCATAGGAGAGTGATAGGTAATTCTGAGAGGGTGTTGAAATTTAAAATAGAATAGTCAGGGAAGGTCTCACAGAGAAGGTGACATTTTAATTTAAAAAAACAAACTGAGGGAAATGAGAGAGGTAGGAAGAAACATTCTGGGAGAGGAGAGAGCAAGAATGAGGCCCAACTATTGTGTTCAAAGAAGAGGAAGAAGGAAACTTTGTGCTCCAGTGGAATGAGTCAGTGAGAGATTCACAGGGGATGAGATTGGAGAGATGAGTTGGATGGAGGGCATATTATTAAAGTTTCCTAAGCCATTGTAAGGGCTTTGGTTTTTACTCTGAGTAAGATATTACCAGGTTTGGAATAGAAGAGTACCATAATTTGACTTGCCTTTAAAAGGTATCATTTTAGTTGTACTGAGAATAGAATATAGGAGAACAAAGCCCAAAATAAATAGATGTGTTAGGCCAATTCAGGTAAGCATGTTAGTTGCTTAGATCTTGTGGTGGATGTGGTGAAAAGGTTTCTGGATAGACTTTAAAGGGCAATCCATCAAGATTTGTTGCTGGGTTGGATCTGGAGTGAGGGAAAGTGATGAAACTAGGGTGACATCAAGGTATTTTCTGTGAGCTACTGAGTGATGACAGATTGCCATTTACTGTACAGAGATATGAGGAGGAACATATTAAGAGTGGGAGATCACATGTGTGTAGATATAGATAGAAATGTATATATATTACATTTCAGATACCATGCTAATGAACATGTTGAGAAGGCAGTAGGCCAGCCGTGGGCAAACTACGGCCCGCGGGCCGGATCCGGCCCATTTGAAATGAATAAAACTAAAAAAGAAAAAGACAGTACCCTTTTATGTAATGGTGTTTACTTTGAATTTATATTAGTTCACACAAACACTCCATCCATGCTTTTGTTCTGGCCCTCCGGTCCAGTTTAAGAACCCATTGTGGCCCTCTAGTCAAAAAGTTTGCCCACCCCTGCAGTAGGCTAACTGACTCTTCAGGAAATAGTAGATCAGAACTGGGAAATACATGTGTGAATGTATTGTTTTTAAATATGGTTTTTATTGATTTCAGAGAGAAGGGAAAGAGAAAGATAGAAACATCAATGATGAGACATTGATTAGCTGCCTCCTGCACACCCCCTACTGGGGATTGAGCCTGCAAACCCAGGCATGTGCCCTGACCAGAAATCAATCTGTTCAATGGTTGATGCTCAACCGCTGAGCCACACCAGCTGAGCCATGTGTAAATGTTTTTAAATGACAGTTAAAACAACAAGATTAGATGAGGTCACCCAGGGAGCAAATGCAGATAGAAAACATAAGAAGTTCAACGGATGAGGCCTAACATATTCCCAAATTTAGAGGGCAGGTTGATAAGAAAGAATCAGTAAGGAATCCTGAGAGCCAAAGAGGTAGGAGGAAAACCAAGGGAGTTTTAGATCCTCAGTAGCAAGTGAAAAATGTGACTTAAGGACCAGAAATTGTCCACTGGATTTAAAATCGTGAAGGCCATTGGTGATGTGACACCAAGTGAATAGAAAACTGATAAAACTTGGAAATGAAGCCAAGCTTGCCCCTGTTCAGTAATAGAGCTCCAGGTGGACACATTGAACTAAATGGGTGGACACAGAGAGAAATAGGACATGGCATCCGAAGCATAACCCAGCCATATTGGGCAAAATAATGAGAAATTTACCCAGGGGAGCTAGCTGATGAATGGGAGCTAAGAGAACCTCAGCGCTCATATCGCATTCCATATCGCATCCTGGGAAGGCAACGACAGCTAAAAATAAGCTCAGTTCTCACTTGGCGGATACTGAGGAGTTTTAAAAATATTAACTATTCATATTCTTTTATTTAAAGGTATGGCCTATATGTGTAATTCCATGTAGGATGCTTCTGAATCTCATTTAAAGTCTTTAGATATTATCTCCTTTATGTCTTCCCAAAGCAGTTCCTTTAAGGTCTCATAGCATCCAACCGCTATCTTGGTAATTATGTTTATTAAATGAATTAGTGAGTGGAGAAAACTGTAGTCATTTATTTTTTTCTCTGCAGCAATCTCAACCTTCAGTGTATTCTGCATATTCAACTTCATTCGTCCTTAAAACTTGGGATTTTTTTTTTTTTTTGACAAAGCTGATTTGATCTTATAATGCTTCCTGTGATACTATCTGAATTGCCGGGAGGTGCCTGTAGAAAAGAAGGGTCAGCTCTCTAACTTTCTGGATTTTACCTGAGACATAACTTCTTCCACTTCCTATTATGGTAAATGTCTGTGCTTAGTAATTACCTAAGGCCATTAAATGTCTGCTCTTAGCATACCCCAGGGTCCCTGGCAATTTGCAGCTATGATGTATGGCTTTCATTATTAGTGAAGCTAGACATAGAATTTTACCTTAGGTGTTCCTTGGAATTGGGTTATCTGTGGGGGTGTTGCTGGGATCATACATCAAGGCAGAAGGGAGCGATCATATTATTACAAAGGGGTGGGGATTCTCAGGTGTTAGTGGAGCTACAAAAGACTTCTGTTTATAACATTCAGTCTGATCAGTTTTCTGAACAGCTGTGGCCTTTTCTCTTTCTCAATCAATACAATTATATCTCAATAATTTCTTTTTATTTAAAACTACACATTTTGTACCTACAGTGAACATTATTATCTTGCTATCTACAAATGCATCACTATTCACTTTTTCCTAACGGTGCCTCTACTGCTCATTCACTCTTCAAAAGCAATGTATCAATCAAGTAAGATTAACATCACAATATGTATCACAAATCCAGTCTTACAAGTTTGAAGATGAAAGTGTGAGATTTTTCTCTGCCACTTTGGGCAATGTGACTCTGACTTAGACATTTTTTTCTTTCAGGGACTCAGCTTAGTCATGAAATGGACACAACATTTATCTCCCATGATGTGAACTAACAGTGCTTTGCACTCAGTAGACATTTTAAGTAAATGATAGGATTGCCCCCTAAAATAGTTCACTTATTCTTAATCCTACCTCAAGCACCAGACTCAACTATAAATCATAATCAATATTTACTACAAAATAAAATCCTCTTTCAAAAGGATTTGTTTTTACAAGCAATCCTGTTAACAAATATGTGCCATGACCACCTGACCTGCATAACACTCTCATTTATGTAACCACTTAGTGGACAAGGTAGTTGACTGTAGTCTTTTCAAACATGGGGGTTGAAGCTTTCCCCTTTGACCCCACATTGCTGCATAGAATACTCATTGGTCTTACAGTTGTCCTTGGAGCACTGCAGGCAAGCATCCCCAAGGGCATCTGGATAGTGGCAGGTTGTCTCCTGAAAAGCTCTCGCCCATGGTGAGGGCTTGGTGTGGACAGAGGCAAGTGCCTGTGATGTCTGGACACAAGTGCAGTCCCATTGGGTTGGTGGTCAATGACACCAAATAGTGCTGCGGTGCTCACAATAAACCCTGTCTTGGCCCCCCACCAACATATACCTATCAGATTTTTCCCCTCTTGGATCACTTTTCCAGCTCTGGTCTCCAGGAGTTTTTCTCTGCTTCCTGCCTCCTTCAAACTCTTGATACTTCCTTTACCCCTCCACACCAAGAGCTCTCCCTCCCTGCTCTCAATCTCTTATACAAACACACTTCTTTTTCTCTCTCACAGTAGCTCTTAATGACCAACAAAGAAGTGTCTAAGCCAGCGGTTCTCAACCTGTGAGTCGCCAACCTGTGGGTCGCGACCCCTTTGGGGGTCGAAAGGCCCTTTCACAGGGGTCGCCTAAGACCATCAAAAAACACATATATAATTACATATTGTTTTTGTGATTAATCACTATGCTTTCATTATGTTCAATTTGTAACAATGAAAATACATCCTGCACATCAGATATTTACATTACGATTCATAACAGTAGAAAAATGACAGTGATGAAGTAGCAACAAAAATAATTTTATGGTCGGGGGTCACCACAACATGAGGAACTGTATTAAAGGGTCGCGGCATTAGGAAGGTTGAGAACCACTGGTCGAAGCTCAAATCATTACTGAGCTCAAGCTACCAACCACAGAATAAATGGTGTCTCTTTACTTCAGGGTCAGTTTTGAATTAAACACACTGACTGTCTGACTACCTTCCTGTTTTTTTGAGAGGAGGGAGTATTTTCATCCTGTCCCAGAGGAGATGGCCTTCTTCAAAAGAATGTAAAAAAAAAAAAAAAAAAAAGAATGTACCTCGCGATTTCCTGTAATGTATCACAGACAAGCATAACCTTGGAGTTTTCATGTCCGAATATTGGTGGTACTTTCTTATCCTGCTGCATTTACTGTGATTTACTGGTCACAAAGGAAAAAAAACACACACCAAATTTCTGCAGAATAAAATAGCTTTTGTGTTTTATTGCTGCCTCCTCAGTCTTCTACAGCGAAGTGTCTGATTCAGCATAGTCTTTAGCCTCCATTTTGTCTAAAGAATAAGACAATTCAGGATATTGTTTCCATATTAGGGGAATAATTTCTGGAAGGAATATATTTGCCTACAGGGAAAGAGCACTTGTGTCCTCAGATGTCTGAAACAAAAGCGGTAAAATAATGTAGGAGAGAAAATGGTGCATTGTCTTGTCCTGGAGGTTTGTAAGTCAAAGACTCATGCCTGACTTCTTTTCTTTCCCAACTTTATTCAAAGAGAATTCACATACTGTACAGTTTAAGGGTTTTTAGTGTATTCACAGACTTGTGCAACTATCATTATAATTAATTTTAGAATATTTTCATTACCCAAAAGAAACCTCTTACCCTTTAGTGTCACTTCTTGTTTCCTCTCTGTCCCAAACCCTAATCTACTTTCTGCCTTTATAGATTTGCCTATTTTGGACATTTTATATAAATGGAACCATGTTATTTGATCTTTTATGACTGTCTTTTTTTGCACTTTAAATATAGTCTTCAAGGTTTATCTATGTTGTAGTATGCACTAATGCTTCATTCTTTTTTTTATTACCGAATAATATATTATTGTATGGACATACCATGTTTTATTTGTCCATTCATCAGTTTATGAACATGGGGTTGACATATACCTAGGAGTGGAATTGATGATAACTGTGTATATTTTTTTGAGGAAATGCAAGACTGTTTTCCAACGTTTCTGCACCATTTTATAATACCAGAACCAGTGAATAAGCATTCAAATGTCTCCACAGCCTCATCAACACTTGTTACTCTTTGTCTTTTTGGCTATAGCCATCTGAGTAGGTATGTCATTGTGGTTTTTATTTACATTAGCCTGATAGCTAATGACACTGAGCATCTTTTCATGTGTTATTGGCAATTGATGTATTTTCTTTGGAGAAATGCCCATTCAGATACTTCACCCATTTTTAAATTAGGTTATTTTTTCTTTCATTGTTGAGTTGTAAGAGTGCCTTATGCATCCTAGACTGAAAACAGTTCCCCGAGGTCTTAGTGAATTGACAGCAGCTCCTGGGCTGGCAAAGGTGGCCTCTGTCTATACAACAGGTGGTCTCTCTGAAGTCAGGTGCCAACGGGGCTTGTAGAAATCTAGTGACATTTTAATAGTTCTTTGGAAGAAGTTTAAAGTTTACCATCTTTCTAACACATTTTAACCACAATGATTCAACCGGCATGTATTGACCCAGATACTATTCTTACACATATAAAATGCCAATAATAATAATAAGCACTTACGACTAAGAGCCAAGCACTAGATTTTACACTATTCTTGCATTACTGTTTATATCATAACTCTTAGGAATATATTTTGTTATTATTTCTATTTTACATATTAGGGAAATTAAAGGTTTGAAAATTAGGCATTTTATTCAATGTCATGCCTTACGAAGTGGCCCAAACCTGAGGCTCTCTACCCTCCTGTGGGGGGGAGGGCACCTTTCTTTTTGGATACCTCTAACCTGTCTCCTGAAATAGCTTTGCTAAGCTAGTATACCATCTATCTTTTCATGCTATACCATCAGTGCCTGACACAGGGAACACAGATTGACAAAATAAATGGGTGAAAACAATGATTGAACTGTGCTAACTTTTTTTACATAAATTTTTTCTTTCTTTAATCGTCCTTTAACACGAAGAAACTTTATTATTGTAATTATTTTAAAAATATATTTCTATTAATTTCAGAGAGGACAGGAGAGAGAGAGAGAGAAATATCAATGATGAGAGAGAATCATTGATCAGTTGTCTCCTGCATGCCCTCTACTGGGGATCGAGCCCACAACCTGGGCCTATGCCCTGACTGGGAATGGTAACTTCCTGGAGCCACTCTGGCCAGGCATAGTATTGTAATTATTTAACATGAAACAGTAGCTCAGAATAGTTCAGTAAAGAGCTACCATTTAAAACCTCTGCCCCATTTTATGATAATGGGGTATTTATTTTTATGTCAGAAAGTCAATACTTCTGAAAGTTCCAGGAAGGTGGGTGATATTGATCTTACACCCCTGGATGCCCAGAGCCAGGCTTCCCTCCCAAAAGGAGGAAGTAGTAGAGGAAAATAAAAGAAGCTTGAACAAAAAATGAGAATAAAGGAATTTAAAATGTGGTCTAATGAGTCCTCCCCTATCAGGGGAACAACACATCCGATGCTAGGAGAGTGTTCTGGAAACTTCTCTTGTGAAACTTGGCAATTTGTACCTAGATGAGTTTCAGTGTCCCTGCTTACTTTTTTAACTACCAAAACATGTCCCCTTGTTTTTGAAAATTAAAAAAAAAAGGAAAAAGAAAATAACTGGTAAGGTTTTTCCTTCTCCAAGCCAGCATTTTTCTGAAGCAGTGAGAGGCGGACAAAACCAGCAGGCCCCCAACCACCGCCTCCTTAATTGACTGTGTTGTGTGCTGGGCTCTCACTGGCTTTTTCACTAAGGCAGAAGAACAAGCCCCAGATGGTTCCTCTAAAACTAACATTTGTGCTCCAGGCCTTGGCCAGTCCATCTGGCCTTTCATGCCTATTAATAGACTTTTCACCTGAGCCCTGGAAGTCAAGAATAGAAATGTGCTTGTTTCATTGGTTCCTGTGTTGCCAAGAGATAAATCATTGAAGACCATTGGAAAGATTTAAAATGAGCAGCACCATTCCCCAAAGATAGCAATTCCTGGCTTCTTAGGATTGTGCGAACTCCCTTGCCTTGCATTGCTAAGCAGGACTGTGAAAGAGACTCATTAGACCACATTTTAAATTCCTTCATTCTCATTTTTTGTTCAAGCTTCTTTTATTTTCCTCTACTACTTCCTCCTTTTCCAACCTTATTTTTACCATGGAACTGTTAAACCTTTTGAATTACATGCTCTTCAGTGGAAAGTTGTTACAGAAAATAACTATCCTGTTATAATATTCATGATAATAGTTTCCATTTATTAAGTACCATTAATCCTGAAAATACACATGTAAAGCATCTCCATTTCATAGGTCATAATATTGTGTCTAAGAGAGAGTGACTGACTTCCCACTTAATCACAGGTGTATATATGACAGATCCAGAAGATGAACCCTGTCCCATTATCAAACCCACGCTTTTAAAATATATCAAATTCTGTTATTAAAATTCATAGTTGTTGCTCTAGCCATGGACATGACTCTTAGTATTTTATTAATTTTTGAACCTGACTTGGCTTGCAGCAAGGAGAACCACAGATGTAATGGAAAGAGCAGGGTAAGGGGGCATTGCAGATCTGCGCATTTTAGCTCTCCCAGACCCCCATTAAAATGCCAGTGGAATAAAAACCATAAGAAAGAAAGAAAAAACTTGTATCAACATGGGAGTCACAGAAGGATTACATTCAAAACAAGAACAAACAAATAAAAGCCAGCCAACCAAACACAGAACACATGTTCCAGCCAAGTAAAATGATTTGGAAATTCGCCATTTTTTTTTCATGCTCTAAAACATAGAAGAATTATCTATTTATTGATGATATGGGTTTTTTTTCTTATAGTTAAGTAAAGGTTTTTGTACTATTAACTCAGCTATCTCTAAACTTTTTGATCACACATTTGTAGTAATGAATTTGGGAGCATTTATGCCCATATATGAATACACAGTATATAAATTTTAGATTGAATCCTCACGTCCATGTTATGCCCAGATTTCAAGATCCCCAATAGACCACACCAGGGAGCCAGCCATGTCTGATGCAAAAGCAAAGAGTCTTTATTTGAACTAGTTCGCCGCCCCCCCCCCCCCCACCACCACCACCACACTCACCAACGCAACAGCAAGCCAAGTGGCAGAGAGAGAGAATTCTGTATGGAGAGAGGTTTTATAGGGAAGGGGAGGAGAAAGGACTGTGGGCCCTGCAGATTGGCCAGGCGCAAGTCGGTGTCTCATTACACAGGATGTGGTCATATCTATTGTGACTTCCCTTGATTGTTCTGGGTGTGGCTAGCAGAGGCTTGGGCTTCCGGGAAGAAGCCTTGCCATGCACGTGGCCAAGGTAAGATGGAGGGCGTAGCCCTTACCCTGGGGCAAGATGGAGGGCATAGTCTTCGCTCTTTCAGTCCACTGATCTGCTAGTGATAGAAGCATTCCCATTGAGCATATATTAAATACTAGTAGAGCATACCATCTTCCCTATTATTATACATACCAATAAATACTTTAAGATTTTCTTTTCACATCCTATTGATTACCTTGGGCACCCATATATTGTTTGTGTCCTAACCCTTCAGCTTAAGTAATCTGATTTTTTCCTTCTGTTTATTATCATATCTCTACCTGACCCTCTTATAGTTTCAGCAAAACCCATGCCAGATCAAGGCAGTTGAATAGTTATCCTCAGAGCGTCCTGGTGCATCCAGAGGGTGTGATGTAGGGAAGTAGGGAAGTGGTTTATGTAGAATGACAGTAAGCTCTTCCGAACACCTTGAGCTCCCCCAGGGCCTCCCAAGAACCATTTTTAAAAGCCTGTCCTTTCTCCCTGAGTTTCTTAAGGCTAAACAGAAACCACTGATTTGAAAACTAATCATCTGGCCTCCTACTTTGTCTCAGAGATTTGTTATAAACAATGCAATGAATAAACACACTAAAGAAAAGCATGATTTTTTTGTCGGTTCGTATAGCAGACCATAAAAAATATATACATACTTGGCTTGCAGTAAAATCTATCAAAGTTTCTCAATAGCCCCATATTTTTTACATTCCTTCGCTGCCACCAGCAGCTGCCTCTACATATGTTCCTTGATTTTATGAGTGCATTACAACAGCATCAAAGCTGTTGTAACATTGCAGGCACGTTTTTATGGGGAGCGATTTCAGCACCATGCCATCCGGCTGGCCCACCCCAGCCTTCTGTTGCTGGAATGGAATGGCAAAGGCATTTAATAAAGGGGATAAGGAATAAGATAGAGAGTGGGTGGCCCATGATGTATATTGCCTTTCTTTGTCTTGGGGGAAGGGGCTCTGAAGTTGCCTCCTTTAGCAACTCATTGGGGCACTGGCTTCTCTGGAGGTGGCCAGGAAGGCAAGCATTGGAATATTCTCATTTCTGTGAGAAAAGAGCCCACAAAGAAGGAATTTATAACCTCCATAATGACAGCATAATTGTATGTGGCAAAATGAGGGTGCTTGCATTCCAGTTGGGTGGTCAGAATAATCCTATATTAATAAAAGCCTAATATGCAAATCAACCAAAAGGCGGAACAACCAGTGGAACTAAATGGTCACTATGACGCGCACTGACCACCAAGGGGCAGACGCTCAATGCGGGAACTGCCCCCAGCACACAGGCCCCAGGCCAGCCAAGGCAGGTACCAGTGGGCCCCTCCACCCCTGATTGCCCCGCTGGTCGCCCCACAGAGGGAAGCGACCAGTGGCAGCGGTGGGGGGTGGGGGGCGGGGCCAGTGAGTGGGCCGAGCCAGGCCAGCTAAGGTGGGTGCCAGCGAGGGCCCCCTGATTGCTGGCCAGGCCTAGGGACCCTACCTGTGCACAAATTTCATGCACCAGGCCTCTAGTTACATCATAATTAGCATGGCATGTAATGATTACATAATTATGTCACTGATATTGAACATTTAGGCTGTATCTATAAGAGGGATGTACCTCTAAGAATACTGCTTCTGGGGACACCATTTTTCTTTTTCCTTAGATCAAGATAGCAAATGAGCAGATGGTGTGTGGGTGGTCTTATATTCATGTCCTTAGTGGATCTGGACCCCATCTTTTCACCCACACTCATGTCTGTTTCCTCCATAAGACACAGACTTGAATGTGTTCGACCTGTGCCTCCTGATAAAGAAGTTCCAGGCCTGGACTCTAGAGAGGAAAGATGCAGGGATGTGTGTGGGAAGGGGAGCTGGAGACTTGTCTCTTGGCTTGAAAGACAGTAGCTCTCATTACCACCTTTAAGACGCTGAGCAAGGACTCCTTGTAAAAGAATTGAGGGAGACTCTTATGTTCTTGGGAAAGTTGTACTTCAATGAAAAAGTTTCTGGGCCTGGCTTTCAGTCTATACTGGTTCCAATGTAGTGAAAGCCAAGGACCTCAAAGGGATCTTATGTTTCCATTAAGTCCTAACCACTTTGAGCATTGAGTAGACACTCGCTGATTGATGTTAATTTCAAAGTGGTTCACTTCCAGGCACATCTTCTTATTCAACCTCTCATGATCTGGGCTCTATGCTAGGAGCTGCCTGGCAATTTGCTAACTTCTTGATACTAATCCATCTTGAATACCATACCTTTGACAGAAAAGAAACCCAGCATGCATTGGTGCAAAAGGGACCTCGGAAATTACCCAGTGCTCCCTCACTCCATCTTCCATCCCATGCTGAGCCAAAGAGAGGGGGAGAAGTGGTTTGTTCAGGGAACAAAGCAGAGTGGGGAGCAGGTCAGAAGTGAATTCTTTTGATACTTTTTCCACTGTCTGTTTTCAGAGTTGCTTTTAACTTCAGGCTTGGAAGTCATAGTGTCCTTATCCTGCAGGTTGTCACTTCTGATTTGCCTTTCATGCACTCAGACAGTCCTTTTGCAAAGGATGTGTGTTTTGGACATATTTTCCCAGGGGCAGTGATGGACTGGCACCGAGATCACTGAATCTTTTCAGTACATCTGTTGAGCAGAACCCTGCCTCTCGAAAGGTGTGCCCTTAGGTAGAGAGTCCATGTGCTTTTTCTCTCTTTGCACCTTCAGAATACTTGACATTCTTCTCAAGTGGTCCAAACACTTACACTCTGGCTTCATTCCTGTAAATTTCTCTCTGACATTTTAAACTAAAAAATCACTGATGTCCTAGTAGCCTGCTTTAGCTAAGTTATGACTCCCTTGGTCTCCTTTTGAATATTAGTATGTAAAAAAAAATCAGGATGTATATTGTACTGACATTATTTAGTTATTTTTTGTAAATTTTTTATTTCATAAGGGAATCTTTGGATTTTTATTTATATTTCATAAATTCTGGTAAGGTATCTTCTTGTCATAACACCCATTTTTCTCAGTACCAACTTGTTATGAAGATCAAGAATTTAGCAGATCACACTGGTTTGCATTTTCTAATGAGATGCCATGGAAGTGAAATGAAAAAGAAACAATTTTTTAGTCTGTAAAAATAAAGATAACTCAAGAAGCAGACTCTGTGCTAGGCCCTTTACCCATAATATTTCTAATCTTCATAATAAAATTTCAAATTCAATGTTGTTATGCATTTGACAGATGAGGAAAATGAGGCCCAGGATACTTGAGTTACTTGTACAATTTTTCATTGATAAGCAGTACCCCAGCCAGGATTCCAACCTTTCCTTCTAACTTCAAAACCCATGTTCCTTGGCCGGGCTGCACGCTAAGCACATTCACAGCATTTCATTCATTTAATCTTCACATGAACCCTTTAGGACAAGTGTGTTAAATCTATTTGACAGATAAGGAAACTGAGGCTGAGAGGGGTTAAGTAATCTGCCCAAGGTCATTCAGCAAGTAAGTGGAAGAGCCAAGGATCAAATTCAAGTTGGTCTGACTCCAAAGTCCATGTTCTTCTTACATACCCATCTGCCTTTTAAGCGATATGTATTTATAGACTCTGTTTGATCATGCTGCCAACTCTCAATTATTTGTTTAGGAATTAAATAGAACTATTTTTTTTATTTCAAAGACAGTTAGCTATTTAGATGCTTTCAAGTTATTTCTCTGATCTCCCTGAGTGGTGGTAAATAAAGAACTGAGGAAGGGTAGGTAGGGAGTTGTCTAGCAGAAGAACTGGCAATCAAGAGATGGCATGACTGAGGTTTCCAAATTTTTTCAAGGGTTGCCATATGGAGAAAGGATTAACTTTTGTTCTAAATGACTTAAGAGATTAGAATTATGACAAATGATGACTGTAAGTTACGGGGGACATATTTTAGATGAGGATAAAGACAAGCTTTCTAAAAGTCAGAGCTGTCTAAATATGGAATCGGCTGTCTCAGAATGTGGCAATGTTTAGGAGAAGCAGGGTCACCAATTGGCAAGGTTGCTGGAGTCGGGATCTGATGGCCTTGGAGGTCCTTGAGATTGGATGATTTTCTGACATGGCTTTGCATTCCTGTGTGCTCATTATTGGTTGCTTGCCTGCTACTTCTGCAGAATCTGGGATGTGTCCCAGTTAGCAGTTGGCACAAGTAGCTTAGAAATATGGAAAGCCAGGAAGGGTAGGTCTCTGTCTCAGGCCTCCTCAACCCAGGGGTGTCAGCCCACAACCCAGAGGAATGAAGCACATCAGTGCCAAGAACCATCAATGGGCCTCCATCAGAGTCCTAGACAGAGGGAGAAAGGGGGTGCCATTAGCTTTCCTTTTCATTTGTGTTTCCCTGTGTCTTCCTGTCATAATAGTGAGAAAAGAGAAAACAATACTCCCAGAGTAGGGTTTTTAAAGGCGCAGAGTAGTTAAAATCTCAAGTTTTGAGTAAGGTTACCATTTTCAGCATTGATAGTTTTATCTGTAGTTTGTATGACAATCACACAATTATTATATATACCTAATAATAATAATAAGATTATAATGATCATTTCTTGGAAGGTTGCTGTATTTTTGATGTCATTATTCCTGGTGCTTTCTGATATCTTGCAGCTGAGCAAAATAAGGTGTATAAAGCTTATCTAACAAGGTCACATAGCTACAAAATGGCAGAAGTAGGGTTCTAATCCAGGACCATTGGATTTCACAGCATGTGTTTTTATTTTATTTTCATTGCTGATAATTTTCATAACCTATGATGTTTCTTACCCTTTACATAAGGGAGTGATATTAATGTTTCTCTATAACTGGATTGCATCTTTTTGGATGAGATGCTAAGAAGGAACCCCAAGTGTGTTTTACAACTATGTGACCTGCCCATCTATAAAAAGGGGAGCTGAACGAACACTGTCCTTGGCCTAGTTGCATTGTTTTCTTCTCACCTGCAACCCAGGTACATGCCTTTGACTCCTGGAATCAAACCCATGACCCACTGATGCACGGGTGGATGCTATACCCATGAGCTATGCCAGCCAGGGAAATCCATACAGTTTTTGACCTGGAATTATATGCAACCATTTAATCTAACCCCATTTTTCAGTGGTGGAAGCTAAAGTCCAAAAAGAGAAATGATTTGTTCAAGTCCCATAATGAATTAGTGGACGAACTGAGCCTCAAGTTCACATCCCCTGATCTCTGGCTACTATACCTCTTGGCCCACTTGCTGGCTGATGCTAATTAATGCCTAATTAATAACTGCTTCCTTTTTGTAACCTAAAAATCCTTAAGACTGCTATCATCAGTGACTTAGTTGAGCCTTTTCAGAAGTTATCCCAACAGGGGTGCCTTTTCCACGTTGGCTAATTCCTCTCGAGACTCCAGCGTAAGAGGAATCAGGATGATAATTAGGGAGAGAACATCTCTCCTATTGCTCATCTCAGCCGCTTCTGATCCTCTCACACTGCCTGCCAGTTTCATTTGCATAATTCTATTGTGTGCAGAGAAGGCCCAGAGAATGAGGAGGAGGGATTGTCAGAATGTGAAACCCAGTCAGGATAGAGTTCCCTCTTCTGAACTCAGGAGCATAGTAATTAAAGCAGTATTTACAATGCAATAAAGGCAGAGCTGATTACTGGCAAGTGAGATTGAGACGATGCTCTTTCCCAGTGAAATTAGAGTAGGATCAGCCTTCATTATAAATCCTCCAACTGTCTTCCCTGTTAATTATGATCTTCATAGTTCCCTTCTTGGCCATATTTGCCTAATTTATAGCTACACAGTAGCAAAGAGTGAATGGGAACTGAGGTGGGAGTGATTGAGCTCTGGACAACTGTTCGGGCCCCTGGACCATGAACACAGAAATAACAACCTGGAGGAGAAGAAGGCTATTGGTAACCTTAAGACAAAATGAGGGCATTCTTCTGAATAAGCAGTGAGACTTACCTTTGGCTAAGATGCATGGGCTTTCTATTTGATACCTATTTACAGACCACATATAGGTGTGGCACTCATCTTCACTATTAAAATATTTCCTAGGTTGGAGGCCTTTGGTTGTTATGGTGTGACTGACTGATGCTTTCTAAGGAGAGTCATATTCCTGACCTCAAAATGCTTGAACTACAAATTAACAATATACATGTCAGCAAACTTTTTCTATAAATATTTTAGGTTTTGTGAGGCTGCATATGAGCTCTGTCACATACCCTCCTCCTCCCTGCCCTCTACCTCCTCTTCCTTTCCCTGATTCTTTTTTTTTTTTAACAACAATTTAAAAATGTAAAAAACATTCTTAGCTCCCAGGTCATATGAAAATGGCATGGCTGAATGTGGCCTACAGGCGAGAGTGTGCTGACCACTGCAATACATTATTACTCATATTCTCAGCCAACACATAACCCTATTGCTACAGAACCACATGATGATCAGTGAGATCTTGGCCATCTAATCCTGTCAAGGATTAAATTTGGACTTGAAGGAAGATGCAGAATTAGGGAGGATGCAGGAAAGAAAACTTGATGAGCAATATTTTTGTATCAGGATTCCTTCTTTTCTAAAGTTGTGTTTAAAAAAAAAATCAAGAAATATGCTGTTTGCAACTTGGATTAAGAATTTTTGTTTCCTTTTCCCCATTTACTCCTTTTCCCTCATTATTTATTGTGGCTAATTTATTTATTTATTTATCATGGCTAAAATTTTAGAAAATATCTGACTAATAGTAATTTTGACATCCAAGGCAATGCTGGCTTTCAGGAATACCTCTTGTGTGGCAGGAGTCTCGTGGCCTGAGGGATGGAGGGGCGAGGAGGTACTTTGACATCAGACATCAACCACAAGCTTGGGACCAAATACCTGTTCTATGGCAGTCTTCCAGCAAAGCGATTGATAGCTTGATATTTTGTGACAGTTCCTTGTACCACCTTTAGATTTTTGGTTCCCTCCCACTAAAGGATAGACCAACTCTTCTGTCCACGTGACAATAGCACACTTCTCTCACCCCACACACATTTCCAGATCCCATCATCAAACACCACTACCTGGGGGAGGGGGAGGGGAAGGTAGACCGTATCTTACATGACTGAGAACCACTGAATGAACTATCCAATGCGTAGAGGCTGGGAATGCAATATGAGGGGTATCTCACAGCTCATTGAGAATATGGCTTCAGGGAGAAGGTTTGGAAATGGTGGATGCAGTGCTCTGTGCTCATAACTTACTCCCCTTCTTCAATCCCATTCTATCTTACAGTTATAAGAGAATATTCTTGGTACAGTCTTCCTCAGAAGAAGCATAGGGTCAGTGTTCTTATGTCTGTGTGCCCAATCATCCATGCTGTCATAACTAGGTGAGCTGTCATAACTAGGGTTTGAAAAATCACACCGCTGGTGATCTGTGCTTTGTAGCTCAGTCAGTGTGGCCCAGTGGTGTACAGGTGGGAGAACCACCTGAAAGCAACAGATGGCTTTCTCAATGTGTGCGAAGTGTGAATGAATTGCATGTTGACTTCAATATTTTTTGGTTTCATTTTTCTTATAGGGGGTCACATCCTCAGAGCTAGATGAGTCGCAGGTGGGTGGCTGTTCCAGGGCATTCCGAATTCCATATGTGCTTTTGTGTCTTTTGTTCCTTGGGAGAGAACAAGTGTGGCAGTGCAATGAGCCTTCTTTTATCTTCCAATAACTGCTCAAGAGTAAGTGCTGTGAATAGGAGATGGCACTTATGATTCAACACCAACAATAGCTTCATATATGAACGTGTTGCAGCAGGATGTGTTGAAAGAGCATGTGTTGTAGAGTTAGATAATTGTATATTTAAATCTCTTATCTACCACTTTCTAGCAGAGGAGCCCTAAGCAAATTCTATAAATCTCAGGGGTTATAATACCTGTCTTGCAGGGCACAGGAAAAGATGAGTCCCTATAAGTGAAGTGTCCAGCACAAGGCTTAGGCTATAGTAGTTGCTTAATTTTCCATTGGTCTTGATAACAACAATAAGTCAATGACCCTATGCACAAAACATGGCCTATTCACCATTCACTATTCACTGCTGCTAATCAGTGAAAGCTAAGCTGGGTGTTCTGCATGCACCTGAGAGTGCTGGCCTTTTTCTCTGGCCACCATCCTTTTGCATGTGACTTTAAGCTCAGAGCTGTGTCAGGCGGTGTGGCACACTATGCGGGAGACACCTCACTCTGCCCTAGGTCTGCTTCTTCCTCATTCTATGTCACTGGAGGAAGTTTTTCAGTCTTACTATACCTTTCCTCCCTCTTTTAAAAATAAAGGCATCTACACGGATCCCTCTGGGTAATTTGTGAGGCTAAAATGTGACAACACATCATTGGCTGCAGCATCTAATACAGACTAGTTGCTCAGAATAAGTAGATTTTCTGTATCTTCCTGTTCGGTGTTTGTTCTTGGCAAGATCTGCAATAGGCAGCATTTGTCTTTGACTTGATTTCCTTGCTTCTCTGTGCTCTTCCCTTTCACCATATTGAATTTTCTGGTCTCCAAGGCACCCAACAATAGTCCATTCACATTAAGGGGAAGGTAGTTTCTTTGCTGTCTCTTTCCATTTGGCATATAGAGGCTGAACCCTGCCTCCACTACTATGAAAGAGGTGTTACGCCGTTTATGATCACTAAAACAGTGGCAGTATATCAGAGTCATGTATGAGATGTACCTTTGACCAGTTGGAGCCAATATTGGGTCCCTGGGTAGGTGATCCCTAAAGGGGGAGGGGCTGGAGTTGATCACATACATGGGGCACCCATAATCCAGGGCCATAGTAAGACAGCAGAACAACCTTCACTGAGCTTAGCATAAGACAGACGCTGAGCAATAAGCCAGAAGGAGGTAAAGAAGTAAAAGTTGATAGCATTTGTGAATTTCATCAGGGTTATTGTTCTGTTTTACAAGTCCACAATATTTTATCTAAAAACCCTTGGGGGCAAATGTGTTTTGGAATTCGGAATTTTTCAGATTTTAGAAAGGTGCTGCAGTACAAATAGTGCATATTATACAACACCCCCAGTAAGGTCTGGGGCAGCACCCCATTATCAAACACAATATGTATTACATTCTCAGCAGAGTGGATACATATTCACGCTACTTAGAGTAAATAAAGATTAAAAATAGCCAGTGTCAGTTCAGGTCAGGTTTTTCCATGAATGAGGTCAAATCAGGTTACATTTTGACACTAAATGAGTTAGGAAAGTGCTTTTGGTTTCCATGCATTTTTGTGTTTTGGCATTGCTGATAACAAACTGTGAACCTGAATCAGAAAGCAGACAGATAGAAAAATTACAGTTAAATATGAGCCGAGATAAAAAAAATTCACATTCTCTCCTCTTTGTACCAGAGTTCATGTATCTGTCCAATAAGTATTTATTGAGTGACAGCAACAACAGGCCAGGTAGTGGATAGACAGTGGGCAAGATAGAAAAAACTCTGCTTATGTGCCTTGTCTACTGGAGGCTCAAGCTCCTGTACACTCCCTTCCCCTCTTTCCTTTCTTTATTTTTTAATATATTTTATTGATTTTTTACAGAGAGGAAGGAAGAGGGATAGAGAGTTAGAAACATCGATGAGAGAGAAACATTGATCAGCTGCCTCCTGCACACCCCCTACTGGTACATGCTCTTGACTGGAATTGAACCAGGGAACCTTGAGTCCGCAGGCTGACGCTCTATCCACTGAGCCAAACTGGTTAGGGCTCCTTTCTTTTTTAGGTGAAGGAACTGTTATCTTTTTACCTGCTTTCACCTTCACCTTTTTTTCTGTGAGATTCCTTTGCTTTATCCAGGAAGAAAAAGTAGTTCCCTCCTCTGTGAGCCTAGGGTACTTGTTACAAATCTGTAGTGTAGCATGTGGAGTGTGATTTATTCTTTTTCCATTTGACTCCCCAGTTGAACTTGAGCACTTGAGAAGAGGAAGTTTTAGAGCCCCAGTGCCTAATCCAGAGCCCTGCACATGGTGGGTGCCCATCAAATGTTTAGTGAATAAACACGTGTTCCTCTGGATGATTGAAATACCTTTGAATCTAAATTTGATTGAATTATATAAGAAGAAAGAGAGAATTTAGCCACTCCCCCTTTTCAGGCTCTCTGATTGATTGGCTACTTTTTCTTCTCAATTGTTAAGTTTGAACCAAATAATAAAGCACATCTTTAGCATTACCTAGCCTACCAACAGTGAATCACTAATAGTGATGATAATTTTACCCTTTCCTCCTGTCTTAGCTCTACAACATTATTACCCTTTTGCACGATTGGATATAAAAATCATATTAATAATCAGAACGTGATTAAACTGTCTAAAACTTAAATAATATAGGATCACATTTAAAGGTTAGTGGCACCTGTTAGGTGTAATTCACCAAGAACAAACTTAGCTCCTTCTCTGGAGATACAACAGACTGTATTGTCTTCTAGGAGATTAATTATCATTATGATATCTTGGAAAATGCAATAAAACCAAAGCCATTTGGCTGACTAGGCTTTTTAAGTTACAAATTAAAAAGTTAAGATGATGAAATCATTCACTAAAGATAGGGTATAGGGATGCTTACTTAGAAGGAAATGTCTTCTTGCTTTCCACACTTCCCTATTGTTTTCTTTGGTATGGTTAGAAATAAGGGTCGGGGAGGGAATGCAGAGGCTATGTTCTATGGGACGTGGCTTTTCTATTTGTAGTAGAAGAGAAATATCTTCCCCCTCTTTTCTCTTCCAAAAATACTGTGAAGTTGAGTATGGTATTTTCTGATCATTTCTTTTCAACTTTTGAAGGGATAAGTATGTCCATTCAGATACAGAGTGAAGAGAATTTGGCATCTTCTCTGATACTCATCAGCTGTGCTGTCTCAGGGAAGAGTCTAAACTTCTCTTTGCCCAGTTTACCTAACATTAATAAAGAAATAACTTTTTTTTAACCCTCTCTACCTAGAGGGATTGCTATAAAGCACAATTGTTTGCAAAAGCACTTTGTAAAATATCAGTTACTAATTAGACTCATGGAACCCAGATCAGAGTCTGTGTTCACTGGTAGAAGTTGATTCTTTCACATGTGAGGTGATTTTCTGGATGACCTTGAGACCTGAAGACCACCTGGCCCCTATGAGAATTCACATGGGCTTTAAGGGTCTGAGGTATGCGTGTGTCCTCAAGAATATTAATCACTCATGGACTTGAATAAAGACCTAGTTAGCACACTCTCTGGGACTGCTTCCATAAGTATGAATTATAATAGAAGACACTAGGAATTAATGATCTAATCTGGCTCTTTGTGAGCACAGAACAGATTTTCCCATTAGGAGTCAAGGGCAGGATTGGCTCGTGTGTCTCAGAAAAAAACTAAGCCAAAGTTCTGAGAATTTGAAACTAGACTAACAGATTGATTTAATGAAAAAAGAAATAATTGAATGCTTTTTGTATCAATTGAAGCAAACAGAAATCGATAAAAGAGAAGAAAAATTGAGGATGGTCAGGGATTAAGAGAAATAGTCCTTTCAGAGATTTAATATTATGAATGCATAATCTTGAGTATCTCTCTAAAACCCCAAATTACAGAATTTGATCATTTATTATGCAGTATGTCGGAGGAGAGCCTCTTTGTCAGTCAAGAACAGGTGCAGTGGACTCTGTCTCCTGTGGTCTGTAGAAGCCCAGTGCTCTTCAAGATGGTGGTGAATCTGGGGGAGAACTGCTGTTTGTCAGATTTTCTCTGTCTCTCCCATGCACGCTATCTTGTGCTATCTCATTTCACCGAAAGAAACTATTTGTGAACCTAGATTTTATGGAAGACGTGGAGTTTCTTCTGCAGATCTTTCAGGCTCTACTGGAATGTGTAGTGTCAGTTTGGCCAAAACTGGGAATTCCAACTCTAGCCATGATTGAAATGAAGTAATAAAATAAAATTGAAAAACTCCACCTTTTGGCGGATCTGTATCCCTCTAATTTCTGCTTAGGTAAAGCAGACACAAGTAATAAAATGCTCACTTATAAAAATCACAAAGCAAAAACCTACAGTAAACACACAAAAGATAAGGAGAAAGGAGTACAAGAATACTGTTAAAGAAAGTTACTAAACCACAAAGGATGAGTGCAAGAAAAAAAATGAGGAACAGAGGGAAACTATAAAAACAGCCAGGAAACAATGAACAAAATGACAATAAGTCCATACATACCTACCAATAATTACTTTACATGTAAATGCACTAAATTCTCTAATCGAAACTCAAAGAGTAGCTGAATGAATAAAGAAACATGACCCATTTATATGTTGCCTCCAAAAAAACTCATTTTAGATGGAAGGACACACAGCCTGAAAGTGAAAGTATGGAAAAGACATTCCATGCAAATGTAAACCCAAAGAAAGCTGAGGTAGCTATACTTATATCAGACAAAATAGACTTTAAAATAAAGACTGTAATAAGAGACAAAGAAGAACATTACACAGTGATAAAGGGGTCAATTCAACAAGAAGAAATTTGTAAATATTTATGCACCCAACCTGGCAGCATATCAATATGTAAAACAGATATTAATATACTAAAGGGAGAAATAGACAGCATACAATAATAGTAGGGGACTTCAATACCTCATTTCAATGGATAGATCATCCAGACAGAAAATCAATAAGGAAACATCAACTTTAAATGACACTTAGACCAGATATGTTCAATAGATAGTTTATAAGATACTATCCAAAAGCAATAAAATACACATTCTTCTCCAGCGCACATGGAGAACATTTTTTAAGTTAGATCATATAGTAGGTCACAAAACAAGTTTCAATAAATTTAAGAGGATTAAATTATATCAAGTGTCTTTTCTGCCCACAGTTATATGAAACTAAAAGTTAATTATCTGAAGAAAACTGGAAAATTCAGAAATATGAGGAGATCAAATAACATGCTACTGAACAACTAATGGATCAAAGAAGAAATCAAGAGAGGAATAAAAAACATCTTGAGACAAGTGAAAATGGGAATATAACATGTCAAAATTTGTGGGATGCAGCAAGAACAGTTCTAAGAGAGAAATTCTTAGTGATAAATACCTATCTCAGGAAACAAGAAAAGTTTCAAATAAACAATCTGACTCTACACCTCAAGGACATAGAAAATGAAGAACAAAGCCCAAAGTTAGTAGAAGAAAGGAAATAACAAAAGATTAGAGCAAAGGTAAGTGAAATAGGAGACTAAAAAGGAAATAGAAAATATCAATGAAACTAAGAGATTTTCTTCGTAAAGATAACATTGACAAACGTTTAGCTATACTCACCAAGTAAAAAAGAGAGAACTAAAATAAATAAGACCAGAGATAAAAGAGGAGATGTTACAAGTGATACCACAGGAATAAAAATGAAAAATATGAAATACCTGCAAATAGAAATATCTACAAATAGAAATTTCTACAAATAAAGATAGTACGTAAAATTATATGCCAAAAATTGGACAACATATAAGAAATTGATACATTCCTAGAAATATATAACCTACCAAAGCTGAATTATAAAGAAACAAAAAATCTGAATAGATAAATTACTAGTAAAGAGATTAAATCAGTAATCACAAACCTCCTGACAAAGTCTAAGACCAGTTTCACTTGTGAATTATAGCAAACTTTCAATGAAGAATTAATACCATTTTTAAAAATATATATTTTATTGATTTTTTACAGAGAGGAAGGGAAAGGGATAGAGAGTCAGAAACATTGATGAGAGAGAAACATCGATCAGCTGCCTCCTGCACACCCCCCACTGGGTATATGCCCACAACCAAGGTACATGCCCTTGACTGGAATCGAACCTGGAACCCCTGAGTCTGCAGGCCAACGCTCTATCCACTGAGTCAAACTGGCCAGGGCAATACCATTTTTTTTCTCAAACTCTTTCAAAGAAATAGAAATGGAGGCACTTCCAAACTAATTTTAAAACGCATCATTACCCTGATGCCAAAACCAAACGAGGATGTCACAGGTAAAGAAAATTATAGGTCAATATACCTGTTGTACATAGATGCAAAAATTCTCAACAAAATACTAGCAAGCCAAAGTCAACAATACATCAAAGGGATCATATACCATGATCAAGTGGGATTGATTCCAGGGATGCAACGATGGTTCAACAACTGTGTATCAGTCACTGTGACACACCACATTAACAAAATGAAGAATAAAAATCATATGACCTTCTCAATAGGTGCAGAAAAAGCACTCGAGGAAATTCAACATTCATTTATGATTAAAACTCTCAATAAAGTGAGCGAGTAGAGGGAGTAGACCTTGACATAATAAAGGCCATTTCTCTAACATCAGGAACAAGACAAGGATGTCCACTGCTACCACTTTTATTCTACACTAGGGGCCTGATGCATGAAATTTGTGCAAAAGTAGGCCTTCCTTCCCCTGGCTGCTGGCACTGGCTTCCCTTCCAGCCGCTGGCAGGCACCTGGGACCCAGGCTTCCCTCGCAGCCTTCATCTGGAAGGTTGCCTGGAAGGACATCTGGTCTAATTAGCATATTATAGTTTTATTGTTATAGATAGTATTGGAACTTCTAGCCAGAAGGAGAAAACAACCCCATTTAAAATTGCATAAAAAAAGAAATAAAATACCTAAGAATAAATTTAAGCATAGAGGTGAAATACCTGTATGTTGAAAATGGGAAGACATTAATGAAAGAAATTGAAGACACAAATAAATGGAAAGATACTCTGTGCTCATGGATACATACCCTATGCATTACTTGACTTATACATTATATTTAGGTCCTCTAGTCCTTCTGGGCCAGTGCTAGATTTTTGCAGATGCATTGTTTCCTTTCTTGCATTCATCTTTGACTATGGCCTCTTTTTGAATGATACTTATAAATCCAACTAGAGGCCGGGTGCACAAAATTCATGCGGGGGGGGGGGTGCGTCCCTCAGCCTGACCTGCCCCCTCTCCAATCCGGGAGCCCTCAGGGGATGTCCTACTGATGGCTTGGGCCCGCTCCCTGTGGTTCCCTGCTCTCTGCGGGGTCTGCCTGCTCCACACCACAGCGATGGGCAAGCAGGCCCTGCTGGGTGGTGCCTGCGGGCGGCACTTGCCTGCTTGCCACGGCGATGGGCAGGCAGGCCCTGCTGGGTGGTGCCTGCGGGTGGCGCGTGCCTGCTTGTGGGTCACTGTGGCGATGCCTGCTGGGCTCACATTGCAGGGGTGACGTGGCCAGTGTCCTGCTCGCCCCCCCCCCATGGGCGCCGCCATCTTTGTCATGGAGTGATGGTTAATTTGCATATTACTCATTTATTAGATAGGATATCCAACTCCCAACTATACTGTGACAGTCAGAAGAGAAACAAAAGCTAAAAGCACAAAATTGCTTAGAAAAGGAGAGTCAATATGCTTTATTTTACATGCTAGCTGTAGTAAAATGGAAGTGGCCTTTTGTAGTACTGGGTTGAGTATTCCTGTACCCAGTGGACTACCAATGTGTTCTTTGTATACATGGACACAGAGAGAAATATGCCATTCTTATCCTAGAAAGTTAATATGAAAACAGAACCTGGGGAGGCTCATTTGTGAATAGGGGTGATTGTTAACTTCTATGTTCACTTGGTGAGGCTATGGTATCCAGCTGTTGGAACCTTGTCTACTAGTAGATATTGCTGTGAAGATATTTTGTAAATGTCATGGACATCTATAATCAGTTGACTTTAAGTAATGGAAATGACCTTTTATAATGTAGGTAGGTCTCATCTAATCAGTTGAAGGCTTCAAGAGCAAAACCTGGGGCTTCTAAGGGAAAAAAAAAATTGTGTCAAAACTTAGCATAGAAATCTTGGCTGAATTTCCAGTCTGTGGGCCTTACCTACTCAAGACTTATCAATTGAGTTTTCAGTCTGCCAGCAGGTTTCAAACTTGCCAGTCCCCACAATTGCATGAGCCAGTTGTTTAATGATAAAATTGGGGGTCGATCCTTAAAGAGTAAATCAGGCTAATATATGGTAAGTCTAATTCTTGTTATCCCTTTATTAAAAAAAATGATTATAACTGCTATTTTGAACAACACAAGAAGTTCAGCATTTAATATCCCAGAAGTAGCTACATTCAGGGATCAAATTTCTCCTTCATATTCCCTGAAGCTAAGGTGATGCCATGTTTTGGGAAAACAGAAGTTACTGAGCCAGAGTGGTTTCGCAAGTACTTTTTGCTCTTGCCCGTGCCTCCTGGACCAGTACCATTAGTGATAAAGTTCAGAGGTGTTGTTCAGATGAAACATGACAGATGGCAGACTTCCTTTCCCTCCACATAATGAATTTCCAAAGATTTAAATGCCACTTGGTTTTTCCAGCAAAGTTCACCATTTTCTGTTACTCAGTCATATTCTTTCCATGTGACCTGCAACAGCTGTTCTTTCACCAATTACACCATTTCTCCCTGATAAATTAAAAACAGTTCTAATTAAACAGTATAATGAAGCCATCCGTCTGGTTACTGAGGCAGAACTGTAATGTAATTAGTTATTGATACCACAGAGCAGGGCTTTGTGAGGATGAGGGCAGGACGGGTGGCTCTGGCCTTCTCACAAGGCACATGGTCATTGTTGGAGATTCAGAAGGGATTCATCTGGTTGTTTTCCCAAGGGACATTTGTTACCGAAATGTGGCCCCTGGGAGCATTATAATCAAATTGCTTTTAAATATGACACAGCAGTAATCAAGAGGGCCCTTGAGGCCTACAAGGACAGAATAAGTTATTTTCCATGAATAGTCAGTAATAAACGATTTCCTGGGAAAGAACAATAGATTTGAGGAATGAATGAAAATTATGGAAGTATAATGAGACCTTTTCTATTTTGGATACAATTCTTATTCCAAGGAAAGTATGATAATGAGACCTACTTGATAAGTTGGACTGTCTCCTATTATTAATTTGGTGCATTTCATCTTTGCTACTTACTGTACATAGGAAGTAACCAGTAATTTCTCACAGAATGAATGCCTTAGTGTTGAGAGTAATTGTATTGGGCGGTCCAGTTTCATCTTCCATAGATGAATCACCAGCAATTAAAACTATACCTGTAAATACTCCTTCCTTGTCACAAGTCAAAAATTTGTGCACCAAAAGCATAAATATGAAAAAGAAGCAAAGAAATCTATTAACAAGCTCATCATGTCTCCCTGACTAAATAATATATGCCAAGTGTTTTAAAAATTTGGATTCTCCCCTCCTCCCTTATAATGTCAGTAACAGTATAAACATGTCAACATGAATAATAGTTCTTTAAAATATATAAGCATAGTACTGGATAATTACTTACTTATTTGTTCAGAAACTAAAAAAGTGGTTTGCATTGCAAACAACATTTACTTTAACCAGAAAAGGAATTTATAAGAGATTACAGCAGGTGCTCAAATAATGTCTTTTCATTCAATGTCATTTCATTATCTACACTAATAAAAGAGAAAAATGGTAATTGGCGTACGGCGATACCCTTTTCATTGGCTAATCAGGGCTATATGCAAATTAACTGCCAACTAAGATTGGCAGGTAACTGCCAACTAAGATTGGCAGTTAACTGCCAACAAGATGGCGGTTAATTTGCATATGTAGGCACAATGCAGGGAGGCGAAAGGGAAAGCAGGAAGAAGCCCCCTGCCACTGACAGTGATCAGAAACCCAGGGGGGAGCTAAGAGCTGGGGGGCAGGGCAAAAGCGGCTCTGGGGCCGCCTTCGCCCTGCCCCCCAGCCATGATCGGAGAATCAGGTGCCTTTTCCGCCCTGGCCAGTGATAGCAGGAAGTAGGGGTGGAGCCAGCAATGGGAGCTGGGCACGGTCCAAGCTGGCAGTCCCAGGAGCTAGGGGTCCCTTGCCTGGGCCTAAAGCGAAGCCCACGATCGTGGGGCCGCTGCAGCTGTGGGTCCCCGCTGCCCGGGCCGGACGCCTAGGCCAGAGGCGTTAGGCCTGGGCAGGGGTGGAGCCTGCAACCGCGGGGAGCTGGGGGTCCCCTGCCCAGGCCTGACACCTCTACCGGAGGCCTCAGGCCTGGTCAAGGGGCCGATCCGGTGATTGGTGATCGGAGGGTGATGAGGGTCAACTCCTCTGGCCGAGGCATCAGGCCTGGGCGGGGGCCAGAGCCAGTGATCGGGGGGAGATGGGGGTGCCCTGTCCAAGCCTGACACCTCTGGCGGAGGCGTCAGGCCTGGGCAAGGGGCAGAGCCAGCAATCAGAGGGGTCTGGGGGTCCCCTGCCCAGGCCTGATGCCTGGGCCAGAGGCATCAGGCCTGGGCTGGGGGCAGAACCAGTGATGGGGGGAAATGAGGGTCCCCTGCCCAGGCCTGACGCCTCTGTCAGAGGCGTCAGGCCTGGGCAAGGGGCCGATCCTGCAATTGGAGGGTGATGGGGGTCAATGCCTGAGGGCTCCCAGTATGTGAGAGGGGGCAGGCTGGGCTGAGGGACACTCCCCCCCACACACCCAGTGCACGAATTTCGTGCACTAAGCCCCTAGTCTATAATAATAAAAGCGTAATATGCTAATTAGACCAAACAGCCAAACGACCTTCTGGACGTCCTTCTGGATGACCTTCCAGATGAAGCTGTGGCTGCGAGGGAAGCTGGGGTCCTGGGTGCCAGAGGGAAGCTGGTGCCAGCCGGTGAGGAAAGGAAGGCCTACTCTTGCACAAATTTCATGCATTGGGCCTCTAGTATTGATAAGATGCCTGGACCCCAGCACCTGGGAACTTAACTCTGTTTATATTAATTAGGTTGTAGTAAAATTGGTTTCCTTATATGTTGGGCATTTTACTGTAGTTCCAAGAACCTATCAACAACATTAAGTGAGGACTTACTCCTAAATTCTACAGGAGGGCGTGAGAACTACATTATGGATCCATGAATTCAGGGACAATTCTTAGTCCTACTAAAGGGCCTTCTGCAGGAAAATGCCTCTCCATCACTGCTTGGCCTATGGTACTATCTGATATGTGGGTCTAGATGCCAGAAGCTTTGCCCCCGCCACGCACAAGGAACCAGGTGCCTCTCTCACCACAATGCCAGAATGTCAATTCCAAAATGCACAGATGTGTGTGTGTTTGTCCCCTCCTTTAAGACCTAAATGTGCTCAGGTACATGTGAGTGGCAGAGTCCAATTCCCATTTCTGTGCCTAGTGCTATTGTGCCTTTCTCCATTACTAGTAGAAGAGGGGTCCTTATGATATCTCTAGAAAAATAATTTTTCCAAGACTCGCACAGGAGAATGAGTGATTTTTATTTGCGTGGGATTACATCCTTGCTTTCTGAAGTCCCTGTTCCCTTAATCCAGTCCTGGAAAATGTGTATCTGGGGATTTAGCAGAGCTAGACACAAAGCCAGAGTCCAGAGTTTCCATTCCAAGGTTGAGCGAGGTCTGGCTTAGCATTAGGCTAGTTGCAGTCCATCAGTCTATTCGACTCTATTGAGTGTGGGATCTGTGAGCCATGGGAGCAAATGCAGGAGTGTGAGAGCATGCCCCTGACAACAATAGTTCCAATAGACCAAGAGCCAACCAAGAGGCAAGAGGGTGAACTCCTTTGTTTAGGAGCTTAAGTATTTAAAATCTTCCCACACTTGCAATGGCCATGCCTACTCTGGCCAATGACCTGTTCCCAGGTATGACTGACAGACAAGCACCTTCCCTGTGTCACCTAGACTTCCACTACTTGGCATTCCTATAATATTTGGTTTTCCTTTTGCTCCTTTTCAGTTAATTAGTAACTGGGTTAAATGCAACAGTATCACTAGGAGCAGGGATATCTGGTGATGCAAGTTCTCCCGCTCTACCTTGGAATGGTAAGATTCTTAAAAGTAGAAAATGAAGGAGGATGTTCAGGCATATTGTTGAGCCACAAATGGTGCATGTTCACTAGACAGAGGCAGATGGACAATTTTTACACAGTATTAGAGGCGTATGAGCTTTAGAAATGTTTAAACTACTTTCTTTCAAAAAAATGGGAGCATTCATTAATCTATAAATTACAGCTTTGTCAAGCTATTTATAGTCCTCCCAGACTAGTGCAAGTTTGGGTTTTTATTGTAATGAATGTAGAACAAAATGACCTAGTCAGTAAGAAATTTCTGGTATTGCACGAGGCCAGAGACACCCATAGACATTGCCTGATTTTTTTTTTAGTGACACTTTCTTTGTGAAGGAATTAATCAACTCTAAAGGAAAATAACTGAATAGATTACATTGGTTGGAAAGGATTAATTTATTAAGAAGTTTGGAAAGAACTTTATCTGCATGAGTTTGAAACACATTCAAGGGCAAGGCCAGGATGACCAGTTATTGGTATTGGATAAAATTCCATAGAGGGAAACAGTTCAACTTCTAATAGTGAGGTCTACTGAAGAAAACAAAGCTTTATCCCCAGAGACGTTTCAGAGTGAACTGCAAAGTGTATAGAAGAATATGTAATAGAAAAGAGGACCTTTGTTCCAAGTTTTTCTATTTGAAAGAGATTCAAAGTTCATTTCTATGGGATTGCTTGGAGGCAAAGATATCTGCAAAATCAGAGTACTTTATTCTCATGTATGCTAATTTTTTCATCTAACCTCAACTTTATGCTAATTTTCTTCTATATAACCTCATAGACATTTTTTCCTGTTTCCTGGGAAAATTTTGAAATATTAAACAATGTGTTTTTTTCTCCCCTTCTGATAATTCCATTCTTCTGAACTTTCTCCTTATTCAAACGGTGAGGGCATCCTGGGCCATTGCCTCAGGAGAGGGATGTGGCAAGCCAGAAGGAAGAAAAAAAAAAAGCCTGACAATCTTTTTCTGGCTTTGGTTTACAGCCTACAGCACTTATGAGAATTGAGAGGGCTCCAAGCCCAGACAAAACGTTTGGAGAAACATAATGAGACAGAGGAAAAGTGTTCTAACCCCCAACTCACCACTCCCACCCCCGCTGACTCTGCACATTCCACGGTCCCATCCCTTCTGATTACCATGACCTTCTTTTCTAGAATAGATTCCCCTACGCTGAACTTCAGGAAGCAGCAGTATCCAGCCCCAGGGGTCTCTCCAAAGCCTGAGAGATTATCCCACAGTGACTAAGAAGCTGATGGGCTCCACCAACATCAAGCATTTCACAAAAGCAGCAAAGACTTTGTACCTTTAGGGTTCATGTCAATGGGAATTAGGCATATCTCTGTAGCTACCTGTGTGAACCTATGACCAAAGACAAAACAGGATGATGAATCTTCCAATTGATGCCTCCAAGGAGAGATCACCTCAGGGAAGGGAAGCCCCACCCTGACTCCTCTGCCTGTATCAGGACATTATTCCAATCTTGAAAGATAAATTACGCTTTGGTAGAAAAAATATAGAGTTCCCTCTGTATGCCTGAACTGAGTTTTGCTGTATTTTAAATACAGTCATTTCATTAAACACAAATGTATTTACTTGCCATTTAGAGAATTAGGATTCTATTTAGGTAATAAATATTTTTCTTTATTCTTTATACTTTACTGGGGGGGGGATATGTGATTTTTAAATATTTATTTATAGGAATGGGAGCTAACTCAAAGGAAAATGTTGTTCTTGTTTTTTCTTTTTACAAGGTAATTATGATAGGAAGACTCCTAAAAGTTTCACATAGAGTTTTGTGGGGTTTTTTTTCCAGCATAATTGACAGGGAATTTTTTCTTATGACTAACATTTTAGTATCTGTTGTTTGCCTATCATCATTAGTGGCCTCTTATTTTATACTTTATTTTAACAATTCTATTATATGTGAATCTAATTTATTTTTTAATGGAAAATAAGGTAAAATAATAAATAATACTTCTACATTTTTTAGTATAGAGGTATAGATTTTGAAGATCTCAATATACTAAACTATTTGTGTATTTTAGGGCTAGGTTTGAATAAAACCAATAAATAAGGAACAGCTTGCTACTCATATCTCTCTGATTTGGACTGTTTTTAATGTAGGCTTTCTTGTATTTAGGATAACCTACCGGGCTTGATAGGAATACTTCATCAGTCAACATGGTGTCATTTCATCGTAGCTCAGAAACATTTCCAGGCTCTTGTTCTTTGGAAATTTATAGAGATTTTATATAATCTCTCCTTCCACCCCGTCCCTTCTCTCACTTTTTCTTCTCTACATTTCAATTTCCCTACCACAAAAACAAACAAACAAGAGAATCTTTAATTTTCTTTTAATAACTTGCTATGAGAAAAGACATTTTTAAAAATTCTCTACTCTTGCCTTCTTACCTTTCTCTTCTCTCTTCAAACACAAATAGTGATAAAATGCAGGACATAGGACTCAGCAACAAAAGGGCTATTTTCTATGTGAGGTATTCACTAAGCTTGATGAAGACAGCTGGGGAAATAACATTTTGATATTTTGAACCACAAATCTCTTTTCCACCTTGTGAGGGAACTTTTATAACCTGGTTTAAGACTTTTTTTTCCTAGTTAATGATAAAATGCATCTCATAATGTCACTGACTGTATTAAATACCAAGACTTGGAAAAAATGGAGCAATTTTTCATCTCTTCCTAGAACTACCTTGCCCTAATTTTCCATCTATTCTTAATTTTATCAATAGATTTTAAGGATATTGATTCAGTTAATGAATGAGCTTATGTAGGAATGAATGATTGAATTTCTATGGAGAACCAATTTCCTCACTGAAGTTTGAGCTACAACTGTTTATCAACTTTTGCAACTTTCTCGTCTTCTTTAATAAGCAAAAATGCCTTCTGTTTCTATTCACATTAATCCTGCTTTCAAAAAGCACACTGAAGCATTTTTCCAATATTTATGGAAGGCCCATATCTACAAGCTACTGTGTTCTGTCAACTCTGAGATACAGGATAAACAAGGTCCCTCCCCTCAAGGAGTGCACATTCTCGTAGAAAAGATAAGACATACACGTATAATGATAATAAAAGTAGCAAATGATAAATTCCACAAGAGAGGTGCAGATAAATGGCTACAGGCGTGAGAAGCTAGGAAGATTACAGAACATAACAAGTTTTAAAGTAGATAGAAAGTGTTCCCGTCAAAATGTAAATACTGTAAAACAGTGTGTATCTTTGTTCAGCATGCCTCTTGAATATTACTGACTGCATCATTATTCTCTGCTCTAGTTTGCAAAGATGGTCTTCTGATGCCTTCCTTTGATACAAAGTTTGTGTTTTTATTTGGGAGAGGCTCTGCCATATTGCCCAATGGCAAGGATGGCTGGAGATGTTATTGCACTCTGCCAGGGGGGGTGGGTTCATTTCGCTGACTTGGGGGAGTCTGATGGCTACCAGGACATAGGATTCAGTAACAAAAGGGGTTATTTTCTGTGTAAGGTATTTATTAAGCTTGATGAAGACAAATGGGGAAATAACTTTTTGTTAGTTTTCATCACAAATCTTTCTACCTTGTGATGAGGAGGAAACTGGACTTGCAAGGCATGTCAGGCCATAAAAACTGTGGACAATGCACTGCCCTGGAGCACAGGGAGGGGTGGGGGGGAGTGGGGGGGTGGACAGGGAAGGTCATTATCGCTGGCCCCAGGACAGATCATCGGATATGGCCTGGGGACCCCCAACACCTGGGGGCCTTCCTGTAAGCCCACGAAAGAGGGCGGAACCATATCTGCAAGACAAAGACCCCAGAAGGTTATAATAAACGGGGTCCCTCCCTTTCTCTAGGAAGCGTGCTTGGTATTCCTTTGGTCTTCTGCAACAGTGAGGGAACTTGAATAATCTAGTTTAAGATTTTTTTTCTGGTTGATGTTAATCAAAATTCTATAGTTTTACTTGCTTGTTGAGCTTGCAGAATTAGAACATTAGTTTATACTGAAAATGCATTTCTTTTCAAGCAAAAGGGACAGAGAGGCATTATTGGGACTAAAACTCAAGTTTGGCTTTTATGGTTTGTGCCTGTAATGGTTAAGATAATTTCTATTTGCATATAAGCAAAACTTTGCTCAAATCAGCTAAATTAAGAACTGAAATTTATTAACTTATGTAACTGAGAAAGCCAGAGTTCAAACCTAATCAGACATTAATCTAGGGGCTCAAAAATTACCATTAATTCTTGGGATTTTTGTTGTCTGTCATCAAGACTGGTTCTTGTGATAGTCAGGCTCCACATTATGGCCTCGGGTATAACAGGAACATTTATACTAGCCTTGAAAAGCATTCTGATTGGTCCACTGATCCTAAATCACTTACAGTGGCAAGGGAATTCCTTTTGGGGAGTGGCTGGTACTGGGTGATGTGCTCCCTGTCTGGATATAAGACTGATGCCCCACTTGAAGTTCACAAACTAAAAATGAGGAAAGGTTAGTGGGTGGTCAGAAAAGTTAGCGTCTACTGCCATGTTCAGTAGGCCTTGCTACTTTCTATTCTGGATCAAATGCTTGCAATAGCAAAGGGTCTGAAGACCTATTTACACACAGAAACAGAGTTATTAAGAATCACAAAAATATGCCACCCTAAAAATAGAGCATGTGGATATGTTTGTGTGTGCACGTACAGTGGGGCCTTGACTTACGAGTGTCCCAACTTACGAGTTTTTCGAGATACGAGCTGTCTTGGCCAATTTTTTGCTCTGAGTTGCGAGCTAAAATTCGGGTTACGAGCCAGCTTCAGATACCCCACCGCTAGTTGGCGCAGTGAACGTCACAGTGAACGCCACAACATCAGCCCAGCATTCAATTCATTGTAATGGTGAAAATTGATTTGACATACGAGTAATTTGAGTTACAAGCTCTGTCACAGAACGAATTAAACTCGTAAGTCAAGGCCCCACTGTATATGTGTACAAAGGGGGAAGAGAAACATATGCATATACAGGGTGTCCCAAGTCATGTACACACACTTGAACAGCTGATAGCTCAATTGATGTTTCTTTCTTTACAGCCAGACTAAGCTTTGAACAAAGGAAACTCATCCTAAAATGCTACTGGAACTTTGAAAACACAATTGAAGTACAAACAGTGCCTTTGATAGGAAAATTCTGAAAGAATATGTATATATATCCCCTAAAATGATTTAAATAATAGTTAATAATACTAAATAGTAACCAAATACTATTTTAGTAATATTAAATACTAAATAGTAAATTAAGTTGATCTTAATTTTCTAAATTTTCTATACTGATCTATTATAATTAAAATGATAACTACATATTTTGGAATTATGTAATTGAAATAAGACAAATAACAGTGCTAAACTATTAAGTAACTCAGTGGTTGGCAAACAGCTGCTCGCGAGCCAAATGCGGCTCTTTGGCCCCTTGAGTGTGGCCACGAAGTTTCAATCACACTGTATGTGTGCGCCCGCACGTGGTATTTTGTGGAAGAGCCACACTCAAGGGGCCGCAGTTTGCTGATCACTGAAGTAAGTCATCATTTTTCCTTCATTGCTTTTCATATGTAAAACCAATCTAAATCTGATCATCTAGATCACACCTAGGCGATGCTGACTTCATCCCTCTGAAGCCTCTACTGGCCATTCTATTAGAAGGGGGGAAAATATCTCTCCCTTTTTCTTCTATGAATTCTTTCTAGTAACCAGACATATATTTTGGGTTTACTATGTACCTTTGTGCTGTACCTTTAATGCACAGCAATAAAAACAAAGGTGATAAAAAAACAAGAATAATAACACAACAGCTGCCATTTATGGAGCAGTCACAGCGCTCCAGGTACAGAACTAAGTGCTTTGTAGGCATTATCTAATTTGACTCATTCAATAACAGTAGCATTCATTTAGTTACTTAATCTCAGAGATATTTATTGAGCATAGACTATCTTCTAAAAAGTGACCTGAAAAGTAGATATTTTATTACAAAGCTGAATTTTTCAAAAAGAGAAGTCACTAAGAAATGGAGAGCGGTCCATTTTGAGATTGAGACAGTTTCCTTGGAAGTATAGCAATGTATCAGGTGCTAAGGATGGTGGAGACCTACACCCAACTCCAGGTAGCTCCTCCCCAGTGGGTAGCAGGAATTATAATGAAGAAGGGGGGGTGCATACTTGGGACTGAAAACTTAGTACCATGCTGGACCTTGTCCACATGGGAAATAAAGAGGAATTGGCATTTGCCTTTAAGATCGAGGCCATACAGCCCTGGCTGGATGGTTCAGCTAGTTGGAGCATCCTCCTGTAAAAGGTTGCAGGTTCAATTCCCGGTCAGGACAGTGCAACTGATTGATGTTTCCCCCTCACATCCATCTCTCTCTCTCTCTCTCTCTCTCTCTCTCGCTTTCTCTTTACCTCAAATAAAAAACAACAACAATAACATATACTTGGGTGAGGGTTAAAAAAAAAAAGGAAGAGCAAACCAAGCTTTCCTTTAGCTAAAGCCTTGATCTCACTTCTGTGCCTCTTTCTGTCATTAATTTAGAGAGAGATGATGGAGAAAAATCATCTTTTCTCTTGTACCTTTCTTTGGCTTCTCTTCCTCTACCTTGTAGATTATGGTACTTGCTTAATATTTAAGAGTGAGAATACTTGTGTTTGAGAGACCCGAGTTTTAAACACAAATCTGCCACTCATTATCCAAGTCATCTTGGTGAAACAACTTAACCATCTCCCCTCAGTTTCTTTATTTGTAAAATTGGCTTAATGTTAATAGTGCTTGGGAAATGACTATAGTGGAATGCTGTGCAGAAGTGATATAATTCAATGGAAATTTCACAGAATGAAGTCAGATTGCTGGGTTCAAACCCTGGGCCTACCTCTGACTAGCTGTATGACCTTGGGCATCTACTTACAGTTTTATTGCCTTGGTTTTCTCATCTGTAAAATGAGGATATTATGAATAATTTGTATCTCATAGTATTGGTGTGAGGACTCATGAGTTAATTTATGTAAAGTGTTAGAACAGGCAGGACTCATGGTAAGCACTGTATCTACATTTATTCTTAATATATTTGTCCTTTCTTATATGCTAGTTGAGAGGACTGAAAGAGTGACTGTTGATTTAAAAGCACTTAGCATAATAATGCTTCTGCACACTGAGTGTTCTGTTAACTTATATTAAGGTTAAGGAACCATAATATTGAACAGATTGATACAGACATTGCAGGCAACAAGCCCCCTCCAGAATTCACCCTCATTTCTGTTCTCAAATTAGGGACTTGATAGTTCTCTTCAAGCAGAATTGTTTTGATGGTGAGCTATCTGCATGAACAGTTCCTTTTGTAACTTCTTTAAGTTTGGAAGTTTATTTCAGGGTGTCCCTGATCATCCTATGAAGTGTTTGTTTCAGCCACTTGCTGTTCTTTCTCAGTATTCATGGATGGTTCTTTCTCATGACCTTTCTTTTTCGTTTTTTTGTTTTTGTTTTTTTTTAATCCTCACCCGAGGATATTTTCCATTGATTTTTAGAGAGTGGAAAGGAGAGGGAGAGACAGAGAGAAACATTCATGTGAAGGAGACACATTGATTGGTTGCCTCCCAGATGAAGCCGCAAACCGTACATGCCCTTGACCGGAATCAAACCAGGGACCCTTCAGTCCATGTGCTGAGCCAAACCAGCTAGGGGTTGCTACCTTTCGTTACTTGCTCTATATTTTGGGCTCCAACTCTAAATGTGGGGGAGTCCTGCTGTCCTATCTTGGGTCCCTTTATTTTGTCTTTCAGCTGAGTCTCCATAGATGCATTAGCCAGACCTGTGGCTTAAATACCATCCTATCTAATAATAGACAAACATGGTAATTAGCCATACCTCTGCTATGCTTCCCATTGGCTAATCAGGGTGATATGCAAATTAACTGCCAACCAAGATGGCGCTGGCAGCCACGCAGCTGAAGTGAACATGAGGCTTGGTTGCCCCAGAGATGGAGGAAGCCAAGGTTCCCGGCCTGCGGGGGGCCCAGCTCTGAGCTCCAGATGCAACAACGTTGCAATTATAGAAGCTAAACAAACTCCAGATACCTGCTTTCAGCCAGCCGGGCTCGGAGCTGGAGCCACAACAAAGTTTCAATTACAGAAGGTAAATAAATCCCAGAATAAAAAAAAAAGAAAAAAAGGAGAGACTGGGAGCTTCAGTTGCAGGCTTGGCCTGCCTGAAAACAGCCCTCAGCCCCTCATACAGACTGGCCAGCCACCCCAGTGGGGACGCCCACCCTAAAGAGGGTGTGGCCAGCCTGAAAATAGCCCTCAGCCCCTCATCCAGGCTGGCCAGGCACCGCAGTGGGGACCCCCACCCTGATCCGGGACACCCTTCAGGGCAAACCAGCCGGCCCCCACCCGGGCACCGGGCCTCTATCCTATATAGTAAAAGGGTAATATGCAAACTGACCCTAACAGCAGAAAGACTGGGAATGACTGGTCACTATGATACACTGACCACCAGGGGGCAGACGCTCAATGCAGGAGCTGCCCTCTGGTGGTCAGTGAGCTCCCACATGGAGGAGCTCTGCTCAGCCACAAGCCAGGCTGATGGCTACCAGTACCACGGTGGTGGCGGGAGCCTCTCCCGCCTCCTCAGCAGCTCTAAGGATGTCCAACTGCAGCTTAGGTCTGCTCCCCGCTCGCAAGTGGACATCCCCTGAGGGCTGCCGGGCTGATTGCCAGCTTAGGCCCAATCCCCTGGGGAGCAGGCCTCAGCCAGCAGATGGTCATCCCCCGAGGGGTCCCAGACTGTGAGAGGGCACAGGCCGGGCTGAGGGACACCCCCCCCCCCAGTGCACAAATTTTTGTGCACCGGTCCTCTAGTTTAATAATAACCAAGCAAATTCTCCTAAACTTTTTCTCTGATTTTTGACACCTCCCTGGAACTTCAACTGCATACATGATATCTTCACATGAATGTCTGACAGGCATCTCAGATTGAACATAGTCTGAACAGAACTCAGCTCTGAACCCCTCTGTCCACTCTATCCTCAGGCTTTTATCTAAATGTGTATTCACTTGTTCTAGACCGGAAATTAAAGAGAGAGGGCAGATAATCTTTTATATTTCCCTCTCTTCTGCATCACATTCAATCTATCAGCAAGTTCTGTCACACATGCCATTCATCCATTCCCTAAAGCAATTCATTTCTCTCCATCCCCACTGATAGCATTTTTATCCAAACCACCATTATTTTGCTATTGAAATACTCCCAACTAGCTAGTTTTCTTGCTTTTACTCTTAGGTCTTTCTATAATTCACCCTGCCACCTTCATGTAAACCTCCACTTTATAGTTTGCTTCCCAGAGAAGGGACCTAGGAAGTCTCCTTCACAAAGACCTCCCTTCCCCATTCCTGGTGGACTGGGCTTTCCTTCCTAAATCCTCTACTCTGCCTGGCTGGTGTGGCTCAGTTGTTGAACATCGACTTATGAATCAGGAAGTCACAGTTCAATTCCCGGTCAGAGCACATGCCCAGATTGAGGGCTTGGTCCCCCATGCGGGGCATGCAGGAGGCAGCCGATCATTGATTCTCTCTTATCATTGATGTTTCTGTCTCTTTCTCCCTCTCCCTTTCTTCCTGAAATTAATAAAAAATATATTTTAAAATGATAAATAAACAAACAAATAAATAAATACATTCTCTACCCTTTCAGACATCCTTCGCATGATCTTGGTACATTTCTGCTTGAAATTTCTATTCATGTTTTATCTTCCTTATTAGCCCAGCAGTTTTCCAGGGATAGGATCTATGTCGGAACCCTTTCTGTATATTCTTCAGTCCTCAGCCTTTTGCCTTGCATATATAACAAATATTTGCTGAAATAAATTAAGTCCAGGTGGCAATAGGAACTGTCATCCCAGGGTTATTTCAGTAACTGAATTTTAAAGCGTGATTATGAAGCACCTGGAGAAAAGGCAACCTAGTTAAGGATGATAGTATGTCTGCACAGATTAAAACTAGGGTTTCAAATTTCATTGCCTCCCGGGTGAACAGCAAAAGTAAATAGGGAAAGTGTAGCAAACGTAAGAAAGTGGGTTATTGGTGAGCTGTGCATCCTGTGCCGATTAAGAAGAGAGACCCACTACTACTCAGCTGTGGCCAATTACTGCCAAGAGGGATGTGGGCTCAGTGTTGTCAGACGCCTCAGTTTTTTTCAAGAGAACGTGGAAACCCAGACCGTGTGCGAATTTTTCCAATCTTTCAAACACACGCAGGCCAAGCAGACAGCATCGAAGAATTGGACTCAGTCCAGGGGAGGCAAGCCTAAAACTCCTGGGAAGGGACTCAGATTCTATACACCTTTGGTTTTCTGAATTGTATGTATCTGTCCAAAAGAATAGCATTTCATGAGAAAATGATGAACTGCAGTTACTGAGGGTCATTTTTCACCACTGTGATATACCCATATTTCTCACCGAGAGGACCAGAGGTGGGTGGTTATGTGCTGAGCACAGGATTTGAACCATCATTTCCAGGATGTTTGCAGAACCTGGGAAGAAAGGTGCAGCACAGCTATAAGATAATTGTTTGTTGTTGTGTTTTTAATGCATCTTTTTTCCATTTGTAAGATAAGCTTGTGGAATGGGCTAACTGTCTTGCTGTTTATTGAAAAAGGCAGCCAGGTCCTTTGGTGCCAGCATGACTGCATGTGTATTTCAAAGATACGTAAATAGAAAATCCAGACCCAAATTCAGATACTTTCTTCCGCCGGTACAGAGAGCTATATCTCCTTTTTCTTCCGGCAGATCACTCCTGACATCTGTGCAGTTAACGATGGATTAGATAAGGGTGTACACACTAAATTTCTTTTGTTGCTTCTAACTCATAAAAATGAGAGTAGGCGTGGCTGTGGACACACAGCTATTTAAGGGTGATATTGTAAATGAAGCCGGCGTGTGTGTGTGTGTGTGTGTGTGTGTGTGTGTGTGTGAGAGAGAGAGAGAGAGAGAGAGAGAGAGAGAGAGAGAGAGAGAGAGAATCATTCAAGCTCAAAATATGGGTTGTCCCAAGGGTACAGCACTCTTTAGTGCAAATGATGAAAAATTCAATGACCTATCCTGCAAAATGCTAGGAAAGCCAGTATCTTGCTGGTGGCGGATTCAGCTCTAAGAGTTCTGTTTTGTTTGTTAAGGAGAGAATTATTAAGTTAGAATCTGATTTACTTAACTGGGGACATTAGAGTGGGGCTAAGAAAAGAAACGAAATAAATATCACAATTTATGATACTCTGTTAAAATTGTCTGTGGAAAGTACACTGAAAAGTCCCAATTTAAGGCATGCTTTTATTTTGTATAAAGAAAGAAAAATCCCACAGCATATGAGCTGTTACTATTTCTATGGAATTGGATTCTGGATTGTGAACATCAGTTTTAGGGAGATGTTAGAGATCAGAGGTAAAGAACAATATGCCTGTTTAAAATCAATTGTAATCATGTGTGAAATTCAATAAGCAAAGTGAATTTAACCTATTAGTATCCAAAGGTGTCCTGAAACTGTACATCTTGCTTTTACAACACGGGGATTTGGTCTCAGTCCATATTCTTTAAAAATCGTTCTTTATAAATAGTTGAAAGGTACTAATTTAATGAGCAGATTTTTAACTTGTATGATAAAGCTATTGACTTGACTGTAACTAGTGACCATGCTAAATGTCCTCACTTGTTTCATACACAATTTCATTGATTTTGAAGGAGAGATAGATAAATATCTACAAAATAAATCTATAAATGTTATTTCAAAGTTGTCTTTTGAAAAGCACTAAGCATTTTATCACAGTAGGGTTTTGTCGAGTCCTGTGCTTTCTCCATTTTAGAAAGCATGGACTAGGCACAGAGGAAGAATGAAGGCAAGTATTTCAGAGTTGATGGTGACTAGGACTCCTCAGGTCTGGGTGGCCTTCCGTGTACGCTGGCCACGGTCCCTTTTTCCTATATGGTGTTTTCAAGCAGCATTGCTGACTGAATAGTCTTCTCATGGAAGAAATGCCCGCCTTGCCCATGAGTACTTTTCCGTGAACAGGAGCTGAAGATTGGCTGAAATGTCAGATGATCTCTGACCAAGGTCCTTATCTCGTCCACAGCGTTTTACAGCCGTTACAAAGGGGAAGTTGAGGCATTTGGTTTCCGTTCTCCATGCCCCTGTATTATTGCAGATGAGCCCATAGTCTTAAAGATGTGGCTCTGTCTGAAGACACTGACCATAAGGTACACTGGCTAGAGACTAACGAAAGCCTTTCAACTCCTGAGGGTTTGTCCACTTATGTCCAGACTTTCTGTGTTAGAAGTCAACGGAAACACACCGGTAGCAATTACCTCCTTGGATCATGTTAGAGGTCCCTGAATTCAAGGATCTTTGTAATATTTACTTTAGTCCCATCCTCATGGCTTCCCTACCCAATCTTGGCACTTGTTCAGACCTTCCCACGAGGAACTACAGCTCTTAGCCCTCAAGTACTTGTCTGACTCAGTCACCCTCATCTCTCCTGGTCACAATGCTGAAACATCTTTCCCCAGGATCAGTGTCTCTAGCATAATGCCTGATCAAATTTTTCTCACCAAAGTACTTTTACATGAAGAGGAGAAATAGGAGGGGGGAAGAAAAGCAGAGGGAATTGGATGAGCTACATAAAAGGGGACGCTAACGGTATCTGAAGCTATTTTCCAAACCCTGATTTTTGGATAATTGTTGCAATTTATTTTATAAATTCCCACCACAAATTAACTTTCTGTTCTGCAATACATAATGCCAAAGTGTATAGTAGAGTATGCCATTTTCATATTTGACACTATTTAATAATATATTAATATAGAATACATTAACATCTTAAAAATTATATGATTCTTAATTAGATATAAAATATTTCCCCTAGCCCTGACTGGTTTGGCTCAGTGGATAGAGCGTCGGCCTGCCAACTCAAGGGTCCCAGGTTTGATTCCGGTCAAGGGCATGTACCTTGGTTGCAGGCACGTCCCCAGTGGGGAGTGTGCAGGAGGCAGCTGATCAGTGTTTCTCTCTCATCAATGTTTCTAACTCTATCCCTCTCCCTTCCTCTCTGTAAATAATCAATAAAAATATATATTCCCCCTAAATATTTGAGCAAAAATGATTGTCCAGGATATTTTATTAATTTCATTCAGTGGTTTCTTCTACTTTTTCTGCAGATTCTTCCCCATCCTCAAATCCTCCACTGCCCAGAGGTATAAGGAATGTGTAATGGGAAACATCGTTTTATCAGGTATGCTGGCTAATTAGCTCAATATTGCCTTAAATATTTATCCAGAAGCCCGAGGTTGTACATTTTTATGCTGTTTTTACTTTTAATGTAGCACATCCATTTCATCCCTTCCCTCTTTAAAAATTGTCTATTAAAAGCAACAAAATAAGTCACCATCAGGAATGTTGTCAAATGTAATTACCCCTGAGTTGGCAGGCAGGAAAAGGCATAAAAGAAGGACCTCGGTCAGGGTGTTTAGAAGTGAGCTCCTTTATATTTTTATAAATTGTATGGAGGTTAGAATCTCATGCAAAATAAGAAAATAAATCTAAAAAATAATAGGATATAGTTAAATCAATATTGATTATTTAGAGTGAAAATGCTTTATGGGAAGCAGTAAAATCTTTTAGGATCCTGGGGGGAAAATATAGGTATGAAAGTGGAATAAATTACTCCAGTTTAATCACTTGGTAAGTAACTAAAACACAGTTCTGGATTTATAGTGTCAGAGAGCAACCTCCCATTAAATATCAAACCTGCTGGTGATTCAGTTGTGATAGATTTTAGAAAAATCGTGCAGAAGCCGTTGCTGTCTTTACAGCTTACCTTTGGTATTTCTCTTCGTTATTCTTCCTTGGGTGTGAGTCCATTTTAAAATGTCCTGAGTTTGTAAAACCATACATTTTCATTTAAAGGGAGCCTTTCAGATTCTGACATCCATTTAAAAACCTCACTTACCTGTGCTACTCACAGCTTATCATTTTCATCGAAATCATTTATGACTCTAGTTTACTTCTTTCATTACGGCCAGGTTCAACTTTTGGCTTCAACCCTAGAGCTGTATTTGACTCCAAAATGCTTTCAGGTGATGACTATAGTTATAATTTTGTGCGAGGTGACAAAAATAATGGATCTTCAGATATTTAACATTGACTGGTTATCACGAGCATTATGATGATAAAGCACTGATATGAAGAAGTAGAGACACTGGGCTGGGAATAGAGCATCTCGTCAAAACCATGCATTTGGTAAAGGTACACATTGCCTCCATCAGCAAGCAAGGTGGCACATTTGCATAATCCATCTCATCAAAATGCTTGAACAAGGTCTCCATTTCCTGAGTAATTCTGAAAGTTGAAAATTTTTTCTTAACCTTCTTATCAAAATTTGTCACATTTGTCCCACTTTTTATTAATTGACTAGAAAATAGTGACATAGAGTAAGCCTCACTGAATAATCCTATATAATCAAAGGGTAATATGCAAATAGACTGAACGACAGAACAACCGAGCAACCAATCAAAGCTCAATATGCTAATGATATGCTAAGTCTGCTCAACAGCTCACTATGACGTGCACTGACCACCGGGGGCAGACAGTCAACCAGTCTACCAGTTGCTATGATGTGCACTGACCACCAAGGGGCAGATGCTCCGGCCGGTAGGTTAATTTGCTGCTGGGGTCCATCCAATCAGGACTGAGCCGGATGGGACAGACACGCCCTGTAGCCCTCCCAGGTCCCTCCCTGGCCCAATCGTGCACTGGTGGGGTCCTTCAGCATGGCCTGCGCCCTCTCGCAATCCGGAACCCCTCAGGAGATGTTGGAGAGCCAGTTTCAGCCCAATCCTGCAGGCCACTCCCCTTGGGAGAGCACCAGACGCAGGGCTCATAGCTGGTGAGTGCTGCTGTGGCAGCGCGAGCCTCTCCTGATCAGGACTGTTTTGGGGTGAGCCTGCAGCAGGCACAGTGTGGCTGGGATGAGCAGGAAGGGCAGGTAAGAGCTGCAGGGTGGGGAGATAGTTTAGCCAAGTTAGAAGAGGCAACTAAATGTGGTTTGACCTAACATAATACTTAAACACAGATTCCCACATTCTTCCCATATCTATAGGACTTATTTTAGGACTTCAGAAAATCTCTCTGAAATTACCTTGAACTCATCACTGGGAAGACTTTTGATGCCTCCTTAGATTTTTTTCCTCAAGCCTCATGAATAATGTTAGAATGTTACTATTATTTTGCATGAAATGCCCTCTCTTGTTTGAAGGCCTGCTTTTAGTTATTCTTGTCTTCCAGCACTGGCCAGCTTCATTAATTGGGCTCTCACTGTTTTTTATTTCACTCACAATAAGGTAATAAAATAGTCTTTGCTAAATGCCTTCCAGATAGTCCAGTGCATTTTTACTATAGAATTGCTTTGCCCCTTAGCCTAGAAGTACAACAATAAACAAAGCAATAGTTGCAATTATTTTCTAATCTTTAACCAACCAGATCTCATACTCTTTCCACACAGAAGGACTCAGGATTTTGTTTTTCCCTTTTTAGTAAACAATAGGCTGACTTGACTGTACTCATAAAAAGAAATTACAAACCAAATCCTTGACCCAAGTTCCAAGAGTCAGTCTTCTCACAGCAGGGGCAGGGACCTGCGGCTTCTTAAAGGAAGATGAGAGGTAGGGTGCTGTACGTTGCTCTTTGCACTGTCCTCAGAAATGTTGAAGACCTAGCTGTGCTTTTTCTGGATTAAACAAGCAGAGGGACCGGTTTAGTTAAGCAGAACTTGGCGAAAATGTCAGTATGGCCAATGAAAAACAGCAGTTTTAAACTTCGAAATCTTCAAACGAGTGTTATAAAAATGTCAACCCTGTAAGCAATTGACTGCCTGGATAGAGCTTTACCCTAAACACTTGAGTCAGGACGATTCCAGCATCCCTGACATTATGAAATTTTCAGAGAGTAAATCTGCATTATTTATGGCCAGCGTCACACCTGTATTATTTTTTTTCCCCTTGCCATGCTCCAGGATAAATCAAGTCCCTTTGTACTCTGACTCTATAGAAGCCTCATTGGCTTTCAATCATCGATTCCCCCTCCAGCAGCTGGGGGAAAGAAACTAGAGCCTGTGTCCAGAAAAACAAAGATAAGTCCCTTTTTCCTTTGCTTTCTTTCCTATGGAGTTCAGGGCACTTAAAAACCACCAGGTCCTGATGGAACCAGTGTGGACCTAGCTGACGATCCTGAGCTGTGATGCTGAGGTGAAAGGGGAGGGGTATAGGACCCTCCGCATTTGCAGATCAAAATAGCTGCTTGGGAACCAGGGGCTCCTCAAGGGGGCAGTAGACAGATATAATGCTTGACCATCCTTGGTCAAGATGATGTGGGCACTGTTTGCCAACCTTCTGTCTCCATGATAGTCTGTAACAAATTTTACTTTTCCTAAGATGTGGCCGATTTTTCCCCAGAAAGGAACAGAGACAGCAGACTACAAGGAAATGATTTTTCTTTAAGGGGTGAACCAAGAACCATGGATCAATGGGTTCCAATAATAGTAATAATGTTAAGGAATATGTGCTCGCAAATATATTGATTTTTTTTTTTTTTAAAAATCTAGTATGTGCCAGCCCCCTATGAGAAGGGCTCTACTGCTCATGAAAGTTAAGAAATTTGTCCGAAGTTATGAGCTATTATTAGGTGATGCATTGAAGATTTGAACTCTGGTCTGACTCTGGCCCTGTTCTATACACTATTTTATGAAGCAAAGTGAAAGTGACTTCTCCAAACTACCCCACCAGCTTGAAAGCTCTCTTTACTCCTCTGTGAGAATTAGTTGAGTCTCCTCAGTGACCTCATTCTGTCTTGTGTATTCTGCCATCTGTGCTGCCTCCTGCCTTGTTGACATGGCCGCATCCCAATGGCTCTCCAAGGGTCAGTTAAGCACCAGCTCTTAGATACCTCTTTGCCCACAGGTTAGGTCAGGCTCCCACTGTGGGCACCGCCAGTATCCCAGGCTTTTCTCTAGTGTAAGACCGATTTCTTACTGGTGTTCTCCATGAGACTCTGAGCCTCTCAAAGGCACAGGACCTCAGGCTTTGTGTTAAATTTCCAGGACTTGGCGGAGTTCCTTGCACCTAGTAGATACTCAGGAATGTTTGTTAAATGACATGAATTACCAAAATCATGACCAAAACCTTCATCTGATATGGGTTTTCTTTTCTACCTTGGGAATTTTGTATATTCATATATAATATATATAATACTTTATGTATTATATACTTACATCTACATATAGGTATATCTCCTCAGTATTTTATTCTGTTTGTTTTGGTCTTTTAAGGACTTTTGCGAAGTGCTTAAAAGGGAGTTACAGGAACATAAACATTAGTTTTTTAATGATGCTGAACCACAGAGCAAAGAATATTCCAAAGAATTCACTTTTCCATTGCAATTTCGAGGAAAGGCTTTTGTGCTCTCACCTTGGCTGTTACGAGTCCTTCTTACCCCTGACCTTTCCCCTTTCTTGAGGCTGCCATTGGTAATCCAGGGTGCAGATACAAGCCTGATAAATTTGTGTGTCCAATCAGTTGTCATTGCCCTGTATAAACCTGATTATCATTTATTAATCAGTCCATCACTCCAATCTAAGCTGCCGATGCCGCCACTCTTGCTGCCACTCTTGGCAAGCCAGCAAGGTCCTGGCCAAGGTGCTTGGGAACCTTGGAACATTTGTTAATGAAGGTCTTTATTCAGAAACTCAGTGGATTAGCTGCACCAGGAGACATCAGATAGCAGTAGCTATTAAATCTCCCCCCGCCCCCCCCCTTAACAAAATGCCTTGTTTCACATTTTTATTTCATCGACCTGATTGGGAATTGCTCTTGGAGTATACGATGCTCTTCACAACATTTCATGGTAACTATGAGAAAAAATATCTAGTTTTATAAATATACAAATGGATGAATATATACGAAATAAGTTAACTTGAAACCTTCCTTGATTTAATGATATTTATGAACTGCATGTAAGATTTTTTTTTTTTCCCTAGTGATTGACAAGACACTTTCATGCATTCTGGTGTGGTTTTTTATTTGTTTGTTTTTGTGCCATTCAAGGAGCGTTTAGGTTTTAAATGTGCAATCACAACACTAAAAAGCAAGAAGTGAGGAAAGGGACAACAGTGAACAGAAATAGAGGCTCATTCATTTCTGAGCTGGAAGGTAGTCAGGGAAAGTACAACATTCACACCTGGGTGTGCAAATCGACATCTGTTACATCCCATTTAGAATTCTGGCACTCCCTATTGCAGGGCTGGTGTGAATGTGTAAGATAACAGCTCTACTATATAGATGGGCTATTGGTGTTATCCTGACAGCTGTTTGATGGAGCACCTAGTGTCTGGAGCAGGTAAAACTTGGGTTCAATGAGGCACTTTTAACAGGACTTTACTATTTTGAGTCAACAAATAAAATACAACTTTATGTCACCCAAGCATTATTTCTGCTGCTGACAGAATAACTCGTGTCTTGGGAAACATGGTGCTAGAAACAACTGCTGGCCTTGGGTTTAGAAACCAATGATTGAATTGAGCTTGTAATACAGGCGACTATAATGTATAGGTAACTAGATAAAGGTATAAGTAGTGATATTCACCTGGGACATGGATTGCTAAAGGTTGGGGCAGTTTGATCTTCTGTTAGTAGACAGAACTGCCAAGGTGCTTGTCTGGCTTTATTAAACAGTAGTTGTCAAACCCTGAAAGATGTCTTACCTCCCTTTTGTCAAAATGATGCTGGATTCTTTCATGATGAATGCACTACCTGGCTCTCCAGAGTTGATTGTTGTTTAATTGTGTATTAGCTAAACATTATCTTGACAACATAAATAATGTATAGGGAGTTGGGCTGGGGTATTTGTAATGTCTGGAAAGGTAATGTAAATCAGTGCTTCCTAGAGGTGACTGGTCCAGAGCTGGAGAACAAAGCACCAGTTTTATTACTTGACTAGAGGCCTGGTGCACAGATTCATGCACCGGTGTGGTCCCTCGGCCTAGCCTGCACCTTCTTGCAATCTGGGACTGAGGCAGGGGGTCCCGCGGGGGTGAGGCCGACGGAGTCCTAACGAAGCATTCCCGACTCCGGAGATCAGGTTCAAGACACAGATCTGAGTTTATTGTGTAAGTGAAGCAACATATATAACTTTTTGGACCAATCAGAAGTTTACAACATCCTTAGGGCAACCAATGGTAGGAAAGATCAGGGTACTATGTAGGGGCTCTAGGGGGCTTGCTCAGGCGGGCACTGCCACTTCCCAGTGTGCTGAGGAAGCTTGTATAGGCAGAGTGCGCTCACGCCATTGCATCCGCCACTGCACTGAGATAAATCTCCTGAGCTCTTCCCACATGGGACCCCTCGGGGGATGTCGGACTGTTGGTTTCAGCTTGATCCCTGCAGGCCAGGCCAAGGGACCCCACCGGTGCATGAATCCGTGCACTGGGCCTCTAGTATGCATATAAGAGCCTTGGTTATTCTCTTCCCCCCCCACCCCCCTCCCCCCTTCCCTCTGAGATCCATCAGTCTGTTCCATGTTTCCATGCCTGTGTGTTGAGCCTCTGCCCCCTGGTGGTCAGTGCATATCATAACTATTGGTTGAATGGTTGCTTAGGCTTTTATATATATAGATGAATTCCAGAATAGGAATTGCCTTCCTTCTCCCTGCTTTCTTGGCAGACTCTTCTCTCTCTCTCTCTCTCTCTCTCTCTCTCTCTCTCTCTCTCTCTCTCTCTCTCTCTCTCTCTCTCCCCCCTCTCTCTTCTTCCTCTTTCATTGTAAAAACATGTGCTTATGAAGAAACTTATAAAATATGTGAAGTCACATGAAGACATTAAAATCACCTGTAAACTTACTATCCAAATATGAACATTTTATACTTATAACTTAATGTTCATTTACTAAGTCATCTAGTACACAGGGCAGTCTTCCAGGTGCGGAACACATTAGTGGCCAAAACAGACAACAATCCCCATCCTTTTAGAAAGTTCCTTTTATGGGGAGAAGGGGGCCCTAATATATGGTGACAGGAGAAGATTTGACTTTAGGTGGTAGGCACATGGTGCAAAATACAGATCTTGTAACATAGAAACCCATACCTGAAACCTACATGTTCACACTGAGCAATGTCTTCCTAATAAATTTAATAAATAAAATTCCACATTTTAGTGGGATGAATCAATATACAAATAAATAAGAAAACCAAACCCAGTTATTGAATAGTCTCCACTTGGATATTCCCACACTGCTCTGTGGGAGAATGAACTTTAAGGACCACGTCAACCCGGCGCCTTTGTCTCTAGATTCTGGTTGGCTTCAGAAAGTGGGAGCCGCTGGCAGGAGATCAGAAAGTGGGAGGCAAGAGAGGGCAGCTTCTGTATTGCTGCTGGGCCATGGGCTGCAGTGACTTTCTTCCTTCGCACAGGCCAGGGCTCTTGTCCAGCAGCCTCTTCTGCAGTTCTGCCCACGTTCTCTCCAGTTTCTGGTGACTGCTCTCTCCTCCTGCCCTGCACTCCCAGGGGTGGCATTGGCTCCTCACTGTTGCTCCTCCTTCCCAGAGATGCTTTGTGGGGTCCTGCTGAGTTTCTTTAAATCTGCTTACACCCTGGAAAATCCTCCCTGCATTGGACTCTTTTTAATTACTAGACTTTGAGGGCCATCTGCTTCTTTTCAGGACTTTGATAGATACATTTCGTATACTACAGAGTCATAAATGTTAAAGAGGAACAATAAACAAGGGTAGGGATTAAAGTACTTGAAAAGAGCTTGGGCTTTTAAATGGAGTGTGCAGGAAAGACTTCCATGAGAAAGTAGGTTTTGTGTGAAATCTGAAAGATGAGAGTGAGTACATTCTACATACAGAGAGACAGAGAGAGAGACAAAGAGACATAAAGAGACAGAGAGACATAAAGAGACAGACAGAGAGAGAGAGAGAGAAAGAGAGAGAGAGAGAGAGAGAGAAAGAGATGAGAGAGAAAGAGAGAGAGATTCTAGGCATATACACATGAATCTATTGCAAGAATAGAATCACACTGTTACAAATTGCATCTGTAACTCAACTCTGCAGGAGCAGTTCCTGGCGCCTTCAAATGCTTTTATTTTTCTATTGTAATGACTGTACGGAAATTCATTTTAAGGTTATAGCACACTTTACTTAATTGATCCCCTGCGTTGAGACAATTAGGTTGATTTTACAACTCCATTATTATGAACGAGCCTGTTGACAGCCCGTACTTGCTGAAAGAATTTTAACTGATTTCCAGAGCCTGTTGGGTCATTGCTCAGGAATGACTGTTTTGCTCTTTTAAAAAATGGCAAAACGGCCTCAGTTCTGGAGGTTGTTAGTGTCAGTCTTCGGGACAGATTCATCACTGGTGCGCAGAGCAATTTTGCAAATGTGTGGGATGTCTAATTACCATATTGAACAACAAGGAGCAACATCTGGAATAAGGGGAAAAATAACAAAGGAGTGATTGTTCATTTTCCCCTTAAACTGGAAGCTTACGTATTGAAATGTAAGTATAGTATTTATAACTGCAGTCCTCAGAAACCCGGAGAGACTTTCTTTACCCACAAGGTCCCTCTTCCTCAAGCTGATCAAGGAACAAAGAACCTGCCCAGCCAGTGTGGCTCAGTGGTTGAGCATCCACCTATGAACCAGGAGGTTGTGGTTTAATTGCCAGGGTTGCAGGCTCGAATCCCAGAGTGGGGCGTGCAGGAGGCAGCAGATCAATGATTCTCTCTCATCATTGACGTTTCTATCTCTCCCTCTCCCTTCCTCTCTGAAATCAAGAAAAACATTTTTAAAAAAAGAAAATAAGCAAAGAACCCTTAGAAGTAGTAAACAGGTTGTTTTGTTGGCTTCTCTCTTTGGATGAGTTCCAGGTACCAAAGATTGTGTCTTCCCCTGTGCATGCCCATTTGGTTGATTTCGAAGAAAGAAGGGTTTCACTGCTGGGGATTTGGAGTCTTTGGTGAAAGATGAGAATGGGGCCTTGACTTGCTTCACCACACTAGCCTTGGTGTGCTATCCTCCTGTTCTCAGCTCATCTCAGGGACGTCCTCATCCTCAGAATCAGGTTCTCACAGCAGCACAGCTTTGTCAAGACCCTGAATGTCCTATCTCTTGTTTTGGGACATATTTTATTCTGCACTGATCTCAAGCAAAAAAAAAAAATTTAGAAGAACTATTAAAGGAGACCATCTGAACCAGAAAATTTGGGGGCAGATTAATTTTTTTTCAAGCACTGTCTAATGTTAATTTATGCGTGGGTTGTGGGTTTATTTGTTCAGTAGCATTAGTGCAGGAAGGTGATCGAGATTTCCTTTTGTGTCTCTGGGAAGCAGTACATCTCGTTGTGTACCCAGTGTAGAGTTAATTCAGGCCTTAATTGTATTATGCAAAGGGTGGAGAATTTAAAATAAAAGGGTTTCAATGATTCTGGGAACATGCATTTATTACTGTGATGAAAGAGCCATTTCTCCCAGTCCCCATTTGCTGCCTTGTTTCAGTACTTCTCATCTCCAATGAATCACACAGGCTGGGACCTGGTCCCTTGACTGAAATGGATGCTGTAGGTTGCCTAATACAGCTTCCAGCTTAATGCTTTCCTTTTTGACCAGCATCTGGAATATGTCTTCCTGGAAGGGCATCCTTTTACTGCCCTTGGCCTGACTTCTACCTTGGACTCAAGAAGAATACATGGGTTTTTCCCAATATTCCTGGAAATGAGTCACATAAAAGAATTATGCCATTCCCATCCTAATAGAAGATAATAATAATAATAATAATAATAACAATAATTAATAATGCCATTGCAGCAGACACTGCCTGATCCACTCAGATCTTCTAGGATCTTCTATTTATTCACACAGTCATCCTTCCAACTCCCCCACTCCCCCCCCCCATTGTCCTGTTACTCTGCCCTTAGGGTACTCCAGGTGCTTTGCCTGCAGATGGTCCTATGATTTTGCATCCCATCCTTCATCCACTCCCACCATGACTTTTATTCAGTGACTGAGTGGGGCAGGAGTATGAAAGCTTATCGCCCTTTTTTTGCAAAGGAACGTGGAGAAATGCAAATTTTGAGATCCATGTTATACTGTGGTCTTCTCCTGAAGGACTAGGCTGAAGTTAGGACTTTCCCTGAAAACACACCTTCTCTTGGCTCCTTCTCCTCCCTGCCCTGCCTCTCCATTTCCTTCCAATGCTCTCTTATTTTTGTTTTGTGTCGGCTTCTGAAGAACCCCACCTAAGGCAACCACAACCTTTTGATTGAGCATTTAGTGCAGCTCAGTCACATTAAATTATTTGATTCTCATAAGAACCCTTTTCAGTAAATCATGAACCATGGGCAACAGAAGAACACATTAGCCGATTTTTCCAAATAGCTAATAAATGTTGCAGCTGAGATTTGAACACAGACTCAAGCAGCTCTAAGACCCATTCTCTGAATGTGTAACATAGTTCTCTCAACAGAAAAAGTCTGTTACTAAGAGTCTATAGTTTTGTCATAAAACAGTAGCCAAGTTACTGGTTGACCGGCAGAACACCTGGAGTCGCATCACCCTAGTGCTTTGGTGTGGGCATTTAGGCAAGTGGCTTCATTTTTCTAAACATTAGTTTCTTTCTTTATAAAGAAGTGGGTGTGGCTATGTGCCAATATAGCTTTCTTTTCAAAAACAGATGGTAGGATGCATTTGGTCCATGGGTTGAACAGTGTCACCCTTTGTCCTACAGTGATTATGAGGCACAACCAGTGTATGAAATGACCTTTGTCTACCTTCAGAGCCTATATACTTTGCATTAATCTCTACTCTCTCCCTAACAGGTTTTGAGCTTAGAAAAAAACCCCAATAATACCCTGCTAGATGGTGGTTTTCAGTTACCAAGCTTTAAGGAGAATTCATAGCTTATCACCTTGCACAACAGCTTACTCAGGGGCAGATTCTTGAATTAGAGGCTTTGTGTCTGGAAAAACAGCAAAGCACTGTGCCTCAGACAGGCCTTGCATGCTTGGCCCTTGTGAATGAGGACAAGCATGACATCAGTATGCCAGATGTCCTCCGATTGCTCCTTGATACTCACTAGCCTGGACCATGAACCATGTCAATACTTTGGATTTACGCTGAGGATTCCAGAAGAGCTTCTCTCTAAATCACTCTCTATTTACCTCCAAGCAGGCAAGAAGCCTGGCACTACCCAAAGGTGAAGAAATCACTTAAAGCAGGACCCAGAGCGAGGAAAGAAGAATCTGGATGTGGCCAATGCCCGTCAGTAAAGCCACACTCCATTAGCATTGAAAGATAGCCCAATTATCCTCCATTTCAGCGTGCAGAAAAATGATGCCGCAGTGTGACCTCATACCATAAATCCCACACCCGTAAACACTCCCTATGCAATCAGTTGCTGCTCCAAATTGGTCTCATCTAAGGGAAACGGATAGTCAGTTCTATCTGTCACCTAGGGAGATAGAAGCACTTACAGAATGAGACCGTTCTCTGCTGCCTCAGCCACTTGTGGAGAGGAAGATGGGGTTCTAGTTTAGTGAATGTGCTGGCTCTCAACCTGTAATAAGGCACAACCTAGTGATGGAAAGACACCCAGCTTTTAGCCCATGAGCATGATTTTGCCAGCTCAAAAGGGTGAGTAAAAGTCCTGGAGTTCAAAATCAGGACGCCTGGTTTCTGTTTTTGTGTAGGACTTGGGCAACGGTACAGGGAGGAGTTCTGGACCCAGAGTCAGATGACTTGCTTCAAAGTTCTAGTTCTCACAGTGATCGGCAGGGTGGTCCTGTCCAAAGTCCCTTCCTGTGGCAGAGAAGGCTCTGTGTGCTCCCAAAGCCATTCTCTGCTCTTCCTGAGCACACCATTGGGCTAGATGTCCCAGCTCCTGGCAATTGGTCAGGCCATGTGGCTGAGTTCTGGTTAAGGGAATGTGGGTGAGAGGAAAGAAGGTCACTTCTAGGCCTGGATTCAAAAGAACCTCCCCTCATTCCTTCTGCCTTATTTAGAAGCATATGGGATCTTTCCAGGGACCTGGAAGACCTAAAGTAGCGGTTCTAACCTGTGGGTCGCGACCCCTTTGGTGAACAACCCTTTCACAGGGGTCGCCTAAGACCATCCTGCATATCAGTTATTTACATTACGATTCATAACAGTAGCAACATTACAGTTATGAAGTAGCAACGAAAATAATTTTATGGTTGGGTCACAAAATGAGGAACTATATTTAAAGGGCCAGAAGGTTGAGAACCACTGACCCAAAGGCTGATGAAGGAGCCAGGTTTCCTGAGTGTAGCAAAGCCTGTTTCGATCTCCCTATTCCTTCCACCACCCTCAGTTTACCAACCGGACCTTATATAAGTGGTTTAAGGCATTGAGATTGAAGGAGTGATCTACATAGTTAGACTATATAGTTAGTGTTAACATCTTAATAACAACAATGGTGATAGCAACAGCCTTACATTAAGATAGCATTGGACCCTCATGAGCTATCTCTTATGGTCTGCAAACGGTAACATTATAAGTTCCATTAGTGTTCCCATTTCAGAGTCGAAGCTGAGACAGAGTGGGACACCTTTTCTAATGTCACACAGTGAATGTGGCGGAACTGTGACTGGCTTGGAACCCCAGTTTCCTCTGCATAGTAAAGATGGTAATGATCCGCCCCATCTACCCAAAATGTTACCACGTGTGTCACGAGAGTTAGGATGTAGAGAGGCTGGAGGACTAAAAGCATCATATAAATGATAGATGCTGTTATTATTGATCTTTCTGAGCCTTGGTTTTTATAGCTATAACATTTGTTCCAGTTAATCACCATTTTTAACACAGTAACATGGAACATTTATGTGTTCCACAGAGGCAAGTGATGGTGACAATCCAACATTCCTTGCTATGTGAGTGGTATTTAGTGGCAATACGTGGAAGAGAGAGTGGGGAGCGTGAAAGATGCAGCAACAAGGAGGCACTTTAGGATTTTTCTCTTATCTCATTCTCTTCTCCTCTCCTCCCTCCAAAAAAATATCTCCTCTGGTCTGTAATTAGGCATGCTAGCACTAATTGCTAGGTGGCATTCTAAGTGAACCCGTCATTTCTCAAGTGGCTGATATAATGCTCAGGGTAGGCCAGGTCTCAGGACCTAAGAAAATGAGAAAATTCAGCTTTTATGGGTTTTTCTTTAAAGGAAAGATATAAAAGTATTCTAGAACATGTTAATTGATGCCGGGAGCCGGTCCATCCTTGCTGTTTCAAGGGACCTGGCATATATGGCATACGGTTCTTAATATGTTTGCTCACCTTCTTGGCGCTGTGTTTTAACCAAGGTCACCTCTCCGAGAAAGGTTGAATCCCCAGGTAGGGATTTTCCCCTGAAGTTAGGGAGGGAATAAAACCCCTCAACTAAGTGCCAGGCGGGTAACTAATCACTTTAACTATGAACAATCATGCTTAAGCTACATAATCTTTACTCCCTGGAATGGAGATAAGAAACGCCCTAACCTTTGGAATAGAAATTGACAGGATTAAAATCAACTGGTATAAATACAGATGTAACAAGACAGAAAGACACAGAAACTTAGAACACAGAACTCAGAACACAGAACTAAGGACACAGGACTTGGAAGACAGAACTCAGAAGAGAGCCAAGAACACAGAACCTACAAAGAACGTTCTCTAGAGACAGAAGAACTTCGCTGGCGAGAGCATGCCGGAGGATCCTGGACAGGGACTGGCCTCGGAGCCTGGAGGCAGAGCCTGGCAAGAGATCAACTGAACACTGTCTCCATGCCCTTCCTTCTTCGCCGACTCCGTCCACACCTATGGGGAACCCCTGGACCCGCTGGGGTTGGACCCCAGCAAATTGATACTGTTGTTTGATTCTGATATGATTCTCAGTTCACGCTATATCTTAAGACATAAAGAGATTGAAAAAAATCAGGTTTGATGACTTTACCATTTGGAAAAAGAAAACGTAAGTTATTATATCATATATCAGCTGGTTCTGAAGTTTAACTCAAACTCAACAGGGAAACATTTATGACAGATTTTTGGATTACATTTTTTTGCATGTCTGCCATCTAGTTTTAACTTGAACATTACAAGCTATGGAGTTCTGATGTGCTTCTGACTTGCAAAAATAATGTTTTATTTGGCCGGGTGGCCGACGTGGAAGTTTCTGGTTGACTAGGCTTCCAAGGAAACCGCCTCCGAGCCACCCGAGGCCAAGTCAAGTGGAGGTGGAGGCTCCGGGGATCCAGTAGAGTCGCTGCCGAGGCCGGGGCCTGTCTCTGATGATTGACAAGGGCGGACAGGCACTTCATCATGGGTGGCTTTTTCTCAAGTATATTTTCGAGTCTATTTGGAACACTGGAAATGAGGATTTTAATTTTGGGATTAGATGGAGCAGGAAAAAACCACAATTTTGTACAGATTACAGGTTAGAGAGGTTGTTACTACTATTCCTACCATTGGATTTAATCTTGAGACGGAAACATATAAGAACCTTAAATTTCAAGTCTGGGATTTAGGAGGACAGACCAGTATCAGGCCACACTGGAGATGTTATTATTCAAACACAGATGCCATCATTTATGTAGTAGACAGTTGTGACCGAGACCGAATTGGCATTTCCAAATCAGAGTTAGTTGCCATGTTGGAGGAAGAAGAGCTGAGAAAAGCCATTTTGGTGGTATTTGCAAATAAGCAGGACATGAAACAGGCTATGACTCCCTCAGAGATGGCAAATTCACTTGGGTTACCTGCCTTGAAGGACCAAAAGTGGCAAATATTCAAAACTTCAGCAACCAAAAGCACTGGCCTTGATGAGGCAGTGGAATGGTTAGGTGAAGCATTAAAGAACAGACAGTAATCCAATCACTTTTGCTCTTCTGAAATGAAGACCACATCCCATGTCCCTTTGGAAATAGTTAAGTGTGCTTCACACTACTAAATGTTAGAGCTGTGTGTGATTGTTGGCATATACTGAACTGACTACACATTTGTAATAAATATAAAAAATAAGTATTTGGTTGGAAGGATAGCTCACCATGATTGAACCAAATGACTGGTCTGTATGATGTAAAACATTCCTTCCTTGCTTTCTTGTATTATTAAGGTATATATTCTATTTGTGTGGAATCCTTATTCAAATACAGTCCTATTAAAGAATGCACTCTTGCCGAAACCGGTTTGGCTCAGTGGATAGAGCGTCAGCCTGCGGACTGAAAGGTCCCAGGTTCGATTCCGGTCAAGGGCATGTACCTGGGTTGCGGGCACATCCCCAGTGGGAGATGTGCAGGAGGCAGCTGATCGATGTTTCTCTCTCATCGATGTTTCTAACTCTCTATCTCTCTCCCTTCCTCTCTGTAAAAAATCAATAAAATATATTTAAAAAAATAAAAAAAGAATGCACTCTTATTGAGGGGGAAAATACACCCTATTTTTGAATGAGTGGTTGCAGATTATTTGTATAAACACTAATAAATACCTTAGCTCAGATTTTTCCCCCTCTAAAATGAATTAAATTTTTCCAAAAATTAGACTCAGTAGGGTAGTCTAGGAACATAGTGTGAGTAATATAGTTTTCATTTGCTCAGTAACCACTTTATTTAAACTGTTTCATTTAAAAGCTTTTGGTTATAGGCATGAAGTTAAAATAATTATTTTGATACTTAACTTCACTGATGTATCTCTAATTGTTATTTTATAGTACTTTATAGTTGAAAAAATTCTATGTATATTGATACCTAGTCATTTTTTACAAGAACCCTGTGATGTAGATAGGACAGGTTGTAATGTAATGTTTTCATTTTATGGATATGTTGAATCTTGGGTTGATAGTTTGGCATGCCCAACTGCTAGTAAGCTGGGAGCTGGGCTCAGAGTGAGACTTCAGGGTCAGAAGCTTGTCCCATGAACTACACCATATGTAAGTTCAAATGATATAACTCCCTACATAAAATTATGCTAACTGAAGTAGACTGTACATTTAAAATAATGCCTGTAAATGTATCTGTCCATACTAGTAGAGGTAGTAAAAACAGTCCTAAATGATTATATTTGATGAATTCACAACATATTTTTAAAATATCACTTTGAAGGAAATGAAGATATATTTTAAGAAGCATTGTAAAAAAAAGTTTTATTTACCTCAGAGAGTGACATCCCATAGAGTGTAACATTGGCATCAGGGAATTCCTTTCTTTCTTTTTAAGTATATTTTATTGATTTTTTTTTTCCAGAGAGGAAGGGATAGGGGTAGAGAGTTAGAAACATCGATGAGAGAGAAACATTGATCAGCTGCCCCCTGCACACCCCTCACTAGGGATGTGCCTGCAACTGAGGTACATGCCCTTGACCGGAATCGAACCTGGGAAGCTTCAGTCCACAGGCTGACGCTCTATCCACTGAGCCAAACCAGCCAGGGCAAGGGAATTTCTTACACATACACAATGTGGTTCTGCTTGGCATTAAGAAAGATGTAGAAACTTTGAGGTTGTGTTCCTGCATGACAATTGCTTAGAATTACAGAATGTTTCACCCTAGATAGGCCCTGTACTCCCCACTTTGCCACAGTCTCTATCACTCTGTATTGCCTCTCAGCATGGTAGCCAAGTGTCAGTTCCCGTCTAACCCCTTCCATCTTGACTATTTGCCTCCTTTACAACAATATTCTGCTCCCTGTACTGAATTCACTACCTCTGTTTTTTAATGTAGCTTTTGTTGGGAAACAATATTTGCTACTATGAATAAAATTAGACCTTTCTCCTTCCTGTTGTTCTGAAGCATAGAGAGTGAACCACTCATTCTGCCATTAAGTCAGCCTTTCCAATGTCTGTTCAGATACTACTTGTTTAGCATTAAAATCCTCCCTTACCACTCCTTCTCTTTTTGAATATCCTTTTATTTAAACTCATCTTTAAACTCTTCCAGGAAGTCTTCCATAGTCTCAACCACCTCAACAGACAGGGCTGTTTTTTCTTTAACTCTTTGCATACAGCACTCTCTGTTCATTCCTGTCAAAGAAGTTATCTTTGCAATTATTGATTTACTTGTTTATTCCACTGAAATATAAACTTGGAAAAATTATCACCCCTCTGTATATGTCATACTCTATCCAGTTGTCATGCCTTTGTATATGCTGTTTCCTCTTCCTAGAATACCCTTTCTTATTTACAGCACTCTTATTTGGCACAACTAAATGCTAGGCATCTCTTAGAGCTTCTCAAGCATTGCGTTTTTAGTGAAACTTTCTATGGAACCTTCATACAGGCTTGATTCCCCTAACCTACACTCCCATAATGCAATTCTAGACATAGTACCTATCACAGTATGCTCTACCTCTCACACAAGAATGTCAGGAGGCTCTTGATGTAAAGAGAATTAAGTAGTATGCCTGGTATATAATTGAATATATATATATGTATATATATACATATATATATATATACATATATATATATATATATATATATATATATATATATATATATGCACACACACACATACACACATACTAAAGGCCTGGTGGACAGATTCATGCACCGGTGGGGTCCCTCAGCCTGGCCTGTGGGGATCAGGCTGAAACTGGCTCTCCGACATCCCCTGAGGGGTCCTGGATTGTGAGAGGACAGTTCTCGGGTGATGCACCTTGCAATCAGACTCCCTCCTTTCTGGTTTCAGGTGTGTCACCTGAGAACTGCAGCTGCCAAGTCACTGCAGCTCAGCAGCTCCTGCATTGAGCATCTCCCCCCTGGTGCTCAGTGCATGTCATAGCTACTAGTCAGACGGTCAAACGGTCAGATGGTCCCTTAGGGTTTTATACACACACACACACACACACACACACACACACACACACACACATTCACACATGAAAAGAAAAAAGAAGGAAGGAGGAAATTCCTTTGTGACAGAGTAGACTGATATCCAAGTTCTAGTGTTACCCTGTACTTTCTTCCTTTCCATTCTAAGTCCAGCTGGGCTACTGCTCATTGCTCATGGAATACCATTGATATGACCTGCCTGCTTTCCTACCTCGATTGTCTAGTAATTTCTTATGAAACTATTATGTAGTATTTTATTGGGTCAGGCAACTTCTCAGTGGCTTTTCTTATTGCTTGAGTCTCCCTATCTTGCATTTGGAAAGGTCCTAGGTACAAGTCTATAGTTCTGTTGTGTAATTTGGTGTTATGTATCCCTTCTTGTTCTCCATCATATCACCCATCTTTTATCAGAATGGTATCTGTAATCATTAAGGCTCTTTTGAAAGCCAGTAACAAAAAATCCATTTTGGATAAGCTTAAACCAAAAAACAAAAATTTAAAAAAATTAGATGTCCACCCAGATGTCATACAGGACAACTATGTCATAGAAGGGACAGGTTTTCAACTGAACCTAAGGGACAATCACACTAAAAAGCTTTGAAGTCATCATGACATGCTCTTTACCTTAATATCTTCATCTAACAGCTCAAACTAATCAACTTAATGCCCTAGGTCCCAAGCCTAACATTCCCAGGAGAGAGCCCTGAGCAGTTTGATGATGGTTTCTTTTCCTTAGAACCATCAACTCCAGTTGAGAGGAAGTCACACTTTTTACAAAGCACTGCTTCTGTGGTTGACATGTGGGAAGTGGAGGAAGGGCCAGAAAAGCAGTGTGGCCAGTCTATTCCTTGGCTAGACATTTGGGAATTGGAATCTATTTAATTGACAGTTGCTTATTAATATCTACCATATCTAGATACTAAAAAATGCAGTAATTAATAAACTAGATTGGATCACTCCTATGGTGAAATCAACATTTTTTCCATTCATCAAAAATAATTAGTGGACACCTACTATGTACAGAGACTGTGCTGGGAACTATGATGAGGTGAAAGCAAAAGATAGGGTGTTTGAACAAGTAAGTGTTAGATAGAATTGGCCAGTCTAGTCATTTTTTTCAGACATTCACTGAGTATATTGCACATGCCATTGTGTTAGACTGGATTCTGAAGGTATAGAGATGAATGAGAAACTGTTGTGGTTATTAAGATGTTCACAGACTGGAACGGGAGCCTGACATCTAAACAGTTCATTTCAACCCAGGATAATTCAATATTTTCTGACAAAACTCTAGAAAAGTGGAGAAACCTACATGAAGCAAAACTGTTTTAGAAGAATCCAGGAAAGAGAGAGAGGGTATAGTTGGCAAAAAAAAAAAGTCTAAATATAAAGAAGAAATCTAGTCCCAATGGATGTAGCTGGAACAAAGATGAAAGCAGAGGGTACAGGATAGATTTAGAACATGGGGACAGTCAGTCAGGAATTTTAATATAGATGTAGACGATAAACCCATAAATGTAGGTAGGACTAGATAATGGCATGTTAATAAGTTAAAATTTTTTTGTTTAACCGCAAGAAGTAACTGAATGTTTCTGAGCAGGCAATACCTTTTTAAGTGGTTACCTTACAGGTGGGCTACTTCTTGGTGTTCCTGCTGGTGGAGTGGGTTGGTATTATTTGGGGGATGGAAAGAGGCAAGGATCTGCTTAAAAAATCCTGTAATGGAGATTATCTTCCCCTTTAATTTCTGTTATATTTTTATAGCTCTTGAGGGACTGAACTTATATTGCAGCTCTTCATGTTATCGTGTTTCCAATGAAATTACAAGGTCTTTGAAAATAGGAGTGTTGTTCCTTTTTGCATTCCCTAAAGCCTAACACAAAGTCCTGTTTAAAATGGGTTCTAAATGAATATTGAACGGATGCAAAATTTGATAGAAGAATGAATGAGTGAAAGAATGAATGGTTCCAAGAGAGGAATTTAGATTTCCCATCGATGAGTGTCCTTGCATTTGTTCACATCTTGAGCACCCTAGGGAGACCATGCATCACCGTACAAACCTTGGCTGTTACTTTCTAAATGTTGGAACTGTACACGTTACTCTATTTCCTGAGCCTCTAGTTGTTTTTTTTCCCCTGCTGAAATGGGGCTAGTAATTCTCACTATCTCTCAGTGGTAGTGTGAAAAGGAGAAGAAACACCGTGTATAAAGCACTTAGCTTGTTACTAGGACAAAGAGAGAACCATTAAGCGGTAAGGTTAGTATGTTTTCAATAGCCTACTGGTGATAGACAGGGCTGAAAATGGACTCTTGCCTTTTCCCGTCCTTTTATTTAGTCAGTCATGCAGTTCATGTTTGGTCAGAAATATTTGTAAATGCCCATTATTGGGCACGGAAGGCACAGAGTGAAAAAGATCCACTACATCACGCTGCAAGAACTCCCCATATAATGCAGAAAACTGGGAAGTGACTATGCATTTACATCACCATGGGATTTGTGCTACGAAAGGGAAATGCATTTGGAAGATGCACTGTTTGAGCACACCTGCAGGAGGAGAGCAGGTAGGGCGAGTTCAAGGAACTGTCAGTAATTCATTTGGCTAGAGCTTCAAGGGCAAGGAAGTCCTCATGAGGCTGCAGAAATGAGCTAAGTCAAGCCATGATAGACTTGTCAGTCTGTCCCGACTTTGAGAAGCGATTCCTAAACTCCCTACTGTTCATCCACTCCAACCCCAAATATCTCTGCTTAAGGCTAGCTCTTTAGTTTCCTTTCCGACTCTGCCAAGTCGCCCATGTCTTAGGAAGTCCTGGGATTCTCAGAAAGGAAGGCGGCACAGCAGGCTGCCCTTTGCTGGAATCCAGGCTGCCTCTAGGCTTATCTTTTCAGCAGGAGCAAGGATCCAGCCAGGGTTGACTTGAGTCAGCTTGCCAAATTCATTCTGCACACGTGTTCCCTGAGAGCTGACTAAGAAGGCCTTGCTGGTGGTGTTAAAAATCAATATTTTTCAATCTGTTTGGATACGGGAGGTCTGGTGCTGGCTGTGCAAGGAGAATTTGAATGGAACAAAAGAATCAGAGGCACCGACAGGTTTCACAGAGCACTGAGAGTCTTTGAAAATTAAAGTTCTGTTTTTGTTTTTCTCCCCAGAGTTTTGTTTTAGTTCCCTGAACAATACCATCATTGTCTGTCATTAAGGACAGGAAAGACAGGGCTGCATTGCTGTGTTTCATGGTCCATCTTACCCTCCGCGATGTCACAGTGTAACCGGTTTGGCACAGGGCTCTTCCATTCATGCTTTCCTTCTTTGGAGTGCTAGCTGGGAAAACATTTTTTTTTTTCCTCTAGAGCAGTGATTCTCAACCTGTGGGTCGCGACCCATTTGGGGGTCGAACGACCCTTTCACAGGAGTCGCCTAAGACCATCGGAAAACAAATATATAATTACATATTGTTTTTGTGATGAATCATTATGCTTTACTTATGTTCAATTTGTAACAATGAAATGGGGGGTCACCACAACATGAGGGACTGTATTAAAGCATTAGGAAGGTTGAGAACCACTGCTCTAGAGTTTGTAAAGTAAGCCAAACATGACTGGGCCAGAGGGAGGGGGGGGAAGGAAAAGAAATTACTTCATCAGCCTCACTCTCTGAACCTGCTGGGAAGAGATGAAAAACAAAGTCCAAGTTAGGAGACATCCAGTCTGATGCTTTCCCTGAGAAGTGGGCATCGTCCTCTGGTGGGTCACACTGATTCTGCTCTGGCCACAGTAGTTGCCTTTGACATAAATGTCAACTGACATTTATTTCCGGAATGGGTCTTGCCATTTGTCTCTGGCCACCCAGTTTCAGGATTTTAAAATATGCCTGAAATAAGGTTGGATACACCAATGCTCGGCTTTTCCCTTCTGCATTACCTAGAGCCATGAGGACAACCTCTGCTGGGAGCCCACGATCTGGCTGAGACACGCCAAAAAGTAAAGTGTGTCTTCCCAGGTGGTAACTAGTCAATCTGACAAGGGCCATGGATATATTTGTTTGGAACTTGACCTCTGCCAGGAGCTTTACCTACACAAGGTTACTTAATTCTCACTACCATCCAATAAAGCATGTGCTATTATTCCTCTTTTATGGGATGATAAACATGGCTCAGAGAGGCCAGTGATCTGTAAATAATCACAAGCCAGTGCATGGGGAGATGGATTTAAATCTAGATTTATTGGTTCCTCTTTTTCCGGAACACGCCAGCGCCTTTCCTCCCTCTTTCATCCTCAAAGTACATTTTCTCTCTCTCTCTCTATCTCTCTCTTTCTCTCTCTCCCTCCCTCCCCCTCCACCTCTAAGGGCCCTTTTTTGTTTGTTTTTTTGCCTCTGTAACTTGTTTTCTGGGGCCATTTCTTCTACAGCTCACTTCCTCTACTTCTGTGACTTTCTAAATAAGAGTTTCCTTATAGTTTGAGTCTTGACTCTGAATACTTTCTTAGCCAGAGCCCAAGTACTGAGGTTGCTGAACTGAGGTCTAACATCTGGTGGCACTTCGCCACCAACATTTGGGCAAAAAGGTAGATAATTTGGTTTGTATTCTCACCAGTGCTTTCTGGGACTGATGGCCTTCTCCATGTATCTGTAGGCAGGAAAATTCAGAATCTGCAAAAGAAATGTCAACACACTGGTGGGCTGCTGAGGGGAACGCTACCATGGATATAAACCAAGGCTCATCTCTATTTACATTTTTCTAGTTCTCACAAACATTTCTGGAATGAGTCCCGTTTTAATAAATAAGCCAGTGATTTCTCTTCAGTGCTCAAATACACTGGATGAAGATTTTGAATCTGTTAGCAACTTGAGAGTGTTGAAATTTAGATTTTGATTACCAGAATGGGCTTTGGGGCACAAACAGATTTAGGCTCCATCTCTATATCAGCATTTTCTTGCTGTGTTTTGCTGGGCAAGTTTCTGCATATCTCCCAGTCTCCAGTTCCTCAGAATGCTGATAAGATTACTTTTCACGCAGTTATTTTGATGATTTAATGTGATAATGATGTAGGTGCTTGTAATAGTAACTATTATTATTAGCTTGAAATCAGAACATTTGAGCTCTGATTCTGGTTCTTTTATTTGCTTAGTTACTAATTTTTATAGTCCTAACCTAATGCAAAACCAATGTAAAAAAATACCTGAAAAGACAGGACAAAACAATAAATAAAAACAATGTCATAAAATAAGAGAGTTTGAGTTATTTCCTAAATATCTTCCTACCAAAGTATTCCTTCTTTTAGTCTTCATCTACTACTTGAACTACATTTATTAATGTTTAATTTATTTTTCTATTTTAAATTATCTGAGCATGCAGCACAAACAATAGGTTTTAAGCCCACAATAGGAAGACTAAACAGAAACAAAGCAGTAGTAAATCTTATTTTATTTTATTAAATATATTTTTGTTGATTTCAGAGAGGAAGAGAGGAGAGATAGAAACATCAATGATGAGAGAGAATCATTGACTGGCTGCCTCCTGCACGCCCCCCACTGGGGATCAAGCCCACAACCGGGCATGTACCCTTGACTGGAATTGAATCCAGGACCTTCCAGTCCGCAGTCCAATGCTTTATCCACTGAGCCAAACCAGCTAGGGCAGTAGTAAATCTTATTAATGACTCCATGTTTTCATTAACACATTAGGCTTTGTCTTGTATAAATATTCAATTTCCAATGGCTTTTTAAAAATATATATCTACAATACCTTAAGAATCCCCATGGATTCATTCTTGGATCCCAGGAGATTTGAGAACTTCAGGTTTGGCATTAATGGCCTTGTCTAAAGTCCCTGCAGCCATATTAGGTCTTCAAAACCCTGGTCTGTCCTTAAATATTAAGGTTGTTTTCCCCTATTTTTTTCTTTAACTTTCTTTCTAATTTCTGCTTAACTGATTCACCATCGTGTACCACGATTTTCCCCTCGTTTTTAATGACATGCACTTTGAGGGCAAGGATGTCACTCTGGAGCCTTGTTCCTCAAAGTGGGGTCTGGGGACCAGCAGCATCAGCACCGCCTGGCAGCTGGTGACACGCTGCATGTTAGACCCCACTCCGGACTAAACCTGAATCTGTAACTTAACAAGATCCCCACGTGGTCTGCACAGGCATTCAGTTTGAGCAGCTCTCCATTAGAACCTACATCAGAGCTGAGCATGGAACAGGTCCCTGGGAAACTCAAATTCCTGACCTGTTGCCTTGCACAAGCCATTGAACTTCTGTGGGCCCCAGTAAAATAAGGATAAAAGTGCTCGCTTGTCTTACCTGGAAGTTTTGTTGTTCGTTTCTAGGAAACAATCAATCATCAAGTATTTCGTAAGCTTGTTAACTGATCTACATATTGTTTCATAATTATTGCGGAACACTAAGCATCAGGATGAAAAGCAGACCTTAAACATTCTTTTTACAATTCAGAAAGCACTTAAAAATCACATCACCAGTCCCCTGCCTTTCCCTTGGGGATTGTAAATCCCTCCTTCTCAGTTGTATCCAGATTGAATTAGAGTGATCGGTTTACCCGCCTGCCTCCTCTTGTGATCTATTAATTCCTTGACAACAGTGATGTGGACACCATATTTGGCTCACCTCTGCTTTCTCGCCTTCCTTCTCTGCTCCTTCACCTCCTCCCAGTGCCTAGAACAGAGCCGGCCCTCCATACGTGCTCATCGACGGAGAAAACATATGTAATACTACTCGACAGCATCCCTCTGAAAAGCAAAACGCAGCCAGTGCAGTGGGTACCTGCAGCACCTGTTTAATAGGGTTGTTAGGAGAACCAAATGAGACTGGGCATGCGGTGGCCCTATGTGAGCTGTAAAACACTGGATAAAAATGAGAGAGTATTATTAGGCATATGGAGTCTGGCAGGGTCTTACAGATGGCAGTCACCTGTTGTTAGGAAAACTGTCTTTAGCCAGAGCCCAAACGGTAGTGACTTCAGAGGCTCTTGAGGTGGTGAATTATTGGCTGTTGCCTCTGCTCCATCCTGCGCCAGACTGTTCATTTGCCACCTGGGCTGGGTCTCCGGTTGCGCTGGGGGAGCTCGGCCACCTTGTTATGCTGGTGTGCACACCCTGCTTTCAGGAGCTGTGGGTGGCCCTCTGGGCACGCTGCATTTGGTTGGCAAGGACGCTGGTCTGTGCCATGTGCTTGCTGCGTTTACATGTTGTGTTGCTTCATTAGGGAGACTGGCTCAGACTGTTTTGCTAAAAAGCAATAAGGGCCGCACTGGGACAACATACTTGAATAGACATTTATTTTCTTACAGGGCAAATCAATGAGTAATTTTCTGGTTTGAATGCTATATTTAACACTGTCGGGGGAAATGCTCTCAGGCATGTTCTATTCCAAGGTGGCCTTATAAAAGAGATGGTAAAAGTATATATTATTTAAGATTTCTAGAATGTACTTTTTTTTTCTTAAACATGTCCAGGGTGCAGTTGCTCCCCACACCCTGATCCTGATGGGCAGCCCTCTCAGAAGTGGGCCATGTGCTCATGCAGGTCAGCTTTCTTTGAATGCTGTGAAAGAAGCAAGCAGACAGGCTTTCCCCTAAATCAAATCCCAAAGCCAGGCTCTATCCTCTACAGCAGTGGTTCTCAACCTTCCTAATGCCGCGACCCTTTAATATAGTTCCTCATGTTGTAGTGACCCCAACCATAAAATTATTTTCGTTGCTACTTCATAACTGTAATGTTGCTACTGTTATGAATCGTAATGTAAATATCTGATATGCAGGATGGTCTTAGGCGACCCCTGTGAAAGGGTCGTTCGACCCCCAAAGGGGTCATGACCCACAAGTTGAGAACCACTGCTCTACAGTGTATCAAAGGCAAGGATGGAAAGACACTCCACCTGCCCCTAATTGTCCCACTTCTCAAAGCAAAGGAGAGACGTGGATCAGGGAGTCTGTGTGTGACCAATGCCTTGTGTTGTCAGAAACAGTGGAACAGCCCAGTTGGCTTGATTCCCTTCCAGCAACCGAGTCACTTCAATTTGTGAGCTAAGAGGTCTTAAGCTTCAATGTCTTATTTACTTATTATTGACATTATTACAGATGTTCCCTCCCACCCTCTTTCCCACCTCCACCCACTCCCCCCCCCCCATGTCTTTTTTTAATTTTCAACTTTTGTTCCAACATCCCAAAACTGGAACCTTTCACTCAACTTCATCAAAGTACAGAGGAGGAAAAAAAGAAGGCTCAGAGAGGTTAGGTAACCCATTTAAAGTCACACAGTGTTATCAAAGCTGGGGTGACATCCTCTCCTGGTGAATGAGCCCCATTGTCCTCATAGAGAAATAGCAGAATTCATGTATGCTGGGAGGGCACTGTTATTTTCATTGACAGAACCAAAGTCTGAGGCCAATTTGTAGCTGTGGAACGTCGGGAGAGCCTAGATATTTTTGAAGACCTTTAATATGAGTTATTCTCATCTATAAAATGAAGACACCAGTCATGATCTATTACAGGTTTTTGTGTGCATTTAAGATCATGTTTGTGAAGTCTTGGTAACCTGCAGGAATGTTGTGGAGCTATAGAGACTTACAAACAGATCCTTCCCATTCTGACATGTTCAAATTGTGAGATGTACACGCTCATTACATATTAGGAAGCATCCAGATGTTACATTCACCATGAAAACTTGGAGAATATGGCCATCTCACGTTAAGACTGAGCTTTTCTTACACTGAGTTTAGCAACATCGTGTTTAACACCGACTTTAGAAACTCTTTAAGACTGTTTTCACAGGAAGGTCCAACAGCCGCCCCTCTGACTGGGTGAACTGTGAATATCTGAACAGGGAATGGTGGTTTTTCCCTAGAGACAATGGGTCATTCATCAGATTTCATGGGAATCTGTTCTTTGTAGCATATTCACACTGGCAGTAGCTTCACCTTGTGCAAGATGACATGCTACAGGTCCAAGCACCTGAGCTACGAAAACCAGTGTTGTTCTGCCTCCCTGGGCAGTGCACTGACTTGCTCAGGCTACTGGATTTATATGTGATCTGATTTCCCGGCACTTCCTGGAGCTTAGCGACTCTCTCTGTGCAGTTCTCACAGTCAGCTGTAGGTGGCGATGTTGCACCGAGAACCTCCTCCGCAGAGGCAGTGGCAGGCAGAGGAGCATCTGCTGAGGCTCAACTCTGTGAATCCTGTTCTAAGTACCTCTGGTTGGTCATAACCCAGCAGTTCTGCTCCTGGGCCCCCTGCCTACCCATCATTCGCCACCTCTACAAGCCGGGAAGGAGGCTGTCTCCCTCCCTCCTCCCTCCTCCCTCCTCCCCTTTTCTTTACAGTAGCCTGTGATTAATGGCAGCACCAGTGAACAAGTGAGAGGGAGAAGGTACTTGTGTAATGGAACAGCAGCCAGATTAAATGCAAGCGGGCGCCGGACCTCTTTAGCAAGAGAGCATCCTTGCACATTTGTTTTCCCTTTTCTTCCCTAGCAGCCCCCTCCTCAGAGCGCAGGCAGGCTCAGCGACTTCATTAATCAAGGCGCTTTGCAGGGGCTGATGAATTTTAACAGCAAATTGTCTCTTACAATCCTTTGCTGTCATGTATCCCCGCGCACTGGTTATTTCATCCTCGCCAATTAGTCAAGGCAGCCGCAAAAGCCACCCTGGAGTTTATTAGCAGGAAACAGGTTTTCTTGATCCCCCGGGGGACGAGCTTTCTCTGTTATTTCAAATGTGAAGAGTCCCCTTGCCTTTGTGTTTTGGTTTTGGGACACACCTAAGTCGCTTCTTATCGTCCTCTCTTTCTAAGATCATTTATCAGACTTTTCTCAAATCTTACTGCCTTTCCTTACTGTAAGGACTGGAGTACCTTGAATGGAAGGTTGATGGAAACAAACCTGGGTTAAGACGCCCCTTTACCTACAACGGTTCCGAAACTTGTCTGCATATGGAAATTATTTAGAGAGGATTTTATTTTTTATTTTTATGGTTGACAGTATTACAGACGTCCCCATTCCCTCTCCTTTTGCCCCTCTCTACCCAGCACCCCAGCTTCTCCCCCAGGCCTTCACTGCCCTATTATCTGTGTCCATGGGCTATGCATATATGCATATATGTTCTTTGATTATTCTCGTCCCATCCCTCCCACTCTCCTCCCTGCCCCTCTGAGATCTGTTAGTCTGTTCCCAGTATTCGTGCCTCTGGACCTGTTTTGTTTCTCAGTTTATTTTAAAAAGCACCCCTGCTCTCAAGCCATATCAAAGGCAAGTTATGGCAATTTCTGGAGCTGTAGTGTGGGCATGGATATTTTAAATTTTCCTCATGTCATTTTGTAGCCTGGATTGACATCTGCTTCAAAAGTTCCTTGATCACCTGGAGTTCATTTATAAAATGAGAGACTTCTGTCACTGATTTTTATGGTGATAGCATAATCCTCTTTAAGTTCCAAAAGAAGGATTTTGAGGAGCTGCACTGGCTGAAGCAAGAACATGTCTGTGGGGCTTCTGAGCTGCTGTAGTGATGCTGTGGACTCTTTCCCCAACAGCTTTGGTGGCCAGATATTTGCATAATTCACTTCCTTTGGTCTTCTTTGCATTCATTCTATCATTTCAACAAACATCTATGGAACATTTTCCTCTGAGCCAGATTAAATCTCTGCCATCATGGATCTTAGCATTCAACAAATACACAAATTATATTCTATTATGCCGGAAGCCAGTCCATCCTTGCTGCTTGACACGGTTGCTGCAGGGAAGAAACATCTGCATAGCATATGTTTCAAGGGACCTGGTGTATATGGCATACTGTTCTTAATATGTTTGTTCCCCTTCTTGGCACTATGTGTTTTAACCAAGGTCACCTCTCTGAGAAAGGTTGTTTCCCCAGGTAGGGATTTTTCCCTAAAGTTAGGGAGGGAATAAAACCCCTTAACTAAGCCAGGCAGGTAGTTAATCACTTTAACTACGAACAATCACTCTTAAACTACATAATCTTTACTCCCTGGAATGGAGATAAGAAATGCCCTAACCTTTGGAATAGAAATTGATAGGATTAAAATCAACTGGTATAAATACAGATGTAACAAGGCAATAAAACACAGAACCTGGCTGGAGAACCTAGACAGAACTTGTCTGGACATACTGGCTAGAGATCCTGGCTAGGCTGCTGATCAACTGAACGCTGTCTCCGTGTCATTCCTTCTTCGCTGACTCCGTCCACACCTTCGGGGACCCCTGGACCTGCTGGGGTTGGGCCCCAACACTATTACAATAAGCACTGTCAAAAAAAATTCAGGGTGCCCTAAGAGCATTTCATGGAGAGACCAAATCTAGCCTGCTAGTCACAGATGGCTCCCCCAGGAAGTGACATATACAAGGATACCTAAGAGTTGATAGGAATTAGCCTGGAGGTGTAACCAGACAGGTCCAGGCTGCCTGTCACTACTTGAGCCAATTCAGCAGAGATGGGGTTGAATCATATATGAACATTTATTCCAATAATGCTGGCAGTATGGGGGAGCAGCATGTCATCCACAACATCTGCTCTGCTGCCCCACCATAAACCAGCTGCTTATATTAGGTAGAAGGATGAAGATTACATGGGGAAGTAGGCAAAAGGGATAAGAATGGGTATGCAAAGTAGGCAGTTTACAGGTATTGCAGACTGGTTGCAAAGGCCTACAGCAGCGGTTCTCAACCTGTGGGTCGCGACCCTTTGGGGGTCAAACGACCCTTTCACAGGGGTCGCCTAAGACCATCGGAAAACACATGTATAATTACATATTGATTTTGTGATTAATCACTATGCTTTAATTATGTTCAATTTGTAACAATGAAAATACATCCTGCATATCAGATATTTACATGACGATTCATAACAGTAGCAAAATTACAGTTATAAAGTAGCAATGAAAATAATTTTATGGTTGGGGGTCACCACAACATGAGGAACTGTATTAAAGGGTCACGGCATTAGGAAGGTTGAGAACCACTGGCCTCCAGGTATGCAAAGGGCTGGGGTTTTCAAAGGGCTGGCACTTCCGGTTTCTGCAACAAAGTTGTTAATCTTTCCATGATAACCGGCAGCTCCCCTGATGTGGAGGATGGACGCATTTCCAGGTGAGCTCCCAGGTCCCAGCCAGGTTAGCATGTACTTTCTTTAATCGGAACAAAACAATCAGTTAACAGAGCATGATTAATATTTCTTATAATTATAGCTGGTCCCCAATATTCCATTTCTGCCCCTAACAGTGGGAGGTGGGATGGGGAGAGGGAATGGGTTAAGGAGGAAGGAATAATCTGTGCAAAAGGCCAGCAGAAAGGAGGTTCATTATAGGTATTGAAAGTGGGGTCTGAGGCTAAAAGGGAGAGAGACCAGATTACATGGGGCTTTGCAGGTCATTTTTGGGACTTCATTTGAAAGTTAACAGGAGCTATCACATAATTTTAAGAAGAGTTAAATGCTTAAACTAGTGCTTTTAAAACTGTTACTTTATGAAAATTACCAAAATGGCAAAGAAATAACCTCAAAAACATAAAAGCAACAGTGGTAAGAATGGATAAAATCAACTTTTCCAGAATTTAACCAAAGGCTTACAAAATTGTGAGACTGTTTATTTAAGAAAAATGATTGGCGCCAAGTTAGAACAATGAGTTTGCAGTACTTGAATGTGCCCTATTCCAGTCTCCCACTCCCCAGCTCACCAATGGTTGTGAAAACTAGCAGCCTTGAGAGCCTGATAGCTAAGGAATCCAGATGCCTAGCAGCCACTGCAGGGGCACACAGGGTTTGGAGCCTCGCAAAAAGCCCTCCTCTCCAAGGCATTGTCACTATTTGACCTACCCGGCAGCTTCCTGCAAAAACTGCATCTGATCCAGAGATTGCTCTGTGGGCATTGGATGACAATCATTGGCAACTGTTTAACATCACCAATGTCTAAGGCAGTGCTGCCAGTTGAGGCAAACAAGAGACAGGACAAATAAAGGAGAATCTTGGGATTGAGATATCTACAAGGGCCTTCAGAAAGCTCTGATGTATTCCTGGGGATTTATAAGGCCATGCCCATGTACAGGGCTGTTTACGTATTCAAAAAAGACCTAAGAAGGCCCTAATTTTTCACCTCTGGCGGACTTTGAGGGTCAGTTCAAGCAGGAAGTAAAGGCTGAGGCACGTGCAGACTTTTAGAGTGCTGAAGATGTGCCCTAGAACACACACAGAGCCCTATAGCAGAGGTAGGGGGCTTTTATTTCAAGGAATTTAAGAAAATCTTTGTCTAATCATTAGCTGACCATTGAGCTAACCAAGCAGATACTTTAGTCAGTGGTTAGACATAACAAGGAATACGGAATTTGCAGAATTACATCAAGGAATTTATTAAACAAATGGCGGCAGCAGCAACAACAACATAATGCAACAGCATAAAACCTGCAGGGGGTGGGGTTCCCACAGTTGCCACAGTATATAATTTATAATGTCCACTTTTAAGCCAAACATTTAGAAGACATGCAAGGAAACAGGAAAGTGTGGCCTATACATGGGAAAAGAAGCAGTCAGTAGAAACTGTCCCTGAGGAAGTCCAGAAGTTAGACTTACTCGAAGACTTTACATAACTATTATGAATATATGTACAAAGAACTAAAGGAAGCCATGTTTAAAGAATTAAGGAACATGTAAGAACAATGTATCTCCAAGTAGAGACAGTCAATGAAATGAGGGAAAATATTTAAAAGAACGAAATAGATATTCTGGAGGTGAAAGTATAATAATTGAAGTGAAAAAACAACAACAGCACCACTAAATGATTTCAATAGCAGATTTTGCTATCAGAGAAATTAGGGTATCCTCTTTCCCAGTGGGTGCTGGGGGTGAGGTCCTTATGATATCTCAAGAAAAAGAAATTTCTCAGATGTGCCTGGGAGGATGAGTGATTTTTATTTGCATAGAATTATACCCCTGTGTTTCCCAAGTCCCATTTCAGTCGTAGAAGTGTGGCAGGGGCTTTCAGTAAGGCTAAAAGCAAAGCCAGTGTCCGGAGTTTCTGTTCCATGTTGCAGCTGGGTACAGTCCAGCATGCGGCTAGGTACATTCCATTAGTCCGTTGAGTGGAGGGGTCTTCGTGGGCCACGTGGGTGAATGCCAGGAAGCAGGAGCGAGAGAGCCCTGAAAGCCAGGAGTCAAGCTCAGCATGCCAAGAGAGAGAACTCCTTTGTTCAAGGAATTAAGTATCCCAAATTTCTGCATGCTTGCAGTGGCTACTCCCCACTCAGGCCAATAACCCATTCCCTGGTGTGACTGACAGCAAGCATCTTTCCTATGTCCCCCCAATTTTATTGGACACGCATCTATTCTCCTCCCTCTCCTGTACCTTCCCCAGTGATCTGCGGGGAACAGACCCATGGCTCCCTGGGAAAGTTGCCCAAATGACATGCCTATAATATTTGGCCTTCGCCCTTTCCTCCTTTTCTATTAAATAACTAAGTCAGTTACAACAGTATCAATTTGACCCGGTAGAAGAAAGATTCAGTCAACTGAGATTATATATTCTGAAGATCAAATAGAAAAAAATAATGAAAAAGAATCCCAGAACCTTGAAGACTGTGGAACACACCATCAAGCATACAAACATGTGCATAACAGTAATCCAAGAAGGGGAGAAGACAAAGGGGTGGGCAGAAAGGAGATTTGAATAATTCACAGAAATGTCCTAAATTTGATGGGAAAAATCAATTTATGCATTCAAAAAGTTCATGATCTCCAAGTAGGCTGTACTCAAAGAGCTCCACACCTAGACATCATATTCAAATTGCTAAAAGCCAAAGACAAGACAAGCACCTGAAGCAATAAGAGCAAAACTCATCGCATGCAAAGGTTCTTGAATAAGACGAAAGTTGGCTTCTCATCAGAAACCATGAAGACCAAAGCAAAATCCATATGGATTTTTGGTTGGAATTTTTATCTTTCAGCACCTTGAATACATCATCTACTGCTTTGGCCAACTGGATGGGACCTTGCATTTTCCCATAAAAGCAGGTGCTGTTTAGATGAATTAATATAGCCTCTACCTGAAACCTATAATTACAGTGTTTGTATTTGCAGAGAAAGACCAAAAGATAATTGAGAGAAGTATGAATTTAGAGGGATGTTTATAATCAGTCATACTGCATAGAAGGGTTGCCACACACACACACACACACACACACACACACACACACACACACACATACAAATGGAGCAATTATAGGCTAATGGCATCAATTTGAAAGAGTTTTGAGAGGTTACTATTAAATCAGTATCATGTAAAGTTGGATTTTAGAAAGAGGAGTGGACACAGGATTATTTACTCCGGTGATTCCCATGCTAGGGTGTCTGTGCCCTTCAGAATCCCAGAAATGCAGAGAGGATTTATTGTGACCTATTTTCGTTCATTCTTTCTTTCACATAATTTTATTCTACTCAATTTCTCTTTCACAATACAAAATAACAGCAACATCAACAAACCTGTATTTACTAAGACTACTGATATAGCACAAAACTGTAAATAAATGAAATGCATATGCCATTTTCATTGCCTCCCATGATCATAAAAGAATATGTAAATATTCAGAGATACATGGGAGTTAGTTCTTTTCACAAAACAATGTCATATTTTACATATTAGCAAATATTTGGGGTAAAGTCATTCCAGGCAAGGAGAATAACAAGTGTAAAGTCCTTATGTTAGGAAAAAAAGAACTTGTGTTTTAGAAATAGAATAAAGGTTATTCGTGCTGAGTATTGTGTGAGAAGGGGAGAGAAAGGCAAGAGGCAAGGACTGGAGGGGTAGGCAAGGGCTAGATCACAGAATCTGGTAGGTCATGTCAAGGAAGATGAATTTTATTCTAAGTTCAGTGGAAAGCCAGTGAAGGGGTAAGCATGATCTGATTTGCTTCTTTTTTTAAATATATTTTTTTATTGATTTCAGAGAGGAAGGGAAGAGGGAGAGAGAGAGATAGAAACATCAATGATGAGAGAGAATCATTGATCAGCTGCCTCCTGCACGCTTCCCTCTGGGGATCGGCCCGCAACCTGGCATATGCCCTTGACTGGAATCAAACCTGATACCCTTCAGTACACAGGCCGACACTCAATCCACTGAGCCAAACCAATTAAGGCTCTGATTTGCTTCTTAACAAATAACTTGGCTGCCAAGAGGAATGAATTGCACTGAGCAGGAGTGGATACAGGGAACAATCAGTGTGCTATGGAAAGTAATTCAGCTAAGAGATGATGGAGACTTGGACCACAGTGGTAGCATTGGGGAAGATCTTGAAGTGGCTGGATTTGGGTATACTTAGGAAGTAGAATAAAGAGGGTTTACTGTTGATTTTTATTTTTTTCGGTGTGGCAAGCACCCACTCTTTTGGCATATAGAACATTATAAAGTTCATGAACACTATGATTTACCCTTGATGTTGCCCTATAAATGTCACACTCCTCTGCTGAGGACCTTATCTTGCCTGGCCCTATCATGTTGGGCTCATGCGGAATTCTGTGAATACTTTTATCATAGCTCTTATCAGAACATATTGTAAATTGTTGTTTCTTTCCTTAAGCAGGAAGTTAACCCAGTCATAAACACAGAGCTTGACAGTGTCAGCATTTAATAAATCTCTGTCGAATGAATACGTGAGAGCGTGCCTTATGAGACACTACAATGAAGGGGTATAAATAATGTCTCTGAGCCTAGCAACAGTCCTAGCATTTGATGGATACTGCCAAGGGTCAGGGGCCCATCCAGAGGATTTTTTTTTATTCCTTCAGGAACTCTCAAGAAGAATGATCAGAACATCTTAGGTGGTAATGGTCTGGAAAATGGAAAGGGGCTCACAAACTGGAAAATGAAAATAGTAATCTCAGATGTTACAAAATTAGCTTAAAAGGCGAGCTAACTGGAGGGAGGAAAGCAAGTCATCCCAAGAGACAATATTAAATTCACCTGAGTACAGGTCAAGTCCCATTATCTAATACATTAATCTTGCAGGCTTTTTTTTTTTTCATTTCCAAAAATTACTTTTTAAGCCCTGATTGATGTCCTATTATTTCAAGGTGTGGTTCACACTCTAAGAGCCCCACAGGAAAAACGGTCCAGTAGTGGGAAATTTTCATAAAAATGGGACTTCTGATTCATATCTTCTCTTTACCTTGCTCTATTTTGTAAGTGAATCTCTGGGACTTAATCTTCTCATACATTAAAGAAAAATAACAATATAATAGTGTACTCTGCACTCTCCCCAGCTCTAATATCCATAAGTTCTAAAGCATTTATTGTTTTAGGGTTTGTCTTATTGGTTTGGTGATAATGTGATAAGGAACAGAGAGTCATGATTCTACTTAAAAGTATATAAAATATTGGTATGGGTAAGTTGTAAACTCAGGGTTTTTCATAAAGCCACTTGGGGCATACATTCGACATGAAATCCCATCTATTTATCTTTGCTTGTCTATAGAGCAGCAATATCTAAGCCTAATTTAAGATACATAAAAGTCATGGCTATTACATAAGAATCCATAATATTTTATATTTAGAGAATGTATCATTCCTCTCAGGAAAAATCTGTAGGTAAGTATGATTATGAAATGTGATGGTGTTCCCCAGTCCAATGTTTTCTATATCTTACTGTTTCACTGCTGATGGCTTATCACATTCTTATGAATAACCCATGAACTGTATTTCTTAATTATGTAGGGGTCATTATGTCCCATTTTTTCCCTTTTGCTAAGTTTCAAGATACCATTTAGAAATTAATTGCATCTTCTCCTCCAGACATGTAGCTTCTAAATTCTATACAGTTTAGCCTTGATATATCCAAGCCTAACTACTTTTTATCAGCACTAGCTCTTTTGTTTGAAGGTTTATGATTCCAAAATGTCTGAACCAATATTCTTTTCCTGTTGAGAATGTGCCTTTAAAGAAAATAGACAGCTTAGAAACAGCTTTTGTGTGTTAGTAACCCTTCCTTTTTGGGGATGGCAAGGGACTCCTTTACCTTTTTGTTTTGATTCCTTCTTTAGCCCTACCAGGCATGTGGTCTCTTTTTGTTGTTTTCCTAGACCTTTTGCCTTCCCTTTAGTTTTGAGTGGATTCAGGTTATGGAGTCATTTTCCTTGTGTACTTGCTTAACTCTTGTCATATCTCTGAATATTCTAGAACAACAACAACAAAAGCATTGCATAAAGGGAAAAATAATTCTCTATTTTCATGTCTGGGTTAGATTATTACATTTACTTTATATCTGAAGAGATAATTTATGTGGCATGACAGCAGTAGAATATCTTATTTTAGCGAAAAACACAACACACACACACACACACAACATCATAGAGACTTCCTATGGAATTTAAGTGTCTTCCAATAGCTTGAAAGTTAAGTGTCTTCCAACAGCTTGGATTAAAAAGTCTAGTTTATGATTGGTACAAAGGACTTGTATAGGAAGCAGTGCCGCTGAGGCCTTGGCAAGTCACTTAACTTCTATTTCTCTTTGAAAAGGAAATAATAATACATGTCATATTGATGTTGTAAAATTAAAATAAGAAAACAGGATGAATGTTCTGTATAGGCCTAACAGAATATGACCTAACGCTCACTCTATTGGTATGAAAATGAAGATCTAAGAGTTGAGAGGAGTAATAGTTTGCCTTATACAGTTTAAGGAGACTCATTGAACATGGCAAACCTAAAAATAAGGAGCTTACCTAAAATAATGGAAAGAAGTAGTTGCTTTTTGACCTGGCATATAAGAAATATGTGTAGAGCAGTAAAAGTATCCTATATAATAAACCTATATAATAAAAGGGTAATATGCAAATAGACTGAACGGCAAAACAACTGAACAGCCAATCAAAGCATAATATGCTAATGATATGCTAAGGTGCTCAACCACTTGCTATGATGTGCACTGACCACCAGCGGGCAAATGCTCCAGCCAGTAGGGTTAGCTTGCTGCTGGGGTCCAGCCCATCAGGACTGAGTGAGATGGGCCATACACACCCTGAAGCTCTCCCTCGGTCCCTCCCTGACCCAATCGTGTATTGGTGGGGTCCCTCAGTCTGGCCTGCTCCCCCTCTCAATCTAGGATCCCTTGGGGGATGTTGGAGTGCCAGTTTCAGCTCGATCCCACTCCCCTTGGGAGGGTGCCAGATGCAGGGCTCATGGCTGGCAAGTGCTGCTGCAGCAGTGTGAGCCTCTCCGGATTGGGACTGATTGGGCGTGAACCCAAGGCAGGCACAGTGGGACCGGGATGAGTGGGAACGGCAGGTAGGAGCTGCAGGTGGCGTTGGACTGCAGGTTTCAGCCCAATCCTGCAGGCCACCCAGAGGGACCCCACCTGTGCACGAATTCATGCACCAGGCCTCTAGTAATGATATATTTCCCCAAACAACATATACAACTAAAAGAAAAGGTAGCTTTTGGATTTTGATGACACCAATTAATTCCATATGGTTAGCTTGTTTAATTTTAATATTTCTTCTTCTGCCTCAATAAAGGAACTACATATCCTCTTTCCAATGCCTTAGCCTATCCCTCCAAGCCTTTGTTTCTACTGGGAATTCCTCACTGGATGTATTTTTGCATACTGATTATTGCAAAGTTCTGTTCTCTTTCATCAGTAAATCTGTTTACCAGTGAAATACTACATTTGTGCCAAATTAGAACGAAACAACAGCGAAAGGATTCCCACCTGGTTTTCTTCCCTGGAATTAGGAATGACACTAATGAGATATTTTTTAATATCTGACAAAAAAAATCTGCTCTGAGTCTCTCTCGGCACAGTATAGCTACTCTTCCTGAGAAGAATGACATTCAGTTTTGTGTGGATGGTGGAGTCTGAAATGATAACTGTTGAAAAGTTTGGGGATATTAAAAGCTTCCAAGAAGATTCCACTTTGCAATCCCCAAATGTAAGCTAGATGGGAGATGTTGAATGAAATCTTTCAAGGTGGCAGAGTTGTGCCATAGACCATGGTGACATTAGCCATGTACACCTGTTTAGGAAAAGTCACTTTCATCTTCCCCATCAGATACGCACAAAAATAAATTTATATTCCAGTGGTAGTCAGTAATGGCATTCATGAATACAACCTACTCCTGTGGATGTTACCTGCAGGGGCATGAGAGTACACACATACACACAAATTATGTATGGGAATGTATGCTTTTGTGTGTGCATGTGAGAAGATTCATGGCTTCTATTAGATTCTCAAAGAGCTGTCACCCATATAAAGTCAAGAGTGATTACTCTTCCTTTTTCTTCTCCCACTTAATACTGTATCTGAATATTCAAGTAAAGGGTAGTTGACATAATGAATGGGATAAACTTGAATAAATTCTAAATCTTTTATTGCTATGATGCTTGAACTATTTCTAATAAAAGACCTCAAAATTGATTGTTAGCTACCCCGTGTAACCACCAAATTTGAGAACTGCTGATTTAGTAAGCTACCCAGATCCAGAGAAGCACAGACTTTCAGAGTTGTTTCTCAGAGTTCATTTAGAAGCAATGATTTCCAAATGCGTTTTCTGAAAAAAAATTTACAATGCAACCTGTTTGTCAAATAAAGTATTATGGAGAAATCCTAATACATAACATGCATATACACACAAAATAAATTGCTTTGATCAAAGTTGTCTGTGACCTTGATTGTTGCTATCAGCCTCCTCAGCGCTTTCCTCATGGCACAGGTAGAGACACCCAAAGTTGTATTTCCTTTACAATCCGTTATTTTTGTATTTCCTATTGTGATTATTTTAATGTTCTGTTAGTGACTTTTCGAAGGATGAACTATGTCATGTAGTTTTTTTATGAAAGAGTAAGAAAATAAAGTCTTGGTTGACTCCATATTAAGTTTGCTCACATTGATCTGAATGCTTTCCGTATTGATTCAGATTTTGGATGGCATCATAGTCTACCATTTATTAGCTGTGCAATCTTAGGCAATTTTCAGAACTGCTTAATGCTTCTGTTTCCTTATCTGGGAATGAATGGATAAAAATCAAAGTAATTACATGGATAATGATAATTCCAATAATAATAACAATGTAAATACAAACCTGCAGCATTGCTTTGAGATTTAAATGAAAGAGTGCTCAGTTAGGTCATTTCCTGAATGACCTAAATTCATTCCTGATAACCTTGCCTCTGACTGAAAAGACATTAAATATAAATATAGTTCTTTAATTTTAATAGAAAATTATGATAGTTTTGATCCCAATCTAAGGCAGACAGTTTTCAAAGATTGATAAACCTATATGAATTGCATAGTGAAAGAAGTTTACATAAGAAACAAGTATTTGAAATTAAAATAATGTGATTTATATGTAATGTTTAGTGTAACATAGGATTACTTACTTGAAGGAATAAGGAAAAGGTGAATAAATGGATGGTTGTAAACAAAGATGCAAATAGTTGTGTTTTTGAAGTGCATTATCTTTATTTTATTTAGTTATAGTTCAGGTTTATTGAGGTAAAATTAACATATAATATTGTAAGATATTAAAGTGTCCATTGTGATGATTTGATATATACATATACATTGTGAAAGGATTCCCCTATGTAGTTAATTAATGCATCCATCACCTCACATAACATTTTTTTTGGGGGGGGGCGGTAAAAACATTTAAGGTCTACTACTTTAGCAAATTTCAATTATACAACTCAGAATTAACAATAGTCACCATGTCTTACATTATATCCTCAAACCTAATTTACCTTAGATGAAAGTTTGTGTACTCTTTTACCAACTTCTTCCTCTATTCCCATTCCCCAAACCCCTGGCAACCACTTTTCTACTCTCTGTTTCTATGAGTTTGACTATTATTAAACACTAAGGGCCCGGTGCACAAAATTCGTGCACTGGGTGTGTGTGTGGGGGGGGAGTGTCCCTCAGCCCAGCCTGCCCCCTCTCACATACTGGGAGCCCTCAGGCGTTGATCCCCGTCACCCTCCAATCGCAGGATCGGCCCCTTGCCCAGGCCTGACTCCTCTGACAGAGGTGTCAGGCCTGGGCAGGGGTCCCTCATTTCCCCCCATCACTAGTTCTGCCCCCAGCCCAGGCCTGATGCCTCTGGCCCAGGCATCAGGCCTGGGCAGGGGACCCCCAAACCCCTCCAATCGCCTGATCGTCCCCTTGCCCAGGCCTGATGCCTCCGCCAGAGGTCTCAGGCTTGGACAGGGGACCCCAATCTCCCACCAATCACTGACTCTGGCCCCCGCCCAGGCCTGAGGCCTCTGGCCCAGGAATCATGCCTGGGCAGGGGACTCCCATCTCCCTCTGATCGCTTGCTCCACCCCCCGCCCAAGCCTGACGCCTCTGACCCAGGCTTCAGGCCTGGGCAAGGGGACCATCATATCCCTCCAATCCCCGGCTCCGCCCCCCGCCCAGGCCTGATGCCTCGGCCAGAGGAGTTGACCCTCATCACCCTCCGATCACCAATCACCAGATCGGCCCCTTGACCAGGCCTGAGGCCTCTGGCAGAGGTGTCAGGCCTGGGCAGGGGATCCCCAGCTCCCCGTGGTTGCAGGCTCCGCCCCTGCCCAGGCCTAACGCCTCTGGCCGAGGCGTCCAGCCCGGGCAGCGGGGACCCGCAGTGGCAGCGTGGGGCGCTGCGATCGCGCAGGCTCCGCCCCTGCCCCTGTAGGACACCTCTGGCTGAGGCGTCCGGCTCGGGCAGCGGGGACCCGCAGCTGCAGCGGCCCCACGATCGTGGGCTCCGCTTTAGGCCCAGGCAAGGGACTCCTAGCTCCTGGGACTGCCAGCTTCGACCGTGCCCAGCTCCCATCACTGGCTCCACCCCTACTTTCTGCTATCACAGGCCAGGGCGGCAAAGGCGCCTGATTCTCCGATCATGGCTGGGGGGCAGGGCAAAGGCGGCTCCAGGGCCACCTTTGTCCTGCCCCCCACCTCTTAGCTCCCCCCTGGGTTTCTGATCACTGTCAGTGGCAGGGGGCTTCTTCCTGCTTTCCCTTTCGCCTCCCTGCATTGTGCCTACATATGGAAATTAGCCGCCATCTTTGTTGGCAGTTAACTGCCATCTTAGTTGGCAGTTAATTTGCATATAGCCCTGATTAGCCAATGAAAAGGGTAGTGCCGTACGCCAATTACCATTTTTCTCTTTTATTAGTGTAGATTTATATTCCACATGTAAGTGATTCATGCAATATTTGCATTTCTCTGTCTGGCTTATTTCACTTGGTATAATGCCCTTCATTTCCATCTACAGTGTCAGAAATGGCAAGATTTCTTTCTTTTTTTATGGCAGAGTAATATTCCATTGTACATATTTGCCACATCTTCTTTATCCATTCATTCATTGATAGACACTTGTTGTTTCCATATTTTGGCTATTGTGAATAATGCTGCAGTGAACATGTGGGTATAAATATCTCTTTGTATTCAAAGGACATAGAAACAGGATATCAAAGAGACATTTATACCCCCATGTTCACTGCATCATTTTTCACAATAGCCAAAATATGGAAACAACAAGTGTCTATCAATGGATGGATGGATAAAGAAGATGTGGCAAATATATATATATACAGGTATAGGTATAGGTACAGGTATATACACACAGAGTGGGACAAAAGTAGGTTTATAGTTATGAATATATGAAACACAGAGTTTATTCTTGTATTATTATTTATAAATTATTGTATTATTTTTCATACGAGCAACTGCAAACCATCTTTTACCCCACCCTGGATATCCAAGTTCATTATTTTAAAACTATTTTCTTCAAAAACTTTCAGCTGCTTTTGGCTTATGATTATCTTGTTCTTAAACTACATTTAATAAATGTATAGCAAAGGAAAGAACTCTTCCATCCATAAACAAAAGCTACAACAATGGTACTTTGAAACATTTTGGAACAAGCACATGCAAAGCAAGCTGAAGAATCTTGGACAGTGCTGCCTCATCATCACACTTGCTTGGCATCTACTACTATATGCAAAGCAAAGCCATTTAAGTTCATTCTAAAATGTAAGATTTATTTTGTTCTTTCTTTTTTATTAAACTATGTTTTTATTGATTTCAGAGAAGAAGGGAGAGAGAGGTAGAAACATCAATGATGAGAGAGAATCATTGATCGGCTGCCTCCTGCACGCCCCACACTGGGAATGGAGCCCACAACCTGGACATGTGCCCTGACTGAGAATAGGACCATGACATCCTGATTCATAGGTCGATGCTCAACTACTGAGCCATGCCAACTGGGCCAGATTTATTCTTTTTGATATTCTCTTACTGGAAAATTTGGTGTCATGTAAATATGTCTTTTCCTGAAGTCATCATGTTTAAGTATTACCTTCTGTATTGTATTTATTTAATGTGTTTGGGAAGAAAAAATTATCATAATGTAAATAAGCAGTTAGTGTCCAAAAGCACTATCACTTTTCAAGATGGTGCTTATTGTTTAGCTGAGAAGTCATGTGTGATTAAGTCTGTACTTTGCATAGTTCTAGGCAGCAGAGTAGGAAATGAACAAATCTAATTCTCTTTTTTCAGCTCTCATTCCCTTCCTCTTTTCTTCGTCTATTCCTTCCATCTCTAAATACTACATTAAAAGCTTCAACTTCATAGCATAACTCAAAAAGTGCCTACAATTTCTATGAATTGCAAAACAACAACTCAAAAACCATGCAAAATGGTTTCTCTCCTTATCTCTGCAAAAGCTCAAACTGACTTCAAGTCCACATCCAGGCTGATTCTTTTGCTTAAGAATATTGAAGTATTTTATTGGCATGTCATATTTTTTTCCAATATCCCTGTACGTTAGAGAGCTGACTATGTACTCTTTTTTAGATGAAGAAAATTAGCAAGGCAAAATGAGCTATCGAGGTTTACAAAAGCTGGGTTCCAACAATGTCACTACTCACCGGTATTAGCTGGTTTCCTCATTTATGCTATTCTTAGAGTGAGCACATTGAAGAGAGACAACAAAGATTCAAATGTCTTTCCCATGGGTATTCCCAGCTCAGAAGATAAGTTAAAATTACTAGAAGCATCTGTTTGATATTTCCCCACTAGAAATTTACAATTTATTGCTCATTCTGCAGTCCAGTCACAGTGTATTCACAGACTCATGTAAGCAAGTATCCACACCTAAGGACCCTTCACTTTTTACTGACTGTACATTTGAGGGTAGAACTATCTCTAGTACTGGCTCATTTCTGCTATTGAATCAGAGGCAGTGGATGAAGGAGTCCTAAAGAGCCGGGGAATTATAACTGGAAACACATTGTAGTGGCAATGAACATGTATTGTAGACTTCAACTTCAGGAAGCACAGTTGACTCCTAATGACACCAGCTGTGCCCTCTGAAATCCATTTATGTTTGAACATGGTTCCTGTGGGCTGCTTCCAGCCAATGACCGAGCACTGCAGGGTCCTGAAGCAGGCTTCCTGGGACACATGGCTCCTCTGATGGTAAAGTTTCCTTGGACTGTAGACTAGACTAGAGTGCTTCCACCCATTCTTCCTTTTCTCTCTTCTTCACTTTGAGGCAGATTTCTTCCCAGTCTTGTGTCAAAGAAGAAATAAATCCAGAGTCTGGCCAGAGAGAGGCTTATTCAGAAAGACTATTATAATAAGGGGAAGGGACCATTGAAAGAAAGAGATCTCTCTATCTATGAGAGTTTCAAACTCAGGCAGAAAATGGTTTTTATTTTATAGGGAGGATTAAATAAGGCTAGAAAGAACCAGTTGTGGGCAAGTGGGATGAGTGAGTGGTGTGATTAGACAATTAATCAGGCAATATTTTCCCCTGAGGTCTGTTGATTCTTGGAGGGGCTTCATAAAAAGTGGTTATTCTATGTTCCAGTTCTCAAGGGCAGGGGCCAGCGTTCAAGGACCTGGAGGAAAGAGTGAGGTGTGACTTAAGTTTGGTTAAGTTGCGTTCATGGACATACTATCCAGTTGGACAGTGGTGACAAACAGTTCTGCCAACAATTTATGAGACATAAAATGGGAATTTCTAGTCTGTGCCTGGCATTCTCATAAACAGACAAGTGTTCTATCTGCCAGTCTTACCTAAGTCAAGGGGGAAAGGTGGTTCTTTGCAGTAAGCCATTTTTTTAGGACACAAAATGGGGTGGGGGGAATTTCTTAACCGTCACTGTTCTTTACCAGCGTGGACCTCGGGTAAAGCCCAACATTGTCATTTGGCTTCTTCCCAATTTTGTCTCACAGGCTTTTCCCCCAAAATAAAGATTTTTGCACACTTCATTCTTTCTTGCTGTCTACTTCTTGGAGAACTTGAACTATCCATGTTTCGTATATGCCTTTCCTTGCCTTTTCCATTAGTATAATGCTCTTTATGCCAGAGGTTCTCAAATTTTATTATGCATATAAGTGATATACAGAGCTTTCTACTATGCAGACTCCTAAGGACCAGTACAAAAATATTTCATAGATCTGGGGTACAGCGGAGAGGGGGAAGGTGGGACGCCAGGAATTAAGCATTCAGGTGAGCTAATTATGAGAGGTCTTTAAACTACACATTGACTAAAATTGCTTAAGTCAGTCTATGCAATGTAGGAAAGATTTATGCTATTATATGAATATATATGTTAAAGCTTTACCGTAATTTTTTATGTCTCATAGGAATGTCTGTTTGATACATTTCCTTGACTGTGGCTATTTGGGCCTTGCGGCTACTAGTAATATAGTATAATATTTTGGAGCTCAGGCTCTGGACTTTGCGTTCCTGAATTTTCTTTTTAACCCATGCTTTCTAGCTTTGTAACTGTGGCTTAGCTTAACAAATGGCTTAGCTTCTCTGAAAAACACCTACCTCAAGGAATTTTTATGAGCATGTTACTGAATTAAAGGGGGTTGGTTCATTTGCTTGCACACAACAAGCCCATAAAACCTGAACAGGAGTTTGGAGCAAAAAAAGTAAAGGTTTATTTAAGGAAATGGCAAAAGTAAACCCAGAGTCACAGGTGAGCTATTGGTCTGAGACCTGGTTCCCCGGGTGGCTTCTAGAAAATGGGTTACATAGGGGGAAAATCATGAATTATGGTGTCTCAGGGAGTTAGGGTCATGGTCAGGGTCCTGGTTTGTACTGATTGGTCAGCGCTAGGGTAGAGAGTCATTAGTCATTGCATCTGGTCAGCCAGGCAATTACTTCATCTGGTTTTGCTCCTTTTCTGGATCTAGAGTTGAAGCATAACTGAAGCCTAGATGTTATCTCTAATTTTATGGAAACTTGTCTCTGTGGTCAATTGACCCCAGGCTTTGTTCCTAAGATTATTTGAAGCTGATCAGAATCTCATTGTCCTGAAAGCTCAATAATTAAGGGAGTGATGGTGTGAGGGAGAGGGAGATGGGTGAGTCTGGGTGCCAGAGGAAGCCAGTTTGAATCAAAAAGAAGAAAAGGAGAAAAGGTCATATTAAAGAAATTAAGTTTATACAGGGTCACAGTTGTAGACATTTTATCTTAGACATCGGAAAGCTGAGAACTTAAGAATAATTTATGTTCCCCCCTTTTAAAAGAAATTTATAATGTTTCAGCAATATGCCTCAGCTTGCATCTGAAGGGACAGAAAATGTTTCTTCTACCCTTCTAGGTACTTCGGCTGGTGTCATAGTCAAATTGACATAAGACAGATTAACAGGAAAAAACCCCCACAAATGTAAGTTTGTACATATGGTGGCCCCATAAAAACATGAGACCCAAAAGATAGCTAGGCTATTGAGGCTTATATAATAACATCCTGAGCTTAAGAAAGGCTTAGGGGCCTGGGGATACAAGGGGGAGGAAGGCCATTCATAGGAAGGTAGAGGAGATGCTTGGTAAACAAGGGTTACCCTGTTATGCAGATAAGTTCCTTAGATTAAAAGTTATCTCTAGTAATAGCTGTCTTGCTGGTACAGGACCCCTTTCTATGTAAATTTTGGCAATTGAGAGGGAGTCAAAGAGCTTTTCCTGAATCTAGTAGGTCTTGATTGCCTTTAGCTCAAAATGATCTTTGTGTCAAAGGCATTATTTTAGGGTGACACATTCTGTTCCCCTTCACATTAACAGATAAAACTGAAAAAAATAGCACAATAATTTTTTTTCTTTGCTCTAATAATGTTATTGAAAATATAGGATGATTCAACATATACATCTGAGACTCCAAGGGATGGAAAACTCAGGAGAGCTAAAAAGAAGAAACAAGTAAGTGGAGCATTACTTTTTCTCGAGGGATGTATTTGTTTGTAACTCATGGATTTTGTAATTAGCCATGTTTAATTCTTTCTTTTTTTCTATGAGACTTAAAACCGAATTTATAACCCTTTTCTTCTTACAAATGCATTTTATTTCCTTTGTTTTTCAGCACTTTCTTCATCAGGAGGCTCTCACTTTTAACAGGTGTCCTTAAGGGTTTCCCATATGAAAATTCCTTTAGCTGCAGCTCTGTTTGTAGCTGTGGCTATAATATAACGTTATACAGTGGTTTTGAGTTTGCTGTGTTCTAATTTGGGGGTGGGGGAGTGGGGAGAGGGTATTTATCAGTGAAAAGTTTCTTAAACCTATGTTAATCAAAATGTTGTTATTGGTGGAAGTGGGGTTCTTGGGGTGCCCCTGGAATAAGAATTTCCAGAGGCCTCCACAGGCGGATGAGGTATTGTAGAAAGCTTTATTTCCTTGGAAGTGCACCCCTGAGTTTCCAAGGTCCCATTTCCCTTTGTTCTGTCAAGGAGGAAGTCCCATTTATGCCTTCAGCAGGGTTAAGATCAAAGCCAGTATCCAGAGTTTTTGCTCCCTACTAGGGCATAGTCCAGTCCAGCACCAGGCTAACTTAGTTTGTGTTTCTTGCTGCAGATCATTTGTCCATTGCATCTGGGGTCCACACGGCCATGGGCCATGCGGCTATCTGGAGGGAACGTGGGCAGGGGCAAAACCAAAGGAACCAGAGAGCCAAGAGTGATATTTCTTTTTTTTTTTGATATATTTTATTGATTTTTTACAGAGAGGAAGGGAGAGGGATAGAGAGTTAGAAACATTGATGAGAGAAACATTGATTCAGCTGCCTCCTGCACACTCCCTACTGGGTATGTGCCTGCAACCAAGGTACATGCCCTTGACTGGAATCGAACCCAGGGCCCCTCAGTCCGCAGGCTGAAGCTCTATCCACTGAGCCAAACCAGTCAGGGCGAGTGATATTTCTTTAGGGGATTATGTATTCCAACATTTTCATGGGTTTGCAGTGGCCCTGCCCCACCAGCCAATGATCTTTGTTCCCAGATTTGGCTGACAAGGAAGAACCTTCCCTATGTCACCATGACTCACTGCACATGTGCCCATCTTCCCCTTTGTCCAGTCCTTTTCCCCAGTGAGCTGAAGAAAATGGGCTGCTGATTCCCTAGGGAGTATGAAATTGCAGCTTCCTAATGAAGCTGCCCAAATGACAAGCCTATAATGTCTGGCTTCCCTTTGTTCCTTTTCTATTATTAATAACTACTAATTACAATGGCATCAGTCTGAATTGTACAGATAATTCCTTGTACCTCTGAGAATATTTGGTACCATATATGAAGAATCACTCATTCTATACTCTAAATATTTGTAGGAAGATTAATTTAGTTCATCATGGTGTGGAATTTAATAGTTGTATGCAAAATTTAATGAGTGTATTGAGTAAAAATATTCCACCATGTGGGTTAGGTAAATTCTTTAGATGCTAATTCAAGAAATCCAAGTATTCAGATTAAGATATAAATTGCAGCAGCAAGATGAAACAAGGCACACAGTTACCATAAGATTGGGAAGGCATTAGACTAAGGGCAAAAAACATTAAATCTAGAAGAGGCAGCTATTCAAAACAAGAAACTAAACAACAACAACCGGAAACAAATAAGGAAAGCAATAATCATAATTTGTGAGTAAATATAGTTATGCTGTTTAGAACTTAGCATCAATCATGGAAAGAAGTAAATAGTGACTATTTTGTGGTTCTCAATCCTTTTGCTCTTTCCAGGATGTGGCTGGCCAAGGACACTTAAGGAATAAGTACAATGCTAATATCAAACAAAATTAAATACAAATAACTAAACAAGCATGCATATACATATATATGTAAACATATTAACCTGGATCTTCTTTACAGCTATGGAAAAATTAACCAATTTAATTTATTTCTCATTGAATCTCCAATCAAAATTCATCCCTGATAGAAATGTAAATATTAAATAATTTTTATTTTAATTAAACATTAAATATGTAAATATTAAATATATGAATATTAAATAATACCCAGATGCCTGTTGACATGCACAAATCTATCCACTTGAAACATAAAGGATAATGATCTTTGAGGAAGCCATTGACTGCCTAGTTACATTCAATTTTGGTTACATTCCACTGAGACCCTCTTCTAACATAGGATTATCAGCATTATCCCAACATCACTGCATTTCCCAAATTAAAGCTCCATGGTAGGAATATTGCTTTAAGCCATTCTCTTTTGAAATGTTGATCTCTCAGAAAAATGCATGCAAATCTTTAGGCCTCTAAAATGCTAGGCAATTGTTATCTAATAATCTTATGTTAACTACAGTTTTAATTTTGTAAAATGGATAATGGGTAATTTCTGCTCCTAGGAAGCCTTCCTTTATTAGAACCATCTTTCTTGAAATATAAGTTCAGGACAGAGGTTACCATACAACCCAGAGTGACTGCATTGCTTTACCTTTGCCTGTACTGATATTCTTAAACATTCAGGGAGTGCCCCTGTAACAACTGTACCTCCTCCTATTTAAATTTCATTAGATAAATGGCTAATATTTTACTCTGGGGATGGCTTCCTGATTACGTTTATCTCCTGTGAGACCCATGCTCATTATAGGAGTGGCCGTCAGCACAGTAACTTCTAAAGGTCATTCTATTTTAATCTCATTGAGAGATGAGTTGTGAGAAGATGTAATTATATTTTTTTCACCTGATTTACTAATTTGTAAAGTCTTGAAAGAGGTTTGTCAAATAGAATGGTCACAGCTAAATGCTTCATTAGCATTCTACAGGACAAAGGGTGAACTTTTAGGTATGAAAGTCAAATTGAAGGGGGGGAGTGAAAACACACAGCCCATAGCTCTTCTCTCTTTTTAATCTTGGCATGATTTTTATCCTAGGGACATTATTTCTCCCCCAGCATTAAGATTTGGGCAAGATCTGTTCCCCCAGCTCCCCACTGTCCCCTCTCACAGGTTTCAACAATTTGAATTTAAAAGGAGATATGCTGATGTTCCTTCATTTACGCGCATGCCCCGGACTCCACGTGTAAACTTGACTGTGCCTTCCTCTGTGTGCTTCTGGTGCTGAATCTTCAACATTTCCTCTCTTGCCTCTGCCAAAGAAGATTTCTATTTTATGAGACATTCCCTTACTTTGGATTTATATTATAATCTTTTTCAAAAGAGTATCAGGAATTTGGTGGGACATTATATTTGTAGTCTCCATGGTGCCTGAGGAAGGAACCTGAAATCAAAGCCAACTGTATTTAGGAGTTTTCAACCTTTCCATTTTTATCAGTTCATGTTATATAAAAGGGAATAAATGACACTTTAATTATGCTCTCAGATGATACTAAATTGGGAATGTTGCAAACTACAGTAAAGAGAGAGAAATGACACTACAGGGACTAAAGAAGTTTGGCTATGTGGGTGGGTAGAACCAGGAGAACAAAATCACCCCAGATAAAGTCCCAAGTAATTTAAAACTACCCTGTGCTTATGTGCATGTGTATGTATATGAGCTTCCCTGTGTACCTGTTCTATTACACTTTTTAGGTTTAAACACATAGAATTTTGTGGAGGAAAAGCAAACCAGTACTGGCCATAATAAGCTATGGGATCTACTCCTTCCTCCCTCCAGTGGTCTGGCCTTGGGATTGGCCTGTATCAAATAAGAATTTCTGCTTTCTTATTTATAAAATGAGGGGATTACATATAATTTATGAGTCCTCTAACTTTTAAAAGTATATTAATAAACATTTGAGTCGTGGTTTTTATGGCAAGGAAGGTTTGGAACACATAGTCATTTGAGAATAACTCAAAAATTAATTGAATTTTCTCTGCTGACACTCGTACTCTTCAAGTGAGTGTCCCTTATGACTTCTCTATATCATCCCACTTTTCATCAGAAATTAGCTTTGTTCAGGCTCAATCCACATGCATGACTTCAGCCTAAAGCTCACATGTATTTTGGCTTCAGGATGCCTATGGGATGGAGGGCATTCTTGGACATTATTTGGGAAAAATAATGAGCATCAAAGTCAATATCCACAAATTGGCCTTAGGGTGATCTATCCCAATTGTAGAAAATTTAGCTAAAACCTGGAGAAATTCTATCGTTCATTATAAATGTAAGAAGTAGGAAGTACCAAGAGGCTAATTATATGAAAGTGATGAGAGCCAAGTTTTTAGAAGTCAGTAGAGTTTCTAAGATTATTGATAGACTAATTCGCCTGTACCATGGTGTCACCCACAATATACTCAGTATTTACATCTCCCTTTGAGTCACAGCCTAATGAGATTGGGACAGAGTAGACTAGAAATCAAGAGACTTGAGTTTCAGTCCCAAACTTATAGTTACAAACAGTAACATCGTGGGCAGTCATTCCTTCCCATCACTCTCCTTCCCCCAACTTTCAGTTTCCACATCTATAAAAAGAAATGTTAGTGTAGAGTAGTAGTGAGCTCTAGTCTCCTGGGACCCATTTGGTTAGGGGAAGAGACCCTTGAGGTTTTGCCATTGGTTAAGTAGAAGAATGACAATGCCTTTAATAGATATGAAGCAGTTAAGAGGAGGAATGAGTTTCAGGGTTAATAGTGGTAGAGAAAAGAGTACTACTTGGTTGAGAAAGAGTACTTGAGTTTGCATACTTATTCAGCCATTTATCACTTATTAGCATTGTGATTAATGTATTTGAACCACTATTTTCTCAACATGAAAATTTTACTATTAGTTTTGTTATAGAGATGGGATTGAAATAAGACATTCAGGGGTTACATCCCAGGCAGTTTGAAAATAGGCTAGTAATGTCTAATAGTGCAGGAGTAGCAGAAGAAGGTGCAAAGGGAAAGACCATTAGTGTGGGAGCTGAGAAAGGTCACTGGTGACTTTCAAGTATTCATTTGCGTTGGTTGTTTTATGCCTTAGAATCTTAGTTAACTTGAATTCAAGGTTATGCATGAAGGCATTACCTTTACTTTAAACTAATAGATTGTGTTTTTTGAGCCAATAGTTTCAATATACCCCTTCAACACTACTCCCAATATTTCTTATTTACTAATATCTTGCATTATACTATTTTATTTTATTTTTTTTATTTTTTATTTTTTTTAAAATATATTTTATTGATTTTTTTACAGAGAGGAAGGGAGAGAGATAGAGAGTTAGAAACATCGATGAGAGAGAAACATCGATCAGCTGCCTCCTGCACATCTCCTACTAGGGATGTGCCAGCAACCAAGGCACATGCTCTTCACCGGAATCGAACCTGGGACCTTTCAGTCCGCAGGCCGACGCTCTATCCACTGAGCCAAACCGGTTTCAGCAGTATACTATTTTAAATAGGTAATAAAATTCAGATATCAAGAAAGTGAGCAGTGAGATGGGGGTAGTAAGAGCTATAACAGAGAGTAGACTGTTTTTAAGGTCATTGGTAGTAATTAGGAGAACAAAGAGGAAATGTAGCCAAATATAATAAAAGGCCAAAAAAGATTTTCTGTTATCAGTAGTGTTTTTTTTTTTTTTCTTTTGCCCCTTTTTAAAATTCTGGTTATAGGTTAGGGCATTTGTAAATCTGTTTGAAATCTGAAGAGAAATAGCACGGAATGGGCCTGGAGAAAGAAGGAAGAGAAAACAAGAAAATGAGGGGAAAAAATGTTGGAAAGATGAGAGGAGTTGATATTGGATTTATGGGAAAAGAATTTCCCTTGAAACTAAACAGAAATATTTAGAGCACTTTCTCTGAGATTAAAGGGAAAGAGTAGACTTAGGGTAAAAATGAAAAGATGGCCCTAGCCGATTTGGCTCAGTGGATAGAGTGTCAGCCTGTGGACTGAAGGGTTCTGGGTTCGATCCCGGGTTGTGGGTTCGATCTCCGGTGTGGGGCGTGCAGGAGGCAGCCAATCAATGATTCTCTCTTATCATTGATGTTTCTATATCCCTCTCCCTTTCTCTCTGAAATTAATAAAGAAATATATTTTTTAAAAAGAAAAGATGTAGAAGAGTTGTAAGTATTTAATATGGTTGGCCTTCTTACTTAGGTATACTGTGCCTGAGGGGGTGAGGCTGAGGAGGGGTGGGTGTGGTTAGACAGAAGTGCTCAGTTTATTTGAAGAAGCACTTGACAGGGATATGCTGGCTGGATTATTGTATTCAAAGGCCGAGGGGTGAGTGGTTCTGATGTAACAGAAAATAAAACTTTCTAACTGGGCTGTGTGTGCAGATGGAGACTCAACTGCCAATAGTCGCATGGGTCTTATTTTGTTGTTGCTCATTTTCACCAGAGGATATTTTCCCATTGATTTTTAGAGAGAAGGGAAGCGAGGGGGGAGAGACAGAGAAATAAACATCCATGTGAGGGAGACACATGGATTGGCTGCCTTCCACATGGTCCCTTGATGGAAATTGAACACGGGACCCTTCGGTCTGCTTGGGTTGACACTCTATCTACTGAGTCAAACCATCTAGGGTGGTACATGGGTCTTTTAGAGAGAAATAATTTGGGTTTTGCCTTTTTCTTACTAAGTGGTCTGTAGGAAAGCCTACTAGAAAGATCTACCAATTTCCTCTAGTGCAGGGGCTGACAGCTGCTGATTACTGCTGCCTCCGAGGGGCTGAGGGAACCTGGACATCTGTCAGTCAGGGCTGGCAGGCATCTTCAGGATTTGGGACTTGGCAGGTTTCCAAGCTGATTGCTCTCATTAGGCACCATTTTGTAACTTTCACAGTCTGAGAGGATCCAGAAAGGAACCTGGCCTGGTTTCTCTTTTTATACTTGTTGCCTTTTTCCTACAAGTAGACTCTTGATGTTAAGTCTCAGTGGGTTGAGCCCATCATCTTAAGAACTATTGCTTCTTTCAATAATCCTGACCTACAAAGGATTTTGGGAATATTAAACCTCTTTGTTCCCATTTTCTTTCCATACTTCTGAATATTGCTATAGAATCCCCATCTGTCTGTGACCAATAGAAAGAGGAGTGGAGAAATGCTTCCTTATTGGCTAATTACTCTGTGACAGTTTTCAAAGCAGGTATAAAAAGAAGGCTATGGCCCTAGCTGATTTAGCTCAATGGATAGAGCCTCAATCTGTGGACTGAAGGGTCCTGGGTTCGATTCTGGCCAAGGGCACATGCCTGGATTGTGGGCTCGATCTCCAGTAGGGGGCGTGCAGGAGGCAGTCAATCAATGATTCTCTCTCATCATTGATGTTTTTATCTCTCCCTCTCCCTTCCTCTCTAAAATCAATAAAATATATTTTAAAAAAAGAAGTATATGGTAATGGTGGTAATGATCATCATGATGATGACAGATAATTCTTATTGGCTACATATTATGTGTGAGGCACATCCTCATTTAATACCCACAACAGCAACACACTTAAATGCCATGCGGTGCTACTATTCTTTTTTCCATTTTAAAGATTAGGAAACTAATTTGATTCAAAGAAGTTAGCCACATTTTCCAAGATCACACATTCTTATTTTGAAGGGATGATGCCCATCTCAAATTGGCCTAAGCAAATAAGGAATTTGTTGGCTCACATTACTGAAATGTCTGTTGGTCTTGTCTGGAGCCCGAGATGGATCCAGAGGTTTAAATAATATAATGTGAAATTACTTTCACTCCATATTTTGGTCCAATGTCGTTTGTGTTGGCTTCATTTTAATGCAAAATTTCCCAATATGTTGCCAGTAATGGCCAGTTTGACTCTACGCTTATATTGCACTTTCAGCATGCAATCATGGGAAAAGACAGCACCTTCAGCTCTGTAGCTTCAGAAAAAGTCCTGGGAAGACTCTTGTCATGTGCCCATCCATGATCCAAACACTGAGACTCAAGTAGTGTATTTTTTAAAAAATATATTTTATTGATTTTTTACAGAGAGGGAGGGAGAGGGATAGAGAGTTAGAAGCATTGATGAGAGAGAAACATTGATTCAGCTGCGTCCTGCACACTCCCCACTGGGGATGTGCCCGCAACCAAGGTACATGCCGTTGACCGGAATCGAACCTGGGACCCTTCAGTCCACAGGCTGACGCTCTATCCACTGAGCCAAACCGGTTAGGGCTCAAGTAGTGTATTTTGATTCAGCATATCATAGTTACTTACCCACTCTGTAGGACAAATCCAGGGAGGAATCACCTTCATGTAAACTACATGGAGTATGCTTCCCATGAAATCAAGGAATGTTCACAGAGGAAGGAAGAGAGGGAGGGAAAGCATGGGGCAGTTTAAATTGATACATTTTAAAGTCTTCCACTCCCAGTCAGATGGTGTGACATGCAGGGTTTGGATACTGATAATCTGTTCCTGGATCCAGCACTATTTGAGTAGGCTTTGCACTAGGGATTTACAGAACTTATCTCATTTAATACCCACCGTAACTGTTGGGTGCAAATATTATGAGCCCCATGTTATAGGTAAAGAGCCAAAGTGAAGCAAGGTAAAGCAACTTGCCTGACTCTTTCCAACTGACCAAGTCTGGCACTAAACCTAAGACTATTGGGCTTTGCTTTAAGATTGGTTTTATCCACTCACAGACATTATGACAAGCGTCATCTGAATGTGATCATCATCATTTTGAGTGTTAGCAAGAGACTTGGGGTATGGCCCATATTGATCCATTTTGCTATTTAACAAACAACCACTATAGGTCCGAGGTTTACAACATAAATATTTTCAGCCCTCATGGTCTGTTGGTCAGCTGGGCATCTCTGCTTCGGGTTGAGGATGTAGTTAAGTTGGCTCCATCGGTTGCATCCTTGAGCCCAGGCTAGAATAGTGTAAGTTATCCAGGGGAGCTCTTTTCATAGCGGATCACTGAAATGTCGGAAGGCAAGCACGCGCATGCAAGCACATTTCAAGTCTCTGCTTGCATCCTGTCTGCTCATATCCCATTGGTTGAAGTGAGATATGTGGTCCAGATCCGCATCAAGGGACTGGAGAAGTGCATGTGACCCTCAGTGGGAGGAAGGGAGTGAATGGTCTCTGAATAATGGAAACTATCATGAGGTACTTTGAAGAAACTACAGTAAGGGTCCTAAATTCAGACTTGTACCATTTATTGTTTTTGTTGTTGTTGTTGTTTTCCAAAATTCAACTTCTTAGAAAAGCATTGTGAGTCAGTAAAACATAGGGGTCACAAGTCAAATTTAGGAGGTTTTGTTAGTGCAATGGACACCCTATAATGGTAAACCCATGAAATAGTATTACTCCTACCACTGTTTGAAACCTGGTTGAAATGTCTTTACATATTACTGTCTGGCATGGATGTTATCATCACAATACTCTGTGTGTATCTGGGGGAACAATATAGGAAGCCTCAGTGAAACATCTTAATCGAACATTGAAAGAGACATGCAACTCTGGAGTGAAATATGGCTGTGACCACTGACAGCTTGGGGAGCTACATGCAGCGGTTTGACGAGGTGTGAAATAATAGCTATCAAAGTCTTTTTATTGTAGCCTCAGTTCAAGGCATTGGAGCTTCATAGATACATTATGTCCTACTGGTTTTATTCATGACTATTAGTTAAAATTCGTTCCATTCACAAGTTATAGCTACTCATGAAGAGCTGCAACCTGATTTTCCTACCAGCAACACTTTCCCACGCTCTCCTGAGCTCACGGAAAGCCAGTGGGGGTGATTCTGACATTATTTTTGCAATACTGTTCACATAATTGAAACTGCAGATGCAATTATTAAGACATAAAGCTTCGGAATGTCAGGTGGAATGGAAATTGAAGAGTTGGTTTTATTATTATGGATGAAAGATGTTGAAAACATTCATTTGTCTGTTCAATAACAGTAAACATTGTGGTGTACCTCATATGGTTATAGGGACTGTGGAGGGAAAACGTAGAACCTCAAGGTCTGATTTCTCAACACAATGGAGAGATTATGCACAAAAAGGAAGAGACTTGTGCTTGGAGTCAGAAATCCTGGATTTTACTATTAATTAGCTTTTGGACTTTGAAGGAATAATACAACCTTTCTAGGTTGTTATTTCTTTACTTTGAAAATAAGACAGTTTACCTTGATTGACTTTAGTGACAACTGTGACTCAAACATTGCAGAATGTTGAGGAGTTTCCTACCTAAAGACACAAAACAGGTGAGCAGTTCATGTATTCAGCAATTATATGGTGACTGTCTACTACCTGGCGGTAAGTTTTGCTCTCAGGGGTGGGAATGGGATCAGGAGGAGAAGAAGCCCTTGGCCATGAACAGCTTCCGTCTGGTGGGAGAGAGTCAATAACAAGTAAACAATTATATACTTTAAGTTCAAGTATTAATACACGCTGTGAAAAAAAATTAAAACAGGCTAAAGGGAGAGTGACTGGGAAGGAGAATTTATTTGAAGTAATTAGGATAATTCCATTTGAGGAGAAAGCACTGGGGATTTGAATTAGTTATGGGTTTAGCCAGGCCAGTGTAGCTCAGTGGTTGAGTGTCATTCCATGAACCAGGAGGTCACAGGATCAATTCTGGCCAGGACAGGGTTGCTGGCTCGATCCCCAGTAGGGGGTGTACAGGAGGCCACCAATGTTTCTCTCATCAGTGTTTCCATCTCTCCATTCCTCTCACTTCCTCTCGCTCTAAAATCAATGAAAACATATATTTATAAAAAAATTATGGATTTAGTTTTGCAATTATTTTGGGAAAAATCATCTCTAGCAAATGTGATGAGCTTGAGGTTGGAAGGTGTTTGGTAAGTTTACGGAACAGCAAAAATAATAGCTTTAGTAAACAGAAAAATCTCAATAGAACAAAATAAAATAATATATACTGCATTCTGTGACATGACGTAAAGGTACGTTGAAATAATCAGAAGAGGAGGTAAGCTGAATAATTCCTATGATCGGGTCTTGATTTCTTTCTTTTGTCTTATTGGTCACACGTTCTGGATATTTTACCTTAACTTGTATTTACCCCTCATTTTCATTCCCATATCCAGTCTTGAACTTAGGTGGACAATTGCAAAGACTGTTTTGAGCCTTTCTCTTATCAACAAGTAAAGCTGATCACATAACTGCACTTTAAATATATATGTATATTTTAGATGTTCTCCTACAAGCTCAAGAAAAAAGTAAATTCAATCTACTTAGCACAGAGGATTTTGTGACTTGTCCCTGACTTCTTTAGCCTCTTCTAGTTTCAAACTTTCCTCCTTCCCTTAATTCTACAACCACATCAAAATACTTGCTAGTTACAGAATGCCATGTTCTCCCATATCTTCATCTATGTCTCCTACCTTCTGTCTAACTTCCTTCCTGTGTTTTAGGAACCAGTTAGGGTACATCTCTGCCCATAATTTTCTCTTAACCTCACAGTCTGTTTCTATAGCACTTAGCATGCTGTGCTGGAATTGTCTCCTTCATGACCTCTTTGCCCCACTAGGCTGTGAGTTCCCTGAGGGTCTGGGCAGTGTTATTAGTCTCTGCATTTCTGACATCCAGTTTAATGCCTGGCAGCAGGTTCAATAGATGCTTCTAAAAATAATGAATGTGGTTCATAATTTATGGATTATTTAATTTTAGTCTCTTTAAACCAGTTAATTACTTTGCCCACTTGTTTCCTTTCCTCCCTTCTGCCTTCCATATCTAACTTCATGTTTATACATCAATCCAAGGGATCATTGCAAAAACTGTCTGGCCAGCTAGCAGATGGAAGAAGTAGAATTGAATCCAAGATGGATAGACACAAAAGCAATTCTCTTTTTACTCCACCATGTCCCCTCATTAAAGAATGATCTAAGCAAAGGTTGTATATCTCAAGATAAAAGGAGAGAATGACAAAGAGTGGCCTTTGCTAAGGACATATTGAAAAAGAATTATTTTTAATTTAAAGGGTACTGATGGATAGCCCATGGTGGTCATTATGATTTCATTAAAAGTTCTTTTAGTCATTCCCACCCCATTTTCTTCTAAGAACAATGGACTTTTTGTTTTAGCATTTTCATATGTAGTCCAGTCTTATGAAATGTGGCAGGATTATATTTCCCACTGAGGTAAACAGCCTTAGATGAAGTTAGATTAAGAAAAACCTCATCATTTACTGGTAATATTTTTAGATTTGTTTCCCCTCTCCTTTGAATATTGAGCATTTTATCCTTTTCCAAGGTGTGAGAAAGGAGCAACAGAGACAGACTCTAGCTCTTTTCTACTGCTTTTCAAACTAGTGGGGCAAGTGGCATTATCTCCATTTTTTTCCAGCTGACAAAAGTAAGATTTGTAAAAGTTAAGTGATTTGTCTGGCCAGCTAGCAGATGGAAGAAGTAGAATTGAATCCAAGATGGATAGATAAAAAAGCAATTCTCTTTTACTCCACCATGTCCCCTCATTAAAGAATGATCTAAGCAAAGGTTGTATATGTTCTGATACACAGTACCACACAAAAATGAATACATGCATATATACACAAAAATGAACTACAATTCCTAAATGGCGGAAATAGCTTATTGGGGAAGTCTGGAAAACAGATCTCTAGTATTAGAGTATAGACAAAGGCTCTGAGAACTCCTCAGACAATCTTAATTCCTTAAGTTCATCTCCAAGTAGGAACTCATATTTATAACAGAAAGCAGACTGAGAAGCATGTGGTAAACTGGAAGAATGAAATTAATGACTTATTTTGAAATAACCTTTTGATTTATTATTTATAACTAGAGGCCTGGTGCATGAGATTCGTGCATTGGGCAGGGCGGGGGATGGGGGTCCCTCAGCCCGGCCTCCACCCTCTCACAATCCGACTGATGGCTAAGGCCCACTCGGGGGATGTCTGATTGATGGCTAAGGCCCGCTCCCTGTGGGGAGAGGGCTTAAGCCATTAGTCAGACATCATTAGCACTGCTGTGGAGGCAGGAGAGGCTATTGGCACTACCTCTGCACTCACCAGCCATGAGTTGACTTTTGGCTGAGTAGCGCTCCCCCTGTGGGAGTGCACTGACCACCAAGGGGCAGCTCCGGCATTGAGCGTCTGCCCCCTGGTGGTCAGTGCATATCATAGTGACCAGTTGTTCCGCTGTTTGGTTGATTTGCATATTAGCCTTTTATTATATAGGATAAGAAAACACATGGCTATTTTTACTTCTGATGCTCAGTGGCATCATCTTTATCAAAATTTCATTTTTGAATATGAGGTTGCTAATGAATATTCTAATATTTAATATTGATTGGTAACATTGAGTGTTCCAGGTAGTGCATTTATCTTTATTTATATTTATTATCAGCACTAGAGGCCCAATGCACAACATTCATGCAAGAGTAGGTCTTCCTTCCTCCGGCTGCTGGTACCAGCTTCCCTCTGCCACCCAGGACCCGGGCTTCCCTCGCAGCCCTGGCTTCTTCCAGAAGGTTGTCTGGATGGTTGTTCTGATGTTTGGTCTAATTAGCATATTAGCTCTTTATTATACAGGATATTCCTTAATATAGGTTGCCATTCACTAACAAAATAACTGAGAGTTACGTTGACCAGTTCAATAACTAGTTCAAGGGTGTACCTGCTGGAAAATGGCAAAAAAGATTTAAATCCAGTTATATGATGATGAAGGCTGTGCTTTCATGTGTCCATGTTTTGTTTGAGTTCTTGAAAATGCCTTTGGCCTGGAGTCAGGAAACTAGCTTTAGTCCCGGGTACTGACAAGCTGTGTGAGTTCAGGCATGTTATTTTCCATCTCTGAAACTGTTTCTCATTTTTTAAGGGGAATGGGTGAAGAGAACAGGATTTCTGATGTTTCTTGCAACCGAGAAATTAAGTGATTGAAATGCCAGAAATGGAAGTTCATTAACTCACAGCAGGACACAGTAATTTCCCAAGATCATCCTGGCATAAATATCAGTACTTGCTGCACCACAATACTTTTTCAATTAAATTTTAATTTTGCTTAATATTTAGACTCTGCCCCTTATTATTATTTCCTGTAGAATTCCATCAGTGTGCTGAAACTCCAAATTCCATAGAGTGCAGACATATATTGATTTTTTAAAATGTCAAAACCTCTAGATACAGTTCCAGTTTCTTGATCATTATTTTTGTTCAACTCTGCGTAGGTATATTCATATTGCACTGCATTTATTATCTATGTAATTATTCTATGTTTCCAACTTGAACCAAAACTAATGACAAACTAAAAAAGAGTTTCTGAGGATGTGGCTACAGATAATATTGTTTTTTATGTTTTTGGTTTTTTTTAGTAACAGTTCACCTGAGATGAACTGAAATATCCTCACAATCCTCCTTCTCCTTCTCTTTATCTTCCTCCACATCAGCTTAATAGCAATGTGAAAGGGATTGTTTGCATAAACCATTAATTTTACAAGTCTTTCTTGAGCCCTTCTAGAGATAGTATTTCATTAATTCTTCATCATAACATTGATAGGTTAATATGATTTTTCCCATTTTACAGATTAACAAACTGACTTTGAGAAAGATACATGAATTTACCTAAGAATACATGAAAAAGCCAACTGAGATCCTTTTGATTTACAAATTTATCTGGGAACTAAAACCTCTTGACATCAGCATAATAATCTTGCTCTCTTAGGAATATCTTTCTTCACAGGCATCCTCCCAGTTGTATGTCTATAACATATTTTGTACATTTTTTTTATTGAAATAATTATCTTCTACTGTAATGTTCACTAACACATTACTTCTACAGCTCAGTAAAATTTTATAAAGTCAACCATACATGTAACTAACATTCACATCAATATGTAGAAACTGGCTCAAGACCCTGGGTATACAAAGACATTCTAATAAGGTAGAATATTCCAAAGACAGATCTCCCAGGAGCCAGATCTTTCTTCGAGATGTGCAGAGTTTGAACTCACCCAAGCCCGCTGAATTAACTGTTTACTACATAATGAGCACCCAAGCTTGCTCAGGTAACCCTTTACTTCATAGTAGTTCTCCTAACAATGAATTGCTTTAGTTTTTGTTTACCTAAATAAGTCCTACTTTATCCTTATATTTGAAAGATATTGTCTCTGGGTATAGAATTCTGAGCCAACAGTGTTTTCCTTTCTACACTTTAAACATATCATTCCTTTGTCTTATATAGTTTCTAATGAGGAGTCTATTGTAATTCTTATTACTTTACTTCTATAGTTAATGTGTGTGTTTTTTCTGGGTGCCTTTAAGATTTAAAAATATCTTGTAGTGTGACAATGATGTATCTAGGTGTGTGTGTGTGTGTGTGTGTGTGTGCATGTGCACGCTATTTAAAATGCTTGGAATTTTCTGAAATTGTTGAAGCTTTATTCCCATATTCAACCTCCCCACTGCCTTAATTGCTTGTAAGATTTTTCTCTTTGTTTTTTAGTAATTTTACTCTGATATGTCTAGATTTCTTTTGTTGTGTATATCTACTGTTTTTGGTTCACAATGTATCTTGAGTCTGTTGTTTTATCACCATTTTATAGCAACTTCATCATGCTGTGGGTTTATATTTTTAGATTTTGTTCATATTAGGATTTACTGAGTTTCTTGAAATGGTATCTTTATAAATTTTATTAAAAATTGAAAATTTGATACATTTGTATAAAATATTATTTGCCCTTTCCTGTCCTTTCTCTCCTTTAGTTCTTGGGCTCTCATATTTCAGACCACTTTGCATTGTCCCAGGAGTCACTGAGATGTTAAATTTTTTCAGCATTTTATCTCTTGTCCTTCATTTCAAATATACTGTATGTTGCCTTGTGTTCAAGGTTACTGCTCTTTTTTCTGCAGAGCCTAATTTGTCATTAAGCCCATCTGATGAAGTTTCAATCTTATATACTGCATCTTTTAGCTTTGCATGTTCCTTTTGGTTCTTTCTCAGAGTTTGTATTTTTGCTGTCTGTTAGGTTTCATGTTTTTACTTTTTACAGCCTTGAACATATTTATAATAGCTGCTTTGTAGTCCTGGTCTGCTACTTCCATCATTTCTATCATTTTGGAGCTTGTTTCTAATGACTGATTTCTCTTTATTTATTGGTCACATTTTCCGGATTCTTTTCATATTATTTCTTATTGACTATTTGACATTGTGCATATACTGCACAGCTACTTGACATTGACAGTTGGAATGTTGTTGGCTCCCCTTACACATTGTGGCAGTTTGTTTTGACAAGCAGCTTAATTTAATTGCAGTTCAGCTTCATACTTACAAAATGCTCTTTTTTGAGCTCTCTGAATTTATATAAAGTAGGTCTATCATGTTCTTTAAGAACATTCATGATGTGGTTTATGACTGTGTCTTTTTCTTCATATCCCATATACATATTATTTTGCTCCATCTGTTGCATTTGTCTTTTTGCTGTTCTTAAAACATGCAAGTTTGCTTCAGATTTGGGTCTTTATTTTTGCTTCCACTCTGCCTGGAATGTCCTTGTTTAACGTGTAATGCTGAATCCTCACTTCAAGATTTGTTGGTTGTCACCTCTTTAAAGAGTACTTTCCTGACTGCCATTTTAAAAACAGGTAGCTTTTCATTTCCCCACTTGGTTACAGTTTTCTTACCCCATTTAGGCATTTCTGATATAATAAATTCATTTACCTAAAGCACCATGACTATAATACACACTTCTAAATTTTGTCTTTTGCATAAACATCCCAAGTGACTAACAGAATGCCTGGCACATTCAAAATATATCTGTTTAATGAGTTATTAAATGATTCCTAGCTCCATAGGCATCAGCTATTTATGATAATACCTGCCCTGGAAATCTCATGTTTATTTTTCCTGAGTTAAATGATGTGTTATCTATGTTGTACACATTTGTCATTTTAAAAAATGCTCTTACTATATTTGGGAAAATCTTTGCTTTACATGTCTCAGGGGTGTATAAGCATCTACCTACTGCTCTTGAAAGCAAAATAATCAGCTATTCATTTCCCCAGCTCCCATAGATGGGGAAATCACTGTTCTGGTTTGATTGGGGCTAAAGGGTTTCTGTTGTGGGACGTTTAATGCATGTTTACAATATTTGGCCAATTCTGTGCTATTACCTTAGACTTCGATGATGTGGTGAGTGACCTAATGAGGTCAGAGGAGAATTTATTCCATCCACAGCAGGGACCGAGGGTCCATGTGCTGTGATGGCAGCAGCAGTGGGGTGGGGTTCAACTAGCGGTGTTCAGACCAATTTTGTGCTATAGCACATTCATCTATATTATTTATGCTGTCTAGAACCCTAATATTCCTCCCTAAACCTTCACTTTTGGTTTTGTAAAAAGAAGTTTTGGTTGTTTGTATGAGAGAACCCTGGCTGATACACTCTTGAAATAATTTAGATGATAAATTATTAAGAGTATAAAAGCATCATTATCATTTTTTATTAGTGCAGAACAGAGCTCCCCTGAATACCTAGTTAACTAGTGGAAAACATCTGCAAATACAAAAGTTTTTATTGAAATGGGTATTGTATGTGTTTTAAGGAGTCTGATTGTAGCAAATCTCAGGCTGCGTAGAAAAATCACTTTATTTTCTAATTGTTATACCTGTTGTGTTCTATACAAATATATTTTCATGGGATGATAAGTAGAGGCACTGTTTAGTTCCCTTAAAACATATAGTAGTAACTGATAATACATGAGCCAGTTGAAGAGAAAATCAGATATTTTTCAAATAGCAAGGGAATATAATAGGGAAGCTGTATCTATAGGGGGAAAACAGCTCATCATAGAATTTACTGTAAACTGGGAGGTTTTCATGTTATGCAATTTTATTTTTTCTGCTTTGTCACAAAAAAAGAGCTTGAAGGAAATTTTAGAGGGATTTAAAGGGATGTGTTTATCAGTTATCTTTTTTTCTAAAGAAAATATCTTTTTATTGGTTTCAGAGAAGAAGGGAGAGGGAGGGATAGAAACATCAATGATGAAGAGAGTCATTGATTAGCTACCTTCTGCACGCACCACACTGGGTATCGAGGCCAAAACCTGGGCATGTGCCCTGATAGGGAATCAAACCGTGACTTCCTGGTTCATAGGTCAATACTCAACCACTGAGCCACGCTGGCTGGGCTATCAATTAGCTTTTGATATACAATGGGTAATCTCATGAGCTCAGTGATTTATATCATAAGGTGTTTACTGCACATGTATATGTGTCCAGCCTGGATTGTCTAGATGGCTCTGCTGATCTTGGCTGGTCTCTGCTGGAATGACTAGGGAGATTCAGTTCTGTTCCATGTGCCTATCATCCTCCCACATGCCAGCCCTGGGATATTCTCATGGTGATGGCAGAAATGTAGGAAAGCAAACAGAAGCAGGCATGCCTTCTTGAAGCCCCACTCTGGGACTGGCACAGGGTCAATCCCACCTCATTCTCTAGGCTTAAGCAATTCACATAGTCAATATCCAAATCTGTGTAGATTAGAAACTATCATGATTCTACTTACAGATGAGGGATTGGAAATTCAGAGGGTTAACCAGCTATTCAAGATCACATAGCTCTTGGGTGGGGGAGATGGTGTCCAAATGCAGACAGAGAAACTCTGCCAGAGCCAGTATTCTAAGAACAATGCTAACTACCCTCTTTGTGTCCACGAAAAAGAAAACCACGCAACTTCACATGGTTGAAGCTCATTATATGAGTCCCTTAAGATCAGAATTAACCAATCAACCTTTCTGAGGAAAGAGAAGTATATTGAGCAATGAAAATGACGCTTGAAAAAGTATAGGCACAAATTGACACGAAAGGCATGGCAACAACAACAAAAAATAGACAAATTGGACTTTATGAAAATTAAAAACTTATACATCAGAGGACATTATAAATAGTGAAAAGGTGATTCACAGAATAGAAGAAATATTTATAAATATGATAAGAGATTGATATACAGAATATATAGAAAACTTCCCAAACTCACTACCTAATCTGATTTAGAAATATGTGCAAATAATTTGTGAAAGACTTGAATAGACATTTCTCCAAAGATATACAAATAGCTAATAATCAAATGAAAAGATACTCAGCATCATTAGTCATCAAGCAAATTAAAATAAAAACCACATTGATGTACCACCTCACAAAGTTGATATGGTCACGCACAAAATATTTCTTTTTTCAAATTCAGAAAGCAAACAAACAAACCTGAAAAATAACAAGTGTTGACAAGGATGTGGATAAAATAAATGGAATCCCTGTGCATTGCTGGTGGGAATATAAAAACAGTGTGGAAAGCAGTATCATGTGCCACAATCTTTATATGAATTACCTTGTTTAGTACAAAAAATCTTGTGAGTTTGGTGCAATTATTACTTGAGACAATATAAAGTGTAGAGGCAAAATGATCAAGCCACTTAACCAAATTCATATAGCCTTCAGAAGTGAGGATCTACACCCTGGCAGCTGGGCTCCTCTTATTCCTGCACAGTTCTATGGTTCGGCCCATGAGGAGGGGTAGAGAAGATACCATTATTGTCATTCAGACTGTTCAAAGGGAGACATCCAAGCAGAGGTCCAGGTGCTACTTACAGTCAGGCAGACCTCGGGCTCTCATTGTGAATCTATTACTATCTAATTTTGTTGCATTCGCCATTTCATTTCTCTGGCCTCAACTGTATAATCTCTAAAATGGGCACAATAATCCCTACCTCGCAGTATATTTGGCAGTGTTTAATAAGACCTTGAATAAGATCATATAAGTGAAGATTGTTTGTGCAATATAAAGAAAAATGCATGTTTTGTTTTTGCTATTATTGCTTTGGTTGGATTCTGTAACGTAGCCAGATACACAGATTATATAGGTTTCTATGCTGCCACAGCCCAATATAGCATCTTGGTTTTGTTGGTTTGTTTTCAGATCTCATCTGCCCATGGGACTCACTAAATATATGGCTGACAATCTAGTTTGGTTTCTCTGGCATTTCAGCATCCACCTACAGTTTATATTATTCTCTACCCTTTGTAGAATCTCTGCCTCCTGGTTCATGTAATCTTACACTATCTTTTTATCATCTGGAGGCAAAAGATGGGCACCTAGAAGGGCCTAGAGATGAGAAAATTCAGGATACTTTTTACTCCTGGCAGTTTGAATCAGTCACTGGGAAGGAGGGCTTGGTTAGAGGTCAAAGGGTAGCCTTGAAGAAATGCCAGGTGGGAAGCACAGGAAGGCAGGGAGCTAAGAGGCAGGAGGATGGGCAACAGGATGGAAAGCAGTCCTAACAAGACCCCGGGTTCTAGGCAGTGAAGGGTGAAGGCCACAGTGATGGTGGCTTCAGTCTCCTTTGCAGTGCATGGTGTGTGGTGCGAGGAGGGAAGTGATGTTTAGTGTGGCTTAAAATGAACTTCGCTGGGCTTGACTAGCTCCAGCTTAAAAAGGGACCATTTGAATTGTAAGAGAAAACAGGCCTCAAAGTAAAGCAATGAAATGTGAGGGTTTCACTTCAGCAATAGGAAGCACCTGTCACGAGATGCCTGTCTGTCCACCAGTCCTGAAATCCCACCGGTGGGAGGCCCTGCCTGTGGGTGCCAGGTCTCAAAATGCAGGGGCTCTCGGAGGTTCCAAGGAAACACCGAGTGCACCCGGACGTTCAAGCAGAAAATTGAAATACCTTTGGGTCCAGTTAGAACCCTTCCTGCTTTTCAGCTGCCTGACTTTTGCAGAAACAAACTCAGGGTCTTAGAGTTTGCCCGTCTGCTCAGCTATATTTATGCTGAAGACCTTTTGAATCTGATTCCTAAAGAGCTTAACTCATTCTCCCAAATAAGCTAGAATGTGGAGCTGAGAGCATCCTGGGAAGCAGATGCCTTCTTCACTTTTATTATATTCACTAGAAGCTTCTATAAGTCACTGGGGCATCCAAATTAGTTTTTAATGATGAACTCCAATAACAAAGCTGAAAAGAGTGGGTGGAAGGGGAATGGAATGAAACCCTGGGATTCCTTTCTGACATCTCCACAGAGTCAATTATTTACTGACTAGAGGCCCGGTGCACGGATTCATGCACACTGAAAGGAAATTAATTAGAAGGTGGTCAGTGGGGTGGGACTGGGCGAGAAGGGCCAGGCACACCCTGGAGCCAATCTCCCATGGTCCCTCCCCGGCCCCTCCCCAGCTGGCAGCACCTGGGGCGGTGCCAGGGCTGGAAGGGCGTCTGTGGAGTGAGCTGGGTCCCTCTGACAGGTGCAGTTCCTCGGCCTGGCCTGCGAGGATCAGGCCAAAACCCGCAGTCCGACATTCCCCAAGGGGTCCCGGAGTGCGAGAGGACACTCTGCAAAGTTGCTGTTGCTTGGCAGCTCCTGTGTTGAGAGTCTGCCCCTTGGTGGTCACTGTGTGTCATAGCTACCGGCTGGCCAGCTGGCTGGTTGGCCAGTCGCTTAGGCTTTTATTATTTACTGATGCTTGAAGCAGGATGTGACCCTGGGTGCCGGAAGCCAATTTCAGCATGTCATAATTGCAAGAGTTTCATTGAAAGGTTGATGGAACTTGGGGACTCAACAAGGGCTGAGTCACATATGTTGTCGCCTGTTGGGAATGGCTAAAGGCATTTCCCCAAACCTGCAAAGGATGATTGCTTGCTGCCAGACAGCTCAGGGCATCTTAATCTACATGTTATTGCCTCCTACTGGCCAAACACCTGAACAGCTGTAGGCAAATTTCCCCATTCTGACAATGCTTGTGTATATGGAAACCTTACCCTTTGAAGTGTGTATCTCCACTTCGCCTTAGGACAAATTGTATTACTAAAAAGCAAGGGGTCCTGAGACGAAGAGATCTTAGTTTCTTTAGCTAGGCTCCTCTGACCCCCAAATGCCTTTCAAAATTATGCTTTGTCTCTGGACTCTTTATTAAGTTACACACAGCCCTTCTCCATATTGCTGAACCCTTCTAGATGCTAGAACAAGAACCCCAGCACCTGGGAAAGTACTTAACTTTCTTTGACTCTGTTCTTTTGGTTATAAAATGGGAATTATAACATAATAGCACTTTTGAAACTATTAATTGTGCTAAGTGTATCTAAAGTATTTAGCACATTTTCTGGCACTTAGTACATATCACTGATGATTGTTGTCCCTGACTTCTGGTTTCTTTTTTCTTTTTCTTTCAGTTTATACAAATTAATCAACTGGATTCCTCCTCTATTCTCCTTACCCCTCCTCCCCTATCATCATAACATATCAAATCATGTCCAATGGAAACTTCTCCATCATGAGATGCATTTCAGTCCTGGGGGACAAATCAGTGTCTTTTAGGATCCGATATAAATCTTACCTTATTCTCAATTTGATTAAGACTCAAATTTGGGGGCTATTGCCTCTGAAATATGGATCAGGGCTTTCAGCAGTGGAAGGAATAAGGAATTTATATAAACCAAGCCAGGTAACACACTCCTCACCACCAAATTGCATGACGACACACCTCCTTCTTCTCCCTACACATGCTCTTCTCTGGGGAATTAAGGCCACAACATTTTGATTTAAAACTATTTTTTAGTAATAAACCCTTGCTGCTGAGGATGGTGCCAAGAATACATGAGGTTATTTGGTTAATGCAAAAATATATAATTTTCTTCTTTTCAATAACAAGTATATTTTCTGGTTGTCCTTTTAGTTATGCCTGTTATGACATGAGATAAAACTCTCAGATGGGAGTCATTTTTACATTTTTTAAGATGGTTCACAAAGGGCCTGAGAGACCAGAGCCATTGGGGGGGGGGGGTGTCAGCCTCTCTGTCCTTCTCTTTGGTGAGTTGCTGTGGGACTCTGAGGGACAGAACTGACCTTTGAAGTCACAGAGAACTAGGTTCCAGTCTTACCTCTCAGAGGTCACATGGCTTTGAGCAAATTATGTAACCTTTGGTTTAGGGCTCTCACCTGTAAATGCTAAACCTTAGCCCTATGCTGAGAGCTGAGCTGAGGAGAACCTGGCGCAGGTTAATCCAATGATTGTCACTATCATGAGCCCCAATATTTGTATTTTTTAAAACTCTACAGGTGGTTCTGCTGAGAACCTGGGGTATTAGCTGTGAATAAAATTAATCCCCTTTACTTCCATTTAGGCTGAAAAAGATCTAATATTCTATTTCACACTAACGGATCATTTCTTTAAATTGAATCATATAATTTCAGAATTTGAGTACCCCTTAAAGGTCATTGTTCAAAATCCTCCTTGATTTAGGATTTGTTTTTACAATTTTCCTGACTAATGGTCTTTCAGTGATTAAACATCTACTGTTCTGTGAGAATTACTTGTATTGTTTCCCATTTTGTAATTTGGTCAGCGCTCCCTTTTCAGCTATTCAGGTGCCTTGACTTACGAGTTTAATTCGTTCCGAGACTGAGCTTGTTAAGGAGCTCGTTAACTCAAATTACTCTATCAACTCAATGCAAAAAATCGGCTGAGAGACAGCTCGTATCTCAAAAAACTCATTAGTTGGGACACTCGTAAGTCAAGGCCCCACTGTATATGGAGATGGCTATAGGGTCCCTTTGAGTAATTTCTTGTTCATAGTAATCAAAAAGCGATTTGCAAATTGGCTGATCATCAGACCTCTAAGGAACTTAAAAGGTATATAGCTTTCTGTGGCTGTTGCATCAGAATCACCCCAGTAGATCCCTGGAGTAGATTAATTTGAAACAAGTTCTTCAGGCTATTCTGTGAGTATAGGAATCTTCTCTTACCAGGGATCTCACCTAGGGGCAATAGTGCACCCCTAGGTGACAATATCTGGAGATCTTTTTTGGAAACAGTGTTCCATTCTACTATGACATAGCTTTGAGTCTCCTCACTATCATCCTCTAACCCACTATGTACATATCATAAATGCAATAGATCGAAAGCACTAAACACAGTTTCTGTTTTTAAAGAGCAGGTGAGGAAGTGACACATTCCATTTTAGGGTGATTCATTCATAGAATTTCAGTTGTTTTATGTATGTATGTATGTATGTATGTATGTACGTATGTATTTACTGCAAAAAGCTGTATTGTTTCATTTGGTCCAATGCATGGGAGAGGGCTCCAGGATGGTTAAAAGAATGGCTAGTAGGTTTCGGGAGAGGCTCAGGTAAAAGCCAGACACCAGGGGATGCAGAAGGGCCCTCAAAGGCCTCTGGGCTCCACAGGCTCCTAGTCATGCTTGAGGGTGAGCCTTTTGTCAAGATACTCGCCCAGCCCAGCCTGGGGTCTGGAAGCCTGCAGATGTTAGTCAGGTGTCACCCATCTTTTTGATGAGTTTCACCTCCTCACCCAGGAAGTGGTTCTCCCGGAAGTCACTGAATTGAGGGTCTGTGCGGGTAGAACCCAGGGCTTGCAGCTCCAAAAGGGCCTGGTTCAGGTTCCTCGCCAAGGCCAGGGCGGCTTCCATGGCATTCTGAGTTTTGCCCACTCACCTTGGGGAGGCCTCAGCACGTCCTGGAAGAGAATGCGGCCACCATGCTGGTTTAAGAGATGCTCAGCGCCTCCGTGCTTCTTCTCCACCAACATGAGGAAGAAGTGGCCCACACCCTCGAGAGCCACATCATCCTGGTCAAAATAGAAGCCCCGAGAGAGGTAGGTGTCGGGGGCCCGCAGGTACAGGCTGGCCGGGCGGTTGACCGCAGCCTCCACCTGGGTGGAATAATTCTGACGAGTTTGGGAGGTCGTGGTTGTTTGGCAATAGGAGTAAAAGTTGAAAAAAAAACAGTGTGTTGGCTGGTCTCAGAGGTGGTTCTGAAGGTGGTGACTGGGTAAGATGCAGGAGAGTGGATGGAGGCTGGACGAAGGGGCATCCCTGGGTCTCTTCTGTCCAAATACTGTTGAAGCAAGGAGCAGATCCAGGAGTACCGAGGGCACTTCCCAGGTGTTCCTAAGTTCAGCAAAAATTTTCATGACCTTAGAACAGTGGTCGGCAAACTCATTAGTCAACAGAGCCAAATATCAACAGTACAACAACTGAAATTTCTTTTGAGAGCCAAATTTTTTAAACTTAAACTATATAGGTAGGTACATTGTTATTAACTTAATTAGGGTACTCCTAAGGTTTAGGAAGAGCCACACTCAAGGGGCCAAAGAGCCGCATGAGGCTCGCGAGCTGCAGTTTGCCAACCACGGCCCTAGAAGAACTCAGTGAATAATATTGGCACAAACCTTTTTAAAAAAATCCTCACCAAGGATATTTTTTCCATTGATCTTTAGAGTGAGTGGGAGAGCAGAGGAGGAGTGGAAGAGAGAGAGAGAGACAGAGAGAGAGGGGTGTACATCAACTGATTGTCTCCCGCACCCCAACTGGGGCCTGGGATGTAACCAGCAACCAAGGTACAGGCCCTTGACCTGGAATCGAAGCCATGACCCTTCCATCCACAGGTTGATGCTCCAACCACTGAGCGAAAATGGCCAGGGTGGCACAAAACTTTTAAAAAAAATACATATTAGCTCTCCCAAGAGAAACCTGCAAAATGACTTTTCATACTGGGCACAAGGATTTCCTTTCTAAGTACTTTGAGGTGAAGAGGCCTTTGGGGATTTGGAGATCTCTTTTCTCCTTCTGCAAACACTGACTCTCAAGATTATTGTCTCTCTATGGACTTAACAAAAAATTAATTAACCCTTGAGCAATAGTTTCATTGTTTATATAAATATATACCCTCCCACTGAAACATTAAAACACTGTGAGATTTGGTGGAGCAGTTCCAGGTATCATTTACGTAAGAGAAAGGAAAACTATAGGAGTGAGAGACTCAATATACAGACAGATAATGGCCAGACCTTATATAAAAATGGAACTCTGACCCATGGTCTGCAGCAACTAGCTCAGGAAATGGACCCATTAATTATCGACAGTAACCAGCCTGGGAAGCCAGCTCCTATAAATCAGACTTCTTGGAAGTGAGACTGCTATCTCTAGCAGCAAGCCCAGGCAACTAAATAAAAACCCCTGTGACAATTGGCCTAAAATGGCCAGGACTTGATTGATAACACAGCCTCCCTAACTTTGTCCCTGCTTCCAATTTAGGAGCAACTAGAAATAACCAAATATGTTTTCCTAACTAGTCATGTAGGATGCTCCTCCAGCTAGTTTGCCTGCCACCAGCCTTCAACAAGGGCACTCCTGAATCCCATGTTTTTTTCACTAAAAAGTTTTTCTATCCCCTCCCTGGCTTTGAATCTCTGCCAACCCAAATGGTGGCACCTGACTCCCTTGAAAGAGCAAGCTCTGAATCATCAACTTTTGCTCATTTTCATCTGATTGGTCTTCATTTATTTCCACAGGAATTTAATATTTTAAATAGTATTCTTCCCCCAAAGAACCCATTATTTTATTTAATTCTCATGATGACATTAGAGGAAGGTTACATTAAACCTAGTTAGGTGACGAAGAAAAGGAGGCTTAGAGTTTTTAGGAAAATTATCCAAAGTCTTAAAGTTAGATAATGGTTGTTCTGGGATTTGAATCTAGAATATATGAGTTCCTCCCTTCCTCCAATAGTCTCACACTTGATTCCCAGGCTTCTAACTTCTGTGTTTGAATTATGATTGTGGCTCAATTCTTACCTCTACAATTTAAAGCATGGCCTTGCTTTCTCTCTAATAATTTTGGATTCTTTGCCCCAACCCAGTTCTCACCATGCCAAAGGTATGTTATAGCTGGCTTCCTGCAACCCCAGATAACACAGCATGTCCCCAAGGACTGGGGGCAGGTGTCTTTACAGGTTTGCCTTCACCCTATGAGAGAGATGAGATCACTTAGATATAAACAACCATGGTTCAGAGTATCATGGACCACACACACACGTGTGTGTGTGTATCCCTTGGTTACTTGAGGCCATCTGGGAAGAGGTGGCTCATTCAGTGAAAGTATTATCCTGTTGCCTGAAGTTATAGGATAAACTCTGCAGAGCACATATTTCATAATTTCACTTCCATCACTCTCCACCCACAACAGTTTTGCTCAGCAATTTTTCCTGCCACAGTTAAGTTCCTAAATGAAATGTGCGGTTGGGATGCTTGATCTGGGCCAGACAAGAAATGAACAGAATTGAGTTTCAGAAAGAAAGGATGAGAGGTGGTGGCAGTCAGCAGAAAGACTGAATCAAAGTGGAAGTCAGCATTGAGATGTGAGATGTGTCCTGGAATGTCAAAGGGACAGGCATGGGGTTCAACAGGGTGGAAGAGACTAACAAAGTGACTCCAAGCTGTGACTGTTGAGAGGGAATTTCCTGTTCATGCTCTATAATGATATGGAAATAGATCTGCTTTAGTGAGGCTCATGCTGGGGAAGAGGAAAGAATGGGGAACTTTCTGAAAGATCACAAGTCCTTCAGCTTATAGTCAGCCCCAAGGGGCTCCTCAAACTCATTACAATGCAGCCATCTTGCCCTTTAAGATATGTTTCAGCACTGATGGCTAAACTTGACCTTTTGTATAAGCATATGGGAAGTTGCCAGGACTATGTTGCTGTTGACTAAAGGAATGACAGAGATGAGATAGATGAAAACAATAGATGTGCCTTTAATCATTTTGCATTTTACAAGCTCACACAATAAAAAGTGTGCTCAGTCTTCGGAGAAATCACGCCCAGGAAAGAGGGATTGCATTAGGAGTAAATATCACTGGTTTTATCGGACTTCGATTCTTGTCACACTGTGGTTCTAGAACCAGCCACAAAGGCAAGACTGCAAAGTCCCAGCCTATTGGGTCTGCAAAAGAAACTCAGAGGTTTGTGAAGGATTTCAGCTGCTGGGTTGCTGTCTGGAGGAGTTTTCTTTTCTTCATATCAGATCAGCAGTTGGGGCAGGGAAGGCAGCCTTATGGCATTTAAAAGATAAGTTCAAAGACACAAAAAATGCCCTGCTGTTGCAGGTTTGCCTTCTCCGTTTTGATCCCAGATCTGTGTCTCTTACCATTTAATGAATAGATATATCCCGGGTTTCTGCCACATCAAAAGGTTATAAAGTTGCAATCTCAACCAGATGAGTATTTTGAGACCACTGAGTGTTTTGAATAAGACACATGATTATTTTAAAACACAAGATCAAGGAAAAACCAGCTGAGCAATAACAAAGTTTCACGTGCTGTTCAGAAACAGTAATAACTGTGATTTTATTGAGCACTCACTGAAGGCCAGGAACTAGGCCAAGCACCTTTTATACATTATTTGGATTGATGTCTCTGTGAATTTCTCTCCTACATCATCATTTAGGAGCACATGTCTACTGCTTTGAAATTTCAGGTCAGGAACAGGGATTAGTGAGCTGGCTGGTATAGCCAAGAAAATAAGCTGCATAAGCAGAAGTAGAGGGGAAAGAATACAGTTTGAAACCTGGAGCCTTGAGTTCTAAACAGTTCTAACTCTACCACAAATCACATTTTCCTTGCTCACCTGGTCCACTTTAGAGAGGTAAGGAGACGATCATATGAATGAGCGTATGGAAAATGCTTTGAAAGCTTGAAAGACTAAAGAAATATAAGGGTAGATGTTTAAATTATTAGATATTAATTTTATCGGCATGCCAACTTATTATTTTCTCAGTGTATTATTTCTGAGTTCTCTATCTCTACCTATGACTGTGGACTAGTTATTTTCTTCTTGAATTTCTACAAGTGTTTACTTGATACAGGCATACATCCCTCAGAGATAGTACATGTTCTGTTCCAGACCAGCACAATGAAGTGAGTTGTAATCTTATTGCAGGTGGAAAATCTCGCCTTCAATTTGTAAAAAAAACAGTATCTGTGACATGCAATAAAGTAGGCTCCATAAGACAAGGTATGCCTGTATAGTTTGAAGTTATATTATTAATGTCTAATGATTCCTGATTATATCATTGACTTTTTATTTTAATGGTTATGAGTAGCCCCACTCATTGTCCCAATTTCTACATATACTTGAGTTTTTGGTTTTGTTTAAAAAAAGAAAAGAAAACTGGGCTATTTTAAGCAGCAATAACAACAGAAACAACAAAATAGAAAGTAGCTGACAATCAAAGGAGAAGCTCTGAAAGACCATGTTTGGAGAAGCTTAGGATAAAGGGGCCTGAGAAGATTTGTGTGAGAAAGTAGCAGGGTGCCAACATCAGGAGGTATGAAATCAAATTATTTTCATCCTGTGCCACCCTTCTTGTGATTTAAATTCTAGGGGGAAAGCATTTTATTGGCCTAGACTGAGTAAAGTTTTCACTTCTTAGCCAATTGCAAAACGATCTTTGTTGACAGTCCCAGAATGCTGCATCCAAAGTGAGAAAGGTGAATTATTTTTTTTTAATTTCTTTTATGTTGTTATTGATTTCAGAGAGGAAGGGAGAGGGAGAGAGAGAGAGAAACATCAATGATGAGAGAGAATCATCAATTGGCTGCCTCTTGCATGCCACATACAAGGGGTCGAGCCCATAACCCAGGCATGTACCCTGACTGGGAATCGAATTGTGACCCCCCCTGGTTCATTGGTCAACACTCAACCATTGAGCCACAGTGGCCAGGCGAGAAAGGTAAACTCTCAAAGAAAAATCAATTTACTGTTAACAGAAGCAGAAATGGACACAGAAGAGGCTAAAATCAACACAACTCTGCAAGCGCTAAACATAATTTAGCTGCCAAAAATATATAATTTTATCATCCACTTTATATAAAAGCCCAAACATGATTATTTATTAGTCAGTGTGGAGTGCTATAACAGACTGGATGGCTTAAAAGTATAGAAACTTATTTTCTCACAGTTGTGGAGTCCAAGATTAAGGTGGTGTCTGATTTGGTCCTTGATAAGGTCTCCTTCCTGGCTTACAGAGGGCTGCCTTGTCCTCACATAGACTTTCCTCTGAGCAGGGCCCTCTTATAAGACCACTGGTCCTATGGGATTAGGACCCCAACCTTATTTCCTCTAACTTTATCTCCTAAAGACTCTATTGCCAAATACAGTCCCATTAAGGGTCAGGGCTTCATCATATGGCTTTTGGGGAGGGTTCACAATTTAGTCTACATTTTAGCTTTTGGAGGGTAAAACTGCAGGCAACAGTAATAAGCAGGAATGTTATTAATATTTTCCATGAATATCTTTACATTTAAAAATCATTCATGTTATTGTTGGCTTGCATATAAACTCTACGTGCTGCAGTAGATTATAGATGGATGCAAATTCTTAGCTACTCCTCCTTTTACAAGAGAGTATCACTCCCCTTTCCTTGAATCTGGCTGACCTTAGTTATTTGTTTAAACAATAGATTTGGGAGAAGGGACATCCTGGAACTTCTGAAATGCAGCTTCTGTCAGTCTTTGGGACACCTGCTCCTGCAGTTGCTGTGAAAGAAGTTCGTATACATGAAACCCAGCATGCTCTGAGAAGCCCAAATCACACAAATGGTCTCTGAAGGATGAGCCACACTGTAGAGCAAGACAAGCTGAGTCAAACTAAGTTGCCACACACGTGCATGATAAGGCCCTTTTGAAAGGGGAGCCTACATTCCTGGCTACTTTCACCCTGCCAAGCCCTCCCCCAAATTTTTACATACAGAATCATGAGGGAAAACAATGTTTTAGCCCTGGCTGGTGTGGCTCAGTTAGTTGGAGCATTATACCATACACCAAGAGATGGTGGGTTTGATTCCCAGTCAGGGCACATTCCTAAATTGCAGGTTTAATCCCAGTTGGGATACATACAGGAAGCAACAAGTCAATGTCTCTGTCTCTCCCTCTCTCCCTTTCTCCTTTCCTTTCTCTAAAAATCATAACATTTATAAAAAAAAGGATTTAAAAACACAGAACAATTCTATATTCTCTTGGTTAAAGGCTGTTTCCTCCATTCTCTAAAGATAAATTTCTTCAAAAAGGTGGAACACGAATGATGCCTCTTAGATGTCATGGATGAAAGTTGTATCTAGCATTCAGATGGAAAAGACTCTTCTTTGGAACTGTAGCTATGCCGGAGTTTACATATGTCATGATAACACAGTTAAAAGTTTCATTTTATTAAAAAGCAAGTAGGAATTACGGCTTTTCTCCAAATAGAATAACAACTAACAAATGCATTTGCCTCAAACTACAGAAAATATGGGGGATGTAACTGTTCACTTTATTATGCCTTTCACATGGAATATTTTGAAGACGACAAACAGCAATTGTAAGATTGGAAAGAGAGATTAGCATTTTACTTGAAATAAATGGCAATTAACAATGATGACAATGTGATTTATACTAATTGAGATTAAGTCAGACAGCATGGCGACATTAGTAATCATTTGGAGTGCTGTATTACTCATTATACTGTGCTTTGTAAACATCTCTCTTGAAATTAAAAAATAATTAGTAGTATTTTAGTCATTTAATTCAGTCTAATTAGGATTTTAGAAAATCTACAGACCTGCTGTTGAAAGCCTTTCCCATTTTGAATTTGAGAAAACACATTCCTTTAAAAAACATTTTCTAGTGCTACTCTTTCTTTCTTGATCTCTAGTCTCCATAAAGGGAAAGAAAAGAGGTAAATGGTATAATTAGAAGCAATAGTTAGGAATTTACTCAAATTGAGCTAAATTGAAAAATTCAATCTATCATAATTTGTGGAAGATGCATTTTAATCCATTTTTCCCCTTGGTGTGAGTAGAAAGCATATTTTGTCAATTGCCTAAAGGAAGAATATACTAATTTTTTTTTTTTGTCTAGTCCAGCAGCACCTTCAGTGTATGTCAAAAGAAAAGGAAAGATAAAAGCTTTAGCCAGAGTGGTTGGATGGGATTTGGAATATAGGAAATTAAGTATATCACCAGGACTTCATGACTGGTGGTAATATTTGCTCTTTGTACTTGATGAAAGGAGGGAGCGAAAGCTCACCCTTCTGGGCCTTGTAAGTTGAAGGCAAGGCCAAGGAAGATGGCCTTTCTCGCTCTTAAATGCTGGGGCAGAACTGCACACTTTCAGCCTGGGTTTTCCTTTGTACTTTGATGTTAGGGCTGATGATGGGGATGTTTGTCAGAAATGATGGTGGATGTATTCATTTCTTATTGCTGCTCTAACACATTACTACCAAAGTGGTGGCATAAAGCAACACAGATTTGTTATCTTGCATGTCTGAAAGTCAAAAGTCCAGAATGGGGCTCACTGGGCTAAAATCAAAATATGAACAGGGCTGTGTTCCTTCCAGAGACGGAGAATCTGTGTTCTTGTCTTTTCTGGTTTGTATAATCCACTTGCAGTCTGAGCTCATAGCCTCATTCTCTCTTCAAAGCCAGAAATTGTATCACTCTGACCTCTACTTTCATGGTTATCTCTCTTCCTCTGACTCTAACCCTCCTCTTTTTCCTCTTTCACTGAAGGCCTCTTGTAATAATACTGAGCCCATCTGAATAACCCAGGACCATTACTTGCATTTCAAGTTAATGAGGAAACTTAATTCCATCTGTAACCTTAATTTCCTTTTCCATCACAACATATTCCTAGGTTTAAGGGATTAGGATGTGGACATTGTTGGGAATTGTTATTGTCTAGCACAGTAAGATAAGAGAACTGTTGGGTAGGACTAAGGCCAGGGAAAGCAGGTATTCCTAGTTCAAATCTATGCCTGTCAATCTCAAAGTTTTCCAAGGCTTCTGTATACATCCTTTTAAAAAAGTGGCAAATGGGCCCTGACCAGTTTGGCTCGGTAGGTAGAGCGTCGGCCTGCGGACTGAAGGGTCCCGGGTTTGATTCCAGTCAAGGGCATGTACCTTGGTTGTGGGTGCATCCCCAGTGGGGAGTGTGCAGGAAGCAGCTGAATCAATGTTTCTCTCTCATCAATGTTTCTAACTCTCTATTCCTCTCCTTCTCCCTTCCTCTCTGTAAAAAATCAATAGAATATATTTAAAAAAAATAAAAGTGGCAAATGGAAAACAAAGAACCATTGTGATAGATATGGCTCCCACCAAACAGTGCTGCAGTAAAGTGGGCAGAGTTATAGGGAAACAGTCCCCTTTCCTTAGTTAATGCAGGGAATGAAAATGCAAATTATTTCTGCCCTCCTAAATTCTTCTGCCTAGACTAAGAATCAAACTAACATGAGGCAGAATCTGGGCAGTCTCATAACCCACTGCAGCCAGCAGCATGTCTCTGAAACCATGTGATGTGACTTTCAAGAATAGGTCATAAAAGGTAATGAAGCTACCACTTTGATCTGAGCCAATCCATGAGAAGTCCCTCTGTTTTGAGGCTGCCCTACTCTGAAGGAATAACTGGCCACACCGAGGACAAATGTGGGTGTTCCAGCCAACAGCCTGCATCGACCCCAGACAAGTGAGTGAAGATGAAACCAAATTCCATTCTCCAAGAGTCGCTCCTGGCCTTTGAGTCTTCCCAGTTGAAGTTGTAAACTGTGGAGCACAGACAAGACTTCGCTGCTGTGCCTGTCCAAACCCTGACCCAGAAAATCGGTGAACATAATAAAAGGACTGTATTATGCCACTGTGTTTTGGGGTGATTAATGCAGAAGTAGTCACTGGCATCTCAGTTCTCTTATACCTAAAGTAAGGATAATTTGGCTCACTTCCTTGAAAGCATTAAAGCTTAAATGAGTATGTTAAATTACTTTATACTATAAAAGCTTAAAAAAAAAGAAAATGTAAGGATTACTGAGTGTTCATAATGAACATATTAGAAAATGCTTTGAAGAGTTTTACATGTATTAACTCTTAACCCTCACTACGAACCCACAAATCAGATGAACAAACTGAGACTCAAAGAAAATAAGTAACTTGCCTGAGGTCTGATACCTAATAAGTAGGTGTGATGTGATTTGAACTCGGCTATGTTACTCCAGAGTCTGCACCCTCAATATATAGCATATATAATTTCTGAAGTAGAAAGAGAAGGGTGGGAATGATTTTTAAAAGCGATAAGTTGAGTTCTAGTTCTACTCATGCCCTTAGTATGTGACCAGGAGTCACTATACTGTCTCAGCATCCACATTCCTTGACTTGGGAATGTGATTGCCCGAACCTCACTGGATGTTGGTAAGGATCATATGGGACAATGCATGTGGCAGCTCTCTGAAGTCTGTGTAACTATAAGGGGTTACCATCCTCACTCCTGGTGGAGAACCTGGTATGTGATGTACTTGGAAACCAAACTGGGACTCCTGAAACGAAGCTCTGAATCTGAAGTCATGCTATCCTTCCTGCTCTTCTGATGAGTACTCTGTGTATTGTTGAAAATCCAGGATCTCACCATTTCATTTATTTATTTATTTATTTTTGCATCAGAGATAGCTTTAACAATATGCCCTCCTAGATGACCGGAGAGGAGGTGGGCCTTTTTTGACTCTCTCCTGCACGTGGGGGGGGGGGGGGAGGTCTCTGTTTCTCAGCTCTGACTTTATGCTTTTTACCCAAACGAAGACATCCAGTCAGCACTTAGATTTTGAGAAAGGGGCTGAGCAGCGCAGAGCTGGCCCCAGCAGAAGTCCCGATTCTTTTCACCAGATCTCAAAGCTTGCCTGACACACTCGGTTCTTGAACTTCTCTACCCCTTATTCTTCAAGGCCACCTCTTTTACAGGGGTTCCTCCTTCAGCTTTAAATATCATCAATAGGCAGCTTCTTTGGTTTAATTCTAAGTACTTAAAATTTCTCTTTGCACATTTTAGGATTGCCACTCAGTCTTAACCGTTCAGTGAAGTTCCAGATTTCTTACCCATTCTTGGAACCTACCAGCCAGCCAGCCGGTGTGGCTGGCGCTACTCATCAGTTCGGATCAGGATCCTCATGCGGGGCCAATAGTCGGCAGTCTGGGTAACTAGCCCTTCTTGTAAGAGAGCGAATTGGATGGTAATGCAATCTTCACCACTTTCTTTGTTGTTTTAGTTTTAATAAGACTATGCTTGTTAGTTGTAATTAGATGTCAATTTTATTAACTTCACTGTTTTAACAGGATAGCAAAAATGAATATATTCCATTAAATGCTAACTTTTGTGTGTGCTATTTAGATCTCCCAGATAAATTAAGGCTTGTCTATTGACTTTAGTTAGTGAGTAGTAGAAATGAGAGAACAGAGTCCGAAAATTAGAGGGACTCACAGTTACAGAGGAGTGGAGGAGTGTAAAGGCAATTTAACTAAGTTAAATTGAATTTTAAAGACCATAAAGAGACCAGCTGGGGCCTTGGGGAGGGGAGGGATATAGTCATTGCAACGGTGAGGAACATGAACAGTCTAGATACAGCAGGGAAGGGCTTGGAGGTGCTGTGGCAGAGGAGTGCTGTAATTTGAATGTGAGCACAAAGCATGCCAATGAAGAGTCTTGTAGCAGTTGAGGAGAGATTGAAAAGATTTCCAAGGAAATCTTGGGTTGTGCCTGTATGTCTGTGTGCGCGTCAGAAAGTTCTCGTTAAGTCCCTCTGAACTGTCATGGACCATGAGTTACTGGGTTTCAGAAATGAGCGAATACAGCAGGGTTCTTCAGTCTTGGCGCTGGTGACGTTTTAGGCCAGATGGTTCTCTGTTGGGGGGCAGGCATCCAGCGCTCTGTGGATGGTTAGCCGCAGCCCTGGCCTCTACCCACCAGATGCCAGCATTAAGTACTCCCCATCTGTGACAACCAAGAATGTCTCCAGACATCACCTAGTATCCGCCAAGGTAAAGAAATTAACTTTACCAATGCTACTCTGGTATTTTGGTGGGCTTACTTTGTGTCAGGCACTTCCCTTATCTTTCTCAATTCATCTATATTTGTGTAGATACAGCTTTAGAATTGATTACTGGAATTCAAGATGCTGTGTGAAAGGACATGCCCATGTGAATTTGATGTTGGAAAATTACCTTGAAAAAAAAACTATACCATTTTGTGCTCCTACCAACTTTATATGAATGCTTTCTTCTCACTAACACTTTTTAGAATGATACCTCATTGTTGTTTTAACTTACATAGAACTTGTTTATTGATACATTGAGGACCTTGTATTTGTGTTATATTTTATCTTCTGCAAATTTGTTCTACTTCTCTTTGGTCCATTTTCTTCTTAGGATTTCAAAATTTTTCTTGTTACAGGCATGTTTTACTGCTAACAATTCCAATCTTCTGTTTTTCATTGATATTACATTTTTTTTCTCTTTTAAAAAATTTTACCCTCACATTTTGATGGCCCCTGAGTTTGTTATTTTCTGTAATAATGTTAAACGTTTTTTTTCCTATGTAGTCCCTAGACTTAATGTCACACTACAATTAACCATACCCACCTTGAGATGATAAAATGATTATCCAATATTTTATTCTAGGGTTTTTAAGACTTATAAAAAAATCTAATCTCAATGGACTTATTTTGGTATAGGTTATAAGGTTAATATCTAATTTTTTCCTCAAATATTGTCAAGTCCAAACATAATCTACACTAAGCTCATTTATTATTTTTTATTCCATTGTTTTATTTGAAAATTTTTAAAATTACTAATAGATTGTTTTTAAAACTGATAGAGACAATACTAATTCATTATGTTTACTTATTTTTAACATTTTGAGTGTATTTCTGAAACACCTTTGTTATATAGGTATGAGAAGGTAAGTTTAAAAAGGCAGATAGAATTAGGTGCCTAAAGTTAAAAGTGTACTTTTTTAAAAATGACCTTTGATTGTACAGGATAAGATACATTTGACTGCAAACATTTGACTTGCTCCCACTTGATACTTATGGGGTGATTTGAGTCCTATGATATGGGGGTTACTCCTGTATAATGATTCATAGGAGTAGTACTCTTCACTGCAATTTACATGGCAAATGAACCAGTAAATCGGCAATTCAACATTTTGTGTGAACTTACAATTGTTACTGTTACTGTTGACTTACAGTGGCTGAATATCAATGAGCATCCCCAAAGAGTCAAGTAACAAAGTGTCATGTGACAATGGGTCAAATTCCAGAGTCCTGCCATCAGGAAGGAATAAAGATGGGAAGTATGGCCAAGGTTTGAATACTATGATGGCTTAGGCTGGATTTTAAAAAAAATATTTTATTGGTTTTAGAGACAGAGAAAAGAGAGAGAAATATGGATTTGTTGTTCCTCTGATGTATGCATTCATTGGTTGATATTTGTATATACCCTGACCAGGGATTGAACCCACAACCTTGGCATATTGGGACGATGTTCTAATCTGCCGGGAGCCGGTCCATCCTTGCTGTTTCAAAGGACCTGGCATATATGGCATACTGTTCTTACAATGTTTGCTCGCCTTCTTGGCACTATTTGTTTTAACCAAGGTCTCCTCTCTGAGAAAGGTTGTTTCCCCAGGTAGGGATTTTCCCCTGAAGTTAGGGAGGGAATAAAACCCCTCAACTAAGTGCCAGGCGGGTAATTAATCACTTTAACTACGAACAATCATGCTTAAGCTACATAATCTTTACTCCCTGGAATGGAGATAAGAAATGCTCTAACCTTTGTAATAGAGATTGATAGGATTGAATCAACTGGTATAAATATAGATGTAACAAGACAGCAAGACACAGAACTTAGAAGACAGAATCAAGAGGCACAGGACCTAGACCAGAACCTACACAGAACCTAGAAACAGAACATGGCAAAAGATCCTGGCCAGAAACTGGCCTCAGAACCTAGAGACAGAACCTAGCGAGAGAACATGGCAAAAGATCCTGGACAGAAACTGGCCTCAGAACCTAGAGACAGAACCTAGCGAGAGAACATGGCAAAAGATCCTGGACTGAACCTGACTACAGAAATTGGCAAGAGAACCTGACTAGAACCTGGTGACTGAACCTGGCTGGAGAACCTGGACAGAACCTGGCTGGAGAACCTAGCGAGGGAACATGGCAAAAGATCCTGGACTGAACCTGACTACAGAAATTGGCAAGAGAACCTGACTAGAACCTGGTGACTGAACCTGGCTGGAGAACCTGGACAGAACCTGGCTGGAGAACCCAACCAGAACTTCTCTGGAGATCCAGACCAGAACCTGACTGGAGAACCTGGCTACAGAACCTGGCTGGAGAACCTGGAGAACCTAGCAAGACAACATGGACACAGAATCTGGCTGGAGATCCTAACCAGAACTTCTCTGGAGATCCAGACCAGAACCTGACTGGAGAACCTGGCTACAGAACCTGGCGACTGAACCTGGCTGGAGAACCTAGCAAGAGAACATGGCTATAGAACCTGGCTGGAGTTCCTAGACAGAACTTGGCTGGAGAAATGGCTACAGAACTGGCTACAGAACCTGGCTGGAGACCCTGACAAGAGAACCCGGCTATGATGATCACCTGAACGCTGCCTCTGTGTCATTCCTTCTTCACCGACTCCGTCCACACCTTTGGGGACCCCTGGACCTGCTGGGGTTGGACCCCAGCACTAATCAACTGAGTTACCCTGCCAGTTGGGATGCTTTGCATTAGATAAGGCAGAATTAGTGGCCACAGTTAAGAGTTCGAGGGAACTAAGTGAACAGTCTGGATGGGAAAGCTTGGGTTCAAGGCTAGTGTCTTAATATTGACTTCTGAAATGATGCTGTGCTGGGGTAGTCCTTCGCTTTGAAGGACTTCACTTTGAATGACTAGGGCCATGTTTGCAGATTTGCAGGCTTTTAAAAAGTTGTATTTGTTTTTTTAAATTTGGACTGTCTTCAAGGAACAACTTGTTTTACAGAGGGCAGACTTTCAACGTCTGATGCCAAGAACATGCACCGGGAAGCCACAAGGGAATTCCATATTGAGCCAGGCCTCATCCTTGTTCAGTTTGGGAAATGACCTGCTGGTTTTCCTCATCGATCTGTGATTTTCCACATAATTTTGAGTGTCTAAACCAGTTTCTGCCTCCCATTATGTTGAATAGACTGACCTCTAAGCATTTGATATCTCCAAGCGCCCTGTGAATCAGTTTCAGTGTTTTTATGCCCCTGATGACCCCAATGAGTTTGGATGGCTGGGGGCTCTGAAGAGTCAATGGCTGTATGTGATGTGATTGCTTCATCTCAGCGGCTGTTGAATGACTCCTGCTTGTGCTTCAAGTTTTGCAAACCATTTCAGGATCCCTCTGGGCTGAGAAGGGCTAGAGTAATATAAGATAGCACGGGCCATGGTAATAACCTTTTATTTATCAAACACCTTGCTTCCAGGGGGCTTAGAGAACCTTCTGGGTGTTAGCTCATGAATCTTCCTGACATTCCTCTGGGGCCAGGAGCAGATACTCTGCTATTGTGGATGGGCAGGTGAGAAAACAGTGAGAAGAGGTAGTACACAAAGCAACCTTCAGTGAGAGATGAGGATAACTCTTAATCGAATAGTGAAATGGTATTTTTTTGATAGGTAATCTGAAAACTCTCTTCCCAGCAATATAATTTCTGTTGTTGATGATGATGATGATGATGATGATGATAATGGTAGAAAATATTGATTGAATTATACTGTATGCCAAACACTTCTTTAAGCACATTGTATTAACAAATTGAATCCTCCCAACAGTCTAATGAGAGTAATACCATTATTATGCCCATTTTACAGATGTGGAAAGTGATGTTAAGTAACTTGCTCAGAACTAAGACGTTCAAACCAATAGTCATACAAAGGTAATTTAGCTCTAAATCTCAAACTCTTTACTGTGCATTCTGCTGTGGAAATTATGCTATGTTAGCATCTGAGGTAAATATGGCTAGTGACACATTCCTGTGTGTTATGTACACTCTACCTGGAAGTCTCCTCTCAAATTATAGGTGGTATCAAGATAATGGGATTTTTAGTAAACACACTGGCATTACTTAGTGAAACATCTTTCCTTTTTATTAATAACTATAACAATGTAGTTATAATGTAGCTATGGTTTTGCAGCTTTTCAAGGTAGGCATATATAAGAGGAGGGGACTGAAGACATCACAGGCTTGATATGTTCAAAGCACAGTGCTGGGCACTGCATGGAGATGTTCTCATTTAATATTCCCAATTTTGGAGGTAGGTAGTAGTATCCTGATTTTGCTAAGGAAGAAATGGAGTAAGTAGCAAAAGTCAGATCATGCATGGCCTTGGACTTGCTGGCTCTAAAACCTCTGCCCTTACCATCTGTACCCATCTCACAAGGGAAAGGAGGAGATAGAAGAAAACCCAGGTTGGAACCGGAGGTGAAGTCAGCACTGAGTGCAGGAGAAGGGGAGAGTAGGGGAGCTGATGAAAGAGTAGCTAGTGAGGTGGAAGGCACAGCATCATAAGCCTTGGAGGTGAGGAAAGAATGTCAGCATGGGAGTAGCCAGTGATGGTAACCGATAAGTCAGGAAGGCAAAGGGCTACGGAGTGTCTTTTTGGCAGGTAATTGGTCACGACGACCAAGTGATGGAATGGTGGAGAAAAGTCATGTTGCAATGGGTATTATCTAAACTTGGAATAGAAAGAAGTAGGTTAAGCAATTCAAGATAAAATCTAAAAATGGATTGATGCTGGGCTATACACGCACTTTGATTTTTGCAGTGCTCCTTTGAGACACAGTTACCGCCATATTTCTGATGAGGAAACAGTGGGTCAAAAATAATTAGGTGAGATAATGTAGTTATTATGTATCAAAGCTAGGATCCAGATCCAGGTCTCCAAAGCCCATGACCTTTTTCAACTTCTCCCTCTGAAATTGCAGACTGCTCATAACTTGCCTGTTCCATTCTCTTTGTTGCTCACTGATATTTACTATCCCTCCTTGTAAGAGGATTGCACTTCCCTGCCCCCGTGTTATTAGGCCTGCCCATGTTTTGGCAAGTTAATGTGAGTTAGAGTAACACGTGCTACTTTTGAGCAGCACCTTTATGAGCCTAGTCTTAGATCATGTGTTCTTTCTCCCTCTACCAAAAGATCAGCAATATTGCAGATGAAATCTGCTCGGCCAACTTAGAGTCCAAAGTGAAGATAATGAGAAGCAGTGCAGTCAGCCTGTGATGGACCTGTGAGTGAGAAGTAAACTGCTGATGTAAGCCACTTACATGTTGAGATTATTTGTTACTGCAGCATAACTTTATCTATTCTGACTGATATACTGTCTGTGATTCAGATGAGGGGACAAGTGGAAGCTAGAGGAGAAGGCAATCACAATGTCAAGGATGTACACCTGTCATCTCATCTCTATCAAATCAACTAGACAGAATATCATGGGATCAAAACAGACATATCAAAAAAAAATCGCCAGCTTGATAAAACACCCAACTGCAGAAGAATATAGCTGAGAATACCCCCAAGATCATTTCAGTCTTTTTAAAAAAATTATTACTCTGATGAGTAGGACCGATACTCTCATTCATATTAAATATGCAGTTGGAAATGATTTATTCTGAAAAGAAATAGTCCCTAAGTAATCTCAGAAACTCAACAGCAAATGCATATTTAATGTGACCATTTTTAAAACAGAACAGTTGGCAGAGACGGCATCTGCAGAGGTTGGGGATAAGGAGGAAGCATTTTATCCTGCTTATAAAACAAAGCAAAAAAGCAAAGTGAAAAAGAATCTCACCTGCACAGGTGTGTGTGTGTGTGTGTGTGTGTGTGTGTGTGTGTGTTTAAGAGAGGGGGGGGGGAAGATATGTGCTATGTTAAATTCAGCCTCTATCTTTCCCAGTATTGTTTATTGTTATTGTTTTTAAATGACTACTGTTAACTAGAAAGGTCACTAATGACTTACATGAAATTCAATTCTCAAGAGACATTAACAAGCCAAGATTTTATCTGAATAGAGACCAAGGCACCTCTTTAGAGGATTATGCCAATTCAAATAATTTATCTATTTGCTGTCTTTTTGGGATTATTGGTGAAGAGTTCATTGTGAACCTCATAACTTCGCTGTATTGAGCACTCCTCATGTGCTAGCTCCCTCCATGAAGTACTTTCATATGCTTTTTCTCAGTTGACCCCCTATGATGTCCTTAGCAGTCAGGTCACAGAGTTCTGCATAATTATGCCCTTGACTATCTCTCCAAACTTATTTTCTTAAATTTTTTATTGATCAAGGTACCACATATGTGTCCTTATCCCCCATTCCCCCCCCCTTACCCCTGCCCATGCCCTCATCCCCCTGTTGTCTGTGTCAATTGGTTAGGCTTATATGCATGCATACAAGTCCTTTGGTTGATCTCTCCCCTTTACCCCCACCTTCCTCTACCTTCCTTCTGAGGCTTGATGGTCAGATCGATGCTTGCCACATTCATACACACAACATTGCAGTCTTCTTTCATTTCCCTCAAATATTTTTCTGCATTCAAGGCATTTTTCCATATTGTTTCTTCTGCTTAGAATTCTTTCTCCCCCAAAATTCTCAGCTTTTAGGTCTGAGTTTCAAGTTTAGTTCACTAGAGATGTCTTTTCACAGCACACGGTCTGATGTAGGTAAGCCCTGGCTAGACTCCATCTCAGCCCCTTTTGTACATGTCTCATAGTAGAATTGTATTTGTCTATTTACTTGTATCCTATCTGTCTCCCCAATGAGAAAATAAGTTCAATAAGGATCAGAGTTGTTTCTAATATTTAACCACTGAATCCCCATCTCCAAACACAGTAGTGGGAATATTGAGATATTCAATTATTAATTGTTGTGTAAATACATTGATTATTGTTATCCCTTCTTTATGGATGAAGAACTGTAGGGTCAGATGAAAAGTGAATTGCCCAAGGAGGCTTAGCTAATAGTGGCAGAGAAAGAACCCAAACTTTAGTTTGTCCAACTCCAAAGCCCATGCCTTTGAGGCTGTATAATACATTTATTCATTCACCACTTACCAAATATTTGTTCATTGCCAGACATTGTAATGTTCATAGCAGCACAATTTACCATAGCTAAGATTTGGAAACAGCCTAAGTGCCCATCAGCAGATGAGTGGATTAAAAAACTGTGGTACATCTACACAATGGAGTACTACACTACTGTAAAAAAGAAATAATTCTTGCCATTTGCAACAGCATGGATGGACATGGAGAGCATTATGCATGCTAAGCAAAATAAGCCAGTCAGAGAAAGATAAATATCACATGATCTCACTCATTTGTGCAATATAATGAACAATATAAACTGATGAACAAAAATAGATCCAGAGACAGAGATGCATTGAACAGATGGTCAAACCTCAGAGGGAAGGCAGGGGAGGGTGGGGGTTGGAGGTAAGAGATCAACCAAAGGACTTATTGTATGTTTATAAGCATAACCAATGGACACAGACACTAGCAGGGTGCAGGCATGAGCTGGAGGGTGGGAATGGCTGGGGATAGGTCAATGGGGTGGGGGGGGGAGGAAGGAGACGTATGTAATACTTTAAACCATAAAGAATTTTAAGAATTTTAAGAAAAGAATATAATTGTCAGCAAATATAAATAAACAAACAGAAATAAAGTTCCTACCTCCTGGAGCGTATGTTCTATTGCTCAGACAGACATTGATCAATGAATCTAGGAAATAAATGTTAAAAAAAATAACAACTGTGATAAATACTATAAAGGGGAAGAATAATGTAGTGCAGTTGAAAAATTTGACTTGGTTGGAGGGAAGGGGCATGAAATCGTCCCCTGAGAAATGACAAGTAAGCGAAGATTCGAAGAAGTAGATATTTAAGATATGAAGGGAAAGAACATTTGTGGTAGAAGGAATAGAGTTTGCTAAAAACCTGTGATGAGAAGCAGCCTAGATCCAAAGAAGTAAAAGATAGCAATGTTGTTGAGACTAATGAAGTAGGGTGAAGCTAGAGAGTTAAGTAGGGGCCAGCTGTGCCCACCCCTTAATTATTAAGAATTAAGTTCATCTACTGAAAGGTTTTAAGAAAAGATTTTAATAATCAGATTTTCTAAAAGAAAAAAACAACACATTCTGGTAGCTATGTGAGAAAAGGGATTGTGAGGAGGTAAGGGTGTCTGCAGGTGGAGCAGCAGGGTGCTAGCATAATAGATGTTGGTGGTTTGCATAAGGAATGGGTCTCTCTTTTTCTATCAAGGCTGGCAAGTTGTTTGCTGCTGCCTTTTGTTCTTTATTAGTATTAATAATTGGTGTGCTATTTCTGCTATCATCATCTTGACTCTCAATAAATAGAACCTTCTGGTAGCAGCAAACTCTTGTAGAATGTAACCCCTATGCTTGCAAATGGAAATAGTCCTAATCTTTTTAGGCTTAACATCTAAAGTGTTAATTCTCAAAGTATGGTCAAGAATCCCTGGAGTACCCATGAGCTTTTTTTTTTTTTTTTTGCCAGGCGTGGAGGGGGGTGGGGGGGGGGGGAAGAACCACAAGATCACAAATATTTTCATAATAATATTGAGGCATTATTTGCCTTTTTACTCTCATCTCACAAGTATACAGAAAAGTTTTCCAGGGACAATATGACCTGTGTTTTTACAACAGATTGAACATATTTACAGATAAGAGAATATAATTGCCTTCTATTTTCTAGACACTGAAGGAATATATGCAACAAACAATAAAAGCTCCATTTTTCTTACTCATTATTTTTGTTTGGCTAATAGTTATTTTTAGTATCTGTATTACTTATAATTATATAGTATGTCTATATAAATATAGATCATTAGTTTATTCTTATCCTAAGTACATTTATAAATATCTTTATATTTCCCAGCTTTACATTTTAATATAATATAATTTATACACACACACACACACACACACACACACACACACACACACTAGAGGCCCGGTGCACAAAAATTTGTGCACTTGGGAGGGTCCCTCAGCCCGGCCTGTGCTCTCCCCCAGTCTGGGACCTCTCGGGGGATGACCACCTGCTGGCTTAGGCCCGCTCCCGGGGGTTTGGGGCTAAGCTGGCAGTCAGACATCCCTCTGGCAGCCTGGAAGCCTTCAGGGGATGTCCACTTGCCAGCGGGGAGCAGGCCTAGCTGCAGTCGGACATCCTTAGCGCTGATGAGGAGGCGGGAGAGGCTCCCACCACCACCACTGTACTGGCAGGCATCAGCCTGGCTTGTGGCTGAGCAGAGCTCCCTCTGTGGGAGCACACTGACCACCAGGGGGCAGCTCCTGCATTGAGAGTCTGCCCCTGGTGGTCAGTGTATGTCATAGTGACCAGTCATTCCCAGTCGCTCTGCTGTTAGGGTTAATTTGCATATTACCCTTTTATTATATAGGATAGAGGCCCAGTGCATGGGTGGGGGCCGGCTGGTTTGCCCCGAAGGGTGTAAAGGATCAGGGTGGGGGTCCTGCTGGGGTGCCTGGCCAGCCTGGGTGAAGGGCTGAGGGCTGTTTTCAGGCTGGCCACAGCCCCTTCAAGGTGGGGGTCCCCCCTGGGGTGCCTGGCCAGTCTGGGTGAGGGGCTGATGGCTGTTTTCAGGCTGGCCAAGGCCCCCAATGGGGACCCTCACCCCATAAGGGTGTGGCCATCCTAGGTGAGGGGCTGATGGCTGTTTGCAGGCTGGCCACAGCCTTTTCAGGGTGGGGGTCCCTGCTGGGGTCCTGGCCGGTCTGGGTGAGGGGCTGATGGCTGTTTGTAGGCTGGTCACTGCCCCTTCAGGGTGGGGGTTTCCCCTGGGGTGCCTGGCAAGCCTGGTGAGGGGCTGATGGCTGTTTGCAGGCTGGCCAAGCCCCCCAGCAGGGACCCTTACCCCATGAGGGTGTGGCCATCCTGGGTGAGGGGCTGATGGCTATTTTCAGGCTGTCCACAGCCTCCAGCCACCCAAGCTCCCAGTGGAGGCTGGCTGGAAGCATGTATCTGGGATTTATTTAGCTTCTATCATTGAAACTTTGTTGCCTTTTGCAGAGGCCGCAGCCAGCCAGGAAGCTTGAGGGAAGCTTGGCTTCCTCTATCGCTGGGGCAACCAAGCCTCCTGCTTGCTCCAGCTTCGTGGCTGCCTGCCGCCATCTTGGTTGGTTTAATTTGCATATAGTCACTCTGATTGGCTGGTGGGAGTGGCTTGGGTGTAGCAAAGGTATGGTCAATTAGCATCTTTGTCTTTCATTAGTATATATATATATATATATATATATATATACACACACACACACACACACACACACACATATTTCACACAAATAAAAAGTTTTTTGGATATTCAATAATTTTAAAAAATATAAATGTGTCCTGAAGCCAAAGATTTGAGGACCCTGGACATAAAAAATGGCTACACTGACATAAGAGACTGTATATAATATCTAACTTGACAGAAAAACCTCACTATTTTAAAAGAGTGGTTAATATTTAATGGTCTGTCACTAAGAGTTAGTAAGAGTGTTTGATTAATCCAGGGCATGTCTTTAGCCAAAGTGGATTCTTGCAGAAGCAATGAATATGTTTATTTGCACCTTGTGCTATTGCCCAGAAGGTGAGTTGGAGATACAGAATGCATTTTTGGTGCATGAAATTGTACCGTGGCAGTGCCTAAATTCATAACGTCTACATAAAATGTTCCCAAGACATATTTCTTGAGTGAATAATAAAACTTCATGAATGCTATAAAAGATATGGTTTGGAAAGCTATGATATTGGGTTAGTCTGAGACAGGATATGAAGCATGATGATTGGAGGCTTTATAAATTGTCAGAATGGTAGCAAATCCTCCTAGTTCTACATAATGTCTGCACATAAGAATTAATTTAGACAATGCTCAGTCTTTAAAAACAAAATGAACATAATTTATAACCAAGGTTTATCTTGACTTTATTTTCCTGATAGTTTTTTGTTTTAGGAAAATAAAATAATATTCATACTTATGCACAAATTTACACAAACTTACTCTCTTCAAGGATATTTATTTTTCTTCCCCAGACTTCTTGGGATACTGTGAGATTGGGTTTTTACAAGCAGTTTAGGAGTTAAGCAGGATTTTGTAGATGGAGTTTGCGGACTCTTTACATCAGAGTAAAATAAAGAAAAAGAAAAATTCATGGGAGAGATATGGGACGAGCTGATATTTAAGGACCAAAGTCCTTAGAAGTTAAGAAAAAGTGCTAGCATGTCCTTAAAAAGAATCGCTTGTCTTTAATTCATCACGTGTCCTTGTAGCTCCTCCATAAATGTCTGACGATTTCATGTGTGATCCCCGTGCCTCTCCTCACTTACCTCCCTTTTACCATTATGGTCCATCATTCACTTCCATCCCCATTCTACTCAGATTTCAAGGTCTGGTTCATAGATATGATCTATGCTGGGAAGGATTTTTTACGTTTCATTCTCCAATTTCTGGCAGGTGGAACTGATCATCGGTCCCCTCAGATTTCTGCTGTTCCTTGTAGAACACTTGTTAACACTGGGATTCTTTCATCCTATTACTCACATGGTACGGTACAACATACGGTCTTCAGAAAGTCTCAGCATGGTGATTTTAATGCCACCCTTTCTTCTTCTTATCAAGAAATTGAGACAGCATAGCAACTTGGCCTGGGAATGGGGGATACCATGTACCAGGAAGCCACATTAAGACCAAGTGATCAGAGGAACTCTGGATAAGCCGACCTCAAAAGTGTCACTACCCCTCCACTCCTGACTCAACAATTCTGAGGTAGCTGATTTTCTCTCCCTTCTAACTGCCTCTTTCAACTACTGCCCTGCAGGCCCAGTTGACCAGGGTTTGACATTTGTCGGGTGGCGGTAATAAGCAGCTGCCATCTGGCCTCCACAGTTCAGGTGAAACATGGTTACCAGGCAACACAGCTGGAAAAGAAGTCGCTGACCCTGGAATGGAAAAGTCCAGCAAACTCACCTTTTTCCAAACCCACTTTTTTCAAAAAGCCCACCTTTTTGTGCAAGCCAACTTTGTCCCCAGCTCATAAAAGCAGCCAAGCAGAGCCAGCTCTGAGCCAATGCAAAAGACTTTCCTCTGTCCTGCCTGCCTCCCTCGTGCTTGAGCACAAGCCTAATAAAATCTGTCTAGACATTTCTCTAGGGTCTCCTCTCGATTTGTATTTTGGGGAACCCACGAACCCCAATGCTGTTAACAAAATTACATGAGAATATAAATTGAAAGAAGTGGTGTAACTTTTAGATGTAGACTTGTATGTCCAGTACCCAAGCAGTGGCAAGAACTGAATAGGTGGTGAGTTGTGGTTTATTAAATAAATGAACACATGAATACCTTCGGATGTTCACTTGAACCCTGTGTGTTACGTAGTTGCTTTGCTGCCTGAGTAAGTAAAGTGCACCGTGCTGTATATCAGTTTCCATACCCATAAAATGGATGCAAATATCCTTCTTTCTGTCGACCTCTTAGGACTGTTTTCAACTTTATATACATGAAGATTCTTTTTATATACCAACGTTCAATATGATGGTAAGACATTTTTTAAAATTCCCCTTCTCCTTATTTTCGTATAAACAGTGAATACCCAGGTTGCTTACTTCCCTTTTAAGAAGTAATTATTGCTTGAACACTTACGCTTTAGGAATTCTGTTGAAAGAACTGATTTTCTGAGCCACCTGCAGGTATATGGGAATAGCTGTGTTTTCTGCAAAGGTTTATGATAAGGGGGCTTTGTCTGTAATGTGTGTATCTCTCCTTTCCCCCAAGTAGCACATGTTACAGATTCAGTGTTCTCTGTTGCTGAGTCAGTGACCAAGAGAGACTTTTGGTGACTTGATTTCCATAAGTTGCCTCGGGGTAGGTTTTAGGACACAGATTGCGAAGGGACGTGCGGGGTTTCTTGCTTCTTTCCTTAAATGTAACAGTGATTAAAACAGCAGGAATAGACAGACGCTGGACACCACCCCTGTAGACAATGATTACTTAAACCTGATAATAACTTGAAATGTACATGGTGCCATCCAGTAAGAGAAACACCAAGGGCAAATGGGGAAAAATTGCATCTAGTATTTTATGGGAGCAGGCTTCCCTCTAATTCCTCCCTTTGATCTCATTTCCATGGAATTGCCAGGCTTTGTGGGATGAACAAGTTCGGAACCAACTTTCATTGTTACATATAAACACATAGGCAAGGCGATTTGAGCTCACTTGTTCCTTCTTGCTTAAATTAATAATTTCTTATTCTATGTGGCAGTGTTGCCAGATATTGTGTGTGTGTGTCTGTGTGTGTGTGTGTTTTCTGTAGCTTTTGCATTTTGTGGTTGATCCTACTCTTTTTATGAGACATTTCTTGAAAATATAGGCTCTCATACTTTTCTGGTGCAACCTTTTCAGAGACTGGGATGGGAGTGCTTTCCCTAGAGACAGATATTGAGTGTGTAACTTCAAGGAATGATGCAGTCAGTTCTTGATCGAGCATGTTAATGCACGCAGGGTGGATGAGGTGGCTACTAATATCCTGAAGCCGTGATGCATCTGTTAGAAATCGTTTGTTGTAAGAGAAGGAAACACAGTTGAAACTGACATTAGCTTTGAAAGGAGATTGATTGGTTCGCATATCTGGAAAGTCCATTGAAACATAAGCTTCAGCCAGGATTCTTCCCCCAGGGACTTCAGTGTTATTATCAGGATGCTGCTCTCTTTCCCTCCATCTCTCCTAAAAGTGTTCTTACAAATAATATGCAGTGTGGCTCCAGATGCCTCTGACTCATCCTATCAGGTGAGTGGAAAAAGGTGAGCTTTCTCAGTAAATACTGCCGAGAACTCCTACACAGGACTTGCTTGCATAGGCTATCTGTGGTCGGCAAACCGCGGCTCGCGAGCCACATGCAGCTCTTTGGCCCCTTGAGTGTGGCTCTTCCACAAAATACCACATGTGGGCGCGCACGTACAGTGAGATTGAAACTTTGTGGCCCGTGTGCAGAAGTCGGTATTTTGTGGAAGAGCCACACTCAAGGGGCCAAAGAGCTGCATGTGGCTCGCGAGCCGCGGTTCGCCGAGCTGCAGTTTGCTGACCACTGGTCATACATCTGCTCCGAGCCAATTAGGGGCATGACATATTGTGATTGGCCAAGCCTGGGTTTTGTACTTACTCCTGTGATGTTTTTCTCTACTCCAAGATTAGAGGACAAATTCCCTGCTGGAAGTAGAGGTAACAGGAACGAGGGTAAATGCTAAATTGATAACAATAACAGGTGTTGTTAACATATGATCAAAGCAAAATATGTTGCAAACACATGTGGTAATTATAACCAATATTTAAAAACACATTTACAGGTCTTTAGTCAGACATCTTCCAAAATAATATTTTAAGAAAACAAAATATCAGGTAAATGTATTACAGAGAGTTTAGCAAAAGAGACTATCTGCCGAAACTGGTTTGGCTCAGTGGATAGAGCGTCGGCCTGCGGACTGAGGGGTCCCGGGTTCGGTTCCGGTCAAGGGCATGTGCCTGGGTTGCGGGCACATCCCCGGTGGGAGATGTGCAGGAGGCAGCTGATCGATGTTTCTCTCTCATTGATGTTTCTAACTCTCTATCTCTCTCCCTTCATGTCTGTAAAAAATCAATAAAATATATTTAAGAAAAAAAAAAAGAGAGTATCTTTACACTGAGTGAGGTGAGGTTTCACATCCACATTTTAGAATGGGATCCGAATGAGGCAGAAATTTAGTCCCTGCTGTACTCACATTCTCCCTCTCAATTCCCTTTCCCAATGCCTCCACACCTGAAGCCACTACTCCCTGGTATTATTATCTATAGCTACATAATTTTTCCCACTGTTGTCCCTCTGAAAGACCATCAGCCAGGATGGATTGGCTGAGTTAATGTTACTGCACTCCACATTTTTGTCATTTTCCAGCAAGCTAGCTTAGGTAGAGATGTAAGAGAGACAGTAGACTGTGCCATGCAACTTGAGGCCTACTCTTAGGACTGCCTCATCTTCACTTTGTCATGTCTTACTGGCTAAAGCAAGCTGAAAGCCCAACCCAGATACAAGAGACAAGGAAACACAATCTATATATATAAAAGCCTAACTGACCATTACGACTGAACCACAAGAACAACAGGAATGATTGGAACTGGTTGAATGTTGCTATCATGTGCACTGACCACCAGGGGTCAGACGCTCAACACAGGAGTTGCCCCCTGGTGGTCAGTGCGCTCCCACAGCCAACCTCCCGTGGTCCCTCCCTCCCCCTACGGGCTGGCCCCCCAATAGGCCTCTATCACCAGTCAGGCCAAGGGACCCCACCTGTGCATAAATTCATGCCCTGGAGCTCTAGTCAAACTATATAGTGGGAGAAAATTCAAGGTCTTGTTGAAAGGGTGAGGCTACGTAGAATGGTAGAGAATGACCACAAGTTTACCAAAATAGATGCCTTTATCATGCAGTTTGTTCAGGATGGCTTCTGCCAATAAGCCAGTTTTTATTATTTATTAAAAGTGAATTATTGAAGGGACTTTGGGCCTAAGGTTCCACATGTAAGGAGCTTGGGAGTCACCACTTTGCCTTAATAAGAGGTAAAAAGCTGAACAGACTTACAAATTAATATCTCATTTTGGATCCATAAGAGGGGGAAGGGCCAGGGTAGTGCACTGCTCCCAAGATTGGGAAGACAGGGAATCGCAGTTGACCAGAGCATAGACCCACAAGCAGAAATCACCATGGGATCCTGTGCCAGGGTAGGAGAACCAGAATGATGATTGATGAATTGCTGGAAGCTCTGTGTGGACAACTTTGAGAGTTAAAAACTCCAGGGGGACACAGTTGTAAGAGAGCCCCCACAATACTGTGTGATACTCCAGGAGCTCAACCACAGTCTCACATTAAAGAGCTGGGAAATATTCCTTTATGCTTTTGACAGGTGAAGGGGGGAAAGAACCATTTAACAAGGCATGCTTTTAGGGAAACTAAGTAAGTCAATTAGCGCTTAACCCATTAGCATGTCACTGACCTGGGGAAGTGAAATACCCAACTTTAGCCCACTCTCAACATCTTTTCCCAGATAAGGGGAAGAAAAAACAAAACTGGGAAACACTTGTGTTTATGGTCCAGGGGTTAGGTCCACTGAAGACGGACACTTGCCTGGCTGGTGTGGCTCAGTGGTTGAGATTTGACCTAAGAACTAGGAGGTCATTGTTCGATTTCTGGTCAGATCATATGCCTATGTTGAGGGCTCAATCTCCAGGGTGGGGTGTGCAGGAGGCAGCTGATCAATGATTCTCTCATCATTTATGTTTCTATATCTCCCTCCCTCTCCCTTCCTCTCTGAGATAAATGAAAATATATTTTAAACAAAGAAAGACAGAGACCTGATAGTAAGATATAAACACTTTCCCTCTCCCCATAGCTTATTATCACATCACTGAAGATATGTTTATAGCAGTTTCTTTTATGAGAAAAGTTGACGTGCATACAAAAAAGCAAAACAAACTAAGACAATTTGAAGAGACACAGCAAACATTAGACCTAGACATGGCAGGGATACTGGAATTATCAGACAAGGAATTTAAAACAACTGTGATTACTATGCTAAGGTCTCTAATAGATAAAGTAGACAACACTGAAGAATAGATACATAATTAAAGCAAAGAGATGGAAATCCTAAGAAGAAAATGAAAATAAATGCTAGAAAATAAAAAAAATAAAGTAACAGATATGAAGAATGCCTTAGATCTCTTATTAGTAAGCTGGACATGGCTGAGTAAAGAAACTGAACTACAGGTTGTAGTAATAGAATTCTCAACAACAGAAAAGCAAAGAGAGAAAGACTGAGAGAAGCAAGGACAGAATATCTAATGGACAGCTCCAAAAGGTGTAACATAGGTATAATGGGAACATCAGAAGGAAGAGAAAAAGAAACAGAAGAAATATTTGAAACAATAATGACTGAGAATTTATCCCAGTAAGTGTCAGACACCAAACCACAGATTCAGGAAACTCAGAGAATGCCAAGCAGGATAAATGAAAAACAAAACAAAACAAATCAACTATCCTAGGTATATAATTTTCAAACTATAGAAAATCAAAGATTAAAAAAAAAAATTCTTAAAGAAGCCAGAGTGGGGATGGGGTAGACACCTCACCTATAGAGGAATAAAACCAATAATTACATTTAACATCTCAGAAACAATGGAAGCAAAAGGACTGTGGAGTGAAATAATTAAATGCTAGGAGGAAATGCTACCAAATTAGAATTCTGTATCCTGCAAAATTATCTTTCAAAAGTGGGGGAGAAATAAAAACTTTCTCAGACAAACAAAAATTTAGTGAATTTGTTGCCAGTGGGCTTGCCTTGCAAGAAATGTTAAAAAGTTCTTTAGAGAGAAATAAAATATTATACGTTGGAATCTCGGTCCACATAAAGAAAACATTAACCAAAGATTGAGTGAAGGTTAAAAAAAATACCTTCTATTGTTTTATTATTATTTATTTATTTATTTATTACTAGAGGCCTGTTGCACAAAAAGATTCGTGCAATAGGCCTTCCCTTCCCCTGGCTGCCGGCACCCGGGACCCAGGCCTTCACTCTGGTCAGAGGCGCCTTCCGGCCGGAGCCGCCTTCAGTCTTTGCTCAGCAGCTTCGTGCCTAAGTATGCAAATTAACCACCATCTTTGTTGGCGGTTAATTTGCATATCTTGCTGATTAGCCAATGGGAGGTGTAGCGAAGATACGGTCAATTACTATGTTTGTCTATTATCAAATAGGATTTTAAATATTTTAAAATTGATTTCAGAGAGAGGAAGGGAGTGGGAGAGCGTGATAGAAACATCAGTGATGAGAAACATCGATCGGCTGCCTCCTGCATGTCCCCTATTAGGGACCTAGCCCAAAATACAGGCATGTGCCCTGACCAAGAATTGAACTATGACCTTCTGGTTCATGGGTTTATGCTCAACCACTGATCCACATGGGCTGGCTATTATTTTATTTTTAACCTTTCTAACAGAAAAAAAGCTTTAAAAAAGTATTCTATTATCTATACTAGGTTATATATCATATATTTATTTATATAAATATATATGCTTATATAAATTTATATATGCTTATATAAATCAAGTGAATAACAGCAACAATATAAAAGAGGAAGAAAGTAGGACTATTTTATTATAAGGTTTTCACACTACCCATGAACTAGTATAGTGTTATTTGATTGTGAACTTGTATTCATTGTGAATGTATATTGCAAACTTTAAGTCATCCACTTTAAAAAGTTTAAAAAATTAAGTATAACTCATATGCCAAGAAAAGAGAAAAAATGGATCATGTCAATTAAAATTACAAAAGGCAAAAAAGTAGTGGAAAACAAAATTAGAAACAAACAAGTGTAGCAAGAAGAAAATAGTGATGAACATGGTAGATATTAATCCAAGCATATAGATAATCTCTTTAAAAGCCAATGATCTAAATGCATTCTTTAAGAGATTGTCAGAGTGGATTAAAAGACATCACCCAACTATATGCTGTGTAAAAATAACCCACTTCAAATATAAAGACAGCCGAAACCGGTTTGGCTCAGTGGATGGAGCGTCAGCCTGCGGACTGAGGGGTCCCAGGTTCGATTTCGGTCGGGGGCATGTACCTGGGTTGCGGGCACATCCCCGGTGGGAGATGTGTGGGAGGCGGCTGATCGATGTTTCTCTCTCATCGATGTTTCTAACTCTCTCTCTCTCTCTCTCCCTTCCTCTCTGTAAAAAATCAATAAAAATATAAAAAAACAACAAAAAAACAAATATAAAGACAGATGTAGATTAAAAGTAAATGGGTATAGAAAAATGTGCCATACTAACACTAATCAGAAGAAAGCATGGAGGAATCTTACATGCATATTACCAATCTGCGAAGGCTACGTACTGATGATTCCAGTCACATGAGGTTCTGGAAAAGGCAAAACTGTGGAGACAGTAAGAAGATCAGAGTTGTGAGTGTGGGGAAATAAATAGGCAGAGCACAGAGGATTTTTAAGGCAGTGGCAAAACTCTGTATGATACTTTAATGATGGATATATGTCTTTATATACATTTTACAAACACATAGAATATACTGCACTCAGATCGAAACCTAAGGCAAATTATGAACTTTGGATGATTGTGATGTTTCAGTATAGGTTTATGCTTAGTAAAAACTGTATAATTCTGGTGAGTGATGTTGATAATGGGGGAAGCTATCTATGTATGAGGGCAGGGAGTATATGGAGAATCTCTGTGTCGTCCTCTCGAGTTTGTTGTAGATCTAAAACTGCTCTGAAATAAACGTCTTTTTTTAAAGTACATTATTGCATCTGTGGTTTTACCACAGTGACAGTAAAAATAAGGGTTGGAAAAAACTAGATCAGGGGTCCTCAAACTACGGCCCGCAGGCCACATGCGGCCCGCCGAAAACATTTATCTGGCCTGCCGGGTGTTTTTGCTGCCGCTGCCTGTCCTGCTTAGCAGCCGACTCGTCCTGGGCCCGCAGTGCACATGTGTGGAATGTCTGAGGGACAGTGAACTGGCCCCCTGTTTAAAAAGTTTGAGGACCTCTGAACTAGATATTCAAGATTGAACTCTTTTAATTTTTCCATAATATAATGCCTTAAGGGAAGGAATCAATTATTCAAAATTATTCAGTTATAAGCCATTGATTTTCAATGGCTTATTTTATTGAATCACTTCAAGTATTTATAAAATTGTTATTGTTGTTAAAGTTTAATCCTTTCTTCAATTTGATTTCTTTATGAAAACCTACTTGTAATCTATCCCAAGTCAATATTTCTACCCAATGTTCTTTCACTGCACTACCATGGGGAAACAATAACTAATTCAATGCAGCTACTTACCATTCCAGTGCCCATCCTTTTCTGGCTGACCAAACATTGCTGGGAAAAACACCAAAATCATGTGGATAGGTACCCGCACCATCAATGTTGGGAGGTGATCCTTCTAAGTTTACTTAATCATCCATTCAGCCGTGTTTCCCGAGTGCCTACTCTCTGACAAGCTCTCGGCTAGAATGCTATTAGAAATACAGAAGTTCACAACAATATTATAGTCTTTCATTTCATAGAGATTGTCATCTAGGGTATTAGAGGAGAAAGATGGAAAACAAACAATGGCACAGATATATGTAATGTAACAAAGGTGACACATATTGTGTAGGAATGGTGGAAGATGGCATAATAACTTGTAAATAGAGGATTTATCGTATGCATGAAAATCAGGGAAGATTGTTTCCATTTTCCATAGTGGTTCTCTCAAACTTCTTCCTACAATTCTCATGTTCTCCCTGAGACTTTACATTTTACAGAGAAAATATAAAATACAAGAAGGAAACTATTAACTATCTACTATAAAATCCAGAAACTTGTGTTGGGTATATTCTCTTGTCTTCCTTTGATACTGAAAAAAATATGTCCTTTTTAGTTCTAAAAATAATCTTGTCCAATTTTCCCACCCATCTCACAATTTTTCTTAGGATCTTTATTTTCTTCCACTTTTAAAAATTAAGTTTAATTAACACACGATAAATTGAACATTTAAAGAGTACAGTCTAATGTTTGACCTGTGAGGTCTTCCCCACAATCAAGATGGAAAACATATTTATCACCATCCTTGAACTCCTTTGTAAACTCTCATTTCCTTCTCTCCTGGGATTACACCTCCTCTACATTGATGTCCCCATGTACCTTTTATCCAGTTTTTGACAATGACAATATTGTGCAATCTATGGCACAATATCACAACCAAGACCTTGACATTGAATAGAAGATGCAGAATACATTCATTCACTACAAAGATCCCTAATATTGTCCTTTTATAGCTGCACCCACATTTTTGCATCCCCACTTACTCCTCAACTCCTGGAAAACACTAGCTGTTTGCATTTCTAGAAGGTTCACATATCAAGAATTTTATATAAATGGAATTATATAGTACGCATCTTTGGGATTGGCTTTTTTCACTTAACATAATTCTCTGGAGATTCACCCAGGTTGTTGCAGGTATCAATCAATTCTTTATTTTATTGCTGAATGGAATTTCATAGTTTGGATGTATTGCAGTTTGTTTATCCATTCACCCTTTCTTCAATGGTCACACCCATTGGGCTATTACAAACAGATCTGTTACGCACACTCATGTACAGGACTTCTTGTGAACAAAATTTTCATCTCTGTGGGATAAATGCCCAGGAGTGAAATTACTGTTTGTACTGTATTGGTTTTTCAGTTTATAAAGAATTAAGATATCTTAATATTTTTAAAACAGAAGAGAAGGGAAGAGGTTTTTGAGAGTTAGAGGATGCTGACCATAATAATGCTGTTGAAAAAAATACTTCCTCAAATTTTTGTGCTATTTGCAATATATTGTTTATACATGAGACACAATTTAAGTTTAATATTTATTAATGACATTTAGTATCATTTTCTTATGTCTAGCCAATCAATGAAATAATAAATTAAGTCTTGATTTATAACATTTGCCATCCCCAAGGTATAAATACTCCTGTTGTTACCTATGTCAGTAGCAGACCATTATCTAGTATTTCCATTGTACAGATATAGTAAACGTAACATCAAGAGCATAGGCAATAATAAAATACAATAAGATAATTAGTAAGTGATTGAATATTTGTTGCCTTTATTTAGCTGGAAGTTTATATAATGTAAGTTTTAATACTGGCTAAAATAATCAGGCCATGATTTAAAAATATTATAATGTTTGTTTTTTATTACAATACATATTCATTGTCGAAAAATTTGGAAATACAAAAAGGAATATAAAAATAACCAATAATTTTAATACCTCTATAACAATAATTTCTAAAGTACAGTGGAATTTTATTCTATGCCTAGTTTTAGCTCCAGAGAACTAAACAATAACTGGATCTTTGATCATTTCTTCCTTAGCCTAAAAGTCTATTCCCCATGCATTTCTTTCCAATAGAACATCGGTTCTCAACCTGTGGGTCACTACCCCTTTGGCAATCCTTTTACAGGGATCGCCTAAGACCATCCTGCATATCAGATATTTACATTATGATTCATAACAGTAGCAACATTACAGTTATGAAGTAGCAACAAAAATAATTTTATGGTTGGGTCACAACATGAGGAACTGTATTTAAAGGACCAGAAGGTTGAGAACCACTGCAATAGAACATAGATTAAATTTGCAGCAGCAACTTGCCTGTCTCTAGATGTTGGAGTATTTGGTGTAAATGAGTTATGATGATTCTGTCTCCACCTTCCCAGTCTCCGTCTGTGACGAGCTGGCCAAATGACCCATATCAGGCTAATGAATCAAATGGGGAGGGAGGGAGATGTTATATTGAGAAAGCTTTTACTTTCCTGCTAAAAGTGGATAGATGTACAAAATAAATTCAGTTTCTCCATTTTCCTTCCTTAACTATTCTAGGTGTCGGGAATTGGCCCAGACACCTAGAATAGGTGGGGTGACTAATAGAAAGGCAAAGGCAAAGGGAGTTTCAGAAATGCCAACCTTGGACAGCTCTGAGCTATGGAATTAAAGCCAGAAGCATCCCACCTCCAGAGTTCTTAGGAGACAAGAAACAAATCTGATTTTGAAACCACTATTAATAAGATATTCCTACCTCCCTTTCCTTTATAATCTGAATTCCAGTCACACTGAGCTCCGCCCTTTTATGCCTCCCTGCTTTTGCCTTCATGGGTTCTTTGACGAGGCTGTCCTTTTTCTCCTTGATTATCTGGCTTTCAGAATAGGGAAAAGTATAATTTTTCTGTGTAACTATTTTAACTCTTCCTTCAGTGCTCTGTCCCTGTAGGATTGAAAGTGCTCTCTCTTTGATCCTCATTGTACTTTGCATATTTCTCTATTACAGTTCCTATTGAACCCACGTGTTTGTGTGTCTGCATCTCTCTGAACTTCCTTTAGTGCAGTGCTTGTCAAATTATTATTATTATTATTATTATTATTATTATTATTATTATTATTACTAGAGGCCCGGTGCACAAAAATTTGTGCACTCGGGGGGGAGGGGGGGTCCCTCAGCCCGGCCTGTGCCCTCTCGTAGTCTGGGACCCCTCGGGAGATAACGACCTGCTGGCTTAGGCCTGCTCCCGGGTGGCAGAGGGCAGGCCCAATCCCTAGGTGCAGCCCCTGGTCGGGCTCAGAGCAGGGCCGATTGGGGAGTTGGGGCGCCGCCCCGTCATGCACTGAGCAGGGCAGATTGGGAGGTTGTGATGCCACCCTCAGTCACGCACAGGGTAGGGCCGATTGGGGGGTTGGGGCACCGCCCAATGTCACACTCAAGGCAGGGTTGATGGGGAGATTGCGGCGCCACCCCGTCATGCACAGAGCAGGGCCGATCAGGGGGTTGGGGCACCGCCACTCTCACACTCAGGGCAGGGCTGATGGGGAGGTTATGGCTCTACCCCGTCACACACAGAGCAGGGCCCGTGGAGGGGGGGGGGGGGTTGGGGCACCGCTCCCTGTCACACACAGAGCAGGGCCGATCAGGGGGTTGGGGCGCCACACCCTGTCACACACAGAGCGGCAGGGTGATCAGGGGGTTGGGGAGCTCCCCCCTATCAGGCACAGAGCAGGGCTGATCAGGGAGTTGGGGTGCCTTCCCCTGTCACGAACAGAGCAGGGTGGATAGGGAGGTTGTGGCCCCGCCCCCTGTCACACACAGAGCCGCAGGGCGATCAGAGGGTTTGGGCGCTGCCCCCTGTCACGCTGATCCCGGTGCCGGGAGGCATATTACCCTTTTACTATATAGGATAGAGGCCTGGTGCATGGGTGGGGCCTGCTGGTTTGCCCTGAAGGGTGTCCTGGATCAGGGTGGGGGTCCCCACTGGGGTGCCTGGCCAGTCTGGGTGAGGGGCTGAGGGCTGTTTTCAGGCTGGGAGTGACTGAAGTTCCCAACCGCTCCTTTTTTTTCTTTTTATTCTGGGCCAGCTTTACCTTGAGGCTTGGCTCCAGCTCTTAGGCCTCTGCGCGGCTGAAAGTAGGTTTCTGGCCTTTGCTTACAATGTTGCAAATCTGCTGGCTGAAGTCCAGCGGTATTTGATACAATGTTTCTTAAACTTCCCGCTCAGAGGCCTGCAGCAGGCAGGTGGGGAACGTAGGTTTCCACCCTCACTGAGGCAAGCAAGCCTCATGTTAGTTTCAAGCTGCCTGGCTGCCGGCCGCCATCTTGGCTGACAGTTAATTTGCATATCTCACTGATTATCCAATGAAAAGGGTAGCGGTCGTACGCCAATTACCATGTTTCTCTTTTATTAGTGTAGATTATTATTATTATTATTATCCTCCTAAGAAGACTTTTTGGACATTTTTTCTCCTAATTGCCCCTCGTCCCCATGATATTTTCATATACCCTATATCTGTTTATTTAATGTATGTATATCTATGCTTTATACATAAAAAAAGAGTAAGATTTTTCACCCCAACAAGAACCAATTTTTGTCCCACTGGGGTCAATGTTACTCCTCTTGAGAATATATCTTACAGCACAATACTAGATCTTATTAGGTATTTTGTAGACATTTATTGAATTAATTAACTCAACTTGACTTTTAGGAACTTAAATGCTCTCTCTACATGGGACAAAACGGATGAAAACATAAGAAACTTTTCTAATTCATTTTTGTAGCCTGTTCCTGAGTTCCACTTCTCCCTCTTATCTGTTGGAGATGCTCTTTCCATTGGGATTCTCTGTGTTGAGAATTGTGGGTAGCCAGACACCAAGTGCCTAAAGCAAAAAATATATTAATGTGATAAGAAAGATTGGGAACAGTTTCACTGCAGACATAGCTTGATCCAGCACCCTGTTCTCTCATTCATTCAGGTTCTATCTATTCTTTAACTTTATTTGCCTTACTAGAGGCCTTGTGCACAAATATGGGAGGTTGGCTGACTGCTGGAGGTTGGCTGTGGGAGCGCACTGACCACCAGCAGGCAGCGCCTGCATTGAGTGTCTGCCCCCTGGTGGCCAGTGTGTGTCATAGTGACTGGTCGGCTGCCATTTGGTCGACTGGTCATAACGGTCCCTTAGGCTTTTATATATATAGATTCTTAGACTTGCCTGTCATGTAAAATGGCTATAAAATGGCTTCTATCGGGCCCACTAGTCTATATCATTCTATATTTCTCTTCAAGAGGCAAGAGTAGGGGGCTCCATTCTACCAGGGAAAATTATATTGTAATTCATTTTATTTCTTGGAGCATGTGCTGATCCCTGGACAAATCCCCATATCCTGGGAGTACAAGACAGTCCTGGGTATCTTCATCACTATATTCTATATAGGATTAGGATTGCAAAGAACTGTTGAGTGGTAAGAACAGACTATTAAGTAAGAAAAAGAAAAAAAAATTCAGAGGCACTGGGATGAAACAATATCCAAAGGGGATCATTTAAATTGGGCTGGGTTATGGGCTGAATTTTATCCCCCACAAATTCAGATGTTAGAGTCCTAACCCCACTACCTCAGAATATGACTGCACTTGAAGGTAGAACCTTTAAAGAGATCACTAAGGTAAAACGAAGTCATATGGATGGACCCTAATCCTCTATGACTGGTTTCCTTATGAGAAGAGGAGATGAGGCCACAAACACAGGCAGAGAAAAAACCATGTGAGGACACAGGGAGAACAGATCATCTACAAACCAAGGGGAAAAGACTCAGAAGAAACCAAGCCTGCTAACACCTTGGCCTCAGACGTCTAGCCTCTAGAACTGTGAGGAAATAAAGTTCCGTCTGGTAAGCCCCTCAGTCTGGAACTTTGTTATCGCTCTGGCAGCCCCAGCACACTCATACAGCTGAGGACCTTCAGAGAGGCGGGTGGCATGCTCACTGGCGGCAGAACTAATTTCGCTCTGTAGTATCTGTGAAATGAAGAGACATTAACAGTGGTTCAGAGAAGCTCTTGGCTAAGGGAGATTCTTGTACTGGCGCATGTTCTCCATTTTTGCTCTGAGGTACTCTCACTGCAAAGATCAATTGACATTTAAGGCCTTTCCTGAAGTGAATTGTTATGATGAATGTTGACACCTCAATCCATTTAAATTAGGTCCCTTAAATGCTGCCAGAATAGAGGTTATTTTTGGTCAGCTTTTTCTTTTAGGATCCCCCAAGGGTTGTACCTCATGCTCTGAAGGGTAGGTCCAACTGTCAAGGTTAAGGGCAAGGCCAATAGTCCAATGGCTCAGGAGGGATGACAGGATTCTGCCTTCCTTAAAACTCCGAGTGGGGGCAGAGTGTAGAGCCTCTTCAACATGCTGGAAATGGTCTTTTATGCAGGCTTTCTGGTGTGTCTTTAACTGAAAGGTATTTGTATTTTTTGAATGTGGCCGTGTGACTGGTGGTCAAAGGCTCTGTCTTTGGCATAAAATAGACCTTGGTTTATGACCTCATTTGACACTAGTCAGCAATGTCGCTGGTTAAGAAAGTAGCTTGAACTCTATATTCCTCTTTATTTGTTTCTAAAATTGAGATCCTAACAGGACTCACTTCAGGAGCTTTTCTTAGAATTAAATGCATCCAGCATAATACTGGGTATAGATGAAGTGCTATGGTGCTGTGTCCTGGATTAGTATGAATAGTAATTAATAAAAGTAGCACAGAATATCATCGACCATTTTAACCATAGTGGTAAAATAAAATGACATTTTTAAATGTAGCAAGCACCACTTAAGAAGGAGCATAGAGAAGGATGCTCATCAAGCCTGTGTTTACAGCCTGGAGAACCCCAAGCTCTCCTAAGTGTAACACAGTCAGCTATTGTTATTTCAAGGACAGAGCAATGATGCCAAAAAGACCCATGATTGACATATCTTTGGTTGGTTTGCATTTGTTTGCTCTCTATATTAGGAACTGTTCATGTTTTTCCTGAATACCAGTTTCTTAATTAATTTCTCTGAAATTCTGGAAGGGTTTTCTGTGGTTTCTCTGACCTATCCTACCATCCCTTTTAATCCCTTCTGTTCTGGAGTCTTGTGGTGTAGGTTTTAGCTTTCTCCCCACCAATTTTCAGGGCTGGAGCAACATGCTGCTGCAATTTCCAGCTTTTTTTTTTTGGTTTTTCAAAGCTCACAGGGAAACCCAATTTAATTTCATTGTCTTTTGGTCTTGAATAATAAATAAAAGCAAGGTAAGAAATTGACTCTAGTAACTGTAGTCTAAGTAGGCAAAACTTTGGGGGATATATAAAAGATCATTTACTTGGATGAATTTGTCTAATGTTTCTCAGTGTCATGAATATTTTATGTCAGCAATTTCAAAATAAGGCTTTTTACATATTAATTTTGCATAGCAATTTTAAATAACTGTGGCATGATAAGGATATGTAAAGAGATGTATTTCTATTTCTTAAATGTTCTGTATCTCTATGTGTTCGTATATATATATATATATCATATGCCCTGACTTGGAAAAATGAGCATGATGTGTTTTTCATGAGTCTTTTAGAATTCAATGTGAAAATGTAAGGTGGGAGGTTATCAAGTTTTGATCCAATACATGTCATTGCTGATAAATAGTTTCTTACATATAAAGATGAATATCTGGAGGGAACCTGAAGTAGGAAGTAGAACAAATTCACTCCCAGTTAGCTACCCTCTATAGATGAGTTTGTGACCAACCTTTTGCTTTTCTAGTCCTCAGTCTTCTCATCTATATAACACAAGCCTGGGGGACTAAATGGCGTTCTAGGTCATATGCAAGGCTATTTCTCCTCTACTGTTCCAAGATTCTGTCTTCAGATTGTAGTGAACGTGTTGATGTGCAATGACAGGCCATGTGGCTGGTAGGTAGTGGGAGGATGAAGGCATGAAGGCACTAGAATTAGATGCATAAGTTAGTATGGCCACGCAGAAAGTACATCAGTGTTTGAGTTTAGAGTATCTAGGTTGTTTTTCTAGTATGCAGTTTAGGAGGGAATCACTTGATTTCTCCAGCTTTTCTTATCTATGACTAGACAATTTCTAGCGACACAAATCCACGCTATCCCAACCTCAGTAGTCAAGGCAACTCTCAGTAGTTGAAGTAACCAGATCATGTGATGAAGACAGAGACCAAACTGGCTCAAGGTGCACTTGGAGACATTTCTTGTCTAGCCTTTGGTCCCCTTTGCTATACCCCATAGTTTTATTGCCTTGGGGGATACAGCATGGCAGTTCAGAGTGAGGGCTCTGGAGCCAATCTGCCTGCATTTGAGTTTCAGCTCCATAACTTATGAGCATATGATGGGACTGGACATTATAGTTAAGCAATCTTTGCCTCATCTCCCTCACCTTTAAAGTGACCGTGGTTATAGTATCACCTCCCAGGATTGTCATGAGGAGTAAATGTGTTAAAATATAAAGAGCTTGGAATGGTGCCTGAACATTGTAAGTACTTAATAAATAAATGTCAACTATTACTGTCCATTTCCATATCCATTCTATGTCCATTTCTAACTTGAGAGTCTACTTGTTAACCCAACATGGTTCAATATTTCCTTTTTAAATCTGAGAATGAACACCGTGCAATGTTGCCTTTCTCCCTCTCTCTATTTCCTTCCTCTTTTTCCTCCCATAAATTATCTCTCTCCTCTTTCTTTTTTGCCTTGAGCCTGCTGTGTCTTTTTTTCTCATGGTGAAGAGGTGATGGGGACTTCTTAAGTGTCTTTGTTAGGAAGAAACTCCCCCTGTGTAGGATCTGAAAACAGTAGTCAGCTAATTTGATAAGTACTGTGATGTTGCCTTGGACTCTCAAAACATTTCTGCTCAGTGTGTAGATTACAGAATACTTTCATGTTCCTGTTACCTAAAGAGAGACTAAAATATTTGGAAAAGGCACATGCACCATTGTCTTTAGTATTAAACCAGGACACAGTTGTTTCACACCCTTCAGCATCTCTCCTCCTTTAATCTCTCCCAAGAATTCTGATCCAGGTGAGGAACAAGAAGGGATAAGCACAATGAGATAGAAATTGAAAGGGAGACATGGCTAAAGGGTTATCCAGTCTTAGAAATGGATAGCTTCTAAGACTGCCTGGAGGAAAACAAAAAATAATATTAACTACACTGACCAAAAAGCTAATTTCATGTTAATGTGGCAATTCCATTATGCTCCTAGCAATCACTGGTTTTTCCTGAGGAAGGTAAAGGGGTTTGGTCTTGGTTCTCCCATCATCCCTTCCTTGATGGTACAATACTTTACTCCATCATCTTTTGTAGTATGGCATGTAGGACAGATATCCTATCTAATAATAGCCAAACATGGTAATTGACCATACCTTCGCTACGCCTTTCATTGGCTAATCAGCAAGATATGCAAATTAGCCACCAACAAAGATGGTGGCTAATTTGTATAATGCAGGCAGGCGTCACCAGCACGAGCCGCCATCCAGGCCCGTGTGTGCGATGCCAGAAGCCACTTGCCTGCGGCCCGGGACCCGACCTGGTCTCGGGCCACAGGCAAGTCCGGCCCCGCAAGCCCCAGAAGCCACCAGATACGGCAGTAACTCTATCAGCAAGCACTCTGAAAGACAGTGGCATAAATGCACTAATTAAAAGACAGATTATGAGGGTGAATCAAAAACAAAACCCACTTTAAATATAAAGACAGATATAGATTAAAAGTAAATGAATTAATCTGCAGCTTGTTTTGCTCAGTGGATAGAGCATTAGCCCTTGGACTGAAGGATCCCAGGTTAGATTCCAGTCAAGGGCCTGTACCTCAGTTGCTGCCTTGATCCTCAGTCCCTATCAGAGCATGTGCAGGAGGCAACCAATCAATGTGTCTCTCCCTTTCCCTTCACTCTTTCTAAAATTCAATGGAAAAATATACTTGGGTGAAGATTAACAAAAACAAAGTAAATGGATTAGGTAACATTAAAGAGATTATAAGAAAAATATATTCCAAATTTTGTTAGTTGTATAATGGTTATGTTTAAATTATTAACACCTAAGAAATAGGGTGAAGGGTACATATAATATGCTGTAGTATTTTATAGGTTTTTTTTTACATGTATGAGATTATTTCAAATTAAAATATTAAAAAATTAAAAATTAATAAAATATTAATTGAAATGTATCTGCATTACATGAAAAAAATCTCCTAATTGCTTCTAGCATAATTTATTAAATTGTGCTAAAATTTACAAGGGTTCAATTAAAAAATGTCTTAATTCTAAATGATATAATAGAAAATATATAATAGTGCAGTTATAAGCACTTATCTGAAAATAAAAATTTAAAGAAGTGAATTTAAAGAAGGGATTAGCCAAAGGAAATATATGCACAACCCATAGACACAGACAACAGTATGATGATGGCCAGAGAGAAGTGGGGGGCAAGAGCTGGGTAGAGAGGCAAAAGGGGGGAAATAGGGACATCCTATATAATAATAATAAAAGGCTAATATGCACATTGACTGAACGGCAGAATGGCCGGTTGCTATGATGCACACTGGCCACCAGGGGGCAGACGCTCAATGCAGGAGCTGCCCCCTGGTGGTCAGTGCACTTCCATATGGGGAGTGCCACTCAGCCAGAAGCTGGCTCATAGCTGGCCAGCACAGAGGTGGTGGGAGGAGCCTCTCCCACCTCCGTGGCAGCACTAAGAATGTCCAACTAACGGTTTAGGCCCGATCCCTTGGGGGCCTTAGCCTTTAGTCAGACATCCCCCGAGGGCTCCCTGGCTGCCAGAAGGATGTCTGACAGCAAGCTTAGGCCTGATCCCCTGGGGAGTGGGCCTAAGTCAACAGGTGGATATCCCCCAAGGGGTCCTGGACTGTGAATGGGCGCAGGCCGGGCTGAGGGACACCCCCCGCCCCCCCTGAGTGTACAAATTTTTGTGCATCGGGCCTCTAGTTATGTAATATTATCTACTCTTATCTTACAGAAGCTCAAATGTATGTCCTATACATTTTATATGCTTACATATCCCTAGTATACTAACATATTTCCAAAGATGCAAAATGCAGGTTTATTGACTAATCTACTCGATTAAAATTATGTAAAAGGCTCATATATTTTTAAACTAGATTAAGTACCGATCACTTTCCATTTTTATTTCCTTTTTGTCACACATTCAGAAATCTATGTTTTAAGTGAAAAAAAAAATTTTTTTTGCATTCGCACAACAGATATAATAGCCCTCCTGCTTCTGTTTTCTACATAGACATTTTCAAAGCATTCTAATAATAAATCCTGTGACAGGCTTTGACCATAATGGCTTTTCAAAGCTTCCACACAATGAAACTCAGTTAAGACCAGGCCATCAATAAGACCTCAGTGCTGAAGCAGGGAAAGGTGCTGCATATCTAAACCCATTAAATGAATCATTTATTTTGCTACTCATCTGTCATGTTTTGAAGGTCACATAACAATGCTTATTTCTTACGGCCCAGCGGCAAGCTGTAGAATCACAGGCTGAACCAAGTCCTTGAGTCAAAAACTTGAGAGGGGTAATTGTATTTCCAGGACTAATCCCTGCGGTTATGTTCACTGGGTAAAATCGAATCTCATGCCCTGGGAGGGCACAGCATGCCTGCAAGGGCAGGAAAAGGATTTCTCCACATTGCTTTTAGCCTCTGCATAGTCGTGTCATATTGAAATATTTTTGGAGTGTGGTCAGCTTTTTTGTCTCCCCAAATGCAGAGCTAGGGGGTTTTTATAAGTTGAGGTGGCATAATGGTATGGAGGGGATGTGTCTGAGGAGCAGATGCTCCTGCGTTTGAATTTCCATGTGGCCACTGACATACTGTTCATCATTAGGCAAGTTGCTTGACCTCTCTGATCCTCCTTTTCTTTATGTATAAACTGAGGCTAATGCTGCCTGTCTTACAGGATTGCTGTGAAGATTTGCTGATTTATTGCATGTAAAGTGATGTCTGGGGTGCCTGACACACAGTAGATACTCAGTATTTGTTAACAGTCACCACGCCCCTATTCTTTCTCACTGCTGGAGTCACTTAGCTTGAGAATCCTTCCCAGAGCCATGCAGGAGAGCCTGCGGTGATTGCTCTGAACATCCTGTATGTTCTATTTATTTGTTCACGGTTTTGTTAAGCTTCATTTATTAACTTATAACTTACGTACAGTAAAGTGCACAAGTCTTCTGCATATAGCTCAATGGAATAACATATACCCATGCAACTTCCACCTGGATCAAGGTATAGACTATTTCCACACTCAGGAGATTCCCTTGTACCATTTTCTAGTTGATTACACCAAGGACCTGCTGCATAATTTGCAGCTCACAGTCCAAAGTGAAAACATGGGGCCCCTTGTTCTAAAAGAATTAAGCATTTCAAGGCGGTGAGAATAGAGCATTAAGCTCAGCACAGGGCCTTTGTGAGTGTGAAGCCTTATGAGACAAGCATTATGAGAATGTAATCCTGCCCCGATTACATTCCCACCACCTGGGCTGACTACTATTCCACCTTCTGTTGCTGTGCATTATGGTCAGGAACTTATAGCAATAGAATTACATGGTATGTACTGATCTGTGACTAGCTTTTGTTTTTTTAATTTCTCAACATAATGTTTGTGGGGGTTCATCCATGATGTTGAATGTTTTAGTGGTTTTTATTTTTCATGCTGTGTATATTTCATTGTAGAAATATGTGTCCCAATTTATCTATTATCCTGTTGATGGATATTTTGGTTGTTTCCAGTTTGGGGCTGTTATAAATAAAACTGCTTACTATATGTCTTTCAGTGGACATACATACTCATTTCTCTTAGCATATACTTAAGAATGAAATTGATGAGTAATGGGTAAGACATTCCATAGGAACTTGGTGTGAAATAACTACACCTGAGGGAAGTGCACATTAAAATAACAATGATATCCCACTGATCACTCACCAGAATGGCGACAATTAAAATCTTAAAAGTCCATGTTTTGGGGAGGATTGGAATTCACATACATTCTGGAGGGAGTATAAATTGGTTCCATTGCTTTGAAAAGCTTTTGCCCAAACTAAACATATACATGACTTATGACCCAGCAGTTCCATTCCTGGATGTATTTATTTTCTACCTTCTGGAGGTACTTTGAGGAAAAAAATATCTAAGATAAATTTCAACCCAATCCCGGCTTATTTGTGTCCTTGAAAGCCATTTGCTGTGGAAGTCAGTCATACCTAAGTCATGTCCATGATCACCAGGCATTCTGTATACCTGCTTAAAAGCTCCACTGCATGACTTCTGGTCCTGACTTGTAGGCAAGAGATGGACCAGGCAAAGGAGGCCTGATGGGATAGCAAAAGGTTGTCATTAAGAACCATCTTTTATTGCCCATTTTCTTATAGCTTGTTAGTGGAGGAAAGTTGGAATAAGACACATAGGCACTTGGTGATTTGCCCAGTGAATGTCCAAGTGGACCTCAGAGACTGCCCTGTGAGACAGGAGTGTATGCTGACCCATGGAATGTATTGAGACAGGTCCTCATCACAAAGCTGACATTTCAGTGCAACAGAGTCACCCACTTCCTTCGCTCCTTGGTTTGCAAACACTAGCCCACAGAATGTGTCCTGAAGAAATTTTGGAAAAATCACATTCCCTGGCACTATGCCTTGGAGATTCTGACCCAGCACATCTGGGTTAGGATCTAGAATACACATTTTCCAGAAGCTTTTCTGGACTGAGTAACCAATCCTGGCCAAGACAGAGCATGTAACAGCAACTACCCCTGCCTATTCAGCTGGAGCGCAGATGCTCAGCTGAGCTTTCACCAACTCCATCCCCAGATGGCTCTATGATTTTCCTAATATCTATGAAAGTCAAAAAGTAAAGTCCTAAGAGTAGACCGATACCACCACTCACCTAACAAGTGTATAACCCATCTCTCTTGGTAGGACTTGCTCTTTGGATGGGCCTTTCTTGAATAACAAATGCCTCAACTCTTTTTAAGAAATATTTTTATTGATTTCAGAGAGGAAGGGAGAGGGAGAGAGAGATAGAAACATCAATGTTGAGAGAGAATCATTGATTGACTGCCTCCTGCACACCCCACACTGAGAATCGTGCCCACAACCCGGGCATGTGCCCTAACTGGGAATCAAGCAGTGACCTTCTGGTTCATAGGTCAATGCTCAACCACTGAGCCACGCCGGCCGGACTGCCTCAACTCTTAAGATGATCACCTTGTCCTTGACCCTCTCAGGTGTCTTTGACAAAGCCAGCCATTCTAGCTGAGCCAGATAACAGGTATGACCATCTATTGAGCATTTACTATTGAACGTTTGCTATGGCCTTATTTCTTTGCACATATGTTATCTCATTTAATCCTTATAACAATTCCCATGAGTTTGATGTTATGATTATGCTTATGTTATAAGTGAGAAAACAAAGACTTAGAATAGTGAGATAATTTTCCTAATTAATATTCTAAATAGTGGGAGAACCATGGTACTACAAAACTCTCTCAACCTGGGGGCGGGTGTGTTTGGGGTTACTAAGGAGAAACCGGGATTTGACCACACATAGTTTTGGTTTTCTAGATGATGTTTAGTGTCCAGTGCCAGCCTCCTTTGTCTCTTTGCCTAAACACATTGTCTAGGTAGCAACATGTATTACATTAGAACGAGGCTTTTTATTTTCCGTATTTTACGTGTTTTACTTGGAGTGGAAAGGGATCTTCACTCTCTGTTGTAGAGCTGGTCTGTTTTCTACCAAGCAAATAGAGGGACGGGGATCAGGGGTTGTCTCATAATGAAGCCCTGTTGCAGGCTGTTCATAAATTGGATTGCTCTTCTTTGTTATCTTTTCCTGATGCCCACAGGAGTTTGACCTAAACGAATAGATAATTACTCAGGATGTTACAAACATCCCGATCCATTTGGCGATCCCTTTATTAAGTGAAGCGGGGCCCTTTTTTTCTTATTCAGATACTGCCTGTTAATAGAATAATCTCGAAGCTATTAGCATTTAAAGAGGAATTTAGACAAAGATGTCCTGAATTGTCCCTTCTCCTGGCTCTTGGTGCTCATGGGATCCTTGCTTTAGCTAATTAGGCCGAAATGAATATTAAGTGCATCGATCTCTATCAAGCACATCCAGGAAGGAGAGTTTTTGTGAAAATCATTTCAGTTGCAGACTTTGTTTGCCTCTACAAAGTATCTGATCCCAAACAATAGGCACTGGGGACATTCCAAAATTCAAACAAAACAAAGCAAAACCCCACAAAAGATAAGGAGAAGGGTTCTTACAGTTTCTGAAATGCCCTTGCTTAATCTTCAACCACCCGTGGCTTAGCTTTATTTCCATGGGAACCAAGAGGGAAAAAAGTATAGCATCACTTCTCCAGACCCCCAGAAAGCTTGTACGAGTTGTGCCTCATGGCATTGCATAGGGAGTAAGCACTCTGCTCTGGAAACAGGAAGAGCTGGGTTCGGATCCTGACTCGGACCTACATAATCCATGGGACCTTGGGCAAACAATCTCCTTAAGCCTAAATTTATACACCTTTAATAGGAATTAAATTCTTTCACACATTCCTTATGCCTTAGGGATATGAAATGGACATAGTAAAATCATTGAACAAATATTGGTGATTATTAATAATAAAGATTGGGATAGGTGTCTTCAGATATGACATCAAAAACAGCAAGATTCCAAGTCTTCCCAGTTACGTTTCAAAATTACTAGAGGTGAGAGGAGAGCAGTTTGTTCTTTCTGAGGGACAGTGTGAAGTGTAGTAGGAATAAAACTTAAAGTGTGATGATGATAAAGACTTGACTATGGACACATGTTCTGTCTCTGATTTAGGGCACCTTGCTTCAGCTCTTTGAAGTCCATTATCTTTACCTGTAAAATGGAGAGAGTTGCACTTTCCTCCAAGTGCTATACTGTCTGACTTCATGAGGAAATATTCATCAAACACCTGTTACCAGACTGTAAGGGTCTGTCTGCACACATAAAAGCCCAATTAGACACGAAAGGGAGTTTGCAGCAAAGAAAGTGAAAGGTTACTAGTGGAGGAAGTGGCCATGCCTGCAGGCAGGTGAGCTAATGCTCCAAGTCCTGGCTCCCAGATGTCTTCCAGGGGATGGTTTATACAGGGAAAAGTCATTAATCATGGGAACTAAGGGAGTCAGGGTTGTGGTCTCTACTGATTGGTTGATGCTAGGGTAGGGGGTGATTCACCAGCACAGCTGGTCTTGCTGTCAGCCATGGTGTCACTTGGTCTGGGTTTCTTGCACCCGTAGAAATGGGGCCTTTTCACAGAGTCCCAAGGAAAGCATTCCAGGGACCCATGTATGGGAACTTGTGGCCTGGTAAGGTTTATTGACATTGAAGTAAACACAAAGGGCTGTCCTGGGTTTGGCTCTATCTCGCTGTGGGAAAAGTTCAGCCTTGTCTTTGTCAGCCCCAGAAATAGGGCCAGTGTCCCGGCTGTGTGCCATTTGTTCAGTCTGTGTTTCTATCTCCATCCAATTAGCTTAGCTTCTGTTCCCAGGTGCACTCCTGCTGGCCCTGTGGCTAAGCTCGCTAAGGCCCACGTGGTCTGGCAGGAGCTTCAGAGAGAGTGCCCAGTGAGCACTCTTACAGAAAGAGAGAGAGAGAAAAAAAAAATTTTGTTAATGTTGGATTAAATTATCTTCAGGCTTGGGAAGGAGTAGGCACTTTTCAAACTAAACAATCAACCTCCCAATCTTTCACTGGCTTCATTGGCTGTGTTGGGTCCTCCCCCTACCAGTGGTCGGCAAACTCATTAGTCAACAGAGCCAAATATCAACAGTACAACGATTGAAATTTCTTTTGAGAGCCAAATTTTTTAAACTTAAACTACATAGGTAGGTACATTGTTATTAACTTAATTAGGGTACTCCTAAGGCTTAGGAAGAGCCACACTCAAGGGGCCAAAGAGCCTCATGTGGCTCGCGAGCCGCAGTTTGCCGATCGCGGCCCTAGCCAATCCATTCCCTAGATCTTCTGGGGTTCTCTCTCCCTTATGAAATCCAATCCTTTTCCCAGGCTAGACTGACAGGCCTTTATGGTCCTCCTCTTGGCTTCTACTGGGCATGTGCCCAGCAGAGGACTTTTCCTTCCTCTTTCCCCTGACAGGGCCAGCAGTTCTCTAGGGGGACTGGAAAGCTGGTCCTTTCTCCCTACACAGGGAAGGGAGGGGTGTTAACCCCTTTTGCAGGGAAATGCTGTGATCCCCTGGGGAGTGTGTGAATCTGTAGCTTCCTGGTAGATTAGTCTTTTTAATATTTAATTCCCTGTGCTCCCTTCCTCTATTAATAGTTAGCTACCTACCCTAACAGTTTCATTGCTTCTCTGAGGCTGGAACTGAAACACTATTGAGACCTAGTTGTTATCTCTAATTTGACTAAAACTCTGTCTCTGTGGTCAGCAGACATGCTTTGTTCCTAAGATTATTTGATGCTGATCAGACCTTCATTATCTTGAGGGTTTAATGATTAAGGGAGTGGGCATACAAGGGAGAGGAAAGTAGGTGAGTCAGTGTGCTAGGTGAGGCCAGTTTGAATTAAAAGGCAAGAAAGGAGGAAAGGTCAGATTAAAGAAATGAAGTTTCTGCAGACTAGCACAGTAATTGTGCTCAGTACTATGGTACGTTATGACTCAGTTTTCCTTTTCCTTTTCTGGGGCCAGGTATTACTGTTTCTCCTCTCTGTAGAGTTGGTGAGCGGAGATGGATAATGGGATGGTGAGGGGCAGCCAGTGGAACTGGGTGTGGAAGAGGGCTGCAGGGAGGCAATCAGTAAGGGACAAAAGTAAGGTGACTTTGTACTTTATAACTGGTTTCCTTTACTCCTGCCAACCACCATGAAATGCAATTGAAATAACTTCCCCATACTTGAAAAATAGCCAACTGTTTTTCAAGGAAAAACACCCATCTCTCTCTCTCTCTCTCTCTCTCTCTCTCTCTCTCTCTCTCTCTCTCTCTCTCTCTCTCTCTCAAACATGCTCACTCTTTGGAGTCATTTTCCTATTTCTTGCCACTTCACTTTGAATCATAGAGCAAGACTGAGTTCTGTTCTGCCCTCTAACCAGTTCCTGTGCTTTCCTTTCCAATGGAGGAGTTGGTAAGACAGTAATGGAGAGAGAGCACAGCATATGTGCTCCTCCTGAGGTTGGAAAAGTATCTTTGCTCAGCAATAGTGACAAGTCTGGGGGCTGCACCTCGACCTGGCTAGGATTCCTGCGCTTCCTCAGCCTCCCTCACCCTCCGACCACAGCTGAGAGCAGCACGGGATTCAGAGCCCGCCTGCTGGAGCCGGAGCCACAGGGCCGGCTGCAGCTCCTCTTTAATTTCCCTCATCATTTGAGTCACACGCGCCTCAGACACAATAAGGCACCTGCACAAGCAGTGCCCTTGTCACCATGACAACCCACACAAGATGGGGATGAGGCAGGTGGCACAGAAGGAGGTCCATGTTCCTGATCTCCTGTTGGTGGCGCTGCTGACATAGAATCCTTCCACAGTTGCTGGGACACTGTCACCCCCACTTCTGGGCTGAGGTGGAGGGTTGGGGGTGGTGGAAAGCTGAGTTCAGAAGCAACTCAGGTGTTGGAAGGAGAAGTTTCCAGGCTACTGGGAAGCAGAGGACCACTCTTCCAACACCCCCCTCTCCCCCCCGCCGCCACCACCCACACACAATTGTTAGTGCTGTCTGAGCTGCTGTCTTTTAACAGATGAGGCATTTTCCTCCCAAGCAGGAAAAAGAAAAAGAGGAAAGAAAGAAATTCAATCAATTCTTTATAGAGGCTTTCTGATGCTTGTCTTAGGGGCCGCCACCTCCCACCACTGCCATCAAATGAACTGGTCTCAGCAGTGAAGCAGAAGGACAAATTGAAACTCTTTAGAATAACAGGGACAGGTTTGAATCCCAGCTCAGCACCTTGCTAGCTATGTGTGCTCTGTCAACTCCTGACCTCTGAGACTCACATCAGGCACCAACTGCTGATCCACAAATCTGTCCAGGATTCCTTGTGAGGGTTAAAGAACGGTGATATATGTAATATGCCCAGCACATCTGTGGCCCAGATAGACAAGTAATTGTGGGCTTTTCGTATAATACCATTCACATGAATGTATCGATAAGTTCAGATTAACATTTTGAACTTCTTTTATTACGTATGAGCTGTAGAAGATAAATGGCGCCTCCTCCCCCATTACCTAAGCCTGGCGGGTTTGACTGAACTTTCCTTTGCAGGAGGAAAGTTGAGACCCTGTGTTACAGCAAAGGGCCTCTGGAAAGCGGTTTTCCCAATAGGAAGGAATTCTGAAAGCGGAGGAGTCCCAACAGGACAAGATACTACTCTTTCTTTACTTCCAGCTCCTGCAACACTGGATGTTCAGTAACTGTGGTTGAATGAACCCCAGGGATGTGTTAGAATCACACCAGCAAGGTAGCTCCTTTGAGATGGTAATATCAGGCTAAGCCTTCTAGAAGATAGAGCTCCTGACACTATTTCATTCCTGCACCCAGATGATCCTTTTAACATGCAATACAGATTGCATTGCTCTTCGGCTCCAAACCCTTCATTGGTTCCCCACTTTCTTGGAATGAAAACCAAAATCCTAACAGTGACTTCATGGCTCTTCTGACCCTTCTGACCTTGTGTCTTGCTAGTCTCCTCACTCAGGCTGCTTCGGACATGCTAGCTGTGCTGCTGTGCTGCTGTGCTCAGATCGGTCATGCTTTCGTCTTAAGGCCATTGCACTGGTGGTCCACTCTGTTCCAGTATTCTTCTGCCCACATACCTGCATGTCTAACATGCTATATTATTTATGTGTTTGTTTATTTTCTGTCTCTTTCTTTGGGAATGGTTGCTTCTCAAAGGCAGGGGTTATTTTTACCTGTTTTGTTTCAAAATTTTTTTGATTTACTAAAATAGTACTTGGCATAGGGTAAACACTAAGAAAATATAGGCTGAATGAATGACAGGTGGGTAGGATAACCACTCTTTTATGCATATTCTGAAATGAAAGGAGCAATCAGTTCATACAGGACTGTGTTTATTTTTTAAAAATATATTTTATTGAATTTTTACAGAGAGGAAGGGAGAGAGGGATAGAGAGTTAGAAACATTGATGAGAAACATCGATCAGCTGCCTCCTGCACACCCCCCACTGGGGATGTGCCCGCAACCAAGGTACATGCCTTGACCAGAATCGAACCCGGGACCCTTCAGTCCGCAGGCTGAGGCTCTATCCACTGAGCCAAACCGGTTAGGGCAGGACTGTGTTTATTTTAAATAAATAATTATTCACTCATAGGTAACTCAAAGATTGGGTATTTTGACCTATTCTCCCTAAAGAATACATAAAATTCCCTTCATGAAAAAAAAAAAGTTTTTCTATTTACCAGCCATCGTACTTGACTAGAGGAAATTCCGTTTGTGAGTTCCCTTTTAATTCTCGAAGTTGTTGCAAACTCTCACTGAGATTCAGGGAAAGATTTACCTAGAAAAGCCATCTCATAAAGACATTTCCCCAGGAGATGCTCACTGGAGACCAGACTCTCCCAGCTCTCCTTAAATTGTTATGCGTGCAGCACGCTTCTTAACTGCCTGCGTCACTGCTGCCAAGGTCCATCGGGAAGGGCAGGTGCTAAACCGTGCTGACTTTTCTTTTGTCACCCCAAGTCTCATGTTAGACTGTCCCCCACCCACCCCAGATCCAGATAGGCTGAGCGGCAACCATGAAAGGTTCCAAAGAAGCCACGGAGGCTCTTCTCACGTGGAGCCTTTTGGAGGTGTGAACACCTTGGGTCCTTGGGCTACTTTTGTTGCTAAAGGAACTGAATTCCTTTCAAGTGAGGGCCTATTGAAAACAGGCACAATGCCGAGGAGCCATTGTCATGCTCACCTCGAGCCAAATGTGCACAGCTTTCAAGTTAAAATTGGATATTTGAAAATCTAAAAGCTGTCTCTATGGACTTTTGTATTAGAAGCTCTCTGTAATACGTGGATCAGTGGGATACTTTGGAACCTGCATCCATTGTGCCCACATGAAATAGGCCAGACCCCACTGGGAATCAAAAAAAAAGAGTAAACTGCTCATTCATTTGGTGAACTGGGTGGAAGCGGGGAGGGGGAAGATTAACTCTTTGGGGAGACGACGCACAGATGCAGACACACATATATGAGATATAAGGTGGGGAAGAGGAGAGGAGTTGTTTATAATTAATTTGTCAGCTTTTGGATATTTTATTTGTATAAAAATCAATATATTTGATGTAATTTTCAGTATGCCTCTTCAAATGTAGATATGGACTTAAGTTTAATTTTATAAAAGCATTTCTCTTGCAAAAACCTGGTATCCAAAATTCAAAGTACCTGAAAAAAAAAAAGGTGAAAAAGTGCATTCAAAAAATATTTTGTCTTATATGGCATAGTTTTATCAGATATATTCTTAGCAGGCTTTCTTTTTTCTTTTCTTTTTTTTTTTTTTTTTTTACTGTATTAAGACATTCTGGCATTAAGAAGACTTACAGGATAGTATTTTTGTGACCTAAAATTGGTTACTGAAACAACGAAACTATTGTTTCTTGAACACTTACTATAAGCCCCAAACTCTGCTAAGTGATAATTCACTAGAACTTCCCCAAATCTCCCTGGCTATGGGAAATAATTATCTTCATTTTACATAAGAGAAAACTGATCAGAGAGTATAAATTATTTTTTCAAGGTCTCACATCTACCGAGGGAAGAAGCAGCTACAAATTAACTTCTAATTAATAGAAGACAGAAAAAATGTCTTTGTTTCTACATGCACGCCCTCTACAACAGGGGTGGGGAACCTTTTCTTTTTGGCCAAGGGCCATTTGGATATTTATAACATCATTCGTGGGCCATACAAAATTATCAACTTAAAAATCAGCCTGCTATATTTGGCCAAACATTTAATTAACTCAGCCCTAATGCCTTGGCAGGGACAGACCAAATACTTTCTCAGGCCTTATATGGCCTGAGGGCCGGGTGTCCCCAATCCCTGCTCTACAATGAGAAAATAATTTATTTCAGGCCAATGAATCTGGCTCAGTCTATTTTATTCCCACTTTAATTTGGAAAATTACATATTAATATTGAAAACTAAAAAGCACTCCTAATGCCAACAATTTAAAATAATTAAAGGAAGTTATGTTTATACAAAAATTTAAGCAAACATATTTTGCATGGTTGTAATCTGTATGAACAGAGAATTTTATACCTTGGTCTTGCAATTTTATGTCTTATGTATATTTTACATGATGTTGCCAACTTTTAAAAATGTTTTTAAAACTTGATAACATTTCAATGAGTAGGCATTTCATAATATTGGGGATTTTAATTATTTCTTATTTTTAAGTATTATAGGTTATATTACAATCAACATCTTAATTAAAAAACAACAGCACTTAAATGACTGGTTTCTCCGGAATAATTTCTGAGACTGGGATTACTGAGATATCTTTATTTCTATTGATATGCATTGATATATTGGTTCTCAAAATGATAGACCCACATTGCAAGTGCACCCCAAATTGTTTGAGCTAGTAAATTGTAATGCATCTTAAATATCATTGGCAGTTGTGATTTATTTTGAAAGTTCGTCTGTGCAGTAGCAATGAATTGTAACTTCACTGTTTTAATTTGCATTAATTTCATTATTTGCAGGAATATATTCATTTAAAATGTTCATTTTCTCTTTTTATCATAAAAATCAGTGGCATCACTCAAGAACATTATTTTATAATGTCTAGTGGTCACAAATGTATCTAAATTTTCTAATTATAGCCAAAACTGGTTTGGCTCAGTGGATAGAGCGTCGGCCTGCAGACTGAAAGGTCCCAGGTTCGATTCCGGTAAAGGGCATGTACCTGGGTTGCGGGCATATCCCCAGTAGGAGATGTGCAGGAGGCAGCTGATCGATGTTTGTCTCTCATCGATGTTTCTAACTCTCTATCTCTCTCCCTTCCTCTCTGTAAAAAATCAATAAAATATATTTTTTAAAAAAATTTCCAATTATACAAATATCTATAGATGTATAAATATGTATGCCTATTTCACTTTCACATTAGATAGAAATCATTGCAGGATACATAAACTATCAAATGGTTCTTTTCTCTGAGAGGACATCAAAAAGTCTATCATCTTTATCAGGTATTTCTGAGAAATTAAATTATTTACTTTAATGAGATAATCCATGCTACCTTTCCTGGATCCATAAGTTTCTAATAACTCAATGAAATAGTCACACCAGTGTAATTAAGGAGTTGTCATTAGAATCCTGTCTTTTGCAGGCTGGTGACCCCTCTGCAAATGAAGGGTATAGGCGAGGGATGCAGATGATAGAAGCAAGACCTTGAGCACCAGCAGAGCCTGCACCTGTGCAGCCCTTTGGCCGCTGAGAGGGGGATGCGAGGAGTAAGTCCCAATGCCCAATATCAATAAGTTCTGGATGTCATTCACAGCAGCTGCCATATAGAGACCCACTATTTAGTTATGGGCATTTTTTGGTCTCATAAATTGCCATGAAACTGTGGCCAAAGATTTAAAACTATAAAACTTATCCTTGAGAAAGAAAAAAATAGAATCTGTCAACTTGTTTGAACGGTTTCAGCCATAGAAACAAGTTTGGATGAGTCCAGTGGGGGTAGAGGATTTGTACCAAGACAGATAAAACTCATTCATTCTCTCACATTGTTTGTGCAGCACAACTGTGTATTGGGCAGTGTTTCAGAGGCCCTTTGATCTGCAAATGGACAATAAAGGGCCATGGTGTTTGGTGGAAAGTAATGAGAGCATGTGGCTCTCATTCTTCCTTTTCCTTTCATGGTTCAAACCCTCTTAGATGGTGATCAGGAATAGATCACCTACACAGCACTGAGCACCCCAAAAGGTTAGATGGTCTAAGAATTAACATCATTCATGACAAAAGCAAATAAGTTCAGTTATCTTAGCATTCATTCACTAATAAGGGAAGGGGCATGCCACATGCTGCAACAGGAAATTTAAACTCTAGGGTTTAAGTCCTCAATTCTCTCCACTTATTTAATGGTGTCCCTAGGCTAGACAGGTAACATATCTGAGACTGAGTTTCTTATTTATGAATAAGAAACCTGAACATATGTCCAGGTTTCCCTCCTGCTGTCACATTTTGTGATGCTTTAGTAACATATGCATCAAGCTCCTACTTCTGGCGCAATGCCCTTTAGGCTTATGAAGAAAGTAGGAAAGAAATGTACTAGTAAGGTATATTCTCTGCCAGGCCAGGAGTTTTAGTCCTGTGACCACCCACAGACATAACAGGCAAGTAAAAATATTTGCACCCAAAGGAGAGGTGCCTGCAATAGTAATGCTCTGAAGGCAGTCTTGACTATGGATGAGCTCATACGGTATTTGGAGGTTAGAGAGAATATGATAGACTTGAAGCTGCGCAATGCTGTGTTCCACATTTCACTACAGCACCTGCTTTCCGGTGCAGCTTGGTTTAAGTGATTAGATGTCTAGGATTTAGTTTGCTTACCCATCAAATTGGAAAGTAGCCCAGACGGTGTGGCTCAGTGGTTGAGCATCAACCTATGAACCAGGAAGTCATGGTTTGATTCCCAGTCAGGGCACATGGCCAGGTTGTTGGCTTAATCCCCAGTGTGGGGCATGCAGGATGCAGCCTATCGAATATTCTCTCTCATCATTGATGTTTCTATCTCTCTCTCCCTTTCTCTTCTAATCTGAAATCAAGAAAAAATATTTTAAAAATGGGAAAGTAATAATTCCTTTGAATGATTTATTGTAAGGCTTAGAGATGGAGTGTGTAGGGCATCACTACTTCCCTGATATGTTGTAGTCACTGCAAAACAAAATGTTAGAAGAAGATGTAGGAAGAGGAGATGTGTGGGCAGCATAAACAAGGGCTTCCTGGTGGATATTAGAAAGAGTTTTTTGCACTTTCAGTTGAGTAAAGGAATTTCTAAAATGTGGCAGGCGTATATATCATTTCCATCATGAAGCTTAATGTTCTAGTAGGCCAAAAAAAAAGGGGGGGGGGATGAAAATATGTCATTGCTCTGAGGAATGCTTTTATGCCCAGTATACATTCGAGAACTTAACAGCAAGATGACCTGATTTAATCTGATGTGTTAGAAGATAATTCTTTAAGGAAGGGACCTCTGTGCTGAAATCTGAGAGATGCTAAATAGGAACTGATTAATTGATGGGAAAGGCACATATAAAGCCCTGAGCTGGGGAGAAGGATGGCACATCTGAGCAGCTGAAGGTTAATAGAACTGAAGCAAGGACTGAAGCAAGAATGATCCCTGAGGGTCCAGTGAGTGGAAAATTAGTAAGAGGAAACATTAGGGGTGAGGGGGGATCCTTGCTGCAGACCGTTCAGAGTGATTAGCTATCAGCTGGGGGATGCTGAAGGATGAGGACTTTGATCAGATATTGGGGTTCGGTTGGGATGGGGGGATTCTTACTAAACTGACTTAGCAAGACTCCTGATACAATGGACCTCAAGATCTAGGCTTAGAGGGCTTAGTGAAGCCCAACTAGAGTCTGGAAAAGGAGAGAGTCTTTTCCAGATGTAATTACAATTTAATATATCTGATTAGGTAAATAACTAATTAAGTTCGTTCTAAAGGTATATATTACTTTTGCATGTCAAGTCATAACATTTTCTAAAAAGGGTTTTTTCTGTTATTCACATACTATGCTAAGCTGAAAATGATCAACATCTATAGAGAAGTTTGCTTAAAGTGTTGGTATTTTTTTTAAGCGTGCTAAACATTTAAGGATAATGATGCCACCACCTTTACAGGACTCAGTCTTGAAATAGGTGTTTGTCAAATGTGTTCTTTCCTTTGATAGGTGTTGGGTTATGTGCCATTCTTTCATCAAATACATACAATAAACCAGTGTTATGCATTGTGAAGCCATGGCTAGAATGGTGAACAAAAGAAATGTCTTTTACACTCTAATGGAGCTCTTCCTTTTCTTCTTCAAATCACTACCAAAAGCCTTTAGTCCTGATTAGAAAGCCCTGGATGTATTGGAACAAACTCTAATATATATATTGCCCTTCATACTTTTATTCTTGCATTTATATGTGATCTTAATGATCATTCTGGGGTTCAAATCCTGGCTCTGCTCTTCATAAGCTCTTTTTTGCTAAGTGCTTTACATGTGTCAGTTTAAACTCAAAAAGACTTCTATGTGAGAAGCGTTGTTACTTTCATCTGCAGAGAAGAAAAGTGAAGCTCGGAGAGGTGAAGAGGTTTTGCCCAGGTCACACACTTAGCTTACTTAAGGTTAGCGGCTTTCTCTTCTATAAGAATTAAAAATATTACCTATTTTCCTGACTCTGAAATTCCACAGTCCTCTTGAGATGGACTAATAGCTAGGCCTCAAGACACTTTGTCTTATTAAAAACCAACAAATTTCCCCCATTGAAAGAGTTGCCTGGCCTGGGAAAACATTTTTTTTCTTGTTTCTTAATGGAAAATCAAGCCTGCTGATTAATACAGAGTAATAGTTCCAAAAGCTCCCTCTTGACAGAGCATTGGCTTTCTCATTTTCTAATGAATTGCTCCCCAAAGAAACTCATTATATTTCGAGACACAAAGTTCCCTGGAGACTTCCGCGTCTCCACCATTTACTTACTAAAATGTTCATCATTTAGAAACCCTTAAGCCTTGCCAAATTCACTGTGTCCTTTGAATCCTTAGCTTATCAATAACTGTTTGTTCTACATTATGATCAAAACAAGCTTGGCCCTTAGATAAAGTTTTGTCTTCACATTTCCTAATGTTTGTTTGAAGATTTATAATTCATTCTTGTGTGTAGCATTATAGTTTTTTCAGTGTCAGGTTGCTTTTTTTTTTCTGGGAGAAAGGGAGACATGTCACCAGCTGAAATGATTTGCTTCATCTTTTCTGTTATTTTGTATGAATGTGGTCAGGTTGGTTGTTGGTGTTTTTTTTTTTCTATTTCTATTTGTTTTGTAAACATTGTTTCTAGTGAAAGAATTCTCTCTATTCTGTGTACTTGTCTGTGCAGTTTCTTTGATGGATGGGGTTGGTGGTGGTGGAAAGGAGGGATTAATGTGCCTTATTTCTATTTTATTTGTATGATTGTTAATTTCCCTCCACTTGGTCCTTATTTCTCTTATTGTCTCATTGCTAAGGAGAACCTCCACCCCCTATTCCTAAGGGCAACACTGTCATGTGATCACCATTATCCTCCATGTTACTTTTTGGTGGTCAATGCTGTGAACCACCAAGTTCTGACCTGCATTCACTATAAAGGCAAAAACAATTAGCAGAAAGTCAAAGAAAGGAGTTATTTTCTGAGGGAAAGCAACATCTTTGAAGCATTCATCCCTCTATATGGGGGTATGTGGTGAAATAAAGGGGAGAGGTGTTAGATTCGACCTGTGCCCCCAGATCTGGAGGAGATTCATACCTTGTCCCAAAGTTTCTGAGCCACTAAATCAGTAGACTTTCCTGGTACTGCCAGCGAGTGGCAGTTAGCACAGTGGGAGATAAGCCTGGGGCTGCCTACTTTCCCACGACTTGGTAAGGACACAGGAGTCTTCCCTGAGTAGAAAGGACACTGAGAAAGACAGAGACCTTGCACCTTGCAAAACCCCTAAATGAGCAACCACGCCAGAGCAAAGGCAATTAGGTAGAAAATGGAGCAGAACCCCTGTGGCATGGAGAGAAACAAGATTCTTTTCTTTGCAGGGTGACCAGTGCTGGGGCTCTACTCAAAGAGAAGCTTCCATGAACCCCTTAGTAACTCAAGTATGCGTCCCTCAAGATTCCAGCAATTTTTTTTTTTTTTTACCAGTGGCTTAGAGGAGTTAGGGGCCAGATAATGCTATATGAGGAACTGGTGTGTGTGTGTGTGTGTCGGGGGGGGGGGGGGGGGAGATAGAGGAGAAGATATAACAAGCTTGTCAAGTTAGTCTGTGTGGTCAACTACCAGACATTGTCTTCCACAGGGAATGGAAAGTGTTCAAGACCATGCCTTCCATTTGCCAAATCCATAACACACACACACACACACACACACACACACACACACACACACACACACACACCCTTTCTGCTGGCAAGTCTTCCTAGATGCCCTGGTAGTGGAGAATTGGAGTGTAAAGATAAGGATACCTAGAGAAAACCAAATAACTACCCCAAATGAGACCCCTTTAAGTGAAGAAGACAAGAGTTTGAGATCGCTATTTATCAGATGAGACTGATATCTGACCAATTGCTTTCTTTCCCACTTTTTTCCTAGGTAGTTCACAGAGAGTGGAAACAAAAAAGAGTACCTGTTATTAATAAATAAATAACTGAAACCTCTCCTGTACACTACATCCCATAATTGACTCTCCCGCTCCTTGTCACTAAGCCTAAAATTCTATGACCAAAGATTCATTTCCTTTAGAATGTAAAAAAGACTAACACTTCTCCTGTCTACCATCTCAAGTTTGTTGGGAGAATGAAAACAATGGATGTGATTGCCACTGGAAGTTGTAAAAAAAATGCATCACTGTCAATTAATAATGGTGATGATAATAGAAATAAATTATAACTTGTAACTATCAATTAAACCCTGACATCTGAGTTAAAAGATGTCTTATATAAGGCCCTTGCCTTTGTGTTTTACCTACTCTGTTTCTAACCCCTTTGACTAGCATAAACTTAAAGAGCCAGAGGAAGGGAAGAAAAAAATCAAGTTGATTAAGAGTGAATTATAGGTAGAAGAATATGTCAAAGAATATATGGTGGATGACAAATGAATAATTCTACAGCTGTTTAGGAAACAAATCAATAAACGGATCTCTTTCCGTTTCAATCTAGCAAGAAACAACTCCTACATTACTTATCTTAGAGCTCTGGTTCCTGCTAAAGCCACTCTGCCCACCTGTATTGGGCATCTGTGAGGGGTCCTCCAACTCCTCCTTGGTATTCCATGTTTGTTTTTTGAGTGCTTAATATGTGCTAGGCACTATGTAGAACTTTACATGTGTTATATTATTTTAATACCTACAATGAGAAGGTACAATTCTTTTTCCAACTTTAGAGAGGAGAAATTGGGGCACAGGGGGTTTAAGTAACTGGCTTGTCACACAGCTATAAGTGGTAGTGCTGAGATTAAAACTCAAGAAGTTTAGCTCCAGGCAATGCTCTTATTACTACCTTAAACTGGAAATTGTTGTGGTTCATACTCCTGGTTCCAGGCAGAGGGGTTTGTAAACCATCCTAATTAGGTAGTAATCTATGGCTTCTAAAATGAGATTTGTTTCTGTTCTTGCTTACCTGTTTACACACACACACTTACAATACTACCTCCTTTTAATTTGGTGGAAAATGACTTTTTTTGATATTTAATCCTTCTGTGCTCCATGAGTTGTCTTTTACCTATGGATTTATTTTATCTTTAAAAATGGCACAGCCTAAAGATTCTGATAGCTGTCCATTTAAGAGCACTGAGGAATGGTTCCAGCCAAGGCCAGCTATTATTATTAACTCTGTGTGTTCTTGGTCTCATGTAAGTTTCCAATTTTCAATTATCTTTTCCTTAAGGAAGGTAATTCTGTCCACCTCACAGGTGGTTATGAAGATTATATAAGTTATGGTGTATAAACTCTGAAGAACTAATTTGTTTTCTGTTTTCTGTATTCTTCCTCATCTTTCTTTGAAAAATGTGATTTTCCTTGATTTTCTATCCCCAGCAAATACTCTAGAGTTTAAGTGGATAACCTAAGTTTCTCACATAGTAACTTCATCAGAGAAGTAAGAAATATGTATTTGAAAGTGGAAAAAAATGAAGCCAAAGTGTCACAAGGGGGAATTGGAACCAGAAGTAGTTCTAACACATAGTCTAAATTCATTTTCTTTAGATTATAGTGTTCACTTTTTCATGCCTGTGGCTTTCTTTCCATTTCATTATATAGCATTTTCACCTCTAGTCAGAGCTCAAGAAGGAAAAAATGTAAATAAAAATTAATTCAAATCTCAATTCAGTGCAGTTTTTTTTCATTAATTTTCAGGTTCCTAGTTATATTGTTTATATATAAATTATAAATTGGTAAGAATTTAAATTTCTTTAGGATTTCATTATTTCACAAGGCTCATAGTTCAATATGATTCCTCTCAATAATTTGTTTTAAGATATATCAAGGAGATGGAATCATTCTTATTTTACAGATAATGATCCAGAGGCTCAAGGAAGCTGGATGGGCAAAACCACTGGTGAAGGGTTCACAGCTGGTTAAAGAGACAGAGTGAAAAGGGGAAATATTCCCAGAGATAAATGAGAATGCTACTCCCTTTCACCTAGAGTGTTACTGTTTAATTAAGAGTTTCTAAATTTTCACCAGAGCCTTTATGATGTGAAACCCAACTGTGTGTTGCACTGAAGTACCTAGCACTCCAGAAGCCAATCATTTCTAACCCCAACTTGGATTTTAAAGCCCAATTTGAGATGGTATTCTATTTGTAAGTGGTAGGTGTGGGCCCCCAGGCATTGGCTGGAGATACCCTGGGGAGAAGAGAATTCTGTAGAGAGGAATCAAATTTTCAGGATGCCATGGATTATCATCGCACTCACATACATTTGAGCACTTGCATACATTACTGGTAATTAGCATATCTAATTGCTTTCTGACATTAGGAATTAGCTTCCCTGTGTGTTTTGCTTCTCTGCTTCATGCCATTGCTAAATTACTCACTGGAGTCCACTGATCCCTGCAGAGATATGTGATGGTTTAACTCCCAAAGGTCTCATCATATAAAAGAGATGATTTCATGAGTTTAGAATCATCTTTGACCCGTGAAATCCTGGAAGCGAGCACATACTCCATTTGGGTATTTTTTGTAGAGCTTATAAATCATGGTAATAATCGGAAAATAATTAGAGTTTACAGTTAATGAATATGCATGCATGTTGGTCTTACATAATCCTAAACATCATCATCATTTTATATGGCAACAAGTCACCATCAGGTACTGTTTGGCTTGTACATACAAACCGTTCTCTAGCACAAAATGCTGGGCTAGAGTCAGTCACAAAGAACATCACGGGGGTGATGAGTTTCATGTAATTCTGAGAGAAAGAATCGGTAGAGATGGAGATGTTGAAGTATCTCCAAGGAAAGTTGCCTCATTGGCCTTCAAGAAATCTAATAGGCAAGTACTACCATAGAAGCAGAAGTTCTACAAAGTAGACGGCTCTCCAAGTTTGATGACTAATTTATATGTCAACTTGATCGGGCCATGGGATGCCCAGATACCTGGTTAAACATTATTTCTGGGTGTGTATGGGAGGGTATTTTCAGAAGAAATTAGTATTTCAATTGGTAGGCTGAGTAAAGCAGTTTTCCCTCTCTAATGTGGTAGGTGTCAGTCATCCAATCCATAGGGGGGCTGAATCGGACAGAAGGGCAGAAAAGGTAGACTTTGCTCTCTTCCTGACTATGTGAGCTGGAACATCCATCCCCTCCTGTCCCCAGGGCTCCTGGATCCCAGGCCTTTAGATCCAGAACGGAATCTACAATGTTGGCGCTCAGGCCTTTGACTGGCACCATTGGCTTTCCTGGATGTCCAGCTGGCAGACTGTGGGACTTCTCAGCCTCCATAATCATGTGAGTCAATACCTTATAATAAATGTTTTTCAAGATATAACTACATATGGAGAGATAGATATATGGATATATAGCTATACGTACATAGAATATGAATGTAGGTTGGCTCTGTTTCTCTGGAAAGCCTGACTAATCAGGTTTTAGATACTTGAATTTCTCAGTTCAGATGAGTTGCATTGGCTCGGGAGACTCACATGCTGAAAAGTCTCACAAAAGACTAAAGTATGTATATCAAAATGAAGGTGACTGGTTACATTTTTTGATAAAATAAGACATGGTCTCATCTCTTTCTTAGAAAATAATTATCAAAGGCTAGCTTGATAAATATCAGTGGTAATAAAATGTAGCTATAAAACTGGAAAATTTGATATTATAATTGCTTTCTGTGATAAACTTTCCCCCACATCCAGGATATTGGTTAAGTAATTTAAAACCCTTCCTTTTGATCAGATTTGGGTTATTTGTAAAATATGTCTAAGAAATTTCTTCTAAACATAATACTGTATTTGTTCAACTCTTTTTGTTTGATTAGCATCAAATTTTTATTTGGTCTGGGAATTTTTTTTTTCCATTTAAGGTGATTGCATATTACTGTTATAATGCATCTTGGGTTGATTTTATAGTTTCCCTCTGAGAAGTTATGCTCTTTCTCTTAAAAAATATTTTAGAAGCATCTCATTGTCTCACTGCAATGCCCATCAGTCATTAAGAACATTTGGAAAAGTTGAGAATTTTCCTATTGTCATTTAAGCCTAATATTAAGCCTAATGGCATGGAAGGAGGACTTACATGTGGGTGAAGAATTTGAGAATGGCTAGGTTTTGAACCATTACAAATATTGTCAAGAGTTAGGAGGTCAATCGGATGGATGCTGGGGAAAGGTGGATTGGAGGTAGGTAGTTGAAGATTCTAGAATAAATACTAAGATCAAATTCAATCTGGAAAGTAAAACCATTGTAAGGCCCTGCCTAGGGAGGATTGAGGTGCTCTCAGGGTAATCATGGAACATCACTGATTGAAGGCCGCTCTGACTTTAGCCCTCTTCTGGGTCCTGTAGAACACAGAACTGTGTGTCAAGGGGAGCTTACTACCTTGCAATCTAGAGGGAAAGACAGACGTTGAACAATTATTCAAAAATCCATTCAATAATCCATTAAGTGGCAAAGTGCTATAAAAGAGAAGTTTAGAATTCCTTGGGAGGATATCACAGTGGGATTAAATGGAGTGTGCATGTGGGTTGGATTCTACAGCAGCTTCCTCAAATAATAGAATAATAGACTCATTTGCTTTTAATTATGAATCTGCAGTTACCAGCAGGGTATTAGCATACCTAAAAAGCGAAATAAGATACTGGTTGCTTAAGGTAGGCTCAGAGGGTCTAAGAACCTACTTTTTATACATATTTTTTATAAAATATTTGCAACATAAGCTGGTGTCCTTGGGCAAATGTTTCTGAGAGTCAGTGAGTGTTCTGAGGTATCTGGGTGATAACTAGACTCACTGGGATTCCAAGCTATATCTAACTTGAGTGCTTTTACTCAATGACCCTGTGCATATCCAAATGCCTATTTTGAGATGTATCTGCTTTCATAAGCAGAGATGTGTGTCCTAGACAGGAATGTGGAAGATTGAACATTAACAAACTGTACCTGGGTAAATTGAAAGGGGGGGGGGGCAATACACAGTAGGTGATGCCTGTGTTCTCGATCTTCATTTATTCATTTTACAAATTGTCATCTGTACCAAATTGTGCAGGCAAGGTTTCAGTGGGATTCTAGAGAGGGTAAGGTTAACAAATCATTTTCTCTTTGGTCTCCTGGGGTTTGAATGTCACCAGAGCCCTAAGACGCAATGGAGGATTTTAAGGTACATTCAGGTATGTGATTCTTCCTATTATCATTCTGATTATTATTATCATTATTCACATCCTATTAGCATTTCACCTTGAACTAATGTGACATTTCAGTGCTATGGAAATCAATGAGGCAAAAATTTCTCATGCTCCCACAAACAATTACTGTTGATTTAAGTACAAAGACTAAATACCCCATGGATAATATTGATAAAGAGATTAAAATGCAGCACATACATACCATCCGTTATTGAGAATCTTTTAAGTGTTTTCCAAAATTAGTGCTTTCTGTTGGGAAGAAAGCTTCCCTTATTGAATGACCATAACCTGAACTGAAACTTGCTTTCAGCATAATTAGCCATGTCCTCACTTCTGATAATGATACCAAACTTTGGGTTTAATTAGACTTTAATTGCTGTTTTAAATTGTCTTCTGCCTCAGACTTTGCTTTGTTTGCCATCTCATTCTGTTGCTGTTGGTTTTTTCTTCCCATTTTTCTATTTTTGTTCCTGAATTGAGACCATGATAACTAACAAGTTAGTCACAGAGCTTAGCAAACAGGGTGGTCCTCGCAAGAATACACAGTGCTTTCCAAGAAGTGTCTCTAACAATGATTTTGTCTGACAAAGACTGGCATATTTTAGTTTCTCCTGGGAAACAACTAGCTCGTGTTTCCTTACTATTGGGTATGGCCACATGACCAAGTCCTGGTCAATGGAATATGTACAGAAGTGATCTTTGTTCCTAAAACTGTTCACAGGATGCTCTATTCTCTTTCTTCCCCCATCTCCTTTATCAATGTTGATGCCCAGGTGACCTTGGTGGTCATGTAGTTCTAGCCTCTGCTAGGCTGGATCTCTTTCTCCCACCTCTACCTTGGATTTTCATTATGTGAGTGAGAAACAATCTCCTAATGTGTTAAGCTGCAGAGATTCACTATCCACCTGTTCTATCCGCTAGTGTTACCTTATCTAAAACATTGGACAATGTCTTCCATGGGCCATTGGCTAATGTTTTACGAAAGACAAGGGTTTCCAGAGAAATAGACCTGTAGGATTTCTATCTCTGTATTTCTATTTCTATCTCTGTCATCACTGTCTCTCTCTCTCTTCTATCTTTACCTCTATCTCTATCTCTATCTCTATTTCTATCTCTCTATTCTATCTTTATCTCTATCTCCATCTCCATCTCTACCTCCATCTCCATCTCCATCTCTCTCCATCTCTCTCTATCTATATCTCTCTTTCTCTCTCTCTAATCTTTATCTCTATCTCTATCTCTCTTTGTCTCTCTACATCTCTATGATGTTAAATCATGGATACAAATGACCAACACTGATAGAATAGAAAGTCACAGTCTGAGGCCAGACAGCCCAGACTTCATGTGCCTGCCTCCTCCCTTACCGGCTTTGCAACCTTGACCAAATCACTAAACATTTTGAGCTTCAGTTTTCTTACCTGTCACCTAAGGAGACTGGATCCCCAGAGCATCTTTAGGTTTAACATTTGTCAATTCTATGTGTCTCCTCTCAGGACAGATGTGTAGCAAAATATCTAAAAGTCATTTAGAGCTTAACCACCCTTTAAAAATATGTGTCAGGAATAGTCACAGCATCTACTAATATTTACCAAGTGCACTTTTGTTCCTGGAACTTTATATGCAATATCTAATCAACACAATACCTCGAAAAGGTAAAGAAGAGTTAAGCTAAGATGCAAGAGGTTCTATTAATTGTTGAGGTGGCACAGCTCAAAGTGGCAGTGCAGGATTGGCGCTCAGGCTTCACCATGCCAGGGCTCCTAACCACTGTGCTGTGCCCTGTATGGTAGCTCTACCTGCCTTTACTCTGATTCCCACCAGCCAATGTGAAGTCTGTAGTTTGCAAAATCAGCAAATGGGGCATCACATGGGTGGAAGCCAGAGCACAGACTGGCTTCTGTTCTCCCCTTTCCCTAAAACATCTTTGCAATTGGTTACATGATGTAGAGAGAAAGAAAAAAGTTGAAATGAAACACAGTAAACTAGAAAAAAGGACAGATTGATTCTGAAAGCCAGTCAAATTCCCTGGGTCAGTGTCTCCTATGAAAAAGCTAACGGCATCTTTTTTGATGACAAACAGCTCTCTTCTGCTCACCCAGGGTTGCCTCTCCTCTGTCCATTCCTCATTTGTTGTCAGTTGCCCTGGCTGCTAGGAATCCGATAGCTCTGCTGCTACTGTGATGCTGTGATGCCTCATCATTTCCTTCTATCAAATGCTTCCACAAATTGACTCTGCAGGCTGGTTCCTTATTGCTAAGATCTCTACTCCAGGCAAACTCTTTTCTGAGAGACTCTGTGAATTCCAGCTGGGAAGGTTTGCTCACAAATCCAATGTATCTAGATGTCATAAGTTTGTATGGTAATTCTTCCTTGTTTCTTCTCCAAATCATCATAGTCTAAACTTGTACCGCAGTTGATGATGAGGCTTTAAGATATATTTACAAAGCTCTTTTCTTCAGGTGTATCTGAGAACTCTGGAGAGTGTCTGCCTATTGCAAACATCCGTCCTGATTGTCATTCTTCACTTCAGCCACCCCAGGCCTTAGGCATTGCTGTATCTACAGGCTGGAAGGTGCCTCTTGTCTTGCATGTGTGTTAATTTTCTGTCATTGTCAATTTCTGTCAAGTACCCCAAACTTCAGGGCTGAAAACTACACACATTTATTATCTTAGTAGTGTCCTGGTGCACAGATTCATGCACATAAAAAGGAAATGAATTAGAAGAAATATTTTAATATTGCTATTTGCATCTTGCTAATGAAAAGAAAATAGGATTCTACCGAGTCTCCTATCTACCTACTCCAGGACTTCTGTGAGGATCAAATAGGATGAGGCATGGGAAAATGTTTCACAAACATTTGGTTAAACTGTAAAATGTTTACACCTGGCTATAAAGCAAGTCAGGTTCCTGGGCTGAAGAAACTCCAAGGAGGCTAGTTGCTAGGGAGAGGAAGCCAGGCATTGCTATGTGACAACATTACCTGGCATCCACAGCCACCATTTCTGGGCTGGGCTGTGGACCACATTTTGTGCCATGGAGTCTTGGCAGCGTTGGCTGCAATTTGGTGGGTGTCGCTCCAGGGTTGTGGCAGGGCCTGTGTCCCACTTGGGGGAAGCCAAGTGTTGGTTTGTTGGCACTGGGTCCGTGATGCCATTTATTTTTAAATGGCCAGGGCACGTCATGGCAGCTCCTGTGTTGAGCATCTGCCCCTGGTGGTCAGTGTGCATCATAGCTACTGGTTGGATGGATGGGCACTTAGCTTTTTTTATATATATAGATCCTTCTGTGGGTCAGAAGTCAAATGTAAATGTCACAGAACTCAGCGCAGAGTGTCAGCAGGGCTGCGTTCCTTTCTGCAGGCTTTAGGGGGGACTCCATTTCCTGCTCCTTAGGTTGTTGGCAGAATTCAGTTTCCTGTGGCTGTACAGCCAAGGTCCCTGTTTTCTTCCTAGAGTCAGCTGAGAGCTGTTCACAAGCATCTAGAACAAGCATGTCAAACTTGTGGCCTGCAGGCCACATGTGGTCCACACAAATATTTTTGCAGCCCACCCAATATAATGATAAGAATTGTTTTAATAAAACATTTGTAACTTAATTTTTACAATATCCTGTTATACATGCCTGAAAACTGGAGAGTTTCTAGAGAAAAATTTTTTGAATAAGAAGAAGTAGAGTTTAATTTCTGAGAGCAGCTATTCCAGATCAATTTCATGTTTAATGGAATGAGCTGATTGAGTACAAGTGGAGACTGACTACCCCTAGCCCAGAAGTTATTATGGACAGGTTGGAGGAGAGACCTTGGTAAATTAGATATCCAGCTACAAGCAAACTTGAAATGAATTCCAATCCCACACTCATGTTTGGTCAGGCACTGATGCAATGAAAACAAAAATTTCTTTTCATAAGAGGTGACTTCCAAGTGAGGAAAAAAAAATTCATAAAAATAAAATGGACATGATGTGACAATAATTGACATATACATGGAAATGTATGGTATTCCATGTCTTGCATGACTCAGCTTAAAGTTGATAAATAGAGCATGGCTTTAGAGAGCAGCTGGTGTTTGTGTTGGGACTTTAAGTACAAGAAAGAGTTGGCCAGGTACACCTAAATGTCAAGACAGATGGAATGGAAAGATGAAGAGCTTGAGAGTCCGACACACATTTGGTTAAAGGAAGGAGGTATGTGAGACCAGTGTGTCCATTTAGTGAGGGCAAGGGTTATCTGGGTTACCTTTCTTGGATCTACACCTCATATCTGTTCCATACAACTATACTGAGTCAGTGAATTTGGTGGGGGGTAGCCAGAGAACAAAATTAGCAGACACCATTGTGAGCTAGGAGATTGGGAAGCACAGTGAGCTTGGGTGGTAGAGACCATTAATTGTATCATCCAACTAGCACTCCATTTGGAAGGGAACCCAGTTACTTCCTGTTTTGCTTGCTCTTCCACATGCAAAATAATGATTAGGTGTCATTCTAAAAAGTTTGTAACTACAGATAAGATGTCTAGGGGAGTAACAGGCTCTTTGGACAAGCTTGCCACTATATAAAAGCCTCATTAGAAGAATGGACACAGGGAGCATGGGGTTCCTGCTGATGACTTCCAAGATCTATGCAGCAGGTATTTTATTATTTGAGTTCAGATACCAGGTTCCTGGAATGGGAGAGCTGATCTCCAACACCTCTCCCCTAAATATTTTGTAAGAATAATGGCCTAAAATCTGTCTGCATGGCACAGAGGTCATTCCTGGCTCATTAGCAATTTAATTAGTCCCAGAGTGGCACAGGTGGGTGGGAGATGCTTGTCAGGAAGAGGAAACCATCTTATTTCACACATATTTTTAATGGTATTTGCACTCCTGGTGCTGTTAGGAGGCTGTTTCTTATGGTTGGAGATTATTTTCCTTGTTAATCTGATCCTACTTTGAGTTTTATGAAAGATGAAAGGGTAGTTCCTGCAAAGTTGCAGAGAGAGGCAAGGGAGGAGATACAATTCTGACACTATTTACTTCCTCTTTGATTGTTGATTTTATTTTATGAAATGACAGAGCTGATCAGAGTAAGTTGAAGCCAAGAAGAGAATTTAGTCATGCAAGCACACAGAGAATTTCTGAACTTCTGTGGGGAGTAGAGCATAGTAAAAAGAGCTCTGATGTTGAAATTCTGGTCCTAGCCTCCTAGCTGAGAGGTGACACTGTGATTCAATTATTTAAACTCTCAGTGATTCTATTTTCTTACCTATCAAAATATTAAAATTATGCCAGAACATATACTTCAGAGGGCAAGTAAGGTACTATAACAACCACACAATATTTTTATCTATTGCACACTGAAGTATACAGAACCCTTTTGTGTTAGTAAGGCATTCTTCTTCACAAATGCAAATATTCTGCGCCCCCTGGAAAAATCAAACAAATATACATGTGGCTTTGTTTCTTTGAAAAAATTCAGGTACCCTGGATGGCCCCCCTGCTGAACTCTGTCTTTGAAAGCTGTGCTTTGTGGGAAAAGGCCATGAGTTGTCCACAAAGAGCCTTAATCTTGTGTGGCATTCTATTGTATTTGTTGTCCTGGGAAGCAAAGGGCTTAGCCATGGGTAGCCCTTAGTGATCCCCTCCAGAGCAAAGGCTGTTTGCTTCATGAAATTCCCCTGCTTGAATAACCAGAGGGGCAACTGAAAGCTGGCTTGGATTACAAGATTTGTGAAATACAAATTTCACCAGTAGCCTCTGTTTCTTCCTTCCTTTACAGTGGTAGGTTAAGAGCTCAGGTAGAGAAAATAGAAAGAGAAGACAGGGCCTGAATCCACGGGGATATTGTACACAGCTCAATGTCTGCAGGAGAAGAGAAGCCATATGGGAGGAGGGAGATGTGTTAAAGGAGGGCCGGCCAGTGCGGTGGGGACTACACAACAGGGATGCCCAGAGAGAAGACAGTGGTTTTGTTGTCCACTCTTTCTTCGTGATTCTAATACAATTCAGGTAAATGAATAGAGGTAGAACTCTCATGATAGGGATTCAGTGGTTTTGTTGTCCACTCTTTCTTCGTGATTCTAATACAATTCAGGTAAATGAATAGAGGTAGAACTCTCATGATAGGAGAAAGATTTTTTTTTCTTGTAGAGGTTGATGTCAGATATAATGGGGAAATCTTTTAAATGTTGCTTTTATTCTGATGAGCTGTCTAAACTTAGTATACAATCTGCAGACAACCCAATAAAATAAGGTGTAGAACTTAACGTTCCAGCCGTACACACAATACTTTTTTTTTCTCCCCATATCTTGTCCCGTCCCAGCGCTAAATATTTGGCTCCACCAGTCGTGGGCAAACTATGGCCCGCGGGCCGGATCCGGCCCGTTTGAAATGAATAAAACTAAAATAAAAAAGAACGTACCCTTTTATGTAATGATGTTTACTTTGAATTTATATTAGTTCACACAAGCACTCCATCCATGCTTTTGTTCCGGCCCTTCGGTCCAGTTTAAGATCCCATTGTGGCCCTCGAGTCAAAAAGTTTGCCCATCCCTGATATAGACATATACATGGAAATTTATATATATAATTTGTGTGTATGTGGGTGTGTGTGGGTGTGTATGTGGTGCTGGCATGTGGTTTACTGGTGTTTGGAGGCTTCTGTCATCATAGCGACATGAAGTTATCTCGTCCTCACACCTTTGGATTCCTGTACAGCCTCAGAGTAGATTCCCCACGCTCATTTTGGCTCTGTAGGTGCCCATATCTGATCAAAGCTAATTCAATTGCCTGGCACAGTGCTGACTCCATTTCAGGAGGACTAAGACACATTCACCTTCTGAAACTATGATGACTTGTTTCTCTATGGATGTTTTCTATTTTTGAAATCTTATTTGGAAAAACAGTTTGGAGCACATAAGCATCGCTTTCATGAGGAATAAAAAGGTATAGCTGTGATATACTTGCTTTGGATAGTGCTATAATATGATTCCAACAAATTGACCTTCTGGTTATTTTGCTTAAGGCTATGTCATAGACCTCAGCCTTAAGAAGATGCTAGTTGATTCTTCAGTGAATAGATTACAGAAAAAAACGACAACAAACAATATATATGCAAAACCAGGACAGTTCCATGGACCAACTGGGCCCACTGTGACGTAGACCTGGGCCAGGATTTGATTTGTCAACTGGAATCTATACACCTTCACTCTAACAAGGACTCACCCTAGCATGTCAGATCCCCTGATTATCAGAGCAACCACTGTGTCTGGCAACCCTGAAATGGTAAAAATATTTCTTTTACCCCAGTGTACATTTCCATTGAAGAATGGCCATAGGACACTTCGGTGAAGGTTTTGGAGAATATTTAATATGTATCCTCATTTCTGTAAGATCCTGCCTTTAGAACACCCAGCCTCTCCTTTAGTAGAAGGGCTCAAAGCTTCAAAATGGCACAAATCTGGGTACTAGCACAGAGACCATGATTTTCCATGTCTGTGACTGAATGCATAAGCTCTTGACATAAATGAATCAAGAGGTTCTTTGTTGGCTGTCCATCTATTTCATCTCTAGGAATATCGTAACTTATTAGCTGTTGCAACCATTCCCTGAAGGTCAAGGCACTCTTGTTTCCTCTCCAGCATTATGGCCCATTACAGTAATCCATCCACCTTTCCTCAAGGTTAGGTGCGGGCATCTTGCCTCTGCTCTACCAGAGTCCTACCATTCCCATCTCTTCTTCCATAGTTCATCTCTGAATAAGGTAACTACATACCTGGAATACACTGTTTTTCTCTTTGCCTCACCGTCATGAAATTTATTAATATATTTTAGTCAAAAATCCTTACTGAGTATCCTCTATGTCCCTGTACTGTGATGGGTGTTGGAAGTATGTACCAGAGTTATGCACACTCTTGACACTTGTGGAGTTTTTAGGAAATGGGTGAGATAGGCTCCAATGGTTTAATAACACACATACATTTAAATCATATCCATCAATATAAAATCATGTATCTTATGAAGGAAATTAACATTGGCAATGTTCATATGAAGAGGGTGTTTGGCCTTGTCTGATATGTTAGGGAAGGATCTCCTGGGAAAATAGCATTTTATTTAAGAACTAGTAGCCCTGCACATGAATCCATGCACCAGTAGGTCGCTGCCGCCCTCCTATAGCTCCCCCTGCCCCCCTCCTCCCTCATAGCTTGCTCCCCTGCCTCCTCCTGTAGCTCTTCAAAGCTCGCTTTTACCTTGCTGGCCGACCCTCCTGCTGATCTGTGATCTGGATACTAGCACAGATGTGCTTGGTCATTGCACCTCAGGGTGTAATGGATAATTAGCATATTCCTCTCTTATTATATAGGATTAAAATTTTAAGAAAAATCAGTGCAGAATGGTTATGAGGGACAGTGTTCAAAAATACAGCAGCAGGTGTAAAGTCCTGGGATGAGAGAGTGCTTGTTTGTTTGAATATGAAAAAGAAGGTCAGTGTAGCTGGAGCTTTGAAAGTGGAGGGGTCATGGTGTGGGATGAGATGAAGAGGTATTTAGGGTCTAGAGCTGAGCTGTATTAATTATTTAATTGTACCCCAAGAGCAAAGAACAAAAATAATTCAAGCCATTGAAGAATTTTACTCAGACATATGATGTATCACCAGATTTGCAGAGAAGCGAGTTGATTAATGGGGTTAAATGGGAATTGAAAAAACATGAAAGAGGAAGGGGAGTCTTGCTATTCCAGAAAGATGTGAGGTTATTTGAGCCAGGGTGGTGGTGGAAAGGGAAATAGAAGTGAGTGAATTCATATATTTAGATGTGGCATTCAGGATGTGTTAATGGAGGTAGAAAAGCAAGGGCGTTGTCAAAGATGTTTCCCATGCCCTGCCTGCTTTGGCTCAGTGGATAGAGCATCAGCCTTTGGACTGAAGGATTGCAGGTTCAATTCCTGGTCAAGGGCACATATCTCCATTGAAGGCTCAATCTCTGGCCTGGCCCTGGTAAGGTCACATGTGGGAGGCAACCAATTGATGTGTTTCTCTCACATCATTGCGCGTGCGTTCTCTCTCTCTCTCTCTCTCTCTCTCTCTCTCTCTCTCTCTCTCCCTCCCTCCCTCCCTCCCTCCCTCCCTCCCTCCCTCCCTCCCTCCTACTCTCTCTAAAAATATCAATGGAAAAATATTCTCAGGTGAGGATTCACAACAAAAAATATGTTTCCCAGGCAATTGACATGCAGAAAAGGTTTAACAGTACTGTCATTCATTGAGAAAGGGAGAAATAGAAAACAATTTCAGAGGCTAGAATAGCCAGTGATTCCAGTTTGGGATCTGTTCAGTTCAAACTCTTTGTAGTTTGTCAATGGGGGTAACTGGAAATATTTCTCTTGAAGTTCAGAGGAGAATTGTCATCAACATGAAGACAGAGATTGAAGTTATGGATATAAATATGGATGTTTTAATTTATTTACTGTATTTTCAGTTACGATAGACTTAAAAGGAATTAAATGCTATTGAGGAAAGTGCAGTATTAAGGGCTAGACTACCAATATAGGGAGAAGAATAGATTAATTCCTTTGAGGTCTGCTGAGAATGGAGACTGAAGCACAAGTGAAGCATATACTGGAGAAAGAAGTATACCTCTTCTACTCTAATATGAGAGAGGTAAAGGGGCTCAGGGAAAGAACAAAGTAGGCTAGTGAGCCTTGTAGTGAGATGATAAAGGATCTCTGTTTTATGTTACATTTCTTTTCTGAATTAGACAATGAAAGTTAAGTCCAAGAGATGGAGAGTCAGAGTTTTGGGGGAGCACAAAAGTTTCATTGTGGAAAGTGGACAAGACTTGTTGACCAGAAAAGTGTCTGATTTCAAGATAGTGTTGGGGCCTTTTTCAACTTGAAGATCAGGAAGAAATTGTAGCATTAATTTGCTTTTTTTCTGTGATTTTTCTCAAGTAGAATTCGGTTGCTCAAATGAATGCAGACGGTAGGGAAATATTTGGCTTGATTCAAGGTTGGTATTTTTCAAAATGGACTTAATGAAAAATGGAAAGGAAAAGAAGTGATTGGCAAGAGTGTTTTTGAATTAGTGTACAAAAGAAACTAAACTGGATAATGAGAGGCTTTATGAAAGGGGAAGGTTATTGGATTGAAAACAAAACAAAACAAAAAAAATATGGAGATTTATCAGTCTAGGTAGTCTAAAGCGGTCAATTGAGTAAGCAATCTGGATTAATAGAAGACTGCGAACATAAAGTCTGGATTAAAAGAGTTAAAATGGATTGCAAATGATGAATTAGGAGGTAGTTTTTGTAATAAGAAAGATAAAGATGGTGTGATTTGGACTACAGTGTTGGGTGGGGTTTGGGAGATAGGGAGAAGTGAGATTATTATTTTGGAAATGGAGCTGTTTCAGGTGGTAATATGTTCTAGTATGAGGCTCTGAGAGTGGGTGTCTGGGATATCATGTTGGAGGAGATTATTATGGTTTAAAGGAACTCAAGAAAGTTGAGGCCAGTCTTCATGTGAATGACAATAAAAGTAAGAGAGCTTTTCAAAATGTGAAGAAAATGAGAGAAAAGAGCAGGACTACTGAGGATGACAGTTTTAGGAGAGAGGAAAATATTACAATCAAATGGCTATGGCTCTCAAGGAGCCGACTTTTTATAAGAAAGTGGGGAAGAGTTTCAGAGACTGACAACCTATCCCATTCATTCTTCTTGATCACCTAGGAAGACAGCAGTTCTCTTCCTGGCAGTTTGATTGGACCCAATGACTGAGTTCTGGCAGTTTGATTGGGCCCTATGACTAAGTTCTGGCCATTGGTATGCAAAAAGGAGTGATGTTGTCAGTCTTTCAGTAAGATGAATAAAATAGCCAGTATATCTTCCCTTTGATTTCTTCCCTCCATTTGCCTCAGGTTAATGTTGTCAGAATTAACTTGACACTGCAAGATGTAAGGACCAAAAAAATGGAAACACACTAATTTTTGAGTCACTTCTCAGATGAGAAATATTCTAACTGCATTTATTAGATAAGGCAGTGATGTGATTAAGAATAAAAAGCCTCCCAAAGGGAAGTGGTCAAGGCCTGTGGAGACCGGTGGGCAAGATGTGTCTTTCAGAGAGTCAGAACATTAACCCTGGGAGGAAGACTTGCACTGTGTCTGGAAGATTGAGAGAGGTGTTAATTTTTATGTACTATTCCCACGGTAAGAGAAGACTAAATTTTCCAACCTTCTTTGCAATTGGTAAGAGTCATCATGTGATTAGTTATGGTTAAGTAAATGTGGGCAGAAATGATGTAGGCTGTTTCCATGCCTGGATTCTCAAACTTGTTGAAAACTCCTTGGCCCATTTATTATCTCTCTCCCCAGTTTCTTTCTTTCTTTTTTTTTTTTTTTTGATGAAAAAAAAAAAGGATTCTGAGATAACTGAGGCATGTGATAGAAGAAGACAGGATCTGTGAGTCACCACTTAGTTGAAAGCTGCCAGGAAATCTTAACTTTCACAGCTTGAACATTGCATGAGTGAGAACTAAGCTTCTATGAAGTCACTAGGGGTGTAGAATAATGATTCAACAGTTGGTAGCTTTGATCTTGAGCAGAAGTGAATTAATATCAAAAAATAAAAATTTCCACAAATGTATGGCACTGACTTAATAGTAGGCAAGTAATCAGGGAGCACATATATGATATTGGCAACTTGGACAAAGGCAACTCACATTATGGTAAAACATTTGGAAAATTGTCACTTTTGGTAACACTTAAGAGGCAGATGATTTGCCTAACTGATCTGGCAAGTCTAGTGTAAGATATTTAGGAAAAAATTATATGATTAATGTGAGTTGTCTGTTATTACACTTGGCAAAGTGTTATAAGGAAGGGATGGCATAATGAAAAATTGACTGTTTTTCTAGCAGAAATGAAAGGGAATAAGTGGAATCCAAAAATGTTGGGCCTTGTAGGGTCAGAAAAGCCTCTTTCTAGACTTCAAATAGTAATAAATGGAATTTAAAATTTTTTTGAGTGTCAAAATTCAGTTTTGTTTTTCATTTTACCAAAATGGCTCAGGGTGAAGATGAAAAAGAGTAGATGGTTTGTATTCATATTTAATTCAAGTGACCATCAGGTAATAATTATAAATAGAAAAAGTCACAGCTCAAGAATTATACTTACAAAGAACTTTGGATGTAGTTATTGGGCCGTGAATTTACTAGAAAATGACAAAGTCTGAGCCTAATAAGTTTTGGGAAAAAAAGTATTACCAGGGAAACCTGAGGACCAGACTAAAAATCTTTAATCCTGTTGTAGGTATTAAGACAACTTCCAGTTCCTTCATTTTCCATAATCAAGAGGCTGCCTTCAAGGCTGCATTGCCTCAAGGATGTCACACTTATCCTTATTTATGACAAGAGGCCCAGTGCATGAATTCATGCATGGGTGGGGTCTGGCCAGCTTGGCCCCAATCAACAGATTGGGGCTGGGCCTGTTGGGAGGAGGAGACACAGGAGGCCGGCTGGGGGGAGGGGCTGCAGGTTATCAGTCAGCAGGCCCTGCCCCTGATTGGGGTGGGGCCGGCTGTGGGGAGGAGCTGTGCACCAGCTGGCCCTGCCCCAGAATGGGGCCAGGGGAGGGGTCGTGGGAGATTGGCCGCGGAGCTCCACCCCTGATTGGTGTGGGGAGGCTGATCAGGGACAGAGCTGGCTTGGGGGAGGGGCCACCAACTGATGGGGTGGTGGGGCCAGCAGTGGAGAAGGTCTGTGGTCAGTAGGCTGGCTGGCATGCCCCTGAATGGGGTGGGGGCAGCCGACTGGGGGCAGTGGACTGGGGAAGGTGCCATGGGTGGTTGGCAGGATGGCCCTGCCCCTGATCAGAGTGGGGGGGCCAATTGGGGGTGGAGCTGGCTGGGGGAGGGGCTGGGGGCCAATCGGGGTGGTGGGGGCCCATCTGGGGTGGGGGGGAGGGGCTGTAGGATGTTGGCCGGCTGGCACCGCCTCCTATTGAGGTGGGGGGAGTGATCAAAGGTGGGGCCAGCCAGGGGGAAGGGCTATAGGGGGAGAGGGGGAGAGGGGCGCTTGGCCGCTGGCCCTACCCCCATATCAGGGTGGGAGAGGCCGATCAAGGGCAGGGCAGCTGGGGGGAGGGGCATCGGGAGGTTGGCTGGCTGGCCCCACCCACTGATTAGGGGTTCGCTGGCGTCATAGTGACTGGTCCTTATGGTTGCTGGCTTTTTATATATATTGATGTATCCATGTAGGCTAATGGGAAGGAAAGCAATTCCCAAGAAAAGGACATGTGGTCATGGAGAGCTATGACCAAAATCGATCCTTTCAAGGACTAGAACCAGTTCATGGAATCTCCACTACCTCTCAGACAAAGATAATTCAGTGTGTACTTTCCTGAATTTCAAAAATGTTATGACTGCTATATGTCTCCCATTCTCTCTCTACCCTGGTTTTTGTTGTTGTTTGTTTCAAGATGTGGATGTTTTTTTTCATTCTCAGCATTGTATATCGAAGTGAAGCATGTGTTTTATCTATATGAAAAAAAGCCACACACAGAGGACTGCAAATCACCTGGAGAACCTGATTTTGAGCTAGAAGTAGTGACCAGGAAGTGAAATGGCTTGCACTTCTTAAGAGAAATACAGAGTATTCTATGTGTTGAAGAAAGGATAAAATGATTATTTGTTGAGCAGAACATTCAGTTGTGGCAGATACTCACCAGTCTTATTTCTTCTTCCTGGGATTTCTAGAAGTCTATATTTTGAAGCCCCTATTTCAGTTAGGTTAGTGGCTGATGGGATGTAAGCAGAAGTAACATGTCACTTTCTAGCTGAGGAGAGTAAGTATATGGTGTGTATTGTCTCAATATTTTTTTCTCTCCTTGCTGGCTGAGTGATGCCAAGATGACTAATGTCAAAAGATGTGGGACAACCCCAAAAGCAGCTGCTTTGAGGAAAGTCACTTGACTTCATCAGACTGTATTTGAATGAGAACTACATTTTTGTGTCACACCCTGAAATTTCAGAATTTCTTTGTTACTGTGACTAATTCTAGCTTATCCTAACTGATACAGGAGCTTAATGAAAAGGGAAAAAAAAGTCTTTCCTCAAACTTACAAAATATAAACTTTGAGAAGGCATTATCATCATTGGAAACAATATTTTAAGGAGGTAGCAGCAAATAAGGAAGTAAAGGAAACGCTAAAGATGGAGATTAAAGATAAAAGTGAGTTTGCTTATTATAGAGTAGTATTTTGGGATAGAAGAGTGAAAACTTTAGACAAGTAAACATAGGGTATAATTAGTTAGAATCAAGGAAATATAGAGCATCTTAATGATAGCCACTTTAAAGACCAGAGGGCCAGGGTGATGGGGCGGACTTACACAACAGGGAGGAAGAGCCCGATCAGCTCAGTTTTAATTTAATCTATTTATTTATTAATATATATCTTTTATTTTTTAAAAAAATATATTTTATTGATTTTTTTACAGAGAGGAAGGGAGAAGGATAGAGTTAGAAACATTGATGAGTGAGAAACATCGATCAACTGCCTCCTGCACACCCCCTACTGGGGATGTGCCCATAGTTGTACATCCCTTGACCGGAATCGAACCCGGGACCCTTTGGTCCACAGGCCAACGCTCTATCCGCCAAGCCAAACTGGTCAGGGCTATTTTATTTTTTAATCTTCAAATATCATCAAGGATATTTTCCCATTAACTTTTAGAGAGAGTGAAAGAGAGAGGGAAAGAGAGAAAAACATCTATGTGAGAGAAACACATCGATTGATTGCCCCCTGCTTGTGCCCTGACCAGGGCCTGGGTTGGAGGAGCCTGAAACCAAGGTACATGCCCTTGACCAGAATCAAACCTGGGATCCTTCTGTCCATAGGCCGATGCTCTATCCACTGAGCCAAACTGGCTAGAGTCCCAGTTTTTATTGTTGGTCTAATTAAACAGCCTGTATCTCTCCTTGCTAGAGGAATTGTTCCTCCATCTGCAGTGCATGGCGGCCAGCTCTTGCTCTGGGAAGCCCAGGTGGTGGCAGTCCCTATAGCAGCCATGCTTGGCCAGCATGATGACAGCGACAGGGATTCTAATCCCTGTACTTTGTTCCCTCAGTTCTTTGATTGCCCCTAACCCTCCTTTGGAGGCTATTCATAGGTCAATGTGTCATTGAGATGGTCACTGGTTTCCTGAAGTATCTTCAGGCCAATTATCAACTTCTTTGCAATTCCATTGAGAATTCCTAGTGGTGACAACTCTTTCCTAAAGGTACAGTTTTTTATTCTCTGAAGCTGGAGAATAGTTTTCAAGGGGGCATGATTCCTTTCAGGCTTGTTTTGCTCCGAAGGCCTTACACTTTATTTCCCTCTAGCTTTATATATCTATTTGTCTAGAATGTTTGAGAATGCTATTGTTTACCACATTGCATAGTGTCTCTCTCTCTCTCTCTCTCTCTCTCTCTCTCTCTCTCTCTCTCTCTTAAAATTGATTTTAGAGAGAGGAGGGGAGAAACAAAGAGAAACATGGATTGGTTGCCTCCCACATGCACCCTGACTGGGGATTGAACCCTGCAAGCTGGGTATGTGCCCTGATAGGGAATCATACCTGCCACCTTTTGGTGTAGGGGACCACACTCCAAACAACCAAGCCACGCTGAGCAGGGCCCACAGTGCTCTCTCTATGAGGGCCTCCTGTAGAAAGGCTCTATGATCTTGGAATCAGTAAAAAGTGCTTTTCCTGCAAAACTGGATTGTTTCATTTATGCATAGATAATGTAAATATCATTATCTTCACCTGTGGTGTTGGCGGCTAGAGAACTTTCATGTGAATCTGTGGCTTATCCCTTCCTGTAAAATATTTTGAATACTAACCCCACCTTGAGTTCATCCTTTTTTTTTTTCTTTTCACTTTTTTATTTTTCTATTGTCTGGGTTTTTTAAAAAAAGTTTTCATTAATTTTTAAAAATACTCTATGGATACTTCAAGGTGAATTTGAAGCCTCTGATAAAGAGACAGTAAGAACTAGAGTAAGAAGGAAGGAATACTTACTGCCAGGATTCTGTCCATGTTCCCTCAGACCCTACTGTGTCCGTGGGGCCTGGCTGACATCGGCTCTGTGCTGAGGCCACTTTCTGGAACTGCAGAAGGCTGTAATGCCTATGTGCAGGGAAGGTTAGAAGCGCCAGGAAATTAGCTCCCCTGGGAACCGATCTTTATCAGTAACTGTCAGGTTAGTAGAGGAATACCCCACTTTCCTCACCTCTTGCTTGGGATGATTATGAGTTGGTTTGCATCCCTGTTTGCCCACTGCATTGAGCTCAGGCCACTCACTGTGTTATGGAGCTGTGTTTTCTTCCATGTGTCATTCTCATTCTATTACTGTTCCCCTCACTTCTCAAAGATGTCCTGTGTGCAAATTTGGATCAGGTCTACTTCTAGGGAGACCTGACTAACAGAGAGAGAAAGAAAAAGGAGGGAAATGGGAGAGGGGAGAGGAGGAGGGAGAGAAGAATGGAGAGAGAGAAAAAGATAGAAAGAGACAGAGATAGGGACAGAGAGAGGGAAGGAAGGAAGAAGGAAGGCAGAGGGAGAAAGACATACTGGTACATGGATAGTATATGAATACTAAGTTCATTTTTGCTACTTAAAGGATTCTTGCTCTTCTTAGATGAGGTGTTTTTATAACTGACAGTATGCAGGTTTCTCTATTGGTGAATGAATAAACTAAAACAACGTAAATCACTTCTTTGGAGGTTTAAGAGAGTGAATAGATACATATAAAACTTTCTCTAGCTTTTTAATTAATATACAACTTTAACACCTTATCTAAGTTGAATGCTGGTTTTATTGTCTTTTTTTCACACTCTTTGTTAGAACCTTAATAAGAACTGACTTCATACCCACTCCATCTCTTGTGCTCTCTGATGAAGGGACAGGCCAGGTTCTGCCACTCACTGAAAATCTCATCCATCCTTAGTACAGGTAACCTGTGGCTTTCACCTTCAAATGATCAGGAAAAATAATATATAATCCAGTTTTTTTCACACACTTATTCTGAACAAAACATTGGTGCCCAAGAAGGCAAGAATGCATAGTACATAGGCAACTTAAAATCAAGTAAGAAATAAAAAAGTACACTGCATCTATTTATTCATTTACTCATTTTGCAAATAACAGAGCATTGAAATTAATGTTGTGAAGAATGCCAAAGTATGTCAGACACTAATTAACCGATAGAAATGCATCATAAATGTTCACCTCAAGACTGACCCTGTTGCTGGTGGAAATGGGGTTCTTGTGGTGTCACAAGGAATAACATTTCTAGGGACCCACAAGAGAGGATGAGGTCTGGCGGTAATGTTTCTTTATGGTGCAAAATTAAAGGAGTTCCCCAATGTTCCATCTCTGTCCATTCCACCATGGAATATCCAGGCCAGAAATAGAGTCAATGTGCAGAGATCCTGTGCCATATTAAAGCTTAGTCCCAATCCAGCATCCAGCTAGTTTAGCTCATGTTCCTCCTGTCTTCAATCCATTGTTTTGCTGCTGTGCCCAGGCTTCCACCTGGAGCCCACATCTGGATTCCACATGGATGTTCACTTCATAGGTATGCTAGCCTTGTGAATATTTACTTACCCAGCTGTACACTTGTGATTTATGCTCTTATATATATCAGACATATTTCCACTGGGAGTTCACATTTGCTAGGAGAGCCGTGGTATATAAACATATACCTTTAATTTTATGTTAAAATTATTAAGAGCCATGAATGTGATGACATAAGCTAAAGGTCCTAGAATTAAAAGTGAGATTGAAATGCTCTTCCACCTGGGAAGAATCAGAAATGCTTAATGGAAGCAATGAATACATTTTGAGAATAGCCTGAACGGATGAGTAGGGGCTGCCATGTGTGTGAGAGTCAAAGGGCCTCGGTGGAGGAACAGTAAGAAGAAATGTGCTGGCATGTTCTATAAACACTTTCCCTGTGTGGTCTGGACAATGGAAGTTTTGGAAGATAAGCCAGGGGAGAAGTTGGTGCTTGTTGATGGAAGGATTTCAACAATGGCCTGAGGAACTGGAGTACATTTTGTTGAGGTTGAGCATAGTTGCTGTGATTAGAACTACACCTAGATAGAATGTGAAGACACTGAGAAATATTCAAGGTTTGTGTGAGGGAATCCTAGATCTTGGAGACCTGAAACAACATATGGAATGAATACAACTGATTAGACTTGGCAGCTGGTTTAGGTGACAACAGGGACCCCAGTGAAACCTATAATTGTACGGTTGAATGACTGGGGTTTCGAAAGAAATCATGCAATTTCATTTGGGGCAGATTGAGATTGAACAGTCAGCATGTTATTTAGAGGCTGATCAAGTACTTTGTAAGAACACAACTGGAGCGCATGAGAAAGGCTGGGATTTGAATTTGAGAACCATCTATGTAACTGTGATTGAGGTAGGTGATCAAGGGCCAAAGCGAAGAAGGAGAAAACAAGCACTATGCTGCATCTGTGTAACTTCACTGTGCCATAACCAATTAAAGGCAATTAGTGGGAATACAACTAATAGTTAAAATGGAACATACAACAATTGCAACAATGACTGTGTAAGTTTCTGTGTAAGTTTCTTGAGCATGGGGAATGTGTCTTGTTAACCATCATATCTCCAGTCTCTGCACAGCTCCTGGCACACAGTAGGCATTTGGTAAATGTGTTCTTTAAGTTGATAAATTACATTGGCATAGCGCTTTACCATTTTCTGTTCCATGATTAGTCTCCTAACATCTCACATCCTAACTTTGTCACTTATACCATAAAAATACTATGCAACAACAATGAAAATTTTATAGTTATAAAGAATGCATTTTCCCTATACATTAAAAAGGAGTCATATTTTCATCACACACTTTCCTGCAGTTGATGAGCCACCTTCTCCCGTTTATCCCAGCTCTAGTATGTCAGATGCATTTCACAATGGTCATCAAAGGGGGGACTCAGAGAGGAAGAGAAGCAGAGCTGGGCTCACTTCAAAGAATGTGTCTTCTGTCACATTGCAGACCAAGATGTGTTAAAAAATTATTGCTGTAATGTACTTTGCACTTCCATAGTTGTACGAGAGAGGTTCCCACATGGTGCAACAGGAAAATAGCTGTAATTATATGACCTTCACCGGCATATTGAGGGGTTAATGAGGGAAATCTCATGCACAAAGTGCAAACTCTTGAGCACCCAAGAAGGGGGACACAAATTCTCCTCGGTAACAGCATCTTTCCCTCGTCATCACCAGAAACAGGTTCTATGAGGACATGGATTCCTGTCTTTTTCTTGTTATTGCTGTAGAATTGGCATCACCTAGAGCAGTGGTTGGCAAACTACAGCTCGTGAGTCACATGCGACTCTTTGGCCCCTTGAGTGTGGCTCTTCCACAAAATACCACATGCGGGCACGCATGTACAGTGCAATTGAAACTTCGTGTCCCATGCGCAGAAGTCGGTATTTTGTGGAAGAGCCACACTCAAGGGGCCAAAGAACCGCATGTGGCTTGCGAGCCACAGTTTGCCGACCACTGACCTAGAGGCACAGCTATCAAAAAGAAGGTGCTCCACAGATGTTTGATAAATCAGTACACCATTGCATTGTCTGCATTTGACTTTTAAATACTTCCTTCTACCTGGTGAGAGGCTAATTGAAGTCATGGAAGTGGTTTGGTTTGTTATGTTAAAACAGATTCTTGGCATATCTCAACACTCTGGGTTAAATGAGGAAGAAATATTGACAAAATAGGCAGAGATGGTATCAAAGCAATGGAGGAGAACTCAGATGATGTAAGGTCATGGCTTCGGAGGGAAGCCAACATTTCAAAGAGAGCCCCTCAGTAATGAATATTTCAGGGAATAATGAAGAACAATCTGCTAGATTTGTTGATGTGGGAGATAATGGTGAATTTTGAGAGAGCACTAGAATGATGAGACGAGTCACATAGATCTTAAGATGTTAGGAAGTAATAGTGATTGAAAATTATTCATGGTTGTCTGTATGTGGGTTAGATCCCATATGTTTAGTTCTAGTATTTCTTGGCACACAATAAATGGTATTGCTGTTCTTTAAATATTATTGTAATTACTATTTTAAAATTTCTTTCTTCTAGGTTAAGTATAAAAGTGAGAAAATATATATTATACATTGTTCAAATATTCTTTGTGATATTTCATAGCTTTACGCATAATGCTGAATGCACAATATACTTTTAATAAATAGTATTGGACTCACTTATCACATTAATGATTCTATGTTCTGATTCCCCTCAGCTTGACATTTGAGATGATCCTACCTCTGTCATAAAATAATGGATAAATTATACTTAAAATATATAGAAATAACAAGTTTATACCTATAGTAATAAAAAATGTTGTAATAGTTTAGGAATAGTATAGAATAAAATAAAATTTATTTGTGAATCCTTACATGATTTGTGGAGCACCTTAACTTTTCACAGAAGCCCCATGAGGAAGCAGGGTATGATGTTATTATTTTCAGAAAAGGTCATAAAGTTTATGATTAGGCTTGAGTTCAGATAACTGCCATTGCCATTTATTATTTGTATAACTTTAGTCAATTAACTTCCTCCAGCTTAAGTTTCTTCACCTGTAAAAGGGTTGCAGAAGACCCAAGAAAAACCAAGTGATGCTTAAGGAAATGGAGGGACACTATTTAATTACGCCAGTGGACTCGGAATAGCTTTCCAAATCTGAGTACCAAAACATGCAGGGGCCTTCTTTTTATATCTCCCTGCGGTCTTTGTCCCGCAAATATGGATTATGCTTCTGGTCCTTTTCGAGGGCCTTGCAAGAAGGCCCCCAGGTGTTGGGGGTCTCCAGACCATATCTGATGGTTTGGCCTGGCGCCAGCGTTAATAACCCTCCCTCTAGTGGCAGTGCACTGTTCACAGTTTTATGGCCCCTGTAACAGGTTCTGCAAGACCAGTTTCTGGGAAGGAGGTAATGAGTTAATTGTAGGTTATCAAGAATGTACACTGAGATGGCTGGCATGGATTCCAATTGCTAGCCCCCAAAATATCAGGGTTACTTTAGAATTAGCCCTTTTTAGCCTTCGGAAAATAATTACAGCCTCACAGACTTATTAAGATAATTCAATGAGATAATTAAGTCCTCAAAAATATTACCTTTCCATATTTATTTCTATTGCCATGCCGTCCAAAGGTGATATAGGCATAAACCAAGCCGGAATTGGTTTAAATAAAATATGGAAAGAAACAGAATAGGTACTTGGCAGATATAATAGCTGCAAGTAAACTCCATCCTTTAGAGGCTTAAAAGCTTTTTCTTGTGCCTTCAATCATACGGATATTTGATACTACACTTGATCTTAGCCAAAAGGCCGAGAAGTGATCATATGGATATTTGAGAGTGTTAACATTTGGTATATTCTTTATTTATTCCATATCGCATTTGGTCTTTAGGTCCCTAAACTTATTAAAAATATTTAAATAACTATTCTGTTAAAAATCTAATACAAAGTTTAAATCTCTCTGATGGTAGATTTCCATTCTCTTAATAATAATAGCATGCAGAAATTACTCAGAAGTTTCTTTTTATGACACAATATCTCAGAAATTGAGAGCAGATAATGAGAATGTATTCATGGTCTTAATGTAATAATTCCCAGTGAAGACAGTCACATTTTTAATTATTTAATGATGTCACTTCAATATTATCTGTCCTCTATGAATATTTCATGTTAATCAAAAATTTCCTCCAAAAATAAAAAGAACCTGTACATTTGTTAAAGAAGACACTATCAGTAATAGCATTTAAATGGTATTTCACCGGATTAGCCATGGGGAATTGTTTTTCATCCAGTAGTTCCAAGCAATCATCTAAAATTTCTATGAGAGTACACAGACTGAGGACATGTTAACAAAGGGGAGCTTAGAAATAGAGCTTGAATAATGAAATGGAACTGAAAATAAGCTCTGTCTTAAGATGAGATGTTTTTCAAAAACCTGTGGGAGAGTCACTAGAAGTCAAAGCTGAGCCATCTCCATTGATATGATCTGTTTGAACAACATGTGTTATGGATGGAATTGTGTTAACCTAAAATATATATGTTGAAGCCCTCACCCAAAATGGTATGGTATTTGTTGATTGGGCCTTTAGAGAGGCAATGCAGTTTAAATGAAGTCCTTGTCCAATACGACTAGCATCCTTATGAGAAAAGGAAGAGACACCGGGGATATGAACACACAGAGAAGTGTCTGTGTGAGGACACAGCAATCACATGGTCATCTGCAAGCCAGGGAGGGAAGTCTCAGAAGAAACCAACCATGTTAGCAGCCTAATCTTGGACTTCTAGCCTCTAAAGTTGTGAGAAAATAAATTTCTGCTATTTAAGCCACCCAGCCAGTGGTATTTTGTTATGACCCAAGAAAACTAATATATGTTTTCATGAGGAGGCACCACGACCTGTGGAATATCAAGAGCAGAGGTGTAAAGTTAGACAATTATGGGAAGTATCTATATATACTGAATAAAAGCCGAAGCTACTGAATATCTGAACAACCGGTTGACCAGTTGCTATGACACACACTGACCACCAGGGAATAGATGCTCAGCACACAGGATTGGGCTCCCTCCTGTCTGGATCAGGTCTGTGGGGATTGGGCTCCATCCTGTCTGGATCAGGCCTGCGGGGATTGGGCTGAAACTGGCTCTCTGACATCCCCTGAGGGGTCATGGATTATGAGAGGGCGCTGGTCAGGCTGAGGGACCCCACTGGTGCAGGAATCCATGCACCGGGCCTCTAGTAGTTAAATAATATGGGTTACCTTATATAGGATATTTAGTATGTGCTGAGTGATTGAGACAGATGCCTTTTATTTCCAAATAAAACATATAATGTTGATTCTGCTAGTCTCAATATGCAGGTGAGAAAACTAAGGATTGGTGGAATTAAGTAACTTCTTTTAATCAAAGAGATGAAAAGTAATTATTAGAATATTGTAACCCAGATTATTGTTTATTTTATTTTATTTTTTAATAAATATTCTCCTGTCACCATATATTAGGACCCCCTTCTCCCATCCCTCCCCTCTGGCAACCACCACAGTGCGGTTTGTGTTCAAGAGTTTCAGTTTTATATCCAACATGGAAGTGGAATAATATGGTTTTTAGCTTTTTCTGACTGACTGATTTCACTTAGCATAATGTTCTCAAGGTCCATCCATCTTGTTGCAAATGGCGTTATTTCATCCTTTCTATGGCTGAGTAGCATTCCATTGTGTATATGTACCACATCTTCTTTATCCAGTCCTCTATCACAGGACACTTTGGTTGTTTCTATGTCTTGGCCACCGTGACTAATGCTGCAATGAACATAGGGGTGCATATCAGATTATCTTTTAAATTAAAATGATGACCTTGCCTTTATGCCATAATGTTTCTGCACCTTTCTGTGACCTGTGGTTCTCTAACTTTCTCTCTTTCTCCTCTTTTTCTCTCATTCTCTCTCTTGTGTCTCCTACTCTGCTATAGTTAATTGGTCATACATTGTCTTTACTTAGGAAATATAGTGTTTTACACTAAATATCTCCTTCCACTTTAAAGAGTATGAGAGACCAAGAGAACATTTTTTGTGCCTCTTTTGATTATTTACTGAAGACAAGTTGGCATTAGCTCAACCTATAACCTATTTTGCCTGCTTCTAACCATTTTGCTTTCAATTATTATTTTACCTTGGCAACAAAGTCAGAAACTTTAACTGTATTAGTCTCATTGTTAACCTAATTAAAATCCAGCTTCTAATTACATCATAAAATAACCAACTGCTTCTCCTCTGGCTGAGAAACTAAGACAAAAGTTGGAAAATTTTGAGAGAGGACCGTTGGGGAGCTTTTGAAGGTTATCAGAGTAATTCAGGGATTAGGATTCTCTGTTTTATGAATGGAAAATAAAACAATAGTGAGTATGCTGGCCTTCTCTTTTTCTACTCTATTCTCTTTTCCATTAACCATTATCTTCTTTCTTCTGCCCTACTCTCCCCTCTCCTTCTCTTCCTTTCCTACAAGGGTATTCTTTCTTTGGAAAACTGTTTAGTTGTTTCTAAAGAGGCTTTCAAGAATGCATGACATTGATTAATTACAGGTGTGCAACCGTAGGAATTTTTCCAAAATTGTATGTTGTTTTTGTACTAGAGAAATTTTGATGTGAATGGGTCATGATTCTTCCACTGATTGAAATAGTGTTTAAATGTATTACCTCTTTTTTAAAAAAAAAATATATTTTATTGATTTTTCACAGAGAGGAAGGGAGAGAGCCAGAGAGCCAGAAACATCAATGAGAGAGAAACATCGATCAGCCGCCTCCTGCACATCTCCCACTGGGGATGTGCTCGCAACCCAGGTACACGCCCCTGACCGGAATCGAACCTGGGACCCCTCAGTCCGCAAGCCGATGCTCTATCCACTGAGCCAAACCGGTTTCGGCTGTATTACCTCTTTTACTATTTGTAACAACCCAAAAGAATGATTGCATGGATTACTTCCATTTATCAGATGTGGAAATTGTGTTCTGAAGAGATTACATTACTTCTCAGAGACCACACAGCATATAAAGGAGACACTTAATACTCTAAATCTATAGATTGTACTTGTCACCACTTCTCTATACTACAAATTGAGTGTGTATCTTTTTAAAAATATACATATTATATTGATTTTTTACAGAGAGGAAGGGAGAGGGATAGAGAGTTAGGAACATCGATGAGAGAGAAACATCTATCAGCTGCCTCTGGCACACCCTCTACTGGGGAGATGCCCGCAACCAAGGTACATACCCTTGACTGGAATCGAACCTGGGACCCTTCAGTCTGCAGGCCAACGCTCTATCCACTGCCAAACCGGTTAGGGCTTGAGGGTGTATTTTAATGTAATTTATAATGTCTATTTTAGAAAATGAAAAAATAAAATCCTCTCCTAAAATATGTAATAAACAATATATATTTTACATGTTAAACTATTCAAAATGGATTGTATCTGTTTGCTTCAGAAGTCTGGTAATCCTAACTCCTTAGATATGGGTGAAATCTGGATATGTGAGAAGCAATAGGGATGCTAGATTATCACATCTAAAAAAAGAGAAAATGGTAAATTCACTTCTCTTATTAGTGTTGGACCCATATTTTATAGTCAGGTGTGTATGTGCCTGTGTACGTCTTCTTTTGATGGTCGAGGTGGGGAGAGATTATAGTTAATGGTTCAGAGCATAGGCTTTGGAGTAAAAGTGTTTGAGTTAAGCCAGTAGTAACCTTTTCCCTTCCACAGGCTACTTATTCATTTAGGTCTCAATTTCTAAACTTGAAAATGAGGGGAATAATAATACTTGCCATATTGAGTTCTTGTGACATTAAATGGTAAGATACATGTAAAATAGTTAATAATTGTCACATTGTAATTACTCATTAATAGCTGGCTATTTTTCTTCCCATATCCCTTTAGTGCTATATTATTTATTTTGTGAGAAGGATGGATAACAAGGTAAGTTTTCATAACAATAAAGGATTCTTGTATGTAAGGTATATGTATGTTTCAGATGCACTGAAAGTAATAATTTTAGCAGTATCTTCTGATGGTAAGCAATTGGTTGTCAGAAGTTAGCAGTTCTTTGCAAAGATCATTTCAAACTGTAGATGTCAAAAGTCAGAAAATAATCAGAGTTCTGATAGTTTGTTCTTGAGTTAGAAATAAACCTACAAAGCAGCATATTACAGCACTTCAAGGTGGTGTCCACTAAAGGAAGGTGATATTCCAATTGAGGATTCATAATATACAGTCTAGCCAAGTCTTTCTCCTAGAGATCTCCTGAGCTGCTACCCCTGTACATACACACACACACACACACACACACACACACTCAGAGAAAAATGCAAAGAAAAAATTATGTATAAACTCACCTTTCCCAATCTTCCATTGTGGAAATAAAGACCACCCACCAGAAAACAAACACAGTCTTTATTCAGAATTTGCTATAGCTACGGAGATAGTCATTATCACTTGTGTTTAGTAGAGATTCAAAGGCAGGTAGAGGAATGAGAAAGCTTAATAGTGAAATATGGGGAAGGTTTCCGGTATGCCGTGACTAAGGCTGTAGCCGGGGAATCCTATGAGATTGGTTAAAGGTGTATATTTTGCTTTTTCTGGTTGGTCCTAAGTTGGAGGTGGGAAAAACAATTAGGAAAGCTGTCAGTTAGTAATCAAGTTTGAGCCATTTTGGGCTGATTGTTACAGGGTTTATTGTCTGGCTTCCTGGATTTTTACTAGAGATGGTCCGACTTTACAAGTCTGACTTGTAGATAGTTGTCTATCTCCCTGGGAGGGTTGCTGCCAATTGTGCACCAGAGTTGTATTTTTATATGTGATCTGGCTATTGTCCACTTGCATATTCAGTCTCTCACCATTTTTAGTATAGTGTGTTGTGTTCCAGATCTCCCCATCCCACTACCAAGACACATATTTTATTGTAGAGTGAACTAATTTAATTTTTACTATTAGAAAAATGTATATTAACTACTAAATATCCAATTTCCCAACAACTAATGTTAATGGTTCCAGTTATTGCATATAAAGAATGCCTATTACGTGGCAGGTTCTGGTGGTTCCTTTAAGTTAATGATGACATGCATAGCGGTGAACCTAGAATTAGACATGATATGGGTCTAGATGTCCTGTTTGCTTAACCATGTCCCAGGAATGATGTCAAGTACTTATGACTGAAGTAATCATATATTATTTCATGGTCTTTGACCCATAAAATTATAGAGAGGCATTACACAAATGGAGAAAAATTTGTTTAAAATGTATAATGCTCGAAGTTAAAGAAGTGTTTAAAAAATGTAATTAATTCTGTATTTCAAACTGAAGTAATTAACTGTCTGTAAAGATTGTAATTATTTGAATTTGAAATTAATATTGCAGATATTAAATTACTGCTTATTGCAAATGAATTTTAGTGGCTAAATCAAATGCAGTTGAATTCAGTTGTATATTCTCAATGCACTATATTGTTTTTATTACTGAAAATTAATTTAAATTTGTATTGCATAATTTGCCTGTGTATACAAAGTTAAATTTATAATTGCTATTAACTACCAACTCAAGAAACTCATGAATGCAAAATTTAAAATGATTTGTATTTACACAGTCCCCAAGTAAAACTCTCACATATGTTAATTATGTACAATTTTTTTCTAGTATTTATTATCTTTATATGAGGAAATCATTCGTATTTATTTTGAGTGATTGATGACATTAGTTTCCTGAGAATTGATTATTCTAGCTTAAAAGTATTTAGACTGAGAAGTTAGTCTTGAAATTACTTCTTTATTTTCTAAGTTCTGTAATGTGAGTTTTTTCTCCCATAAGATATTATGTTGAAACTAAATTGTGAGCATATATATGTGTGTGAAAACTTAAACAAATGGTTATATATATGTAGTTTATATTTTATGCTAACATAATCTTTTGTCACATAAGGTAAAGCATAGTTTAGGGATATATTAATAGAAGCTATTTCTTAATTTTGGATCCAAGTTATTCTGGATAGAATAGACTGACAGAATTAATTACATTTTTTAAACACTTGTTTAACTTTGAGCATTATACATTTTAAATGAATTTTTCTCCATTTGTGTAATGCCTCTCTATAATTTTATGGGTCAAAGACCATGAAATAATATATGATTACTTCAGTCATAAGTACTTGACATCCAAGACTGACTATAAATTGTGCTGGATTTTCTATTCTTAACAAACTTAAGGGATATTTTTTGTCATGACACTCTTGAAAGATTAAACTATATATATAATCTGTTGAGAAGACTCTAAATCTATAGAATAAAAATTCTTGGACAGACAGTGCGGGGAAGGCCTGAGGGTGGGGCAGGAACGGAGTGGAGAGGATCAATGGAGAAAAAGCAGGGCATTGCTAATACTTTAAACAATAAAGATAAATTTAAAAAAAATTCACTAAGTAGTTATAAATGTGTTATTGCTCCCCTAAACAAATATTAATATAGAACCACCGTGTATTTTTCCTGCTATTTCCAAAATCTTTTCATTAGGGCAATGAATGAAACTCTCCTAGCCTGGAATAGCATATGACTATGAGTTTGTCCAAGTCCTGATTTATCATTCTTTTCTGAACTCTGTCTTGGTTGGCAGTTATCTTTTCATTTCTCTTTGCACACCTTCCCAGTCCCAAATGGAATAGCCACTAATATCAATGATAATATGTTAATTTCACATTATTCTTTGTCTCCCCCTATAATCTTTCAAAGTTGAGACATTCTGGTACAGAACTCATTAACTACATTTTTGTGAGTTTACTGCTTTTATCCTCACTTGTTATTACATTGACTCATGGTATTAACATTCCCTCCAGTTAACATTTGCTTTCCATAGCTTTTGCTACTACTTAGGGATTCCTTGTCTCTTGGAGCTGCTGCAATAAACAGCCATCACATTGCAGCTACTCATTTTCTAAAAATGAACAATTTCTGATCTAAGTGCTAGTAAAAAGTTTTTATAACTTAGTCTTATTAGGTATGGGTTTCTCTCTCTCTCTCTCTCTCTCTCTCTCTCTCTCTCTCTGTGTGTGTGTGTGAGAGAGAGAGAGAGAGAGAGAGAGAGAGAGAGAGAGAGAGAGATCGATCAACTCCATGGTTGGCATCTGGAGTTTACCTGTCCTCCAGTTACCTATTGAGCATTGTGGTGTAACTATTTCTTTTTTTTTTTTTTTTTTTTTTTTGGTATAGCAAAGGTAGAAATTTATTAGAGAACAAGTACAAACTGCTGCATAGGGAGGGGGAAGAGTCCCACAGAACGGACTCCCACGTAGGGAGGGGGAAAGGGTCCCCGTGGTGTAACTATTTCATATATAATATATGCATATTCACACACTCATACATGTTACATGGCATTTTCTATGGAAATAGAACAACCAATGGAATGGTCTGATTTTATTAAGGGTTAACTTACAAAAAAGTCAAGAGGGACTAATATTTGTTGATTATTTATGGTTCACCAGATGCTACATTAACTTTCCCATTTCTACATTTTCTTAGGATAACCCTATAAAGGTACTGTCATCAAGGATATAAAAATTGATCAAGATCACCCAGCTATTACATGATAAAGCCTAAATTAATATCCTAGACTGTCCCAAAGCTTATGATTTTTCAAAGTATTAAATTATGTATAAGGGCAATATTGTCCAGTCTTCTTAGGCCATGAATATCTTGAAAGGAAGGGATATGGAAGTTTAGGAAGACAGATCCCAGAGGTATCAAGTCGTAGGCTCAGAAGGGATTTTTAGAGATCATTCCTTTCGCTTTACGCAGGACCACAGTAAATCACCTGAAATAGCTGAGATTGAATCCTATTTATAAATATCTCTTTGAAAGGGGATTTGATAGCATCCACCTTTCAACATATTCCATTGTTGGAAAATCACCACTTTATCAATTTGCAATTAATATGTCAATAGGATTCTTCAGTTAAATCTCCATAATATGCAGCACTTCTAAGATACAGTCTTCTTTCAGAGACAATTTAATGTAGTTGGATGGGAAGACAAATAAATGAAGTTGAGAACTGGTGAGTCAGTGCACAGGCTAAGTCCCAACTGAACAATAAAGGATTGCAGAGGATAAAGAGGTGCCTCCATAAAGAGATGGAATAGATGAATTCCAAAAGATTTCAGAAATAAGGATTTAAAATAAAATTCAAACAGGGAGATGAATCCCTTTCTCTAAATTCAAAGGTAATTCCTTGGATATAAGACATAGCCAGCCATACCACTACCTTAGTTGCCTGGGTGGTAATCATTGGTCCTGGAATATATTTTCTTGAGTGTGGATTCTGGTACCTTGCCTGGGTTCAACTCCTGGCATATAAGTCCTCTGTCCTTCTGTTGCCTTGTGTGTAAAATGGGGGCTTTATAATACCTTTCTCATATGGCTGTTGTGAAGATTGAGTGATTACGAGTACATTCAAGTTGTTTACAAGAGGAGGAGGAGGAGGAAGAAGAGGAAGAGGAAGGCAGTAAAGGGGGAGGGGAAGGAGAAACTGATGGTGGCTGTCCAAGTACCCATTAGAATGATTACAGCTGGGCACTGCCGCCTCCCTCATGTGCAGAAGGATTTATAAAATACTTGAAGACTCCAGCTCCCTAACACCTCTTACTTGGAAGGAAGCAGAGAGAAACTCACCATTCCAACCCCTAACAGTGTGAGAACTGCACTGCACTCTCTTGGCTAACCTCATTGTGTGCCAAATTACTCGCTACCCATGGAGCTCTGCTGCCTTATTTCTTCTGTGCAACAACCTGGAAGCTAGTTCTGAATCTGAGCCCCTTCCCTGGTCCATGCCGGCTTTGTTTCTAGGCGCTTAGATCCTGATTGTAGCCACCCGCACACTAATTATAGTCAACAGGAAATTTTTATTCTTATTCAGTGCCAAGAATTGCTGTTTAAACCCCAGCGTGGCATTCTACAGAGCTTCCAGATTCCACTTACGTTTCACTCCTTTGAACAGTTCCCCAGACTGAATGTGGTTTTATGCCATGTTCTGCAGAAAGTAGTATTTGACTTGGGTTTTATTATATTCTTGCACCAGATGGATGGGGACAACCCCTGGTCCAGTTGATCTTTCTGTGCCCTTACCAATAATCACTACTTAGCCCCTTGATCATAAGATCAGCAGTGTCTGGCTTGTAATAGAAATGACACTTATTCTTTACCCTGATAAGATTTTCCTATATTCTAATATATAATGCATGATATATAACATTTAACATATAGTATATGGTATATATAATACCTAATAATATATAATATATATAATTTGTACAATTATAGTGCACACTTCTATATAATTAACATAACTGAACACTTGAACTGTTAGCTTGTGCCTAAGATGACAATTAACATGAGGTCACTATCCTCATATTTTTTATGTGCTTTATGGGTTTCTTTTCTTTGCATTGTTGCAATACCTTTTGGAATATTTGCATATATCTAAGAAATGAATAATAGCTTGCGAAGTTAAAACAGTACCCTGCCTTATGATTGTCTATTGATAGGACTAGTGACCCAGTGCATGGATTCATGCACATTGAAAGAAAATTAATTAGAAGGTGGCTGGCGGGGCAGGACTGGGTGAGATGGGCCAGACATGCCCTGGAGCCAACCTCCCGTGGTCCCTCCCTGGTCCACCACACCTGCAGCGGCACTGCAGCTCAAAGGGCATCTGTGGAGTGAGCAGGGCCCCTCTGGCAGGTGGGATCCCTCAGCCTGGCCTGCGGGGATCTGGCCAAAACCAGCTCTCTGTCATCTCCCTGAGAGATCCCTGAGAGATCCCGAAGTGCGAGAGGGCACTCTGCAACGTTGCTGTCCTACAGGTGTGGAACACAAATGCAAGTGTGCAGTAAACCAGATTTGGGGCCAACAATGCCCCAGCAACAACATAACCCATGGATGAAGGTGGAATCGCGTGACCCCGCCAGGAATCAGGCTCCCTCTTCTCTGGTTCTGGGGTGCATGCATCACCTGAAAACCGCCACTGCCAAGTCACTACAGCTCAGCAGCTCCTGCGTTGAGCGTCTGCCCCCTGGTGGTCAGTGCGCATCATACCTACTGGCCGATTGGATAGTTGGATGGTTGCTTAGCCTGTTATATAGATAGATGCTTACTTCTCTTCCTCAACAAAGCTGCTGATACCCTTTGCCTTGGGGTTTGTAGTGTAAAAGCAGATCATGAGATAAGGATTGTGTATAGTTAAGTTATTAAAGATGCGCACCCAGGAAAAGTCTTTAAGATAGTGGGGAACTCTGGACAGGAAGGAAGAAGATCTCAAGTCCTGGCCTCAGATGCCTACTGAAAGGAAACCTGAAATATAAATTATACTTAAGAATCTGTCCCAGCTAAGCTTTTATAGATATATGCCATCAGCCATAGGCTGTGTTCACCCCAAGGGGACATAACCTCCCAGCCACTTCTGGCAAATGGCTGCAGTAGTGCAAGGGCAGAGCATCACAGGGGAAAGCCAGAAAGCTCAACACACGGAGAAGCCAGGAGAGGGAGGCAACTAGACAGCATCAGGGAATGGAAGGCCTCTTGAAGGCTTACATGTATTTCTCTGCTTTCTCTACCTAGAACCCAGGAGCAGCCCACCATATCTGAGAGGGCACTAATGTAACAGTAAGTGAATGTTTTCAGATAGCAAGGAGTCTGGTCTCTTGGTCCTTTCATTACTAGGTGTAGTGCCGTCTGTTGGCTTCAGAGACTGCCACTGATAATACAATTAGGAAAAATTAGACACCATTCATTGTCTCAGTAGTTGGCAAAAAGGTACTTTGGCTCAACAATCTTCTTGCAAAAATAACTTTTAAATTAGTTCCAGATTGTCATTCACCTTTTTTTCTGTAATCTTTACAGGCCTCATTCTTGGTAATAAATGAACAATCTCGGTTTGCTTGCCTAGGTGAACACTGACTGTTCTCAGGGCAATTGAATAAAAGAGGCAAAATGTGCATAGGAAAATGGTTCTCTCTTCTCTCCATCTATGGTTCTCATTATCTCTTCATTGAGTAAATACTGCTCTCTGTTAGTGCCAGGACCAGTGCTTAGAGCAGAAGATACAATGACAAATAAGACTAGGTCTTATTGAAGGAGACAGACATTTTAATTGATAATTACAACAGAGTTTCCTCATTCGTGACGGGGGATGTAGTAATCTATTTCTGCCTAACAAGTTACACTAAAACTCTTTCCCAGTTTCTGTGGGTTAGGAATTCAGACAGCACAGCAGGGATGCTTGTCTTTGCTCCCTGGTTTCTAATACCTCAGCTGGAAGACTCAAAGCCGGAGGCTGATATCATTTGAAGGCCCATTTGTACACATGCCTGGCAGTGTACAGTGGATGCTGGCTGCTTGCTGTAGGCTTAGCTTGAGTTGTTGGCTGGAATATTCACATGTGACCTTTGCATGTGGCCCGAGCTTCCTTCTAAACATGGTGGCTGGGTTCCAAAAGCAAGCACCCCAAGTGAAATAGAACCACTCACAGTGCTACTGTGAGGATTAAGTTAATTAATTAATGTCTAATGCTAAGGTCATCATCTGCTTATTGGGAGTTTAATATTATTATTAATAATCTTATTAATAGTAAATATGCATATAAAGTATGTTAGCAATATTTTACATAGACTGCAGGGTAATTTAATCCAATGCATGGGGGTGGAGGAGGGCATTTATCACCTTTTTGGTTACTATTCAACAAATCAATTGTTTATTTGGAAGCTATACTTCTATTCTTTGTTAGGATCTCATGGAGTTCAGTGAGAGATTCTGGCTGACATTGTAAGAGCTGAGCTTTCTTTTTTCTACATTTATTTTTATTGTTCAAAGTATTACATATGTCCCTCCCCGCCTCCCCCCCCCCCCCTTTTAACCCCTCCAGGCTTACCAGATTAGCACTTTCAATGAGCACTATAATTTTTTAGTTATACTGAAAGAAAAGCAGCCAGGAAGTAGGATCGAGGGTACTATGATAGTCATAGGAATAAAATTAATTTGGGAATTCTTGGAACTGTGTCTCCAAGTCTCAAGGTGGTGATTGGGTCATAGTCACATACAAATGCCTTCACTTGTCAGCAGTCTTGCTTCATTTGTGATGATCATTTCATTCAGCTTTAAAATGAAATTTATTCCATATGTGCACAGAGATAGGGAAGGAAAAATGAGGAAGAATACTGTTTGATACATAATATAGGGTTCTTTTCATCTAATAAGTCTCAGGTGCATATTAAGAATGAACTTGAATGACTGATCCGTACAATGAACTCTTGTAGTGACTACCTATATCTCCATTATTAATTGTTAAGGAAGACAGTGTACCATTTAGTGATGCTGGTTGAGTGAATACTTTTCTTATTCTTCTGAAAAAATTCTGAAGCCATTAGGATTGTCTTCTTGATCTTTAGCCAATGTATTATGCTAGCCTTCATTTTAGTGATTGTCTTTTTTCAGCCTACAGAGTAGTTCAAACTCCTTTAAAGTGTCATGCACCTCATCCTCCACTATTGTCATCACCCCTACTGATACTAAAACTACATCTGACTTCTAACAGAGCATAGAAGACACATAATCTAATACTGATGTATTTTATGTATGTTGTTCCTTTATACTGAAATCTTTTCCTCCTTATTTTCCATTTTTCAAAATGCATTCACTCTTTTATTTTGAAAATCTCTTCTTCTTGGTTCTCTGCAAAAATACTCCCTCCATCCTTCATGCTCCCATTCCTTTGAAGGCACATTATTTTTGTGGGGCGTGTGTAATTCATTATTGCTTGTTATAGGTAATGTCTTTCCATCTCCTCAGGTGGTGACTTCCCCTAGAGCAGGAACTATTTTGCACTCATACTTAGGTCTTCAATGTCTATGACCTGGCTTTAGATGTTAGATAAAATGCCTAGTGAATGTATTATAAACAACTGTACCCATCTACTGACATCTACTTCTTTTTCCATAATCTAGTCATACTTCTAAACTGTGCTATGCATTATTTTTTCTGATTTACCTGCTACTGTGTAACAGAGCACCCCTAAACCCCGTGGCTTAAATCAACAACAGTCATTTCCTTATTCCTCATGATTCTGGTATTTGTGTGTGTTCAGCCAGGTGGTTCTTAGTCAGTTTCAGGCAGTTTGAAAACTTCTGCACCCACATGCTTGGCAATGATGCTGGCTGTTGGCTGACACATCAGTTAGGACTGTGGTTGGAACACCTACACAAAACTGTTTATACACATAATGTAGGAAGTTAGTAAAAACTAGATAAAATGTACCTACTCATTTTTAAATCATGCTTTCATTTGCCTGTAAGGGTTAGATCATGTTACCCCCTCTATATCTAATACACATTTCCATTTTTCTAAATGCAAATTCATCAATTCTTTAATTTCAGCTTTCCTGGCCAAACCCTTGCTGTCTCTAACTGTTCATGACTCTTTTAATTTACCCCCTCCATTCTACTCAAACTCTTATTTATGAGAAAAAGCATTAGACAAAATCCTGCATATCTACACTAATAAAAGAGAAACATGGTAATTGGCGTACGACCGCTACCCTTCCCATTGGCTAATCAGCAAGATATGCAAATTAACTGTCAGCCAAGATGGCGGCTGGCAGCCAGGCAGCTTGAAACTAACATGAGGCTTGCTTGCTTCAGTGACAGAGGACTCCAATGTTCCCCGCCTGACTTGCCTCAGCTGCAACTCTAAGCAACTATGTTGCAAATGTAGAAGCTAAACAAAACCCCAGAAACCTGCTTTACTCAGCCGGGCTTCAGCCAGCCGGACCGCAACATTGTATCAAATACAGATGGTAAACAAAGGCCAGAAACCTGTTTTCAGCAGCCGAGGCCTCAGAGCTAAAGCTGGCCCAGAATTAAAAAAAAGAAAAAAAGGAGCGGTTGGGAGCTTCAGTCACCCATCAGCCTGAAAACGGCCCTCAGCCCCTCAGCCAGACTGGCCAGGCACCCCAGTGGGGACTCCCACCCTGATCCAGAACACCCTTCAGGGCAAACCATCCAGCCCCCACCCGTGCACCAGGCCTCTATTCTATATAGTAAAAGGGTAATATGCCTCCTGGCACCGGGATCAGTGTGACAGGGTGCAGCACCCCAACCCCCTGATCGGCCCTGTTCTGTGGGTGATAGAGGGCGGCGCCCCAACCCCCCCCCCCCCATGGGCCCTGCTCTGTGTGTGATGGGGTAGAGCCATAACCTCCCCATCGGCCCTGCCCTGAGTGTGACAGTGGCAGCGCCCCAACCCCCTGATCGGCCCTGCTCTGTGTGTGACGGGGGGCGGTGCCCCAACTCCCCTATTGGCCCTACTCTGTGCATGACAGGGGGGAGCTCCTCAACCCCCTGATCGACCCTGCTCTGTGTGTGACAGGGTACAGAGCCCCAACCCCCCTGATGGGCCCTGCTCTGTGCATGACAGGGGGTGGCGCCGCAACTTCCCTATCGACCCTGCCTTGAGTGTGACAGGGGGCGGTGCCCCAAACCCCCAATTGGCCCTACCCTGAGTGTGACTGAGGGTGGAATCGCAACCTCCCAATCCGCCCTGCTCTGTGCATGACAGGGGGCGGCGTCCCAACTTCCCAATCGGCCCTGCTCTGAGCCCGACCAGGGGCTGCACCTAGGGATTGGGCCTTCACTCTGCCACCGGGGAGCAGGCCTAAGCCAGCAGGTCGTTATCTCCCGAGGGGTCCCAGGCTGCGAGAGGGCACAGGCCGGGCTGAGGGACCCCCCCCCCCCCAGTGCACAAATTTTTGTGCACTGGGCCTCTAGTTTTCATCATAAAAACACTCAACAAACTAGGGAACTTCCTTAGCCTGAGGAAAGTCATTTATGAAAAGCCCCCAGCTAACATCATACGCAGTTTTAGAAAAATGAAAGCTTTTCCTCTGAGATCAAGCATAACCAAAGAATACCTACTGTGCCACTTCTATTTTACATTGCTTAATTTCTCTGAACTGGAAATACAGAGAAATTAAGCAATGAATAGATAAATAAATAAATTCAAATTGGAAAGGAGGAATTAAAACTATCTGTGTTCTCAGATGACATGATCCTATATATAGAAAATCTATAATGAGATATCATTTCAGATGCACTAGGATGACTATAATGAAAAAAAAAATAGCAAGTGTTGATGAGAATAGGGAGAAATTAAATTCTCATACATTGCTAATGAGAATGTAAAGTGATGCATCCATTATGGAACATAGTTTTGCAATGTCTCAAAAATTTAAGCATAGCATTATCAGATGATCCAGCAATTCTTCTCATACATGTATACCTTCTCAAACAAATATTTGTTCATGGATGTTCAAAGCAGTGCTCTTCACAGTAGGCACAAGGTGGAAATAACTCAAATGTCCATCAATGGATGAATGGCTAAACAAAATGTTTAATATACATAAATGTAATATTAGTCACAGAGGATTTTTAGGATACCCTAAAAATGAAATAAAAACTTATGAGATAAAAAGTGGGACTGAAAAGATCACATATTAGTGTTCTCAATTTATATGAAATATTCAGAACAGGTAAATTCATAGAGGCAGAAAATAGATTAGTGGTGCCAGGGGTGGTAGTACAGGAGAAAGGAGTGACTGCTTAATGGGTACGTGGTGTCCTTGAGGGGTGAAAGAAATGTCTTGAAACTAAATGTCTAAAAAGCTGTGCTCTGCCTATTCACTCACTCTTGGGCTTAATGAATGATTATCATTACATGTTCAACGTTACAATTGTCAACAATCTGCCAGAGAGTATAATATGATCTATGAAACCAATCTATGTTGAAAAAATATTGAGGAGAAACTAGTAAATTAATTAGTTCTGTATCATCAATATCCCAAGGGGGGTGGAAAGCAGTCCACTGTAATGAAAGAGACTGGCTTTTGGACTCAAAAGGACTTGAGTTCAGATGCTGATTCCAATGCTCCACCTACAGACAAGTCACTTCACCTTTCTGAAACTTTGGTCCCACATTGATTAAATGGAGGCAGTAGACCTACCTAAAGAGGCTGTGAGGACTGAGTGAAACTAATTATACCATAAACTCCAAGAGATTGAATGAATCATGTTTATCATGGACCCCTTATTTTCCCCCTTCCCCTAACACTAAGGCAGGCACATGAGGTTGGAACCTATTTTTTATTAACATGATCATTATACTTAGGGACAGAATATTGCACTCAGCTGTCAAAACAGCCCTGATTTCATTCAGTAATTAAATGCTTTCCTCTTTTCTGGTTTTAATACACCATGGGATTTTTTTTTCCAGATTCTGTATCTACTCTGTTTACTATTCACTCATTCATCCATGGAGCTATACACACAGACAAGTAAATGTTAAACCATGGACCCTGTAACACTAATGGGAATTGCGTCACTCGTTTTTCTCTGCTCAATGTGTGCACTGGTCACTAAAGAATCAAAAGGGAATTGGAATGGAAATCAAGACAAAGTCAATGCCTCACTTCTTCTTTCTCACCTTCCCCACTCCCTATGAACTACCCCTCAATTAAAAATATTTACATATAAATAAATAAAACTTTCATGCTGATACCAAGCTTTAGTAAGTGGATCAGGACAATAAAGGGAAAAAATAAAACAACAACAACACTGCTTTTCTTGTCTTTCCCCTACCTTGGATATGGACATGTTAGAATTATAATAACTTTGGGGAAATCCTAGAGTGTGAAGAGGGGACTGGTAGTTTATATCTGTGTGTATTTCCATGACTGGATCTACGTTTATATCTATGTCATCCATACCTGTATTTCAAGTTAGAGAGTAAAAGAGTCTTTAATAACAATACCTCACATACATATTCAATACTAAGTAATATTTTTTTTAAAATATATTTTATTGATTTTTTACAGAGAGGAAGGGAGAGAGATAGAGAGTTAGAAACATCGATGAGAGAGAAACATCGATCAGCTGCCTCCAGCACATCTCCTACTGGGGATGTGCCCGCAACCCAGGTACATGCCCTTGACCGGAATCGAACCTGGGACCCTTCAGTCCGCAGCCCGACGCTCTATCCACCAAGCCAAACCGGTTTTGGCAATACTAAGTAATATTAAGGATACTTATAAGCCTGGAAAAATCTATGTAACTCAGTAATTTTATGTGTGTGCAAGTGGGATAGTAATATTAAAAAGTACTTTTTTCCTAGATTCTTTAAGCTTTAGTTAAGTTAGAGATTTATGTGTGTTTACTTTTTACCTATCCTTCAACCATTGACACACAATGCTCTCAAGCTGAAATGTTTTAAATAGCAAGGAAAGGCAAAGTAATTGCTATGCTTTGTTTTTAATGGATCTCAAGAAAATGTTCAACCTGGACCAATGAAGCCCAGAGGGTAGGAGAATTGGCATCAGTTTTAGAATAAGTTCTAAAATAGAAAGGCAGAAAAGATCCTTTATCCTCTTTCTTTGGGCCTGGTACAGTAAATCAATCAATCAATCTCTCTCTCTCTCTCTCTCTCTCTCTCTCTCTCTCTCTCTCTCTCTCTCTCTTCCCTACTGGAAAATGGGGATAACACCTCATAGGTTTGCTGGTCACATTAAATGATCTATTGTAGATATTTTACTATTTTCCTGGAGCATAGTAGCAGGTATGCAACAACAACAACAAAAGGCATGTCTATCTGGAGATTCTTTAGGCTTAATTAAACCACATCAGTTACTAACACACTAGTCCACTTAGGCTTATTGAGAAACCTAAAACCAGTGTGCTGGAGACCATTTTCCCTGAAACATAAAAGTGTCCTTCATCTCCAAAAGGCCAGGCAATTCCTTGTCCCCAAGTACAGTGGGGCCTTGACTTACGAGTTTAATTCCTTCCGAGACCGAGCTCCTTAAGGAGCTCATTAACTCAAATTACTCTATCAACTCAATGCAAAAAATCGGCTAAGAGACAGCTGGTATCTCAAAAAACTCGTTAGTCAAGGGCCCACTGTACCTGCCTGGTTGCCCATCTCTGCAATAAAGAGACTCTGAGGGTCAGAGCCGACCTCCTCTCCTCTGTTTTCGCCCTGATTCCAGGAGTGTGTGCTGACTTGACCTGGAGTGCTCTGCCCAACTCGCAGGCGTGCACAGAGGCATTCTAAATTTTAGGAAAACACAGCAGTGTTCCACTTTTGTCAGTCATTGTATGAATTACTAGCTCTAAGTAGTTCACATTTTCCACAGTCACTTTATGTTCCGCCAGTGGGAAGCTGGCTTTGCACCCCTTGCTGTGATGAAAAGCAAGCCCCACGCGAAAGTCAACGTGAACAGGAAGAGGGGTGGCCGCGTCTGATGTGATTGGCTTTGAAAAGCTGAGCAGTGCCCAACAGGTGTGCATATCCTACATATCCTATCAAGCATCACTTATGGCAATTTAAGAAGGAAGAAAGTTAATTTTTTTTCAATTATATGCATCCTTTTTTCAAAGAACTACCAAGTTGTTAGGGCCTAAATACTTCTTAAGTTGTCCAGCTCTAACTACCTAATACAGGAAACTGTTAGATACTTCAAGTATGATTTATTCCCCGCCTGCACCAGCATGATCTGGGGGAACAAAATTAATACTCCTGGCACAGGATTTCTGGACTCGACATTTCTAACCACTTCTCTGGTTAATTCTTACATACACTGAAGTTTCAAAACCACCCACCCCAATTCACATGTATGTTTGTTTTTTTGTCCAACATCTCAGATTATACTTTATTTTTCCTGCCAAGTCTCTTTCGCAAGAAAGACCTTTTTGTATCTTCAGGCCTCTATAATCTACAGCCAAAGAGAAGCCATCCAGCCCTCTTTCACCTTTTTAAAGCAATGGGTGCCACCGAAAAATAACCAGGAGGCTTGAGGCTGGAATCCTCCTTTCTCCCGGTTAACATTGTGTATGGGAATAGTCAGATAGTAAAGATTTGTCACCTGGTGATGTTAATTACCAGCCAAGCATTCAGATTGTTTCTTTCTTTCTTTTTTCCCCTCTCACCTCTCAGCTTGATCCCTGGAGTTTCAGCATGGAGCCTGGAAGCGTTTAATGGAAAGTTAATCAGCCAAATCCTCCCAGTTCAGAAGTTCCTCCCTGGCCCAGGCCCATGCTTGGAACACCAGGGTATCCATGTAATGGAGGGGAAGCAATTATTTACGGAATGTTTCCCAGAGGGCTTGGAAGAGGTAATGACCGTCAACGGGGGCCTCCTGGAGTCCCTGGGAGTCACTTACATGCCACAGAGAGAATGGTCTGACTCATTATATTTTAAAGATTTGTTTATTTTTGGCAAAGAAAGAAGCAAATAAGCAGGAGGTGCTGGCTTCAGAGGTGCCAACTGGGAGGTTTCTTTTTGTCTGTTTGTATTTTTTGTTGTATTTTTTTAAGCAGCAGCATTCTATCTCTGTCAGTGGAGGAAGTTATGTGTGCTAGAGACACAGGTCACCTAGATTGGATCTGCATGTACCTTTTCTGCTTTCAGCCTACATGTGCTTAACCAAGTCTCTGGTTAAGCATTCCGAAACTGATTTTCAAAGAGAATTTGCATCTGATACTTTAAGGTGTTTTGAACAGCAGCTGGTGTTTGGGGGAGGATTCAGAGGTGGAGGGAATGCCATACAAAGAGGACACAAGTTGCTATGGATATTGGTGGTCTCTGTTGGAGGCCACAGCTTCAGAGGTCTGGGACCTCAAGCTTGGGCGATGGTACCATGTGGTGGGAAGGATAGAGCTGTGGAGCCCATCTGCTCTTAAGTTCCTGTGGGCTTTTGGAGAAATCGCTTCCCTCTGTGAACCTTAGAATCTCCTATCTATAAATTAGACATACTGATGCCTACCACATGAGATGTTGATTCTCTCCTGAATATCTCAAAGCACAGTCAGACCCCCATTCACACTGTCACTCACTTACCCTCTTTGGTACAGGCCAGCTTCATTCTTTACTGAGTGATGCATTCTTCTTGGTCTTCTACCACTCCTTCTAGGTATGCTCCACCCTGATGCATTGTCTAGATCAGTGGTTCTCAACCTTCCTAATGCCGCGACCCTTTAATACAGTTCCTCATGTTGTGGTGACCCCCAATTTCATTGTTACAAATTGAACATAATTAAAGCATAGTGATTAATCACAAAACAATATGTAATTATATATGTGTTTTCCGATGGTCTTAGGCGACCCCTGTGAAAGGGTCGTTTGACCCCCAAAGGGGTCGTGACCCACAGGTTGAGAACTGCTGGTCTACATGATAAGGGAATATAAACCCATGAGAATTGAAAAAAATAAAATATTTACACCTCCAAAGGCTTATAAGCATGTAATGTTTCCTCCAGTCCAGCCCCATAAAGCTAATCCCCAACTTGGTTTCTCACAACTCCTCATCTTCCAGCTACACGAGAATTCTGTGGCTTCCTCACATGTGCCAAGCACACATTTAAAACCAGCCTTCTTAGTAGCCATTTCCTCATCCTGGAAATTTGTGCACTCAGGGCAGGGGTTGGAGGTTCCTCAGCCTGGATTGCAAGAGGGCACAGGCCAGGCCGAGGGACCCCACTGGTGCAAGATCGGAGCTGGGGAGGGATGCAGGAGGTTGGCCAGCCAGGGAGGGACCACAGGAGTGCTCCAGGGCATGTCCAGCTCGTCTTGCTCAGTCCCGATTGGCCAGACCCTAGCAGCAAGTTAACCTACCAGTTGGAGCGTCTGGCCCCTGGTGGTGAGTGAACGTCATAGCAACTGGTCAACCAGTTGACTGTCTGCTCCCTGGTGGTCAGTGCATGTCATAGTTAGCAGTTGAGCGGTCTTAGCATATCATTAGCATATTATGCTTTGATTGGTTGAATGAATGACCGGACAACCAGACACTTAGCATATTAGGCTATCATTATGTAGGATATATGTATGTCTATGTATGTATAATTTTTAGATATAGCCTATACTTTCAAACTCACCATGCAGTCCTGTAACTGCCTTTCTTATATTCTGGACCGAGCTCCACAATGTTGGAGCTCTGCTCTGTGTTTAATAGAAGCTAGATATTATCATTATTATTATCTGTAAAGATAGGGTAATTCTCCATAGATTTTTGCATGAACTTACTAAGGTATTAAAACATATCTGGAACAAACACTCAACAAACATGTTTCCCTATATACTTGAAATATGGGTCACCAGCTTATGTTTGCATCATTCATTTATTCATTCATTCACGTAAGTATACAGTGTCATTATGTACTGGATTCTCTTTTAGGCACTAAAAACACAGAAATAATAAAACAGCTCTCTTTTAAGGATGGTTCTCATAATAATGGAAAATGCACCAGGGTACAACCCTTCATGGCTGGTTTTGTCAAGCTCTGCAAAGTGCCTTTTGGCCTTCCTAGGGGACCATGACCCCTTGTCTGGACCCAATATTGTTCCCCATTTGCTTTACATTGTGCTTCCGGTGGGTAACGCTCACTGATTTTCTTCCCTTGAACCACCACACAGGGAATCAACACTAATAAAAGAGAAAAATGGTAATTGGTGTACGAGCTACCCTTTTCATTGGCTAATCAGGGCTATATGCAAATTAACTGCCAACTAAGATTGGCAGTTAACTGCCAACAAGATGGCGGTTAATTTGCATATGTAGGCACAATGCAGGGAGGTGAAAGGGAAAGCAGGAAGAAGCCCCCTGCCACTGACAGTGATCAGAAACCCAGGGGGGAGCTAAGAGCTGGGGGGCAGGGCAAAGGCGGCCCTGGGGCCGCCTTTGCCCTGCCCCCCAGCCATGATCGGAGAATCAGGTGCCTTTTCCACCCTGGCCAGTGATAGCAGGAAGTAGGGGTGGAGCCAGCGATGGGAGCTGGGCACGGTCGAAGCTGGCAGTCCCAGGAGCTAGGGGTCCCTTGCCTGGGCCTAAAGTGAAGCCCACGATCATGGGGCCGCTGCAGCTGCGGGTCCCCGCTGCCTGGGCCGGACGCCTCAGCCAGAGGCATCAGGCCTGGGCAAGGGGCCGATCCTGCGATTGGAGGGTGATGGGGGTCAACGCCTGAGGGCTCCCAGTATGTGAGAGGGGGCAGGCTGGGCTGAGGGACACTCCCCCCCGCCACCCAGTGCACGAATTTCGTGCACCGGGCCCCTAGTGGAACTATAATCCTCCAGAATTTATAGAGTAACTTCTGGGTACAGTTACTGTGGCAGGGGCTGGAGGTAATTGGTGAATAAGACAGTAGGTTTTTTTTTCCTTTATAAAGCTTTCGTTTCAGTGCAGGAGACTAACGTTGAAAAACATAGTATATATATATATATATATATATATATATATATATATATATATATATATATATATATATATCTATCTATCTATCTCCAGAGCTGTAATAAGTACAGTTGCAGATGAAAGAATAATGTGCTTATTTGAGGAATCTCATTTATTTATTTTTTTCCTTTTTATTGAATTGATTGGAGTGGTACTGGTTAACTGAATTAGGTAGGTTTCAGCTGTACAGTTCTACAGCACATCATCTGTACACTTTTTGTGTGTTCACCACCCCAAGTCAACTGGAGTCCATCATCATTTATCCCCTCTATACCCTCCTCCACCTCCCCTCTTCCCCCAGAAATCACCATACTGTTGAGAAATCTCATTTAAAAAGTGAAACCTAAATGTTGGAAAGCAATACTCCAGCAGAAGAGGACTTGGAGACTGAAAGAGCCTTCTAGGCAGCCTTACAAGCAAAGGCCTAGAGCAGTGATGGCGAACCTATGACATGTGTGTCAGAGGTGACACGCGAGCGAACTCATTTTTTTGGTTGATTTTTCTTTGTTAAATGGCATTTAAATATATAAAATAAATATCAAAAATACAAGTTTTTGTTTTACTATGGTTGCAAATATCAAAACATTTCTATGTGTGACAAGGCACCAAAGTTAAGTTAGGGTTTTTCAAAATGCTGACATGCCGAGCTCAAAAGGTTCACCATCACTAGCCTAGAGACTAGATAATGCCAGGAGGGTTTGAGAAATTAAAATAAGGTCAAGGTGTCAGAAGGGCAGAGACAGACAAAGAAATTGGCCCAAAATGAGGTCATTGAGAAAAGCAGGAATCAGCCCATACTGGACTGGGTCATGCTAATCTTTCTGACACTGTGCTAAGTGCTATATCGATACTACCCAATTTACTTGTCCTAACACCTGTGCACTTTAATATTGTGGGGTTATTTTTGACAGTTGAAGAAACAAAAATCCAGGCAGCTAATGTGACTTGTTCAAAGTCTTTTAGCTAGAAAGCAAGGGACTGCCTGGGATTCAAATCAAAATCGATCTGAGAGCAAAATATTTCAATGTGTATTACTGTTATTTTCTAAGTATACTACACTGCCTCGATGCACATGAGATACTGATGGCTTTTACTTGTTCCCATTTTTAACTCCCAGGAACCAAGGAAGGAAATTCTTCCCCCATTCACCTGTCTCACAGGGCATCCGATTTCCTTTACTTTATGACGCTTATCAGAAAGGGATTGCTCTGGAAACACACAGGGAGGCATGCGATCTTTGCGATCCAGGGCCAGGATGGACACCCTGCAAGGTCAGCAGCCCCTCTATCTGCAAAGACTTTGTTACCACCTTGGCCCATGAATTAATGTTACGTTTCCCTGAAGTCAGATGACTGTGTTTTAACACCACATGTAGGACATTTCCTCCACATTCTATTTATATGTTCAAATACACTATCCTTTTTTCAGAATCCAAGACTCCAGCAAGAGAAAAATCACCTCATTAGAGAAAAATTATGCCTTGTCCCCACCACTCTGTGACACAACCATCTCCTCAGGCGCAGTTCCTTTTTCCTTTTCTTCTGTAAGCGAAGGTCCAACATTTACACACATTAAAAACGCGGTGCCGAGAATAACAATTTCTGTAGGTTCAGCAAGGCTACTCCTCACTGCATTTGTATTTGAAATTGCAGTCAAACTGAGTGAACTTCCGTCTGACACAGCAGTTGCAGATCGGAATTATGTTTAAATACCAAAGTGTTATTTAATGCAGCCAGAAAGGAATGGTGTGAATGATAGCCCATTTGAGATCAGTCTCCAAGTTCAAGGCTATTGTCTTAGCCATGCCAGAAAAATTACACAGGCCCTACTTGTTTTTAAACGCCCCCCTCCCCAGGCAACTCTGGAGCAGCGATAAACATGATGGGAATGAAGTCTTGCCATGTGTATCCAACAACACTGAAGAGAGTGGCTAGCTCAGTGCTGACCCAGCACTCAGCTATGTTAAAGATTTAACACATCACCTCGTTTTTTCCCATTGGGTATCTCATTCTGGGCAGGAGCAGACTGTCTGTGCCTGGTCACCATTCTCCAGATATGTCTTATTCTACAACTGAGCTTCTGCCATCACTCTAAGAGCAAAGCAAAGCTTTGTACCGAGCTCAGCCTACAGAGATGTGGGGCTGATTTCCATGGTCTCTGAGCAAATGGGTGCACTGAATAGGCACTTCTATGCTCAAATCTACATTCCCATCTCCACTTCTTACTGATGGTTTTTACCCATGTATGATGACCAGTCAGTTCTATGTGACACTAGCATTCATAGTTGATTGGTCCATAAGTAGGTACTTGTCCCAGAGGAAGTCAGTTTGCAAATCCATGGGGTGAACTGCAATAAAAACTCTGCCCACCAGGTCCAATGGAGATACATGTTTCTCTTTCTGGAGGCATTATAAAGATAATTGAGAAGATACACAGTGAATGGTTTATTTAGAATAATGATAGAACACAGATGGGGATTAGTAGACTCTTTTGGTGGAGACTTGGCAGAGTCAATGAGGTTAGATGATATATCTATATGTATAAAAGGCTAATATGCCAAGTGTCCATCCGACCAGTAGGTATGACCCACACTGACCACCAGGGCACAGACACTCAACACAGGAGCTGCCCAGCTGCAGTGACTTGGCAGCAGCGGTTTTTGGGTGACACACCCTGAAACCAGAGAGGAGGGAACCCGATTCCGGGAACCTGATTCCTTGCAGGGCCGTGCAATTCCACCTTCGGCCATGGGTTATGTTGTTGCTAGGGCACTTTTGGCCCCGAATCTGGTTTATTGCACACTTGCGTTTGCGTTTCACATCCTGTATGACAGCAACTTTGCAGAGTGCCCTCTCTCACTCCAGTACCCCCGGGCAGATGTGGTAGAGCCAGTTTTGGCCCTATCCCTGCAGGCCAGGCTGAAGGACCCCATCTGCCGGAGTGACCCTGCTCACTCCACAGATGTCCTTCGAGCCGCGGCACCGCCCTAGGTGCAGCTGGCAGGGGAGGGACCACAGGAGCTTGGCTCCAAGGAGTGTCCAGCCCCTCTCACCCAGTCGCACCCCACCAGCCACCTTTTAATTAATTTCTTTTCAGTGTGCATGAATCCGTGCACCGGGTCACTAGTATTGAATATAGACCAAGCTTTTGGTTGCTAAACTAGGTTTTCATCTCTGTACAGTGTGACTACATGGCTTTTCCACTTTTTAAAAATACTTCTGATTATGTATCTTTTCTTGTGATCTGTAAGCTTATAGCTATATGGTTGTCCTCAGTTTTTATGAGGCCTAGCAAAACAACTAAGGTTCTACCTTAATTATTTCTACTGGATGCCAACAGTAATGTTGATGTAAAGTATCTGTTACAATTCAATAAATATCCATTGCTTGAGGAACTTAAGTACCTCTCAGGTTTTTGCAATCTAAACCATCTAATTAACCCCAGAAAAAAATATGTGACAAATATAGCTGAGCACACTCTCCTCCAGAGGGTCTTTAGTATGATGTACTGTCACCCAGGACCTATTTTTTCCCCTTGAACATCACTCCAGTTTTGGGGAGAGGGATGGAGGGGAGTAATCTGTCTCTATCATGAGTTGGTAAATAACCCTATTGACAAATGGGATTTCTCTACTTTCATGTATTTCTGATGAATTGGCACACTGAACAAAGCCCGGTTCCCAGAAGAACAAATGCACATGTATTAGGGTGCTCCAGAGAAACAGATCTGATAGAATGTAGATACATGTAAGGATATTTATTTATTTATTTATTTATTTATTTATTTTTATTTTTTATTTTTTTATTTTTTATTTTTTTTTTTAGAGAGAGAGAGAGAGGAAGTGAGAGAGATAGAGAGCTAGAAACATCGATGAGAGAGAAACATCGATCAGCCGCCTCCTGCACACCCCCTACTGGGGATGTGCCCACAACCCAGGTACATGCCCTTGACCGGAATCGAACCTGGGACCTTTCAGTCCGCAGGCCGACACTCTATCCACTGAACCAAACCGGTTTCGGCCATGTAAGGATATTTATAATAGGAATTATGTCAAGCAGTTATGGAGGCTGAGAAGGTCCACAATCTCTCATCTGCCAGTTGGAAAACCAGGACTTTTGAAACTTTTGTTTCAACCTTCAAAGGGGCAGCACACAGTTTTATTACTTTGATCCATGAAGCCCTCCTAACACCTCCATGTGCCTCCTGCCCTATTTCTCAACCTGGATATAACCTGGTACTCTAGATTGTGGGACATGCATCTTAGATCCACAGTCTCCTAGTATTAGAAGAAGCCTTAGAGTTAGTGCAATTCCCTCTTTTTATAAGAAGGGTAAGTGGCTTGAAGAACAAGTTAGTTAACAGCAAACAAAACAAAACAAAAAAACAGGGGCTTCATTCCTTTCCTCTAACGCTTGCCTCTTTAAGATCTTTCTTTTCTCCACATAATAACTTATGAATACTTGTCCATAAATGCTGTTGAAGGTGACGGTGTCTTTTGGCCACTTGGGTACCAGATTTTTGAACTCAGGGTCTTTTTACCTGACCACTCCATCTCCCCAATCTATTATGTTAGATGTCTACATCTGCCTCCTTATATACTCCTCTCCTCAGTAACTTTTGAAATCTCTAAGGTTAGACTCTTAATTAAGGAATGATTTTCCTCATTGTATCTAGAGACTGAGTCCAAAGGGCCATATACGTTGTGGTGAGGGAGAGAAAGGACACCGTCTAGTCATTATGACCAGCACAATAAATTGTGACAGTCACTGACATGACCAATGTCACAATCATATCTTTCATTCTGCTCATGGTGAAGAGAATGAAAATGTATGGATCTATGCTGAGAAATACCTCTCAATTTACAAAATGAATGGTGCTCCCTTGCCCTTTTAAAAGCGTGACCTATTATGATATATCAGCCTGAATTTCAGCTTCCTGAGCTGGAAACCCTTGAGAAAATTCCGTGGAGGTTCCATGAGCCTGGAGAGGAATAAATAGGTTGGTTATTAACTATCAGAAAGTCTACCTGAGCAGAGCTGAGGTAAATCATATCGATGCTTCTTGAGGCAAAAGACTGGGTTCAAAATAAAAGATAAAAGAAAATGCTAACGGTCCATGCACCTTTGAACTTTTCACTTGGCCTATATGCCTCATTTTCTTTCTCTGAAAAAAAAAATGGACCTAATCATAATTATCTTGGGAGCTGCTATGAGGATTAAATGAGGTGAATAAAAAGATTGCAGCAGGAAGTATCAGACATAATGAATGATCAAGAAAAGTTACTCCCCCTCCCTTCCCCTACAGTGTGTGTTTCCTTTGCCTCCCCTCTCTCCCTTCCCTTAGTTTATTCAAATTGTCTGGAAAACAGGAATGCATCTGCCTGGGGAGGACCCAGAAGGTCTGCTGGGGTGCAGAGAGAACCAGAATCAAGAAACCACCCCAGGCATAGCAGAGGGAGGCAAGGTCATGATGCAGGCTTTGGCTTCTGTTTAAGGTTGCAAATACATCTATTCCCCAGGGGACCCTGGAGCCAGGAAGTTAAGTGATGTTCCATAAGGTGAGATCCTCCCTGTTCCCACCCTAATTTACTGGCGGCTTCTTAATACCTAGAATATGCATTCTCAGCAGCAGGCAAAGCTTTTCCTTCATTTCAATAACAGAAATAAATGGACATCCAAAACTCCTGTGAGAGTGAGGAAGGCCACCGAGGAAGGAAAGAAACACAACAACCAGAAGTACTGTCCAGTGAAACAGTTTACAGAGTAAACAATGAAAAACTTTACATTTAATTAAGTTATTGGTTCTTAGAGAAATTTCAGGCCATATAAAACAAGAAGAAACTTCTATGAATAAGAGATAGAATACTGTAAGTTAAAAATAAGATTGTCAAATCTAAGTAAGTTCTGTTCTGCAAAATATATAAAGAACTCTTAAAACTCAACAATTAGAAAACCACTTGATTTAAAAAATGGGCCTCACAAAAGAGGATGAATAGATAAAAAGCATATGAGAAAATGCTCCCCCTCTTATGCCGGGAGCCGGTCCATCCTTGCTGTTTCAAGGGACCTGGCATATATGGCATACGGTTCTTAATATGTTTGCTCACCTTCTTGGTGCTGTGTTTTAACCAAGGTCACCTCTCCGAGAAAGGTTGAATCCCCAGGTAGGGATTTTCCCCTGAAGTTAGGGAGGGAATAAAACCCCTCAACTTAGTGCCAGGCGGGTAATTAATCACTTTAACTACGAACAATCATGCTTAAGCTACATAATCTTTTCTCCCTGGAATGGAGACAAGAAATGCCCTAACCTTTGTAATAGAGATTGATAGGATTGAATCAACTGGTATAAATACAGATGTAACAAGACAGCAAGACACAGAACTTAGAAGTCAGAACTCAGAATACAGAACCTACACAGAACCTAGAGACAGAACCTACACAGAACCTAGAGACAGAAGAACTTCGCTGGAGAGAACATGGCAAAAGATCCTGGACTGAACCTGACTACAGAAATATGGCAAGAGAACCTGACTAGAACCTGGTGACCGAACATGGCTGGAGATCTCAGACAGAACCTGGCTGGAGAACCTATCGAGGGAACATGGCTACAGAACCTGGCTGGAGAACCAGCAGAACCTCTCTGGAGATCCAGATCAGAACTTGGCTGGAGATCCTGGCTAGGCTGCTGATCAACTGAATACTGTCTCCGTGTCCTTCCTTTTTCGCCAACTCCGTCCACACCTTTGGGGACCCCTGGACCTGCTGGGGTTGGACCCCGGCACTCTTACATCATCAGGAACATGCAATTGAAAACAATGAGATACCGCTGCATACCTATTAAAATGGCCAAAATTTGGAACACTGACAACACCAAATGCTGGTGAGGATGTGGAGCCGCAGAAACTCTCATTCATTCTTGGTAGAGTGCAGATTGGCACAGCCACCTTGGAAGACGGTCTTGGCAGTTTCTTCATATGCTTCAGCCACACCACTCCTTGGTATTTACCCGGAGGAGTTGAAAATGTCCACACACAAACCTGCACATGAATGTTTATAGCAGCTTCACTGATAATTGCCCAAACTTGGAAGTAACCAAGATGTCCTTCAGAAGGTGAATGGATAAACAAACTATGGTAAATCCAGACAATGAAATATGGCTCAGCACTAAAAATTAAATGAGCTATCAAGCCATGAGTAGACATGGAGGATACAAACATGCATACTACTGAGTAAAAGAAGTCAATCTGAAAAGGCTACCAACTATATGACATTCCAGAAAAGGCCAAACTATAGAGACAGCCAATAATAACAGTCTCTTATGGTTTATTTTCATTACTTACCAGGTCATTTCTTACACCACTGGAGCAGAGGTTCTCAACTGAGTGAGACTGTGCCTCCCAGGTGACCTCTGTCAATATCTGGAAAAATGGTTTCTTTTTGTAACTGGGGCAAGGAGTTTCTACTGGAATCTAGTGGATAGAGACCAGAGATGCTGCTAAATATCTCACAATGTGCGTGACCAAGCCCCTCAACAAAGAAGCATCTGTCTCAAATGTCAATAGCGCTACAGTTGAGAAATCCCGCTCTGGAGTTCATTACATCAGCAACCTTTGCTCTCCAGGTCCCTGTCGGGCATAGAAGCCTCTAGCCCTGCACCCAGGCTTGGGCCACAAAGAGGCTGTTTGTGTAGAAGAGTTCTTGACAGAAACTTTAATTGGTATAGAAAACTTTAATTGGGACCGATAAAATAAGGCCCATCAAGCAATTGGAGCATGTTTCAAATGAATGCGACTTCAAGTCTCCATTTGGGTTGACTGAATGCGTTTGCAAAAGCCATATCCAGAGTATTCGGTTCTTTTTAGTACCTAGTGTACTTGTTGAAATAGCATGGCATTGATATGACTGAGGGCTGTGGCCTCTGACGAGGTCCTCCTCCTTTCTTCCCAGTCTTTCCTGCTTGAAGATGTCAATTTTACTTAGGCAATGCAGTGCGGAAAACCTTCACTCTGCTCTAGGGTTTTAATTCCACCATAGTCATTTGTGCTTATTTTATGACTAGGCTGTGTTGTAAACTCTTTAAGAATATTAACGAATTGGCTATTACAAAATCCTAGAGATCCTACCATAATCTCTACTTTAACTATGAGAAAATTGAGACAGAGAGGTTAGTGACTTATCTAGGTTCAGAAAGCTAGTAGACTATCAAGGCAGTCTTACTCGAGATTTCATACTCCTCATCACTCTGCTCTCTTGGCCTTGCCTACAAAAAACGTAATTAAATTAAACCTAATTAAACTTAATGTGGGTGTTTTGGAGGAATAATTGTTATGATTTACTCATCTATGTATTTTTTTCATATTCTAACATTCACTTGCAGAAAAAAAGGTAGCAGGTATTTAGTATTTCAGGAAAATAAGCAAAATCATCAGGGATAAAAAGCTTAGAAATTTTTAAAATTTATCTATTCACCGAATTTTTCAATGTGAAGTATGATAGATACTGTCTTTCTCTTTTAGCCACAAAATAGCTCAGAGCCAAGACTGTAAGACTACGAATGAGAATAATACCTACTGTTTTTTTAAAATTAATCTTTATTGTTCAAAGTATTACAGATATCCACCTTTTTTCCCCATTGACCCCCATTCACCCCATGCTACTGTTTTACTGTGTGTCAGCTGCTCTGCCAGCCACATTATATACATTTATTTAAATGATACATTCAACTCTAAATATATGAAATAGAGATCATTATTTCCTCACCTTTGGAGATGAGGAGTCTAGGACTGTAAGTGTTAAACTGACTGAACTAAGATGGTCCAGTTCATACATGCTGGAGCAGGATTTAGTATAAAGGCTCCCTCTCTGCTACAAAGTCCCTTCTGCTTTTCATGACAGCAGCCTTCATCAAAACTTTGCCTTCTGAATATGGCTTGTGGCAGCTAAAATTAACTTTGCTAAGGTAAAAAAAAATACATATTTTTCCCCTGGAATCTTTAATTAACCAGAAGAGATACTTAGCATGAAGGCATTTCTAATGAGGGTACTCCCGAACCCAACAACAATGTAAAGGGACGTCAGTAGGTGGTGCCCTTTGTGCCAGGAAGGCCATGATCTGAAGGCATCCTCCCCTGGAGTAATTGCAAGGCCTTTGCTTATTTCTGTATCCATTCCTGGGATTCAGTGGAGCCTGAATAAAATCTTAATTTCGTATAATTCCTGTCAGTGTTTATTAAGGATCCTAGCGGGAGAAAACCAAATTTATTGTCGAGTATCAACACATCTGTTTAAAAATGGCAAGCGAGGGCTAGCATCTAACTCTAATGTTTGGTGTCAGTTTTACAAGCCTTTACAAGCCTTGTTTTGATTTCAGATGTCCAAATTTCTGTTAATGATTGTTAGATAAAAAATTAAAAATAGCCCTGACAGGTTTGGCTCAGTGGATGGAGCATCAGCCTGCGGACTCAAGGGTCCCAGGTTCGATTCCTGTCAAGGGCAGGTACCTTGGTTGTGGGCACATCCCCAGTAGGGAGTGTGCAGGGGGCAGCTGATCGATGTTTCTCTCTCATCGATGTTTCTAACTCTCTGTCCCTCTCCCTTCCTCTCTATAAAAGAATCAATAAAATATATTTTTTAAAAAATAAAAATAGATAAGCATTCATAGATTTGAATGCTAAAGTTCTGGGACTTTGGGTCTTGCTATAAAATGGGGTGAGATTTAAAAAGCAAACAAACTATCAAAACGTGTACAATTTAGCTAGTTTATTTCTGGACCCCAGCTGGTGAAGGGTCAGGGAAATCCTAGAGGAGATGCCGGAGATGCAGACTGATCCCAAAGGGAGGCTCTGAGAGTTGGAGATTGATAGGGCTAGAAAGCCAAGTTTAAAGGAAATAAAGAAAGGAAAGGAATGTCAAGGAAGAACAATGGTCTCGAAATATGAGGAACAGAGGTAGGATACACCAACCCTCTTTCTTTGGACATTGGTGTAGGTGAAGGCATGGCTGTGCAGCTGTAAATGACTGAGGCAGGAGCTTTTTCAAGAGGTTTAGCTTAAGAATAAGATGGTCAAACTCCACTTCCAATAAAGCACAACCACCTTTAAACCTCACCTCATCCACTACCGCCCATAAAAAGAGAGAGAGAGAGAAAGAGAGAGAGAGAGAGAGAGAGAGAGAGAGAGAGAGAGAGAGAAGAGAAATAACCTCTGTCAGGAAGCATTAGGCTTGGAGGGAGCCTAGCCTTCCAAATGAAAGCAGCACAGTTGTTAAATGTAGACAGACTCTAAGCTGCTCACAATATTTGCTCATAGTAGACACATATAATATAAGATGTTGCTCTCTCATTGTTATGTATCCCATACTCTTGCAAGAAGCTTAGCTTTGGACTTTGTCTTAAATCTGATACCTTACATTCGTAAATGTAATTTTGCATTAAAGGAGATTTTTCATTGAATTAAATACTGCGTTCTAGAGCTTAACTACTAATTAAAATCCGACATCTGGTTAATGTGGATGGGTTAATTATTATAGGGAAATTGTATATATCTTTTGCCCTTTGTGACTTACTTGCTGCTTAATTTTGTACTCCTAATATTGTAATTAGTATATGTTGCTGTATTTGACTTTCTGCTTTATTTTTGAAAGAAAGAAGCACTCCGTTGCTGATATGTCACCTGTTTTTTTTTCCGAAACTGGCTGCCTTGCAGCATTGGTGCCAGTCAAGGTTAAATTTATTTGAAGGGCTTACATTTATCAAGTGTCTTTTTGCCCCATGAGCTAAATCATGTAGGTATAAAAAATAAAAAATACAAAATTATTGTATCCTCAAGGAGCTTGCTGTCTGCTGGGAGAAACATAAGTAAAACAGGCCTTCAGAAAATCATGCAATGTGTTACAATAAAAGCGCGAGTCATATATCTGAGGAGCAGAGGAGTGATGGATTTAGAAATTCTCTGAAAAGTTATATCATAACCAAGTTTCCTCAGTTTGCATCCTGCCCCTTCCTGTGACTGATGGGCCTACTGCTTTAGATTTAGAACACAATCTTTACTCCGTTGCTTATAGCTTTGCTTTGACATACCAGTCAGTTGTATTATGAAAGTACAATTACTTAACAAGTTGCGTGCCTGCCATTTTAACTAGTAAGAGAATGAAATACCCAGGCATGTGGCGTATATATAATCTAACATACTTGAACTCAGCTGCCTTGTGCCTGATGTGGGGTTCACATATTAAGTCTATGTTTAGATGAAGATCAAATAGTTGTAGCATGAGATGCTGCACAGGACACCTCCATGTTCTGTGATCAGTTCATCCAGCAAGGACGTTCCTCCACAAAGGAGAGTGGTTGATTGTATACGACATAAAAATACAGGAGTGAGTAAATATAACTTTGTCAAAGATTTTTTGGGCGAGGGTGAACTTCTGAAACATTAGTTGGAGGAGGGTAATGTTCACAATGTATTTTTTCCTTGGCAATTTAGCATACTTATACCGGTATAAACTATGCCAACTAGAATAATACCTTATCTCTCAACTAGTCAAATAATTTTCTCTCTGAAAGTCAGCCAGGTACATGGAAAAAAACTCTTTGTATAAATGTCAACCTTATAGCAGCTTCTATCCAGAGCATGTAAATGGCCTCTGAACATTTTTATGTCATACAATGTATAACATGCGAATAATGTAAAAACAGTTGAATTTTCTACACACACACACACACACACACACACACACACACACAATAAAATAAAATGAACATGATCCTTGGAGCAAAATTTAAGCCTTCAAACTGTTTTCCACACACAGAAAAACCAAAAAAAAAACCAACTTTGAAAAATGCAGGAAAATGTTTTTGCATGTGCTGTGTCAAGAATGTATTTGAGGGGAGAAATATGTTCCTATATTACTGTGCCACATATTGGTTATAATGTTTGTGGTTGTGAATAGAAAATATTATTTGAAACGCTATTTATAATAAAATAATGGAAAAAATCCTTAAGGCATAAAGAGAGAATATAGGTGAGTTGAGCTAACCAATCACTCAATAGAATATTATATAGCAATTTAAGCTCATATTTTATAAGACAAATATACTATCACATATTAATTTATTCTCATAATGGTAAGTATAAAAGGAACGATGTAATAGTATCTATATTATATATTTTCAACTACATAAATTAAGAAAAAGATAAAAGGAAAATCAATATTGTACAATATAGCATGGAAGAAAGTACACTAAACTATTAACTCATTTATAGTTAATTCTCCATTTTATTCATTCATTCATTCATTCATTCATTCATTCATTCATGTGTATATTCATATTTGTAAAGGGACTTTATGCTATGACCAAGAATATAATAAAGGGAATAAGACAAACCTTGCAATTATGGAGCACACTCTTAGCTGATTCTGACTGTGGATTATAGGTGAGGTTTTAATACTCTTTCCTCTGAGTTTACTACCAGTACCCTTTCTATAAGACATGTAAATTTATCGTATAATGGAAATCACTAAGGTAAAAACAAAAACAGAAACGCTAGCACTACATCATGGGTCTTCCTAAACCTGGTTTTAAGCATGGCTAAATGATATTCTGTAGTTACAGCCGAGTCACATCAGCATTGGAAGGGGTAATCAATTTTGTCATCAATTGAAATCCCTCAGGAAATCCCCTGGCAGCATCTGATAACCTAACCCAGAATTGGTCCAAGGTGATTGTAAATCTATAGCTTAGCTCTATGGAAAACACATTAGAAACTTAAAAAATCTGAAGTGATATTAGCTATTTAGCCACTCAGACCACTCTGACTGACTGGTATGTATTTTGTCTCAATGATAGCAAACCTCCAAAAAAAAAAAAAAGATAGATAGATAGATAGAGAGAGAGAGAGAGAGAGAGAGAGAGAGAGAGAGAGAGAGAGAGAGAGAGAAGTATCACAATACAGTTTCACAACATTGCTCTGTTGATCCCACATATTTTTTTACCATTTGATGAATAATATTCACCAGTTCTTTTTATCATATTATAATCTTCTGTCTTGGTCCTATTTTATCTCCATTCAGGTCATTTATAAAGAAGGTCCAGGCACCTGCTAACTACTTTGATACCTGCTCATCCACCTTTCCCCAAAACACCTCCAGGGAACACCTAATCCCTCCTAGAGAATACTCATTGCCTTTTCCCTATTTGCCAGAGAGGTTTGAAAATTGTCTGTCTCCATTTCACAGGTCAAAGGGACAGATATTATAGAGCATCACTAGGCTCCGTAAATACCTCCCTGCCACCCCCCCCTTCTTTCTTTATACCCAGGAATCTCCCATTTTCTTCCTCTTGTCCCATGTTTCCTAAATTTAAACCCCAGTTTTCTAGACATTATGATTCTCAAGTTACAGTCTTATGTCTCAAATCATAGCACCCATAACCTCAAAAACTATGGGAAAGGGGTGGGGTCCTATATTCATCTTCTAGGAGTTCTCTACGCATTCCTTCTCATTTTTTCTGGAACCTCTTGCCTGCTTGAATTTCCATCTTGGTAAGCTCTTCTGAAGTTTACCTTACAGGGCTGAAGCCAGCTGCCAACTGCTCAGTTTAAATCAAATAAATAAAAACAAAGCTTTGGCTTTCTGTGCCTTTCCACTAGGAATTGCCTTTTGCTCCACATTCTGCAATATGACTGGGGGGTAGGATTCTTCTTCCCACTGAGTGAGCTTTGAGTGGAGTCAAATCATGACAATGCCCTGTGAATGGGGCTCTCCCAGGAGGCTTTGAGTTGCATCAGATAGTAACCATGCTCCATCAAAGAGATGAAGCCTTTTGAGATGTAAACCCAGTCTCCCCCCTCCTCCTGTTTGCAAAACCCCTGGTTTTCAAGACCCTCTTGGAGCTGGGAGGAGGATGGCATTAGGCCAAGTTCAATGTTCAGAATGTCTACCTTCTTGCTGTTTTTCTTGGATAAATGCTCCTTGGATTATAGGACTCTTTTATTTAATTTCTAGAATTCCAAAATAGTTTATTTGGATAATTTTGTCAGTGTTTTTGTTACAACTATGGAGGGACAGGTAGATCTACAGAGTTTCTCACTGAGAACCTAAGCCTCCAGCACATTTACAAGTTACTAACCAGCTTCATGGATTTTAGACTTTTTTTTATTAATACTGGTTATTGTAAGGTATCTTAAAACCTTTTATAGGCATTTGATTTCTAGTAGATACAGGTGAATAGTTTAAATTATTATTTTGCCATTGTTCGCTATGAACTACCAACACTCTGTTAACCTAAGAAACATTCAATTCTGTAAAGAATTTTGTGAGTTTATTTGAGACAAAATGCTGACAATTGCCCGGAAGCAGAATCTCAACGCTTTGAGACAATACTCCAGAGAATGGTGGTTTTTCATGTATTTTTATAAATTACCATCAAAGGAGAAGACATAAGTGGGTTACCTGAAATCTATTGGTGATAGATTAGCGAGGTGGGAGAAAGCAAAGCGGGGAAACATCTGGGATTGGATAAAAAGTACAATGATAGAACATGCTTCTTTTACATTTGTGGACATAGCATAGTTAACAGTCAAGAATTACCAGGATAATAATAATGAGGGAATTTATGGTCTGGTCCTGGTGCCCTGGGGGGTCCTGAAACAGGGAAGTTACAAGGTACCCTAACATTCTACAGGTCTGTTATCTTAAATGCAAAAGGACAATAGGCTCAGTGAAGATTGAAGTTGATCTTTGTCAGGGAAGATACTGCCCTAGGACATGAGTTCCTGCTATAAGTTGCTTTTTAAGTAAAAAGTTTAATTTCAGACCATCCTTTGTAGTTGCTTTAGGTCTCTGAGTTGCAGGCCTTCCCTGACTTAGTCAGGTTAGCATGTGGCCCCTTTTTGTCCATAACTCTATTTCCTGTTAGTACCCGTGTTGTTAGTGCCCTTCAATCTATCTAGCCCATTATAGAACCAATTATGAATTCCAATCTCTAAAATTCTGTTCTTTTGACTCTACTTCTAGGATCAATATGAGTATCTATCAGAGAAGCAGAGTCAATATAGGGGTTGTGGGATTAAACTTTTTTTTTTCCTTTAGTTTGTTGCCTGTCTCACCAACAGAAATAGAAGTTCCTCAAAGCAAATAACTTTATTTTATTTGTTGCCGTATCCTTAGTATTTTAAAACTTAATGAGGTCATTGGAAATATGTTATGTGGATTGCATAAAATCTAAATTTATCATGGCAAGAAAAATAAAACCTTTGTTTTAATACAATTTCCAAAACATTAGATATATGCAAAAGAATGACAGTTGACCATGTAGTTGATTTCATACAAGTTTCTTAATACATATTTGTGAAATAATGAATGGAATATGAATGAATGTTTCACTGCTTTGTGAACAAATAAGAAGGGAGGTTCTGAATGCATACTTGGTACACAGTAGTTAAGTATGCTCTTGCAACAGAAGGGCAGCAGCATACATTGGAGGGTGGGTGATGGTCTGGAAATATTAGAAACAAAGCAAGGATGTCCAGGGAAAGTGTGGGGCAGGCAGTCTAGGAACTGATGCTGATGGAAGGGCAGTGCTGTTACTCAATCCAGAAGGGACGTGACAGGGGGCAAAAACTCAAACCTAACTCCATCCACCCCCCTTTATCAGATTTTGTAGGATCTATATCATTGGAAGACGGGTCTTGACATTATGCCTAGGAAGGCTATCAAACCAGGTGACGTTGGGTCATTGGCTTCCATTCAAATATGTTGGATTTCCTGGAGGTTAGTTAGGGTTGATGTCCTATTGAGTTTTGTTATAGGCTGAGAATTTAGCATACAGTTGCTTTCTAATAGGTATCCTAATAGACATTTACCAAATAATGACTGCCTATTTATGGTGCTCTCCTCATTTCGCCCAAAGTCAGGGAAGATGTATCCACCTGCCACACAGTGCCTCTCCACAGAACCTTGTGTTCTCGCTCCAACTATCATGAGACTTCCTGTGCCTCAGCCACACATTGCGATGCTGGGGGTGAAAGCTGCTTCCCTCGGGTGTGTGTCAGTTCCACTTGGTGCACCACTCCGGAGCTAAGCCATCCTGCTTGGGCTGTAATTAAATAACCTTCAAGGATGAAGTACCGCAGGGGGCAAGGTCGCAGGGATAGCTACAATCATTTCCTGCAGCTATTGATTTTACACTAATGATCTTAAATGATGCATGGCTCCGGATCCAGCCATCTTCCTCAGAGTGGCAGGTGGGGACTCAGGCTTTGGTTCCCACAAGGGACCAGACCAATTTGAACAGATTTAAACTTGTTGATGCTGTTTCTTAAGTGTGAAGGAGGATGGAAGTCTGGAATCTGGAGGTTATACAAATGTAAGAGGAGTATACTATTAAGATGAGAGGCTTTGTAGTCAGAAAGAACAGAGTTCAAATGGTTATTTTCCCATAATTTCTTGTGGACCTTCAACAAGTAGTGCAAGCCCTCTGAACTCTGATTTCTCATCTGTAAGACAGGGATAAGGATGCATATTTGATGTATTTCCTAAGCATAGGAGATGGCAATTTTAAATCCTTAAGCATTTTGGTGCAATCATTGGCCCTTTCTTTTCTGCTTTTATTTAAGGCATTAGATAAATATTTCCCTCTTAGGGATATTTATCTTTTAATTCTTGAGGCACCAAAAGCCTTTAAATACCAAATAAATATATCTTTAATGATGCAATGAGAGATAACATATTAAGGCTATTGAGAGAAAGTGTGTCACCTCCAAATATGCCTTTTTGAGGTATTATTTTAAGCTGGTTATTTTGAAGAAATGCAAGACTAAGAAGAACCTTTTACCTCCCTCCTGACCAGCCCAACGAAATTCAGAGGGCAAAACCTGCTTAAAAGAAGGGAACTATCACCTTCGCATGTTATAAACTAAGCGTGGCAGACAAGGAGGCCCTAGCAAAGCCTGTTTGGTTAGCCTCCCTCTGTGCCTATCCTTTCTTGTTGCTCAGAAAGAATTTGTTTACCATATTTGCTCCTTCTCATCCACCAGTGAACTGCCTACCTTTCTTTTGAATTCCCAGACTCTGCCTCCCTCTCCTTAGCTCCAAGTTCCCCTATTCTTATGGAACACCATGTGTACATACATTATAAATTTGGTTAATTTCTCCTGTTAATCTGCCTCATGTGGATTGGATTATTAGACCAGCCAGAAGAATTTAGAAGGGAAGAAGAAAAATTATTTTTCCTTCGCAACACTCTCATCCCAGCTGTGGTAGAAAGGAAAGTACACGACTTGGACTTCAAAGGGCTGGGTTTGAAACCTGGTTCTACCCTGCTGTGTGACCTTAAGCAGGTTTGGGTCTTTCTGAGCCTCCTGTACAATTTAAAAAATCCAGACAGAGATAGATCTCATCCTGGTTGTTCTAATGATAAAGGGGATTGAAAATGTGAAGGCATTTGACTGACCGATAAGAGCTATAAAATACCATTAGACATTATCCCGCAGATAAGCCTCCGTGATCAGAAGACCTGAAGGACCAGCAATGGAGGCATTTTAACAGCTTTGCAGCATGTTGATTTAAAAATTGCTGTTGACATTTCAGGAACTGCTGTGCACATGAAGGAAGGCTTTTGTTTTTCCCCTTTTCTCTGACTTCTGAAGTCAATAGAGACTAACAATCAAGGGGTGGGAAAAAAATCAGACCTCAAGATTAGAAGTTTACACTAAGAAACACAGTTATGAAAATAGCCATGCGGGTGCGTGCTCTCTCTCTTCCTACCCCCCTTTTCAGAGCTATGTGAAGATAGCTGTATTCCTTCACTTCACGACAGAGCATTTCATTTTGAAGAAAAGCACCCGTATAAAAGTGCTAGAGCAGGTCCCCAAATAACATCGTTTCCTTCTGTGTCTTTTGATGTAACATTTAGGAGGGGAAAAAAATCAATTCCTTTCCGGGGCCACTGTCTGTATGGCGTTTGAAGCTCTCCCCATATCTGCATGGGTTTCTCCAGGTTTCTCCGGTTCCTCCCATATTCCAGGTGTGCAAATAGCTGAGGCAGCATGTCTAAACTGTCCCAGTCTGAGTGAGCGTGGGGGTGTGTGATGTGAACTGCCATGGAAGGTTGTGGTGGCCAGAGTGGGTTTTTGTCTTATGTCCTGAGCCCTCGGACAGCTCTGACCATCTGCGAGTCTGAGCTAGAATAAGTGGGTTGGAAAATAATGTTCTTACTTATTTTTATTAATCTTTCTTAAATGTATATATAGCTCACATTTATTTCAATGTTTAAATATTTGAGGGTCTTTATGTTGAAGTTTGGTGATGTTTTTGTAACTAGAAATATGCCATTGAAACTTAACTCTTCTTTATTTCAATTAGCCTATGATAGCATTGATTTCAGTATATGTTGTTTTACTTAAAGTCTAAGAACATAGTGATGACATTTAGGATCTACTATATTTTCTCATACCAGTTCCTCTTGATATTTTTTCCTCTAATTTTTCAAGACTATTTTACCAATCATTTGGGATTAAATACTTATATTATGACTTTGAAATTCATTAATTCATTTATTATCCCCCCCCCTTTAAAAATGCATTAAGTATGTACTATATGTACCTCAAATGAGCTAGATATCAGAAGTCCTATGAAACGACTTCAAGTTACTTACAGTTGAAAGGGGAGTTGCGAAGGAAGACTGATTCATATAACAACAGTAAGAACAAGTAAGGAACTAAACCCACACCCAAGATGTCCTAGAAGGCATCCAGAAAGAAGTGATATCTGAGTTGAGAACACAGGAGTAAGTAGATCAGGGTAGCAGTTCTGGGAGTAGAGAGTATGCTTTTAAGGCAAGCTTGAGAATGTGCAAATAATTTCACAAAGATGGGTCAGAGTTGGGATAGGGAATGGAGAGTAGTACATACATTTATTTATTGGATAGTGAACATGACTAATCATGACTTACCTTGTGGTGGACACTGATGTCCACCCAGACCTCTTTCCAAGGGTTTCTCTTTGTATCTAATGGAGAGAAATAGCCTTCATTGTCAGGGAAGTGACACCTTGCCATTCAGGGATTGTGTCACCTGAAGAGATGTGTTTTTCTGATAGGCATGCAAGTTACCTCTGTGTAGTAAAAAAGATAGCTCTAAAGCTTATGAATGTACTAGAGGCCCTGCACCCTCTTGCAATCTGGGATCCCTCAGGGGACATAGTAGTGCGTGAAGTGGCAGGAGGCTGGGGAGAAGCCCGAGGTGGGAGAGGCTTGCGTCTCCACAGCTATGCCCAGGTGACTGGCGCCCATAGGTCAGTTGAGCAGTGCTTCCACTGTGGGAGTGCACTGACCACCAGGGGGCAGCTCCTGCATTGAGCGTCTGCCCCCTGGTGGTCAATGTGCATCATAGCAATTGGTCAATTAGTCATTTGGTTGACTAGTCATTCAGTCCTTCTGTTGTTCTGTCATTCAGTTGTTCTGTCAGTCGGTTACTTAGGCTTTTATATCTATAGATTGCCCTTTAGTAATCTTATTCCAACATTCTTTCAGTGTGTGAATTTACTCAATTTCTCCTTTGAACTAGCTTTACCATTCTGCTTTTCCCCTCATTAATGAGTTAAATAAAACTTTAACATGTGCTCACTATATGTTTGTAAGAGAACTGTTTCCTTTTAAATTATACTTTGTTGGGCCTTAATGTGAGATGTACAAAATAGAAGTCCTTCACTTAATTCTAGAGATAGGAAAGAAACTGAGGCTTAAGAAGTTGAATCAACTAGTGCAAGGTTTTTTTGTACATAGTAGTGGTAGGCTTTCAATATAAGTATCTTCAACTTCAGAACTTGAGCTGTGTGTATGAGAACCTTCCGAAAGGCTGGGAATGTGCCAGATGGCAGGAAGCTAGATCCCAGGAGAGGGATATGAGAATGTTGAAAATACATGTTGCTGAGTGTGTGGTTTTTCTAAGTTTTGGTCCTAATAAATCATTTAAGAAATATTTCAGGGCCACATTCTCTTCATTGTCTATACATTTTAAGTCTTAGGCCACTATGTTGGTGCTAAAACTTACCAAGTTTTCTACACCCATTCTAACAAGTAGTCCTGATATGTATGACCGTTATTAGGAAAGAAAAGATGGAAAGGGAGAGAATGAGAAAAAAATCTTTCTATAATAGTATTGTATATCTATTGCTATGTTTTCCCTGTGGGATAGTTTCATGAATACACACTAAACAAGGTAGTGAGGCTTGTGAGTGATGGTCTGAATGGATAGGCCCTAAACCAATTAAGTATATTTTGAAACACAAAAACATGCTTTTATGAAATTTAGCTCTGTCACTTGTGAAGAAAACAAATCTTTGTGATTTATTTTTGTTATATCTTTGACCTGATTGACAAGATTTGCTTACTAAACTTATTCCCTGGGGATGAAGGTTAGAGTAGGAAAGAGGTCTCAGATGTTCATGTACTTACTATTGGATTAATGCTATGTGCCTTTAGAATTGTAGAGATAGTTTTTTTGGTTCAAGTAGCTCAACATCCAATATCATTTCGCCTCATTTCACATGCATTTAATTAGTACCCACTATGTAAAAGGTGCCACAGGGAGCATCGGCTCCGTGCCTTGTGCCTTAGGAGGGATTTTGAACATGGTGTTCCATTTAGTCTGTAGAGCATTTTTGTGAGGAAATGGGGGTAATTCCCTTTGAGCAATGATAGAACTGAGGTTCAGAGTCTTGAAGTACCATATGCATAATTATAAGAATAGGAAGAGGTTACACTGATATACATATGTGTATCTGCTACCAAGCTCAGGAAAGCTTGCATCTTTGCTGAGAACTCAGAATTGGGAGGGAAGCCCATGGGGAGGTGAAGAAAGGAGAAGACATCAGTTTAACAAGTTGTGCCAGCTAAAAGGACCTAAAGATTCAACATGGTAAAAGGGAGGGTCCTCACACCCTGATCTGTCCCAGCCCTAACTGGATTTCTTCCTGTGTGTTAATAAGCACCCATGCAATTTTCATTTACTAGTATTTCCTCCCTCATCATGTATGATTCAAATGCTCAGTATGTGTCAGGCAATGTGGAATAAATACAAATTTTGTAGAATAAATTCTATGAAGTAATACACATGTAATTTGGTAGAACACAGTGAAAACTGTATAATCCATATATGTGGAAAATAAAAGTTTGGAAAAAAAATATGCCAGGGAAAGTCATAGCCAAAACAAATGTCATGATAATATTAATAACAGATAGAATAAAATGTAAGGGAAGTTTATTATGCACAAAGGATAATATTTTGTATTGATAAAAAGAATGAATCATACACCTTCAAAATAATTATCCATATGTATATACTTAATAATGTAGGATCAAATTAATATAAAGAAACAAAAAATGGGCATAGGATAAATCAACAAATATGATGAAGGATTAAATACACACTTTTTGAGAATCTGGTTAGGCAGAAAACAATGTTATTAAACATTTATATGATTTAAAATATATAATTAGTAACTTATTAGAAGACATGTAAAACCTCACAACAACAACAAAAAATGCTGACATATGTGAATTAAATCAATATAGTATTGTAACTGAATAATCAATGGGTCCGTGCTGCCTGTCTCTGAGGAGGCTAAAAAGCTAATTCCAATGTAACCCTGATATTTTGGGGGCTAGCAATTGGAATCCATGCCAGCCTACCCAGTGTACATTCTTGATAACCTATAATTAAGTCACTACCTCCTTCCCAGAAAGTGGTCTTGCAGAACCTGTTACAGAGGCCATAAAACTGTGAACAGTGCACTGCCCCAGAGGGAGGGTATTAACGCTGGTGCCAGCCCAGACCATCAGATATGGCCTGGAGACCCCCAACACCTGGGGGCCTTCTTGCAAAGCCCAGGAAAAGGACCAGAAGCATAATCCATATTTGTGGGACAAAGACCCCAGGAAGATATAAAAGAGAAGTCCCCTGCATGTTACTTTACTCAGATTTGGAAAGTTATTCCCTGAGTCCGCTGGCGTAAATAAACAGTGTCACCTCTTTTCTCTAAAGCGTTGCTTGGTTTTTCTGTGGTCTTCTGCAACATCTGTACTTGAGCCAATTAAACTTAGACAGGGTTGAATTGTACATGAGCGTTTATTCCAATAATGCCAGAAGTATGGGAGAGCAGCAGGTCATCCACAAAACTCTGCTCTATGCCTCCCCATAAGGCAGCTGCTTACATTGGGTAGGAGGACAAAGATTACATGGAAAGTAGGCAAAAAGGGTATGCCAAATGGACAGTTTACAGGTCTTCAAAGGGCTAGTGATATGCAAAGGGCTGGGGTCTTTGAAGGGCTGGCAATTTGCAAAGGGCTGGAGGTCCATAAAGGACTAATGATATACAAAGGGCTGGGGGTCTACAAAGAGCTGGCAATTCCGGTTTCTGCAGCAGGGTTGTGAATCTTTTCCAGATAATCTGCATTTCCAGGTGAGCTCCCTGGTCCCAAGTATAACTCCCAGCTTATTTTAGAAAGAATGTGCTTTCTTTAATCAGAACAAAGCAATCATGGTTAACAGAGCATAATTAATATTTCTTATACTTACAGCTGGTCCCCAGTATTCTATTTCTGCTCCTACCAGTATTGATAGAGTAATAAGATGACCCATAAACAGGGTATCTATAAAATTATCATCTAATCCAGGACACCTTTACAAGGGAAAGAAACACTATTAAAAATTATACTGGGCAACAGTTGATATTGGGACTGTGTCAGGTATAGCAGAAAGTGCAGCACCTTGCGTGTGTGGAGATATTTGTCTTTTTCTGCACATGCCGAACTGGCTCTGCATCTAGTGTTCTCTGTGCTGCATCTCTCACCAAAGCTGAAGAAGTTATTTAAAAAGCAACAACAATAACAACAAAAGCCTGAGCCTGACCCTGCCATTGTTCAGTTCATTCCACTCTCATGTAACTGATTCTCTGTATTGCTCAAGGTTTGAGGTAAGTCTGGCCAGGTTTCTTTAGTTTCTCCTTAACTTCCATTCCTTCACCTGGGTTGTTCTAATATACGGAGGCCTGTGCATCTACACAGAGGGAAGTAGCCCCCTGAGGCCTTGGGTCTAGCCAAGCTTACCCAAATGTTCTACACCTCACAACATAGCTAGTGATAGTGTTTCTTTTGCCTTGTCCCCTATCTGGGGGATGTTGTAGGGACAGGAAGTATTTATTCTATATATGACATATAAAAAGTGCAAACAGCCCTGGCCAATTTAACTCAGTGGTTAGAGCGTTGGCCCACAGACTGAAGTGTCGAGGGTTTGATTCTGGTCAAGAGCATGTACTCGGTTGCAGGTGCAGTCCCGGGCCCCATTGGAGCAGCCATGAGTGGGAAGCAACCAATCCATGTGTCTCTTTCACATAAATATTTCTCTCTCTTTCTCTCCCCACTCTCCCTTCCACTCTCCCAATATCAACAGAAAAATATCCTCCAGAGAGGATTAACTAAAAAAATAAAAATAAAATGTGCAAACATCTCTTTTTCCCTTGACCACAAATACCATCTTAATACCATTGAACATGTTCATTTCAAACAATCAAGATATGTGCTAAGATTTTTCACTAACTATTGGGACATTTTACTTAAGCCAAAGTATTATTCCATGCCTCTCTTTTCTTGTGTGTTTGTATTTTATTATATAGCCTATATTCTATATTTTATAAATAAGTAAATATGTATGCTTGTGTATATACATACATGTATGCATGTATGCATCATCTGACTTAGTATCTATTTATTGCAGTGTTTTTGTTTGTACTCCTAGCACTATTTAAAGGATTCATTATCCATCTATCCACCTATCCATTTATTTATTATATAAACAAAATTTATCTTTTTTTTTCTTCCATCTGGCAGTGATATTTATAATATCCTTCTTACATTTTTTTTTTAACCAAAATACAAATCCTACAGAGTTTCTTATTTAGGAAGATAATACTTGTGCAATATTACTTAGGAAAATGGTATGACAAAAATAAGGACGATGAGGCAGGTACTACTTAAGGTAACTGAATTTTTGAGGTCTCCGAATCTGACCCATGATGCCTGGCTCCCTTTTCTAAGATGGCAACAGGGATTTTGCTGCTGTTGTTTTCTTGTTTGTTTTAGATGGGGAGCATGCATCTAACATCATCCTGTTCTGCTCTGATCAATAACATAATAAAAGCACCCTCCTGAGCACTTCCAGGCTGGTACTTCTTCCCAACAGATTCCCATCAGCTATTCATTCTTCTATCCTTCATACTGAGTGCTTTACCTATGCCAGGAAGGGTTGGGGGCACTGTGGTAGGAATGAAAGAGATTCCACTTGTGCCCTCTATGAGCTAGTAGCTAGTAGTGGGGAGGTCGTGGTGGGGAGATAGATTAATAGAAAATGTGGACTGTTGAAGAAATACTTAAACCAGGATGGGTTGGAGATGGGGGAGTCAGAAAAAGCTTTCTTGAGAATGTGCTGCCATTTTTTTTTTTTTTTTTTTTAAGGAAAGGACCTTGTAACTTTGTGGACAAGAATACACGACATTCTATGAACATGGTATTTGACAGCCTTTCTTCATCAAAGTATTAGAAAACCATCTCAGATAAGATGTGTTTTTCCCCTCAAAATCTCTTCTCTTTAGACTAAAATTACACTTTTAAATTCAAGGTTGGATTATAGGTCCCTGCATCATGCAAAGAGTACCCCAAAGACATAGCTGTAGCTCCCAATCTTCCTAAACTATTAATTGCCCCATCCAGCACCAGAACCCTCTAGCAGGGATGGGAGATTTAATTATTCCATTATTATTAGTCCACTTTCCTGTGGTGGGGGCAGGTGCAAGAGGACTTTGATTTCTACTCAAAATCTCTTCAGCTCTTAGGTCGCTTAAGGGGCAATATGAAAACGGACTTCCTGCTCAGGCCCTGGGCCTGGCCTCGCCCCAGACTTTTGTAAGATAAGATGAAGATCCATATGTCCCTGACAGGACTAAAACTTATTGGTACAAGCTCTAGAAAACAAAAGTAGTTGGAAAAAATATTTGTTTCAAGCAGTGAAGGGACTCAAAATACCCACTAGTTTTTTGCAAAGTTATTGTGATAAAACATTAACCACTATTTTGTACCCTAATTTGTAATGTGCAGAGAACTTTCACTTGTGTGATCACATGCTAGTTGTAGCAAACCTGGGAGCCAGCATTTGCTACCCCATTTCCAAATGTGGAGACTAGAGTTTATAGAAAATGGTCACTTAGCTCAATGCCACTAGCAGCTTTGTGATTCACACCTTGAATCTTGAACCTGGGTCCCTCTAAGTCTGTATCCTCCACAGTCACTTATTCCTTTGGAGTAATCCACAAAAAATCTCAACAATACTGAGGATTTTATTAGACAATTTTTATTTAGCCTTGAAAGACACTCAAATACATTTCAGAAAATGTATGATTCTCTTTTTCTCAAGATTTCCATTGTGAAAACATGGCCACTGAGCTCATCTCCAGTATTTCCAAATAGCCCTCTGCAAAGCGTAATCTGATTTCCTTGATTATTTTAGCATATCTTGTCCCAGCACCAAAGCTCCCCGCAGTCATAGACAGTGATGCTATTGCCTGTGCAGCAATAGGACTCTCAATGAGAGAGGAAATTAAAAAGCAACAGGTGATGAAAACAGAATGATTGCATCTTCCCTGGGCATAAACACCGACAACACTTGATAATCTTGCAAGACATTTGGTTCTGTCCAATAAATATTTGTGTCTGTTCAATGGAAGCATCTTTCATTACTTCTGAAGCAATCGTGACCAGATTGTGCATGTAAGTAAATTTAATGCTTGTTAAGAAAATGAATTCAGAAGCTCTGGAAGTGTTAAACAAAACTCTCCTGATTGACTTTGTTTAGGCTTCTCTTAAAATAGACACTATTTTGCAGCTGTCCTTCCCTTTGAGATCTGTCAATCTGTTCCAGGCTTCCATGTCTCTGGACCTATTTAGTCGGTCAGTTTATTTTATTCATTGAACTCACATTTTGAACTACATAAACCACTTCAACCTACTACTTCTCAACAACCTAGGCTCATGATGTTTGTGAAGCATTACAGACACCCCCAGTCAGAGGTAGGTGTGTTTGTGCCTCCATTCTTAGAGTTCTGAGTTAAAGCTACCATCTTAGCACGTATCACATTCTATGCAACTGGGTGCTTACATAGCCATCTCACAGTCAGATTGCAGATTCGTGAAGTAAGCCTGGGCAAACAGGTGGCTATGGTTAGCTTTAGAGAAGCAGGAGGATTTTCACAGAGATGTCCTTGACCTAAACCCATGGTCAGCAAACCGCGGCTCACGAGCCACATGCGGCTCTTTGGCCCTTCAGTGTGGCTCTTCCACAAAATACCAACTTCTGTGCATGGGCCACGAAGTTTCAATCACACTGTTTGTGCACACCCACACGTGGTATTTCGTGGAAGAGCCACACTCAAGGGGCCAAGGAGCCGCATGTGGCTCGTGGGCCACAGTTTGCCAACCACGGCTAGACCATTAGCCTGGAGTAAATGGACCATTCCTGACTTTGACAGCAGGAAGGTTTCAGGCTGCTTATTCAGTACTCGCCTTTTTGAATAGGCTCAGGCTATGGGCTCAACTGGTCATAAGGGACCTAAAGACATGAGAAGAACACAGAGATGTTCATTTGTTCCACATTCATTTTATGTCCCCTCCATGTAGGCCCTGGGGATGCAACTATAAAGGAGATAGGTCTGTGACTTGATAGAGATTCTATCATAGTGAGTAGATAAGAAACCAAGAAATAAATTAGGAAAGCAATCAAATGTTGTGGTAAGTTTGAAGTAGTTCTTTGAAAAGAAATTGGCTGGTGACCCTTCAATTTTCTCTTCCTTTGCTTTAGTGATCACTAAGTCCCTATTCTAGATAGGGCAAATACACAATAATGGTATCTCCATCAGCTCAGGTTTTGTGTAGAACTGAACTGTGAGAAATGAATACATTTGTAATGTGATAAGCCAGTAAAACTTGGGGATGTTTGTTACTGCAGCATTACTTTATTTATATTGACCTAATACACTTGTGTAATAGTTATTGTTGATCTTCATAAGAACGATTTTAATAATTTCTTCCTTTAGAAGCCCTTTATGGTTAATAATTCCCTGGTTACTAGCATAAAAATAAGGCAATAATTTACTTCAAAGGCAATAAAAAGATGTCTTGCTCTGTTAAGCCTAGAAGCATAAGAGAGACAATATAATTTTAAGATCTCATAAAGACTTCAGGTGTTTGGAACAGATTATTATAGACTAGAGGCCCAGTGCATGAATTTGTGTACTGGTTGGGGGTCCAGCCGGCCCGCCCCAATGGGGGCCATCGGGGGTGAGCTGGCTGGGGTGAGGGGCCATGGGCAGGGACAGCCAGGGCGAGGGGCCACAGGCATTCTGGTCATTCTGCCATTCAGTCAATTTGCATATTACCCTTTTATTATATAGGATAAAATTAAGTTTGGATTGTCTCTTGTCTTGTTCAAAAAGCATGGGGCTTCAGATTTAGAAGAATTTATATTTTATTTGGTGCTTAATTATTAAGGCAGGGATTTAGTTGGCCTTTCTGAATGATCTCAGAAGAAAATCAACAATCTAGTAGAGAGCAGAATTGAAGTTACTTTTGTCTTTAACAGGCACTTAATTATATCCTGGTTGGGCGCAATGTGGTGACTGTCTTCTGCTCTGCATTGACATACTTGCTTCTAACCTTGCTCCTGATGGGTGTCTTTAGATAAGTCATGTACATTAAAAGACAGAATTTCCTTGTGTTTAAAAGCCTAGATATTAGAGTGAGACTGTCTAATTCAAATTCTATATCATGCTTATTAGCTGTGTGACCTTTAAATTTTTGCTTTTCAGTTTCCTTATTGGTAAATGGGGATAGTAATAATAAATATGCTCTAGACATGTGAAAATTAAATGAGTTAAAACATCTAACCAGTGCCTCCATTGCTTGGAGCATCATCCCATACATCAAAAGGTTGCCGGTATGATTCCCAGTCAGGGCATATACCCAAGCTATGGTTCAGTCTCCGGTTAGGGCACTTATGGGAGGCAACCAATTGGTGTTTCTCTTTCACATCATTTTTTTTCTCTCTCCCCCTACCTTTCTCTCTAGATATTAATAGAAGCATATTCTCAGGTAAGGATTTAAAAACAAACAAACATCTAAAGCACTTAGAAAAAAATCAAGTATATGCATAGTAATATTTTAGTAACTATTAGCTCTCTATATTATTTATGTCTCGCTGGGACTCAGTTTTATTATCTATAAAATAAAATAATTGGACTAAATGATCCATTAAAGGCCTGTGACTTGATCTTTTCTTCCTCTAAGAATGAAAGTTCCATGAGTTCAAGGCCTATGATTATATTTTGTCCAATTATATTCCAATAACCCAATGAATCCCTCCATAGAAGACACTCCATAAATTTTTAAAAACATGTATCAATGACTATAATAGCAGCTACAAGTTTTGAATATTTAAATATGCCACACACTGTTCTAGGGTCTACTATCTTAAATTCTCATAATGAACCAATTAAATAAGTACTATTATTACCTCTTAATACTGGTGAAGAAATTACATAAAAAGATGTTAGATAACACTTTGAAGGTCATATAATTTAATGATGCAGGACAGTAGAATAGCACTTGGATTTAGACCTGTTTGACATCTAAATTCTTACATAAAACTCTTTCTCCTTGCCCAGCCAGTGCTGCTCAGTGGTTGAGAATCAATCAATGAATTATGAGGTCATGGTTCAATTCCAGGTCAGGGCACATGTCCAGATTGTGGGCACAATTGATCCCAGTGTAGAGCATGCAGGAGGCAACTGATTAATGATTCTCTCTCATCACTGATGTTTCTCTCTCTCCCTCTCCCTTCCTCTCTGAAATCAATAAAATATATTTAAAAAACTCTTTATCCTTAAGTATTTTTTAATGTATTTTATTGTTTTCAGAGAGGAAGGGAGAGAGAGAGAGAGAGTAGAAACATCAATGACAAGAGAGAATCATTTATCAGCTGCCTTCTGCATGTCCCCTACTGGAGATCAAGCCTGCAACCCAAGCATATGCCCTTGACTAGAATCGAGCCTGCAATCCTTCAGTCCACATTCCAACACTCTATCCACTGAGCCATGCCAGTTAAGGCTATACTTAAGTAATTTTAATATGACATTAATAATTAATTGTGGAGTTGATAAAAGTCAACTCTCGAAATAGCACTTTCATTATCCAAAGCTCTACAAAATAGCAATCATCTTTGTATCTGTCTGTGCCACCCATTAAGAAATTAAAAATTTTTTTGAGAGCTAGGACTGTGTTTATCTTGTCTTACCACAATGCCTGACACATAACAGGTATTGAGTATATGTTGGTAGATGCAGAAATAAACAGTAATTAGAAACCTGGTAGTTGCTGAAGAATGCTTTAATGAGCAATATTTCAAACACCGAATACCAAATTACCAATGTCATGATTAGATTTGACTCTATGCCAGTTGTCTTATATATTTTGCTTCCTCACTTGTTGTAAAAATATGAAAAGTGGGAACTATTATTTTTACAAATGAGGATGTTGGTATTAAGAGAACCACTCACCTAAGAGCTCAACCATGATACTAAGATTTTGAATCCTAATTCCTAGTATATCTACCACATCAAGTTAGTATTCAAATATATATATTTTAATATTCAGTGTAGTTTTGTGTTTTCCTCATTATTACATTCTCTTGAAGATTGTACATTTCTCAGGGAAGGGAGGGTACAAAGAGCTGTAGTCCTGAGTATAGGTAATGATCAGCACGCATCTTCATATTATTTTCAGTTCTGCCATTCTGTTGTCAAAAAAGTTTTAGATTAGTCATTTTTGAAAAACGTAACCTTTAATTGGTAATGAGCACTCAGTTCAGTGCCTCAGTGTACCAGCATCTTGGAGCCATTAGCTTTTGTAAGAGGCAAAGTGTTCCAGATCTTTCATAGCCTAATTGGTTTGAGACTGTGTAAGGTGTGTGAAAGTTTTGGAGTGCTTCGCAGAAGCCATTCAAGGTTACCTATCAGGGGGGTGAAGTGACACCCATGAACCATGTATCTGTGGTGCCTTTTACATTTTTGCCCCAGCAGTTTAGCTCAGCATGTTGACCACTGACAGTGAAGAGTTCAATATATCGCCACTATAGACAGGCTGTTCTAAATTGAATGGATTGATGCTTTGACTAAAGGCAGAAGATGCAAGACAGTCAGGTTTTGTCAAAATGTTTGGTCCTGTTGACATTCTGTAAACTGTTGGACCATCTGGTAATAGACCGGCATTTAGGATTAGAGAATAGTAATTATGTCTGGTCAGTTGGTAATGGAATCTCTCAGCCATCTTCCAGGGAAGTCGTTGCGATATATTAAAGCAGCACAGTTGGAAGCTTCCACTTCAGGGCTTCACAAAATCACTCTTGGAGTGTGAGCAATTTGCCTTAACATCAAACAGAAACGGCACATTAACGTGGAACCATTTTCCTGGTACTAAATGCACTTTGCTGGAAAAAAATGGCAAACTGGTTTTGAGAAAAGATTCACAGACCTATGGATGAGTGATGAGAGCAGTCTTGCCTTTTTTTTTTTCCTTTTCAAACAGAAAATTGAGTAATTAAGGAAGACTATAAATACCAAATTGCATTTTATAATAGGTTTGCTATACTGTTCTTTTTCTTACAGTCCATTGAAAGGAAGTAACATTCTATTCCTTGAGATGTGAAGTTTCTAAAATCAGAAAGCCAGGACTGGATTTATGTATAAAGTTGACAAATGCCAACACCAAGTCCCATTGACTAGAAATCAATGTTACATATATTTCTGCAGGGATTTTTAGTTTATTTAATCTTGCCATCCTCCTTGTAAAAGCAGAAAATATTTTCCAAAAGTTGGATACCAGTTCTTTAACATGGTTTGAGGATATCTCTGACACAAGCATAAAGGGCCCCTCTTCTCTCCCTTTCTGGTTATTTAGGAGTAGAGAGACGTTACTCAGATTCTAGAAGTGTGCTTTTTTTATATCAACTTCCTTGCAAAAAGAATTTCAAGCAGAATGGAAAAACATGAAATAAATCAGAATGAAATATGAAAAAAAAAATCGGTGCGGAAATAGTAAAGGGGGTTGCAAGAAAGGTTGGGGGTTTTAGTTTTGTGTTATAAGCGTTTGAAAGATCCTTAGAAATAGAACTCAGCTGAAATTTTGTTGTGAGGTGTCTGCAACCAAAGCAAAGTTAGGTGATCTTCGATGTGTGTATACGATAAAAACAAACAGAGCTCAGCGGAAGGAAAGAAGGCTAAACTTACAAAGTCACCATTTTCCAACAGCCAATGTAATACTTTAGTTAGACAAGCATTATCAAAGAATCTAAACCTATTAGCTAACATACTGTTAGGGACAGGATATTCATGTGGTCTCAAAGTATCTCCCCATAGTCACCTAATATTTCCAAAGAATAAATATTCCTTTGTATGGGATGATTCACTAGGCGCTGTAACCAGGTGGTCAGTCTGCATTATGAATACTGGGAAGACCTTAACATATATGTCTCCTTGCATGATGAAAAAAGAAATTAAAAAACAAACAAACAAACCTCAGTGTAGTGCTCTTATCTTAACTGTTTAACTTGACTCTAGTGATGAAGAAACAAACAAAATGAAAATGTGAAAAGATCTGATTTCCTTGTTGTAAGTAACCCCGTGTCAAAGAGAACACTTTCTTTCTTTGTTCACCCACCCACAATAAATGCTTGTGAATGCATCATCTTAGACCAAGTTTCACGTGTATCCATTACTTTAACCTTAGTTTTATTCTCAGACGCCTTTCCTTCTGTAGGCTGGCTGTATATGTCACTCTCTGTCTATTTAGTTGATGAAGCACACAAACTTCCATAAGGTGACAAATTGATTGCTTCATTTTTTTCTTTAATAATTACTTTAACTGGTTGTCCCAGTGGGACTTTTTGAATTGACATGGGAATCCCCGGTGCCCAGGTAGCATTACTCAAGGAAGAGACTGTAGATCTGTCCCAGAGGTTCATGGGAGTGTGTCCTTGGGTTATAACCCAATGGCATGTAAGCTATAGAAAATGATGTCTTGTGAGAATGGGTGATGTCAAGTCTGAATATTCCTTGAGCTAAATGGTGTTGCTTGGAGGTTATTTTAGTAACCTGACCTTATTTTCCCCAAATGGGCAATTACTTGCAGTCTGACATTTTGTAACTTTTTTGTGCTTCCATTACCATAAAAAAGGCAGCTAAATAGTCTTGTTGAGTTAATGGATCAAGGGGGAGGGAGATGGGGAATGAGAAAATGAATATGGCTAGGGGCATGCTCCACAGCGTCACTGTCACTGCCTGTTGAAAAGTTTTCACGACTTTAATCAGATTTTTTTTTTCATTTGTTAGGGATCATTTAAGAGAGACACCAAATAAAATACATACCCATTAGATTTCCCCTGGGGAGACAATTTTGGAAGTTGTAATTTTCCACTCTAAGTATGAACAGCTTTACCATGAAAAGAAGACTTCCCGTGGCTAATGACAATAATGTGGTTTAATTTTTAAGGCATCCAGCCTGCAGGTCTCCTGAATGGGAACCAGATGCGCTGTGCATCTTTACATTCTCTCCAGCAGTCAGGCAATTATGGAGCGCGAGGGCACCCGGCCGGGCTGCAGGAGGACCCCGTCTATCCTGAGCCACAATATCTAGCACAGGGAAGGTCATGGCAGTGATGTTTATTGAACACTTTAGGATGCACAAAGCATCTCTGCAGGCTGTTTTACTCAACCTTCCCATCAACGCCATGCATTTAATGCGATTGTTACCTTCATTCTACAGTCGAGCAAACTGGAATGTAGAGGGTTTAGGAGAATTGTTCGATGTTGCATTAAATACATCAGAGGGTCCCATCGAGCGACCATGCTCTTAAGAGAAGGAAATGACCAAACTGTATTAAAGTTTACTGAGTTTCTACAGTTTGATTTTCATGCATTAGCCTAAGCCTTTATGACAGCCCTCCTGGTGAGCATGATCGGCACGGAGATGTGGGAACTGAGACTCAGAGAAGTGAAGTAACTTCCCCACAGTCATTCTTTGCTAATGTTTGCACATTCACTTCCCTTTCAGAACAGTGGCTTTTAAAGACCATCATGCTGCCTCTATCCTTTGCTCTCTGATTTTTTTTTCTCTTTTGGTCTGGCTTTCTCTTATGTCTCTAATTTATGTGAACCATCATGAAATTGTAGAACACATTTAGGCTTAAATTTCTATCAGAAGTAATCCTAGGGTATTAGAAAATATGATCAAAGTAAGTGGAATTTATATCACACTTGGAAGAAAAATAATCCAGGTTCCAATGATAATTACAACAGATTGAGCTAATCTTAAACTTTTAAATCAGAGTATTACACAAATGGTGAGGACCGTGTTTTATACTCTTCTCTGTCTAAAATTTTGCTGTAAGCCACTGTGGCAGAGATTAATTTTGCCTTGAATATACAATCTCTCTTTCTTCCTCTTAGTAACAGAACTCCTCAACCAGCACACATGGCATTGTTCACATGATCACCCAGCCAGATACTAAATTTCCAAGCTCCTCTTGCAAATGGCATGACCATGTGAGTTAGTTAATTACATAGGATAAAATGAGAAATAAGGAACTTAATTCCACTGTCATGTCCTTAAAAAAAAAACACCCAACTGCTTATTCTTCATTTCTTCCCATCCCCCTTTTTCTGTGTCTAAGAGAGAAAGTTGTGCTATTAAAGTTAGATTCAATCATGCAGACATGAGGAAATCCCTTTAGTAAAGAATAGAGTGACAAGATGGAGATGGAGGGTACAGAATCCTGGATAATCATGTGGAGCAGAATTGCTCACCTTCTGTGGACTCCCCTCCTATCTATGAACTGAGAGAGAAATAGACATTGGTTTTGCTTAAGTTTCTTTATTTTGAGGTCTCTTTGTTACATGAGCTGAGCATATATCTTATTATATCAGTGTTTACTGAAATTAAAAAAATTAACATCCATAGTTTGTGTCAAGAAAGTTTTAAGAATTATAAATTACTAGAGGCCTTGTGCACAGATTCATACACCAGTGGGGTCCCTTGGCCTGGCCTGTGGGGATTGGGCTGAAACTGGTAGTCCAACATGCCCTGAGGAGTCCTGGATTGTGAGAGGGCAAAGGCCAGGCTAAGGGACCCCACCAGTGCATGAATCTGTGCACTGGGCCTCTAGTATGCATATAAGATCTTTAGTTAATCTCTTCCCTACCTTCCCCACTCCCCACTTCCCTCTGAGATTCATCAGTCTGTTCCATGTTTCTATTCCTGTGAGTTGAGTGTCTGCCCCCTGGTGATCAGTGTGCATCATAGCTACTGATTGAATGGTCGAATGGTTGGACACTTAGCATATTAGCCATATATATATATATATATATATTGAGCAGCAACCCCTATATTTCTTAGTAGATCCCAGGTGATATAGTTCATAGTGTTACGGGATGAATTTTGTGCTCCCCCCATTCATATGTTGAAGTCTCACATTAGAATATAACTATATTTAGAGATAGAATCATTAAAAATGTAATTAAGGTTAAATGGAGTTATTAGGATGGACCTTAATTCAATATGACTGTTGGTGTAATAAGAAGAGAAAATTAGGCCCAGAGTGTGTCACAGTGGTTGAACATCAACCCATGAACCAAGAGGTCACCAGTTGAATTCCCAGTCAGGGTACATGCCTGGGTTTCAGGTTCAATCCCCAAATGGGGGGCATGCAGGATGTATCCTATCTATGTTTCTCTCTCATTGATGTTTCTATCTCTCTTCCTTCTTCTCTCTCTAAAAGTTATATATATATATATATATATATATATATATATATATATATATATATATATATATATATATATATATAACTTTAATATATATATATATATTTTAAGAGGAGATTAGGACACAGATACACACAGAGGGAATACCATGTGAGGACACAGGGAGAAGATAGTCATCCAAAAGCAAGGAGAGAGACTTCAGAAGAAACCAGCCCTGTAGACACTTTGATCTTAAGACTTCTATCCTTAGTAGAATTGTGAGAAAATAAATTTCTGTTGGTTAAGCCACCTAGTCTATGGTATGTTGTTATGGAAGTCATACCAAACTAATACGCTTGTGATGAGTAGTTTGGAGTCTCCTAAGAACTTCAATATCTGAGCAATAAAACATTTCATAAGAATTACATCAGATAAATCAACATATGAAGGATGAGAGATGAGCAATCAATCAAATATATATTGATTTCAATATATATTGATTTCAATATATATAAATCAATATATATATTGATTTCAAAGAGAAAGTGAGAGGGAGAGATAGAAACATCAATGATGAGAGAGAATCATTGATCGGCTGCTTCCTGCATGGCCTCTACTAGGGATTGAGCCCACAACCTGGGCATATGCCCTGACTGGGGATTGAACCTTGACCTCCTGGTTCACAGGTTGATGCTTAACCACTGAGCAACATGGGCTTAGCTGCATATCACTTCTTGGCACCAATATCCATCTTAGTCTGCTTAAACTAAGACCTAGTCTGCTCAGTAACAAATACCACAGAGTGGATGGATTAAATAACATTTGAATATCAAATTTATGAACCTACACCCCAAGATTATGGTCCAGCAGATTCAGTGTCTTGTGAGGGCCCGCCTCCTGATATATTGACAGCCACCTTCTTGATGTATCCTCACATGGAGGAGGATTTCTTTTCTGTCTTTTTCTCCAAATAGGGCACTAATCCCATCATGGGGGCTTTACTTTCACGACCGTGTTGGAACCTATTTATGTCTCAAGGACCCTACCTCTAATAACATAACATTGGAGGTTAAGGCTTAAATGCATAAATTTGGGGGAGGGGGGCCCAAACACTCAGTCTGTAGTACCACTCTTTCCCTCATCTTTCAAATCTCAGCTAACTATTACTACATCTAGATAATTTTCTGCATTCATGGGCAAAACTTAATTGCTGGCTTATCTAGGGATTCTTAGCATATGATTATACCTTTAAAATAGCATCAATTATATAGATGTTACAAATTTCTGCTCTGGAGACTGTCTCTCCCAGAGAATAGAGAATATTAGTGATAATGTCTTATTTACATTTGTAAACTCTATGCCTATTCTAGGCTCTGACATCTATTAAGTTTTCAGCATATGCTGATTGAGTAGATAAATGTGAGTACTGTTTGTATTTGGTATGTAGGTTATATAATAAATATGTTCAAAGATATATTCACAGCAATATATAGGATTTAAAAAGGATTCAGAAATGACCCTAAGTGAAATGCCCTCATGCAATTGTGAGGGTAATCAGGAAAATAAAAGATTTCCCTGCTCATTTCTGATTGCCTTTTGCAAAAGGAAATGTTTGTATCAAGACACTTTCTGAAACTAGGGCTTTATTCCTGCTTCTTTTAGAATAAAATCCCAGCCGCACCCTTACCTGTAATGTTTCTCAGATGACCTTCTACCCTTTTCTAGCTTCAAAGGCTGTGATCATGCAGCCAAATATTGTCTACAATGATCCCAGCTTCTCTGGCATCTCATTAAGCTAAGCTTGGTGCAACACTTGAAGGAATAACTCGTCAAAGTCAACAAATTGTGCTGAAGGGCAGATCGACTGCCTCTAATGTTAAGAAACCAGTCTTTTCGGAATCTGCCAAAGTCACATATGAGACTGAATTGTCTGACTCTGCAGCTCAAATTCTTATAATAACACAGAATCCAACTCATTAACCATTATAATTCAGCAAATATTTAATTTGTAAATTATGTGTGCCAGCCATTGTACCAGGCACTGCAGGTTTGATGATAAATGAGACATACTCCTTACTTTCATGGTACCCATGACACATGAGGGTGAAACCAATAGTTAAACAGATATATTATTTTGGCAAAACTATGAGCGTTGTGTTTGATTTGTTTACTCTGTAAGAGCTTGGGATAGTTCTGGGACAGTACATTTCTACACATGTTTTCAAGCAAATTAAAATATATATATATATTGAATGGTATATATAAAAACCAGAATATATTCAAGGCACCAAATTCTGATAAACTCTGTTGTGAAATAGAGAGAAAGCCTGGGGAAAACGTCCCAGAGGCAGGAAGAGTCAGGATTTTGAACAGCGAATAGGTGTCATGTGGGCTGGTGTGCAATGGGGAACAGGGTGAGGGGTTGGGGTAAGTGAATTTTCAGGCACAGGGAATAATGCGTGCAAATGCCTGGGGCTGTGAAACAGGATAGTAGGTGCTGGAAAGAAAAGTGACTTACAGAAAATGAAGAAAAAAGATGTGGAAGCAATTTACATTAAAAGAGGGAACGGGCACCATAGACAGAGTGAAGGAGAATGACTTTGGTTGCAAAGAACTAGTGAAAATGGCAGTTCCTTCAGCTTAAAAGGATCAACTCTACCTAAGACAAATTATGACGTTATGTCAGTGGTTCTCAACCTTCCTAATGCCGCCACCCTTTAATACAGTTCCTCATGTTGTGGTGACCCCCAACCATAAAATTATTTCCGTTGCTAGTTCATAACTGTAATTTTGCGACTGTTATGAATCGTAATGTAAATATATGATATGCAGGATGGTCTTAGGCGACCCCTGTGAAAGGGTTGTTCGGCTGCCAAAGGGGTCGCGACCCACAGGTTGAGAACCGCTGCCTTATGTGACTTCCAGAACTGTGGCCACGCTCTTTGAATTGGGAATTCAGAGACCAGGCATATCCAAATGGCCTAGGGATCCTGTTTTTTCAATCTCAAGAACTGGCACATTTGCATTCAGAAGAGGGAAGTGGACCCAGGATCACTGCTTAGAAGTTTCCTTTGCTCTTGGCCTTTGCAGAATTTCTTTCTCTGCTGAGTAAATTTAGACTTAACAGGTTTGTAGCTCAGGGAACCTGTGTGAGTTATATTATTCCGCTGGTAGAAGTACTCCTTTCCTTGAGCCTCTAGTGAAGCCAAAGACAGGTAATAGATTCGTCTTCTTTACTCTGCTGGAGACTTTAAGTAAAAGCCACAAATCAGAAGTGACATGGTCTGATGGAAAGAGTAAGGCTACTGACATAAGAAAACCCGAAGTCAAGATGCTATTGTCGAGCTTTTACCGAAATAAATCTTTCATTTCTCTGTGTCTTAGTTTCCTCCTATGTATAATAGACCTAATAAAAGTTATCCTTAATATATAAACTAAAAGTGAATCTTAATATACAATCATAGTAATAATAATGACCATTTATTGAGTGATTGCTAAGTTTCTTTTGTAGTCATTCTTTCATTGAGTCATTTTAATTATCCTAATAGATTGGAATTTCTTATTTTTCTAATATGAAAGTAATGAAACTAAGTTTCAAAGAGAGAAACTCAATAGTGTTGTTCAGTGGTTAAGCGTTGACTTATGAACCAGGAGATCACGGTTCCATTCTCAGTCCGGGCACATGATCTGCAGGAGGCAGCAGATCAATGATTCTCTCTCATCATTGATGTTTCTATCTCTCTCTCCTTTTCCCTTAAAATAATAATAATAAAAAAATCTTAAGTTGATTATTGAAGCTTCAGTGTAGAGAGATAAGGACATCCTAGTAGGAGATGAGATCATTGAGGGTAGAGGGAAACAGATTCTCTGAGTCATGGTGAGTTCTTTGGACTTTATTTGGAGAGTAAGTCCATTTTAATAATAATTAAATACAAAAACACAAATTAAAAATGGATAGTACTTTTCTAATATTATATAAGAACTAGAGGCCCGGTGCATGACTTTCATGCACTGAGGAGTGTGGGGGTCCCTCTGTACGACCTGCACCCTCTCCAATCTGAAGCCCTCAGGGGAGCCCTCTCAAGTCTGAGAGTTTCTGTCTGTCTTTGAAATCATATGTGCGAATTGTGAGACCCCAACTCAGTTTGGTTTGTTGCTCACAGAATAATAGAGGCATTTTTTTTTTCTTTGCTTCATTGGTGGAGATTTCCTGGAAGTTTTAGGATATCTTCCCTTTAATTTTTCCTAGACACTCTGATTATACTTATGTCTCTCACCTTTGCTTTCCCCCCATCCCCCCACCGCAACAGTAACTTGCTCCAGGCTCATTTTGCTCTAGTGTCTAGGACAGTGGTTCTCAACCTTGGCTGCACATTAGAATGACCTGGGAATCTTTAAAATCCTGACTTCTGGGCCAAATCCTCCGGAAATTCTGTTTCTTTGTTATGGGGTGGGGCCACAACATTAGTAACAAAGAAACAGAATTTCCAGAGGATGAGGCCCAGAAATCAGGATTTTAAAAAGATTCCCAGGTGATTCTAATGTGCAGCCAAGGTTGAGAACCACTGGTCTAGGAGATCCATCTGCCACCAGAATTATGACTCCCAGAATTCCTGGTGCTCCCCATGCTCTGGGCTTCTGCTTCCAGTCCTGGGGCTGCCACCAAAACTAGTATTCCCAGATTTCCTGGTGCTCCCCATGATCTTGGTTTTCCCTTCCTGCTCTGTCTCCATCCCATGGCTTCCCACTCTGCCAAGTCCTCCAAGCTGCCAGCTCTCTCTCTCAGCTCTCCATCTGGTGGATTGGGGAGCCAAGTTCCCCAAGTCGCTCCATTCTCTGCTGGTTCTCCTGCTCTGTGCTCCACCTAGGCACCTGTGTATGCAAATTAACCTGCCAGCTTTGTTGGGTTAATTTGAATACTCATTCCTGATTGGCTGGTGAGCATAGCAGAGGGACAGTCAATTTACATGTTTCTCTTTTATTATGTAGGATGGGGTTATAAAGTGTTTCATAAATGGAAGCAGTAATCTTCTGTAATCTCTGTACAGAGGCCAGAGAGAGAGAATGAAAAACGAAGCCAGGTCTAGGGTCTGGGTAAAGAGGAGCAAGGTAAACTACAAGACAGGAACGAGGTCTTTTGTTCCAGGCTTAGCTTTCATGGTCCCAACTAAGTGAATTCATTTTGTGTGAGCATTCATAATTTGTGCCCAGTATGCACTATTCCTTCTTTTGCAAATAGTGCACAGAAATTTCTCTAGATAGCTAGCAGCTCTCTCTCACTCTCAGTCCAAGGACTTTGGCTGGTATAGACTCCACCCCATGTTCCTGGGGGTGTGGGGAGGATGGGATTTGTGATTTTTGCCTGACAAGTTATGACATTTCATTTCTCTGGTCACAAAGATTGGTTGAGGTTGGGCATTTGCCCCAACTGGGGTTAATGAGTTCTACTTCAGGTTTCTGTTCAAATTTCTGAGAAAGAAAGAAAATAAAAAGACTCCAAAATGAAAGTTACTACATCTTGCTACCACAAGGAGACTAAAGTGAGCCAAGATGGAGGAGCATGAAATAGGGAAAGAGTAGGCTTAAAAAACATGGTTTGAGCTCTAAGATCAAGCTGCCCTTAGCTCTATAAGCCTGGTCTCAGGAGGAAGCAGAATTCACTCCAGATGGTTCATAGGAAAATACCTTCATAGAACAACTATTTTGTACAGAGGACTGACAAAATGTAAGGTGATAAGGAAGGATGAGGCACTGAAATGCCAGGAAAAATGAAAAATTGTTTCCATTTCTGGAGGTGAATGAACAAGGGAAGAAATAGTGCTATTCCAGCCAAAAGCTGGAATACCAGAGAGTGCCTTGTGGGGAATTTGTAGTAGAGAGATGGAAACTCAATGCTAAAGGATAGAGTGAGTAGAACAAAAAATGCTCTGTTATTTTTCTCACCCAGCCCTCCTGTCTCTGGGTAGTAACTCCCTTGTCATCACCGAACTGGAAGCAAGCTAGCAAGAAAATCAGTGAGGCAACTAACAGAAACCAGCCTCCAGTGTCAGGGAGAAGGCTGAAGAAAGGTGGATGATACATGGAAAACTGGATGAAAAGAATAATTTGCACAAAGTCCAATTGAATATCATGGAACATTTAATATCTGTGAGCTAAAACATTGTGTATCCCCCTTTCTGTTTTGAGGCAATTAAATATTGGTTCTCTATCACTTGGAATTAAAATGATTCTAGCTAATAAGTTCTTTGGATCTTGAAAAATCACAGTAGCCTCTCCCACACAGAAATTTTTAATGCACTGTATCTTGCTCTGGAGAGGGTCAGAGTGATCTTGAAACATCGAGTTATGCAATTAGTACGTGAAATGTATGTACACATTGTTCCATTTCTTTCTGTGGAGCCCAGCTGGGACAGAGCATGAGCCAGTGATTCTTATATCCATTAGAGCAAGGTATTAATAGAATGAGTGGAGTAGTCGGAATATTTTCATGTCTAGTTCAATGTGGATGGGTAAATAGTCACATGATGGCAATTTCTTTTCACACAGAGCTCAGTGGGAACACTCCTTCAAATTAAATGAGTCCAGTGGGGCATTTAAAGTTGGAAAAAGAGGGATAGGAATGTTTCTGAAAGACAAAGATGAGTGATTGCATACGCCTTAGGTCTCTAGACCCCAGAAAATGTCTCCTCTGATTATTTAAAATGGTCTTCTATTCCATAATGTAGAGGTAATAGAAAGATAGCAAATTAACCATAAGCTATATCATGTGGAAGGGAGGTCACAAAGTTTATCCTCTTCATTGTACAGATGAAGAAAATGTGAACCAGAGAAGTGAAGTGACTTGCTGAATGTCACCCAAGTTAGTGGCAAAGCTGGAACAAGAGCTTGAACTTCCTAAATCGTAGTCTCAGGCATTTTATTCTTCCATGTAATATTATATAGCTTAAGATGCAAAAAATAAGAGACGGGTTGGAATTCTAGCTCCATAGTTTTGTTGCTGAATCTATAAGCAGGGTGTTTACCTTCTCCAAAGTGAAATATGTCTAGCACAGTGTGGGCTACCTCCTGGTTTCCAATCATCATCCCTTCTCTGGAGATCAAGCCATGATTCCATTGACAAATAAACACTTTCTTTTTCACAAACTGTGTATAAACTTGTCTAACCTTGTCAGGCCTTGTTATAACGACAGGATGGTGTTCATCAGGGCACATTGGTACATCAAAATATCAGAACTCAGAAGTCCCTCTACTCTTTAGATTATCACAATAATTAATATAGCACCTCTCTCTGCTGTCTGAAAAGCTCAGCATATGAAGAGTTAACAAGCATGACAGTGGCCACATTTGCTTATCACTGAACTGTTGTGGTTAAGAAAACTAGACTCAGAGTTTTATGGAAATACTTAAAATGTCTTTGTTGAAAGTTAATAATCAGACATTGATTTTTCTCTTTGATAATTAACTACAGCTTAGGGAACCCAATCAAAAAGCTGTCAGTATCTAGGGCTTTCACTTAAAATACATATATTTTTATTGATTTCAGAGAGAAGGTAAGAAGGATAGAGAGAGAGAAATATCAATGATGAGAGAGAATCATTGATTGGCTGCCTCATGCATGCACCCCAATGGAGTTTGAGCCCACAACCTGGGCCTGTGCCCTGACCTGGAATCAAATCATAACCTCCTGATTCATAGTTCGATGCTCAACCACTGAGCCACGCTGGTTGGGCTAGGACCTCCACTTTTAAAAAGAACTTGCAAAATGTTGGTTTGGCCTTTTCCCTGCCTCTGTTTTACCCCCAAAGAAACCATCTGGGCTTGACTGCATTTGCCATTTATAGTGGTTTAGCCTCCTGATGTGACAGCAACATTGGGCCAGTAGTTCAGGTCTGATTTACTCTGGAATGAGGCTGTAAGGGGCAGTTTTCTCTACTAATCTCTTTCTTACTCCACTTGAGCAGCAGCAACTGTGGTTTATAAATGCTGCCATTCTCTACCTCCTTGGAAGACTTGCTGATCAGTGTGAAATGTCAATGTCACTGTTATTTCTTTGAACTTGAGTTATTTCAGACTTGTACCTCAAGCCTTAAATGAAGTTCCCAAACCATAAATAAATGTAGTAATTGGCCCAAACCACAGTGACACTGGCAAGTCTTTGATATATTGCAAAACAGTCATATGCTCCTCTGAGAATCAAAGCATTTCAGAGTTGGATGAGGCCTTAGAGGTCATTTGCTTCTACTTTCTATTCTACCCTCTAGTTGTATTGTGACTAAGGTATCAAGGGTCATGCAGGCCTTTGATATTTAAAGAAAATTGGTTTGAACTGCCTTACCCCTTGTTCTGTGAAAGTAAGGCACTCTTCAAAAGAGTTTTGCAAATTTTCCACAATATTCACTCACCGCCTTTCTTTTCTATGAGCGGCCCACCTTAATGTCATGTTTTTTTTTTTTCTTTTCTCTCAGTCATGCAATGCTACATGGTATTCTGTTCTTTTTCTTTGATTTTCTCCAAATATTACTTGACAAGGACATTTGTGAACATATGAAACTTTACTGAGGACCCATGCAACTTGTGCAATGATACCGCAAAGAATTTAAAATTGAAAGTAAGGGTTGTCCCCAATTTAAAATTCCCTGAAACAGAGATGCCATCATAATAGTTTTAAACTTTTTTTTAAAGTTTATTTATTTATTTTGTTTACAGTTGAAATTTAATGTGAATTCGTATTTGTTTCAGGTACTCAGTATAGCTGTTAGATAATCATATACTTTATAAAGTGTTTCCCATGATACTTTCAGTATCCACCTGGCACTATAGTTATTACAATATTATTGACTGTTTTCCCTATGCTGTATTTTACATCCCCATGATTATTTTGGAACTAACAATTTGTACTCCTCAATTCCTTCATCTTTTTCACCATTGGTAAGAGTTTCCAGAGAGATATAGTCATCCTCATCCTATACAGAGCGGGAGACACCCTTACAAATGGAGATCGCCTTATATGTACATTTTCTCTTAAAAGGGGTAACTTCTACTGGGGTTTCAGAGCCTCTCCTGTCTATGTTATTTCTTAAAAATAACCAGCTCAAGTAATCCTTATGCCAAAGGGACATATTTTGGAATTCAAATTCTGCTCTCCTTCACCTGCAAAACTGTGAACACTAGGCAGTACACCAGCAAAACTTTGTATGCTTTTCCTTAGGTTTTAATCAGATGGGAATACTAATCTTTAGACATTTAAAGATAGTACGCAAAGACATACATATTATTTTATTGTTAAAAATCACAAAATGTTACTATGTTAGAACTCAGTCTTTTGTTTTTAATATATTTTATTGATTTTTTTACAGAGAGGAAGAGAGAGGGATAGAGAGTTAGAAACATCGACGAGAGAGAAACATCGATCAGCTGCCTCCTGCACACTCCCCACTGGGGATGTGCCTGCAACCAAGGTACATGCCCTTGACCGGAATCGAACCTGGGACCTTTGAGTCCGCAGGCCGATGCTCTATCCACTAAGCCAAACCGGTCAGGGCCGAACTCAATGTTTTTGTGTTGGTTTGTTTTAACAGAAGTTTTAGGTTCATAACAAAGTTAAGTGACAGATATAAAGACTTTCCATATATTCCCTGTCCCCACACATGCATAGCCTCCCCGTTATCCATATCGACATAAGAAACATCTAAACCTGTACAGTTTTTATGAGTTTTATTTGAGGCAAACTGATGACAATTGCCAAGAAGCAAAATCTCAATGGATTGGGAAAATGCTCTGGAAAATGACAGTTTTAGCATTTATTTTAGACATCAGAATCAAAGGGGAAGACATAGGGGGTTACATGAAATCCATTGGTGATAGTTTAGGGAGGAGGGTGAAAGCAAAGTGGGGGAAATCTCTAATTGGGTAAAACTGAAGACACATACTCCTTTTACTTTGGTGGGAACAGGATAGTTAACATTGGTTAAAGAATGGCTTTTTAGTAATTTATTCACGTATTCATTCCATATGTAGTTACTGAGAGGCACGCTGCTGGTCAGAGGACAATATAGCAAAGAAAGAAATCATGGTGTTTCATTCTGGGAGGTTTCAGGCTACTAGATGGATAAATAGTAATATGTTTAAAAAATCTAAGAATTTTAAAATATTCAAATGCTATAAAAGAAGTGAAGCAAAACATTTTTTAAGTAGATTTTTACTTAAATATTGTGCTAAAGATTAAAAGCACTATCTCAAGCAATACCTGCATAAATATCTTTAGGCTTTCAAGGGATGAAATCCAAATATTTTTTCCATGTTTACTTTTTCAGTGGCTCACAAAGCAAAAGCTAATTATACTCCATGTATTCTTACACCGAGTGATGAATTCTTTAGTGTTGGTCACTGGATCAAGCCAGAGACTTGACCACCTCTCTGAGTTACAAAAGGTTTGATAGAATACTGTGTGATAAACTCTTTCATTTGTTTTGTTACCAATAAATTGGGAGTTTTAGGAAATCAGATTTTAACATTTTTTGTCCTGAAGAAATTTCTTTACTTTCTTTAATTCTTTCTAAACTTTTTCTCCACATTCATATTTTCCCCACTTTCACTAGATATTTTGACTAGAGCTTTTAAGTGTAATGATTCAATCAATCATTCAGGATCTCCATACAGCATGCACATCTCTATAATTCTTTCAGATTTTATTTTACTATCTGGCCCTAATACTTTCTTGAATCTGATTTCTAGCTTTATTTTTTTAATATATATTTTATTGATTTTTTACAGAGAGGAAGGGAGAGAGATAGTTAGAAACACAGATGAGAGAGAAACATCGATCAGCTGCCTCCTGTACACCTTCCACTGGGGATGTGCCCGCAACCAAGGTACATGCCCTTGACTGGAATCGAACCTGGGACCTTTCAGTCCGCAGGCCAGCGCTCTATCCACTGAGCCAAACCAGTTAGGGCTGGCTTTATTTTTTTTATAGTTGAAAATAATTTTATTTTTAATACTAGCGGACATATTTTCTGCAACAGGCCATACATATGTACATATAACAATATGTATATTCTATGTATGTATATACATATTAAAAATATCCTAAATTTCCACACCATTTCATTTTCCAAAGAGTCACCATCAACAAATGAGCACTTACTAATTAAACCTTGCATTTCTCATCGTATTAACTCTGTAAGGAAATCAAGGTTAACTTGACCGAAGTTATATGGCTAGTCAATAGCTGATCTGCTGTTTGAATTCAGATTGTTTAAATTAAATCGTGTCCATTACAATACCCAAGGAACAGATTAGTGTAGATTTATTATTTCCATCCTCCTTCTAGTGAGATTAGGGCATCATGGGAGCATGAGACATCCAGAGAAAGAGGAGTACAGAGGATTTTGAAAGAAAAGGAAAGAAAAGTAAGCAATTCCATTTTTTTCACTTCACCTAGATTCCACTTATGCAGAAGGCCTGCCTGGCTCTAGAAAATTTTCCAAACATGTTCCAGAATTTTGGAGTTGTAATTGAGATAGAAAATAAAAGTAACACTAATAAATATAAAGAGAGATAGATGGTCAACGTATCATTTGACCAATACTAAAATAATCAAAGTAAAGCAGATTTCTTTGCTCTAAAACATTTCTGCGTCTTTATCATGATAGTGTAGAGGGAAGTTAACTTAATTGACCATAGAATACTTTTGATACTTTCCCATGAAACATGTCACATAGCATTTCACCCAAGAAAACAATGCATTAGCAAATTATTCATCTGCATTAAGGAAATCACCCAACCCAAGTATTTACACAAGAAAACTACATCTACAATTTTATCCCAAGCACAGAATTATGCCATATGCCCAGAATCGTTTATTACTTAGTGTCCCAATTATAAAGACTACATGCTCATATTCCCAGACAAAACATCCATTCTGTAACCTTATCCTCCATCAAAAGTGGGCACAGGCTTTTACCAAGGGGAACTATGATCTGGACTGTCTTTTGAAGTCTCAGCCTCTCGGTGATTAATGCTCAGCCAGAAATTGTTATTGGACTGCTTACAGCCATATTTAGGAAAGTACAATAAAATCTATTGAGAGAAAAAAATCAAAGATTTATTTTTGAGTAGTCTTTCAAGGTGGTCTCCTTTATGAGGAAGTGTTCTAAAATCTGGCAACAGAGGTCATGATCCATGAAGACACTTGACATTGTAGTTTAACCCAGGTCAGGCCAAATGGGACAATGGTCAGGTTCTTTTTGACCTCGGATGATTACATCGAAAATGCTGCTCAATAAAACATGGGACCCATGCCTTGGCCTCTCTTTTGGTTCATCAGCTGTCGTTTGAAGGTATCACACTGTTTGTATTTCTGTCTGCAATGCAACAATAATACTGTTTCTGGGTTGTTGTTTGTTTATTTGTTTTTGTTTGTTTGTTTCCATCATATAAGTTTCCCCTGATGGAAGGGAGAGACATCTTGTGTCTTAGGTAATTAATTTTTAGTATGCCAGATCTTTTAACAACCTTTCTACCCTGAAGGTTATTTCTGTTTCTGGATCATTCCCAGGAGGCATTAATGACAAAGCAATGTGTAATTTAAGGGGAATTACACACATTAGCAGAGTGCTATTTGTTCTTCACCCAGTACCCCAGTATTCCCTTTACCAACTCTGTTGTGACATCCATCTCCCTGCTGCCTGGGGGTTTTGACTGATGACTCACACCCTCATTCTTTCCCAGAAAATTGTCCTTTAGAGACTAAAGCTGCCTTACCTAGAGGCTGGGCTTTATGGATCACTCTATTCCCTCACCTCAAGGCAAGACAACCTCTGACACAGTTCAGACTTCAGACATCCCTGAGGGATCATGTGGAACTTAAACGTCATGTGAACCCACATTCCTGCTCAGCCCCTTCAGCATTCCTCTCCTGTTCCTCTCACCCTACCTCGTTTCTCCTTAGAAATTTCTTGTAATAAGTTATATGCCCAGAAATGTTATGAATGAAAAAAGGGCCACGTGCTAACCTGACTAACTCAGGGAAGGCCTGCGTGGTGCCCTTGCAATCTCAAAAGACCTAAAGTAACCACAAAGGATGGTCTGTAATTAAAACTTTAACTGAAAGCAGTTATGGTGCGTAGTCACATTGTAGGCCAGTATCTTCCCTGACAAAGGTCAATTTTTGCCTTAACTGAGCCTGTCTATTGTCTTTTTGTATCTACAATAACATATCATTGGAATGGCAAAGTAATTTTCCTTTTTCCAGACTCCTCAAAGCACAGGTGCCACTCTGCGGAGACCACAAATCCCCTTTTTCTTATTGAGTTAATTGTTGACTGTTAACTCTCCTGCACCCACAGTAAAAGTATGTGTCTATCATTTTACTTTTTATCTAATCCCAGAGGTTTCCCCGCTTTGTTTTCTTCTACCTCCCTAGTCTATCATCAGTGGAGTTCATGTAACCCACTTACATATCCTCTTTTGATTGTAATGTATAAAACAAGGTTAAAAAAAATGCTATTTTCCAGAGCATTACTCTAATACATTGAGATTCTGCTTCCCAGCAATTGTCAACAGTTTGGCTCAAATAAACTCACAAAATTCTTTACAGGTTTGAATATTTTTTACATTAACATTGTCAACAGCAGGCTCTGATCCTGGAGAACCCACCCCAAGAAGGATGTAAAATAGAAAACAGTAAAGAATAGAGGAAATGAAACGCCAAAGCTTTAAGAATTCAGGAACCAGTGAAAATCCAATGCTCTAGTTTTTTGCATATTGATTCCGACAAACCAACAGGCAAACGGGAGATTAGTCAGATGCTTGTAAATGCATCAGACTGGAGACTAGACTGAACTATTAACTAGTCTGTGAAGGCAGTTGAGAGTAGGAGTGGATAAAGAGAGTTTTATTTCAAATTAGAATTTCAGAGAATACTAACACTAAAAAATATTTCATAAAAGTCACACCTATATGTAAGACTGTCAAACAATGTAGAACTCAAGAAAGTCTAGCCCTGACTGATTTGGCTCAATGGATAGAGAGTCAGCCTGCGGACTGGAAGGTCCTGAATTCTATTCCAGTCAAGGGCACATGCCTGGGTTGCAGGCTTGAGCCCCAATAGGGGGTGTGCAGGAGGCAGCCAATCAATGATTCTTTCTCATCATTGATGTTTTAATCTCTCTCTCCCTGTCCCTTCCTTTCTAAAATCATTAAAAATATGCTAAAAAATAAAGAAAGTCTAGAAGAACTTATTTCAGAAGAGAGGAGTCCTTTGCACGAGAGAAAAAAATTCTGGTTCTTTCCTGAGGGTGGAGAGGGAGACCATATCTAGGTGTGGGCGAGAGAAAAATGCCTTCTCGGGAATTGGGTTGAGGAAAGACAAATAACATGGTCAAGCGATTGGTCAAGGTGGGTAAGGTAAGGAGATTTGGAGTTGCAAGTTTGATAAAAGTCAAAGTAATAATTTTAGCTTGGTAATTGACAATTATACCTAATTTGTCTAAGTAAATAACAGTGAAGGCAAGGCCACAAAGGAGTCTCTGGAGTCTTGAGCATTCTCACAGTGGCCCCTGCTGTTGATTCTGAAGGTGAAAGCAGAAACTGCCTCTTGTACCAAACTAATATACTAAAAGAGATTAGCACCTCCTGAGAGAGACCACAGTAACACAGTGGTTGAAGGTTGGGATGACCAAATATATTCAACCTTATTAAAGCTGAAGCTCAGTTGCAGATCAACTTGACATTTCGTCTTAGTTACCAGACATAGAAAAGAGCTCACCATTTCTAGGGAAAACAGAAGAAAACAGTAGGATACATAAAAGTTCACTGTTTCTCTACATGAAATATCTTATTTACAATAAAAAAATGTAAGATGTGCAAAAAATATTGGAATTAGCACGCAAAAAGTAAATAATTACTTAAAAATGTTTAAAAGCTTAAAGTAAAGATTAAATGAGTAGGTGAATGTATGTGGACTCCCAACAAAGAAAAATAAGGCACAATTCTATAACTAAAAAATAAAATATCTGAAATGAAAGAACCAAAAAAGCAAAAAATGAAACCAGTGAACACTTACTAGACTTAATTAAAGAGTGCATGTTGCAGAAGAAAGGATCAATGGACTTGAAACAGGTCAATAAACATTAACTACTAGTAAATAGAAGATCAGAGAGCAAAAATTTTAAAAACCTGGATAGATTATAAATAGCAGTGGAGCATTGTCAAAGCACCTAATATATGTCTAATTGAAGTCCAAAAAGGACTAAAAATGGTTTGTAATGAATTTGCTGACAGGTTCAGTGCCGGGGTCCAACCCCAGCAGGTCCAGGGGTTCCCAAAGGCGTAGACGGAGTCGGCGAAGAAGGAATGACACGGAGACAGCATTCAGCTGATCAGCAGCCTAGCCAGGATCTCTAGCCCGGATCTCCAGCCAAGTTCTGGTCTCGATCTCCAGAGAGGTTCTGCTCAGGTTCTCCAGTCAGGTTCAGTCTGAGATCTCCAGCCAGGTTCGGTTACCAGGTTCTAGTCAGGCTCTCCTGCCAATCTCCGCAGTCAGGTTCAGTCCAGGATCCCCTGCCATGCTCTCTCGCCAGGCTCCGCCTCCAGGCTCCGAGGCCAGTCCCTGTCCAGGATCCTCCGGCATGCTCTCTCCAGCGAAGTTCTTCTGTCTCTAGAGAACGTTCTGTGTAGGTTCTGTGCCTAGGCTCTGTCTCTCTTGGTCCTGTCTTCCAAGCCCTGTGTTCTAAGTTCTGCGTTCTGAGTACTGTCTCTTTCTGTCTTGTTACAACTGTATTTATACCAGTTGATTCAATCCTATCAATCTCTATTACAAAGGTTAGGGCGTTTCTTATCTCCATTCCAGGGAGAAAAGATTATGTAGTTTAAGCATGATTGTTCGTAGTTAAAGGGATTAATTACCCGCCTGGCACTTAGTTGAGAGGTTTTATTCCCTCCCTAACTTAAGGGGAAAATCCCTACCTGGGGATTCAACCTTTCTTGGAGAGGTGACCTTGGTTAAAACACAGCGCCAAGAAGGTGAGCAAACATATTAAGAACCGTATGCCATATATGCCAGGTCCCTTGAAACAGCAAGTATGGACCGGCTCCCGGCAGTTCAGATAAATGAATCTCTAAGATTATCTAAGTAGGATCTGTTTTAAGAGGTCACCCATGAAGTGAGCAACCCAAAATAATTAAAACCTTGTTCCCATTTGAAGAAAGACGTTTTGAGCTTGTTTCAATACATATATTGTGCGGTACAAAAATGCCTTTCCCAATTTCATCTGAGTAGTCTAAAAAATATTTATTCTTATAGATAAGGAAAGAAATTTGAACATTCAGAGTTGGCATAAAGGAGAAATAGAAAATAAGATTAATTCAACTGAGTTTTAAAAAGAAAATAAGAACAAATATAAATTCAGCACAGTGTAGCAGCAACTCACTGATCTATGCATTGGAAGGTCTGGTTTCCAGTTCAGAGTTATTTCTTGATAAGTTGTGTGAGCTTGGGTTAGAGTGATTTTTGTTCCTCTCCTACAAGATGAAAGTATTTGGGGATGAATCTTGCGGTGGCACATATCTCTAAGAGTCTAAGAAATGAATGGCTTAATTCAAGTTCTATAAGCTATAGCTGAAGGCCAATTCTAGCCCAATCTCTATGTTTGTAGATAAAATGGATCAGAACACAGGTATTCTCATTCATAAACATATTGTCTATGGCTGTTTTCAAGCTGCAATGGCAAAGCGAAGTAGTTGCAATAAAGCCCATATGGCCTGCAAAGCCTAAAATATTTACTATCTGTACCTTGACAGAGAAAGTTTGCCGGCTCATGGCTTATCTGCATGGAAAGTGAGCCTCTGAAAACTATCCCCAGTGTCCTCATTCTGTGTTCAGTTGCATGGCCTTCGGGAGTCTCAGCTCTGCTTCAATAATTTCCCTGCTGCTAAGAAGCACTGACTGCCCTTATCAAGCATTTGAACACCAAATTCTCCCAAGAGAGGGTAGTGACACTGAATTGTAGTTAGGAACAGTCAAAGCGGTTTTCAAGGAGAAAGTAATGCTTAACCAAGGAAAATGAATTTCAAAATGGAGAAGATAGATATGGTATCATCTAGAGAAGTTATTTTATATAAAGAGATTCAATTACCATTAGTGTTATTGAAAGATAATGTGGTTCTCCTATTTCAGACATATGGTAGACATCATGTTCTATGGCAAAGCCTCTGCAAGACTTGGTTATAATTTGGAGCAGCAGTTGGCAATGGATCCACTTCCAAGCTCACTCACAGTTTTAGCAGAATTCAGTCCCTTGAAACTATATGACTGAGGGCTCTGGCTTTTTTCTGGATGTTAGTCAGAGGCTGCTCTCAGTTTCTAGAGGCCACCTTCAGTCCCTAGAGCCTTGTCACATGGCCCTCTCTGTAGATCTTCTCACAATATGGAAGCTTCCTTCTTCACAGTCATCAAGGGAGAAAGTAAGTCTCTGCTACTGCATTTACCGTCTAATCCTGGCAAGCAGAGAAGGAGCCGCTCACTCAGGGCACCCATGAATCTCACTGTTCACCAAAATCCTCACATAAGATTAAGCAGTAAAGTCCTTGAATGCAGAACAACTCAAGAGCATCTTTATCTGCCTGAGTCAACTTCTTTTCTTTCAATTCTTAAAATATGGTCACTCTGGATAGCATTGTAGTTACCAAGTTTCTTCACTTAACCAAGCTGTCCTTCACAAGTCAGCTGTATTCTGATCATTAGAAACGTGTCTAATAATCTTAGCCACAATATTTTTTAAAAAACACAGCTTTGAATGTCCCAAATAAACTTCAACACAATGGGGCAATGAATACTCAGGTTGCGGCTCTATCCCCAGAAGAGGGAGTGCAGGAGGCAGCCGACTGATGAGTTTCTCTCTCTTATCCTTCTCCCTTTCTCTCTCTCTACAAATCAGTAAAAACATATTTAAAACAAAAGAAAACAAAATCAATGGGGCAATGAAGTCTGTGAAGGACATCTTGACCCCTGAGGTCAGCAGCTGTCCAAGATTGGCAACAATAATGGCCAAAGACAATCACATGTTTAACAATTTCCAATTTCTTATTTTGACTTAAAATTAGCTTCCAGTAGATAGACAACTCAGGTTTGAAGTGGATTCAACAATCCTTTCTATTCAAGACCCCCTTGTAACCCAAAAAAAGTATTTTTGGGGACTTATTCAATTTCAAAAAATAAAATAAAAACAAGCTCAATCAATCTGAAAGGTCTCTTTAGCTTCTAGCCTCTTTCACTAAAAGTTCACATTTTTGCTTTATTCTATGGAAAAGAAAACAAGTGTTAATATATCACTGTGAAGTGGATGAGGGAAAAAAGGTTGTAATAAAAACAACCCAGTTCTGATTAGCCACGTGTTTCTAAAGTGCCTTGAGATCTAGGTTTGGTAGTTTGGAAGTAGTTTATTAATTTTGCCTGTTCCATTTTGTTAAGATAATAAACATATTCTCCCAGCTGCTGTTTTTAAATAGGAAACATCAGATTTCGTAATTATTTCAGATATTTATTTTGGATAATTTTATTGGTGGAAAATAAATATTAAAGCTTATATTACACATAACCTTTATTGCTAGTTATTTACCACTTAGTTTTCTGCCTGCAGAGATATTTTTAGTATTTTCTCTGTATGAGCTGACAGATTTTATAAGTACTTTCCTCTGCCATTTGAAGTCATTTGCATTCATACATGTAAAATTATCAGTTATTAAAATGTGCCTTAGAACTCATAATAGTAATACTATCTTTTCAGTAGTAATAAGATTCAGATTCTTTAAGGCTAATAATCAGCCTAGGCATGGCACACTTTTTAAAAATAAATCCATTTTATTTGTTTCTACTGTCTGAGAAAAAAAAAGTAAATTTTTAGGAGAAAAATGTTTCCTTGATTATTTCCATTAAATATACCAGAAGTAGTATTCTTTCAAAGTTTGTAAAAATGTTGCACATATGCTATTGGAATTGGCAATCATATCTATTAATAGAGGATTGTTCAAGTCAGCTATGGTATGGCCATATAATAAAATATTACATTGAATCATCTGAAGTCACCATCAGCAATTTCATGTGTTCACCTAATATGATCCAGCAGTTTAAAAGAAAAAGGACCCCTATATTTATAAAAAAGACACCCCAAAATATATATAATTCAATTAAAAAAGCAAATTATAGGAGAATGTATAAGATATGATGCTGCTTATATTTTCATTTAGAAATAATATGCTTGTGTGTATATGGAAAATTCTGGAATGATTTACAAACTCTTGAAAGTGAGACTAGAGAATGAGAAAAATGTGGATTATGTTCTTTTCTATTTAGACACTCTTCTAATTTTTGATTCCTCAGTGTAAGCACAAATTAATGGCATAACATATTTTTAAAATTATAAAACAATCAGCCTCCTCAGTGCTAGTCAAAGTGTGGTCCATAGTTTACACCAGCATGCAAAATTTACCAGTTTGTAACAACAGAGGTAGAGAAATTGAGAAAAGCATTTAGAAATTTCAATAGCAAATTTCAATAGCAATAGTGAGTAATTCTATTTCTATTGAATCTAATAATAAAAATCTGGGGCTTGTATTTTGTATGTCCTTTTTTATTTTATTTAGTAATTGATTTTTATTGCACTTTACAAAAGAACCTATCGATGTCTGATTGGAAATTCAAAAAAACAAGAAAACAAAATGGTCCGTTTCCACAAATAACTTGAGAAATATGGGTTTATCTTTATTTTTCCCAATCTAGAACAGATTCTGGCACAAAAAGCCATTGACTAAATGCAAAATGAATAGATACATGAATTCAGTTGATCAATTGGAGTGGCTGCAAGGTAATAGAATGGACAGTTTGGTATTGCATTTGATGAATGTTGGGGAAGGGGAGGGGTCATAGAAAATGCCCAGAGGTTTGCATTGAGCTCTCAGGAGTTTGCTGATGACATTTCTTAAAAGGAAACACCTTTAGAGGGAGCATGGTTACAGATGATGAATTTGCTTTTGACCAGTCTGATGTTTAGGTTATTTATGAGATATCTAAGGGGGATGTCCAGGAAGTAGATGTGTGGGTTAGAAGCTCAGGGAGCAAAGTCTGGACTGGAGGTGTAGATTTCAGAGTTGGAGTCATTAGGATGAATAGATACCTGGGATGTAGAACAGGGAAAGAAGAGGCTAAGGACAAACCCTTAGGTGCCTCTCAGTGTCTGGCACATGGTTGATGATCAGTTACTCTTTGTCAAGTAAAGAGGCAGATAGGTATGAATACAAGTCTGTTTCCTTAATAAACCCCATTTGATCTGAAACTGAACAGCATTCTAACAGGTACTGCTTGGGGCTGGGACTGGGGTGAAGGCGAAAAATCAGAAAGGCACAGAAAGACAGAAGGGATCCAGCTGTTTTGAATGCTGCTAAAAGATCAGCTAAGATGGCAAGAGAAAAATGGCTACTGGATTTATCAAATTAAGGTTATTCATGACTTTAGCAAATATTCTTTTTGGGGAGTGATAGGGCTAGGAGCTGTATAGGGTTTGCTGAAAAGTAAATGGATAGTACAAAAATGTAGACAATATGTCCATCTTTTATTAAGAAGCTTAGCTATGAAGATAAACTAAGAAATCTTAGAATTATTAATGAGTTACTATTGGTGTAGGCAATAGAGACTGATTTGTCCTCAAAGTAAAATATTTTATTATAATCTAACTTGCACTATTAGTTTAGTGTTTCATGAATAATACTCTCAAAAAATGCTAGTGAGAAATATATGATTTATTAAATGATCATTATGTGCTAGGTATCATATCTCAGTACATAGTTATTACATATTATTTTGTGTTGTCTTAATAACAAACTCATGAAATAAGTTTTATTTTCACTTTACAGGTGATAACATTTGCATTAAGAAGATTAAATGACTTGTGCAGGGTTAATAAATATTAAATAGTGGAGCCACCCAAATGTAAACCCAGGATGGCCTCATTCCAGAGCAAAACCCGTGTTCTTAATTGATGTTATCTACCTTGATTGCCTAAATGTTAAGAATAAGATCCATACATTATTACAAAAATGTATTCACCTTCAGTAGTTCACCTATATTCCATTGATTAGCTCTTCAAAGGCAGGAAACAAACTTGAAAGTCATGGGTTCTAGGTCTAACATATTCCAGAAGTCATCAGTCCTGGGTCCCTGGTCAAACATTTTCAAAAACGGGCTGCATTTCCTGGGATAAGTCAATTTTCCGCAGTAGACCTGAGCTACACCATTATAAGTTTAGGGCTTTAGGCTAAATAGCCCTTGATATCTTTTTCACCTCTGGTGCTCTATCTTGTTCTTTATAACCTTTTATTTCCATCTCAACATCAATATATTAGAAGAATCTGACAAGTCCCACCAGAAGGAAGCCTGTTTACCTCAGTACATGTTGCCCACCATAAAATGTTTGTCATTTTCTCCATTGATTCTTCGGATTGGTTTTGTCTAGCAATCTTTAATAATCATGTTAAAGTGATAGATCCAAATCAAGAAGGTATTGAAGACACTGGATTGTACATATTTTCAATGGGCTACTTCTGGTTCAATGCCATACCACCTTTGATTTGTAATTATAGTGTCATGAGAAGTGACCTGTGACCAGTTGTCTATGGATAAAAAAATAATCGAGTTGTTTAGACAGATCTGCATAATAAATTGGAACCCAATGGAAGTTGACTGCTAATATATCCCAAGCCTTATATGGCACTAAAAAAATTAGTAGGGAAGGAAAATCCTCCCAGTGAGATAATTATTTGGATGGGATAGTCAATGACTTAGAAGGAGCTAAAGTTCATAGCAAAGATACCAGTGGAAGACATATGAATGGATCTCTTGATATGGGCCCGGTATTTAATCATCCTTTGTTTCTCAAATTAATTTTTAGTAAATGCCCTTCCTCTGCAGAAGGTGATTAGGAAGAGGTAGACCAGGTAACAGTGAACTTCCCCATCTCTCCAGAATTTTCACTCAGTAAGCTTATGCATTAAGTAGTCATGAAAACTGTGTATGGGTTTAATAATAAGGACTAACCTTCACAAGATTTCTTTCTTTCTTGCTGCTGTTTAATGTGCAAACAATGGCCACCAAACTTTGGCCCCCAAATAACCTGACTTAATAGGAGAAGGAGACCACACAGCAACAAGTTGATTGTGGTGAACCACCATTTATCAGACAGGAAATAGTGATTTATTTTAATTTGAGAAACATCTGAGTTGGTATTTTCTTCTTCTAGCCCATCATTCTTTTCTGCCTGAAATATCACCTGAAATGTTTTGAATATCTTATCACATATTATCTCATATAAAGCGAACTCAGTTTTCAGGGAAAGAATGAATCAATGATATCTAAAGGAATCATTGGTCTTTTCATATCCTCACCCAAGGAGACACACTTGCAGAATGGTAGAATGTCAAGGGAAACTGATGTAAGTTCAGATGTGGGGGTCATGCCTTAGGATGCTGAGATGCTCTGGTATAGAAGATGTAGCACACAGTCTAGTATGTGTGCATGGATCCTGGAGCCAAAGGGCAGAAATAGAATTCATTTCATTTATTAATACCTGTAATTACCTACTAGTGACATATTAGTTTTTAGACCATGTTTCTGTGTGTATAAGTACAGACATCTTAACACTCAAAATAGGAATGCTTCCACCTGAGAACCCAACACCGATCCAGAACACAGGCTTTATTAAGTTGGAAGCATGCCAAGCTTCTCTTCTCAGTGCATAAATGGGGAATACTAGAAACTCTGAGGCAGGTTGACATATCTATCCTATTAAGGGAAAATGAGGCTGCTGATATGCAAAGGAACATGGAGTAGTCTGGAAAAAATATCTAGCTGACCCTTATTGGTGGTACCTTATATTACTCCTTTGGATATTAAAAGTTAATGTAAGGATGCAGCAAGCATATATAAGAAACACTAACATAGCCTTAGATTCCTCAAGAATGAAACCGTGGTCCTACAGCGAGTTAATAGAATCTAAATGACTGCATTGTCTAAATATTAGCAAATGCATAAGGGTGACCTGACTATTTCTACTCTACTGGATGATGTGACAAAATGGCATGTGTGGCTTTGCACATTAACAGGCCCACAGGCACTATTCATCTGTGGAATACACTTGTTCAAGGCAAATAGCTCCTTTAGAAAGCACTGGCCATTCTTAGTTCTTGGAAGCACTAATAGGGTCATTTCTCACCTGCCTACATGACATGGTATGCTGCAGAGAGGGGGTTGGGGGGAGGATTTGACACCAGAGACATTCACTCACCCTTTCTTTTATATGACTTGTCAAAGGCTAAGTTGAAGTGAAAAATAGACCAGCCAGCAATGGGGTGAAAAATGAGCTTGGGGGTTATGAGTTTCAGTCAATGCTGATGATGTCTGAGAGACATTTTCATTATGTGATAGTTGAATGGGAAGAAGTGGGCACCTTTTCCTACTGAAAAAATAAATGGCTTGGGATTGTTTTTGTTTTGTTTTTCTACCCTTGGCTACAGATGTTGGGCATAATCTATGAAATCCTTGGGATTATTAGTACTCCAGGGAAATAGATGAGAGAGAACTTCGTTTCTTAGGGAGTTTCTGTCTGGTGATTATCTCCAGTAGAAGAGTCTCAGGTCTCCACTCATAACATTCTGTGCGGGTAAAGCAAGTAACCAGTTATAGATCAATCTGTACTTTCTAGTGGATGCCAAGAAGAAATGAATTCCTTCCAAATAGCTCATACAAATATCCTCCCATTACTCCATTTATCAATCTATCCATCCATTCATCCAGATGTCTATCTAGTCAGCCATTTCTCCAGCCAGCCAGGAGCCACCAAAATGACATTCACTTATTTATTGAGGAATTAAAATTCATTCAGCATTATAAAAACGTTTGTTGGAAATATGAGAAATGGAATTGTAAATAAAAAATCTGAACTGTAAAAGAAAATAGATTCATCTACTTCAGTATTATCTTTGTGAATGAAAATTTTAAGTAATAGAAAGTCATATTTTCATTGTTCATATAATTTTGTGGCAGCCTTGACCAAGCCTCAAAGCAAGTTAGCATTAGATCCAGGGTACCTAACCCTTAGAGAAGGTGTCTGCTCTTTCTGAAATTATAATACAACTCGCAGAAGAATCAACATAAGTGAGATAATTCAAAACAATAGTATTATGGCTTATATATAATCAATGTCATGCACTGTATCACTTGTTTTGAACTATCTCATAAAGATAAGTAAATTAAATGAGAAATGATGTTGTATAGTTTTGGAATAGTCCAGAAAGCATCTAAGGAGGTATGGGTATGGAAATAGATAGTTTGAGCCACAGTGGTAAGTCGAATTTAGATTCCTGGGAGACAGAGGGGAGGTTAAGTAGAGGGCCCTGGTTGTATAGGTGGAACTATGGAGGAGTGGGGTTTACATCACATTGCATCAGAAAGTGAGAACTGGCAACAATTATAAAGCATCAATTCTGTGATGAAAAATGCCTTCATAACTCTAATTCTTTTTTTAATTATTTTATTTTTTAAAATTTTATTTTATTGCTTAAAGTATTACAAAGAGTATTATTACATATGCCCCCCCCCCCATAACTCTAATTCTTGGTTAACTATTTGGTGGGGGACTTGTTTATGTTTTGCTTTGTTTTGTTTGTGTTTCTAGGTTTTTTTGTTTGTTTATTTGTTTGTTTTTTATTGTTGTGTTTTTTGTCTAGCTCTTTTCCTTCTGTTTGAATCTCCTTTCTTTTGGTCAGAAGCTTTATTTTATTTCCCTGAGTCACAGGAAATTAAGGTGTCCTTGGCACTAATTCTCCACATGGGATCTTCCACGAAGAAAGCGTGGTGGTGACTCAGGGCAGTGCAGGAAGAGTTCGCAGGCTCTGAATGGGAAGCAGACTCAGTCCTTCAGGTCTTAGGGTTCAGTTTCTTCCAGTGCAATGGCTTGTTCTTTCCCACTCAACTTTCTTCAATACATACTGGCAAATCTTAACAGCCTTTTCCCCTGGTTGGTCTGCATGGCAGACCTCTACTAATTCCTAAACTGCAAATTACATGCTTGAGGCTAAACAGAGATCAGATTAAAAACTTCACACTTCACAGAGACCAGCTCAGCAGGAGCAGTCAGTCTCTGAGCCATTTTAGGAGTGGAAACAGGCCGCTGTTGTCTGGAAGCCCATTAAAGCAGGAGCTAGAGGAGCTGTAATGTGATATTAAAGCTAATTTCCTACAGGCTCAGAGGTGCCTTGGACACAATAAATAATAATAATAATATCATACTGTCTTGTCAAAACATGCTTTATGTACACATTAATATGACTTATTATTTAATAAGGAGAGTGTTGGCTATAATCTCATTGACATCAACCAGAGCTATATGAAATGGAATTAATATTACCATAGAATCATTTCCTAAGGGGCTTTAATGCATAAAGAAAGTGTTTGTGCCTGAGTGTAAATTGTCTTGAGATATAATTACTTATAATGCATTTCTGAGCTGTTCTTTTGATACAACTTGTTAGTAAAATCATTTCTCTTGGAAAATATAACATAAGTTAGAATTGGTAATTGGAGAGTGTAAAAATGAACTTTTTTGAAATTTATTGATCAATTAATTAATTAAAAAGAAGGCCCAAATGAATGTAGCTGTTTTAATTAACTATGTATGGAGTTGGGAGTTCCTGTTTTCAATGCCTCACAGACTGACCTAGCAGTTATTGCAATGATAAGACAAGATGTGATGGTGGCTAGAATGTGATAATGTCAAGAAAGATAAAAGATAAGTGAATGGAGTTGAGTAGTATTTTAGTAGGTAAAATTTATATAATCAAAGGTTGACAATGAAAGACAAGCAAATCACGCAAAATGCTAATATAACTCCAGGAAGTAAAAAGAGGAAAATGAATTTTTAAAATATCCCTGAGTAGCTCCAATTTAAATTTTCAGCAGAGGAGGAGAAAACCATAGAGGCATCGATGAGTATCCAGAAAGGCCACAATAAATTGTGAAGTGGGTGTTGTCACAAAAATTAATGGCAAGAGATTGTTTCAAGTTGATGAGAATTCTCAACACTAATACACGTTGAGAGGAGGTCAAGAAAAGCAAGTTTTAAGACCCCTGAAAAGATTCAGTACTGAGGAGGCTCTTGTTGTCTTTGGTATGAACAGTTTCTTTGGGTTCTGGTCCTGTGAGTTACCAGAAACTTTGAGAGCCAAATCCCTTCTGAGCAGGTGTGCAAGGTGTTCACTAATGTTTCATGGTTAGTCATCCTAATAGGAGGTGCTGTTGAAAATACTGGATGCCAGCCTTGATGTTATGGTTTGCCCTAGGAGCACAGGGACTGCATACTGAAGGTTCTTGATAGTGAATAGATATAAAAATAGGCCACATATGAGAAGTCCAAAGGACATGGGCTGAAGAGAAAACATGGGCTTGGAATTTAATGGAAGTTCAGAAGAGAAGTTTTTCAGAATCAAAAACATTAATGGGGGTTGGGAGGTCAGACAGCTGTTTAAAACACCATTAGTTTTTCATTGCATTCCATATTCTTTCCTTGGATCATCTTTTCATCCTCTATGATATTAGATACTGTTTATGGTTAAGACTCCCAGACTTGTTCTTCTCACCCATATGTTGTCTCTGAGCTTCAAACTGCCTAGAGGATATATCCTCTTAAATGTTCCATAACCTCCAAAAATTCAACCTGCAAAATTGAAGTCATCTCTCTCTTTTAAACCTACTTCTCATTCCCCCTATCTCCATTGGTATCATTTTAATTTGTCTAGTTGGCCAGACAGGTGACCTAAGGGTATTTTTCTTCCTCTAGGATTAGCATCTTCTAATTATGTTCAAAGTCTTGTTGATTTTGTTTGATAAATACTTTCAACTCCATTCATTTGTTTTTAACTTCCTTGACTGTATCCCATTCTAGACCACCATTAACCCTGGTCTGATATTTGCAACACCTGCTCACTTGTCTACCAGACCTGTGACAATTCATCCTGCCTAATGTAGGTGGACTGTCTACCAGAACTCTGACAATTCATCCTGCCTAATGTAGATGGAATGATTATTTTGGCATGCCTAATTAATTTTGTCATTCTTTTTATTAAAACCCTTCGAAGTCTTTCCAGCATTCTTAAAATAAGGTCCACCTTTACTAATCCAATTGTCAGAGTTATAATCTGGATTTTGCTTATCTCTACAGTATTTTCCACACTGTTCTCCTTGATCGTAACTCTGGCTTCATCAGCCTACTTTCATTTCCTCAGACTTATCATATTCCTTTTTAGTAGGGTCCTTCGGCAAGAATTCTTAGCTGTGTTTAAACCATGCTTCTATCTTTGTTGTTGCTGTTAACTTCTACTATTCTTTCTTTTCTAGCTCAGAAGTTACTTCTTTTTATATGCTTTGTACTTTTTGTTGACAACCAGACATGGAATGCTGGGTAAAAGGAACTGCTACTAATAGCCCTTCAGTAATATGTGGAGAGGTGTGGGGGAGGGGATGCATTCTATAGTCCTATGACCAGGTCTCCGTCTTTTAGTGAGCCTAGGCCTCTGGACTGTGAACTTCACAAGCGTTTCCCCGTGTTTTTCTCCCTGCTTAGGTTGGACAGGATGACTAGAGCTGGCTGGAGTTGAGTATTCCCTTTTCCCTGTTAAATTAGGCTTGATAACACTTCAGCAAGTTTGCCTCTGGTTAATACGTTTTTCTTAGGACAGGCCTTGTTAAACATCACTGCGCTGGTTTATGGCAAAAAGGTTCCTTTGCCCCTCCCTCCGGCAGCAGCATAAGGGGATTTTTCCTATGTATTTGTATTTACTAGTACTCTGAGAACCTGGATGAGGTCCTGGAAGTAAATCTCAAAATACTGTGAGGGCCTCCCTGTGACTGAGTCCCTGGGAATGGCTAACTCTCACAGTTGTCTACACTGAGCTTCCCCAAATTTGTCAATCACAGTTCCAGTTTCCCATCCGGGCACTGGTTCCTGTCACCATTTCTGTTTCTGAGTCTCTGCTCCAGTAAGCTATGGCTTCCTGTATTCACCTGTCGGTCTCTCCAATTTTGGGGACATTGGTTTGCCCTGTGTCCTCTTCACTCTTACAGATTCAAGAAGAGTTGTTGGTTTTTCAGTCCATTTACCTTTTTTTTGTTGTTGGGACAGAGTAGCAATTTCCAAGCTCCGTATATGCAGAGCAGGAAATCAGAAGTTAGTCATGCAGAAAAATATTCTTTGTTTCCCCATTGTTGATTTAGGTCCCTTATTACGTATGTTCCTTCTGCACTCTAAACTTCCCCTAAGAAGTTCCCCTCATATTATATAATAAATAGACTTATTTGATTTTCTTCCAAACCCTTTAAGAGAACATGAAGAATCCACATTTATTCATCAATGTAGTCTCAGTATATATCACAATAAACAGAGACATTCTCAGTGAATCCTATGGAATAACTGAGTAACTGAAAGATAGCAAACATTGTCTTGGATTTAGCAAAAATGTAATAATAGCTTAATCAACATTGGACATTCCACCACAGGCATACCCATCCCTCAATACCATATCTAAGACTGGCATCTCAAAATGAAGATACCATTCTTCCATTCTGAATCTGAGTAGATCCTATGCTGCCATTACCAATCACAAGGAGTTTTTATGTGCATGAAACTTTTTTTTTTTTTTTTTGCCGTGGAGTATACAAAAATAAATTGGTGAATTAATGTTCTAAAGCCTCTCTTATGTTCATGTCTTTTGTGATACATTAATATCTTTAAATATATATATACTAGGTGCCCGGTGCACAAAATTCGTGCACTGTGTGTGTGTTGGGGGGGAGTGTCCCTCAGCCCAGCCTGCCCCCTCTCACATACTGGGAGCCCTCAGGCGTTGACCCCCATCACCCTCCAATCACAGGATTGGCCCCTTGCCCAGGCCTGACGCCTCTGGCCTAGGCGTCCGGCCCGGGCAGCGGGGACTCACAGTGGCAGCGGGGGGCGCCACGATCGCGCGGGCTCCGCCCCTGCCCCTGCAGGACGCCTCTGGCTGAGGCGTCTGGCCTGGGCAGGGCAGCGGGGACCCACAGCTGCAGCGGCCCCGCGATCGTGGGCTTCGCTTTAGGCCCAGGCAAGGGGCCCCTAGCTCCCAGGACTGCCAGCTTCGACCGTGCCCAACTCCCATCGCTGGCTCCACCCCTACTTCCTGCTATCACTGGCCAGGGCGGAAAAGGCACCTGATTCTCCGATCATGGCTGGGGGGCAGGGCAAAGGCTGCCCCAGGGCCGCCTTTGCCCTGCCCCCCAGCTCTTAGCTCCCCCCTGGGTTTCCGATCACTGTCAGTGGCAGGGGGCTTCTTCCTGCTTTCCCTTTTGCCTCCCAGCATTGTGCCTACATATGCAAATTAACCGCCATCTTGTTGGCAGTTAACTGCCAATCTTAGTTGGCAGTTAACTGCCAATCTTAGTTGGCAGTTAACTGCCAATCTTAGTTGGCAGTTAATTTGCATATAGCCCTGATTAGCCAATGAAAAGGGTAGCTCGTACGCCAATTACCATTTTTCTCTTTTATTAGTGTTGATATAATTGATTTTTTTACAGAGAGGAAGGGAGAGGGATAGAGAGTTAGAAACATGGATGAGAGAGAAACATCGATCAGCTGCCTCCTACACACCCCCTGCTGGGGATGTGCCTGCAACCAAGGTTCATGTTCATTCCAACATGACTGGAATTGAACCTGGGCCCTTCAGCCCGCAGGCCAATGCTCTATCCAGAGCCAAACCAGTTAGGGTGATATATTAACATCTTCATCCAACTTTTTTTTGGAAGCCTAAAAATGCTGCTTACAAAAGTGTGTAATCCTAGATTCTAAAAAAAAAAATAACAGAAAAGTTTAAGATGTCCAAAATTTTCCCAATGAGGATGGATGACATTCATGGTATTCATGCTTGGTCTTAGTTGCTTAGAGACCACTGACTAAACAAATAAATACATAAATATAGGCCACGCGGGTCATTAAGGGCATGCATTAATCAAAAAGATTTAATAGTTATTTACTGTGTTCAAAACTGTGCTGCAGTTTCTCTGGTGAATCAAGCATTGCCTGATTAGTGCTGGAAGTTCTGTGGGACCGAACAAGAAGAACAAACCACTAGTGACAGGGACAAGATGAAAAGTGTGACTGGAGAGGTGATAGGGAGTCGCATCTCCAAGAATATCTTAGCTGTTTTCCACAGTTCTTCAAAGACTGGTTTCCTCTTCTTTTCCTTCTCACTTTCAAATGATGACTTTAATTTTATTTTACTGAGAAAATCAAAGTATCTAATAAAGATCTTCAGAAGTTCCCACTACTGTTGTGTCTGCCTACTACTCCATAACCCTGTGATCCCCTTGACCTCTCTGGTCTCCTTCCCTACCAGCACCCCTGCCGTGCTCACTCCACTCTCATTCCATAGGCCTCCTGCAGCATTCCTCCAGCCAGCAAGGCATATATTTCTGCCTCAGGGCTTTTGCACTTGCTGTGTCCTCTGCCTGAAACCCTTTCCCCAAATGTCCGAGGGACTTGCTCTCTCTCATCGTAAGGTCACATCTAAACTGCCACCTTATTTCTAAAGGCTGTCCTAGCCACCCTATATACAACTGCATCCTCTCCCCCCAATGTTAAATTTCCCTCAACTCTGTTTTATGTTTGCCCATAGCTCTTAACCTTAATACAGTCTAGTTTCTCTATCCTGTTTGTTTTCTATCTCCTCACTGACAACTAACCTCCATGAGAACAGAAACACTGACTTGCTTGCTGATATCTCTCTGGCTAAGAATAAAACTTTCCATGTATTAGATGCTCAATAAGTATTTTGAATAAAAGAATTGGTTGAAAGAGTGGAAATGAGCATCTGTTATGTTAAAAAATTCACTAAAAAAAGTAATAGTAAGAAAATAAATAAATTAATGCTGGATAATTTAATATAGAGGACAGAGTATATCCAAAGGTTATATTGTAATCTTTAAATGTAGCTCAGTACTCTTTGTAGATCTACTGTCTGCCATAGTACTTGGTAAACAGTAGATAAGTGAAAGATAAATACTACCCATTAAGTCCATTAAGTCTATTCAAGTCTGTTAAATCATACTTGAATATATAATGGTATGGGGCAATATTTTATTAAATTTTTTGTTTGAAAGAGACATGTTATAGGGCTTTCTGTATAGTATGATACTTACCAAAAAGGAATATGTTTAAAATATATATAACAGTGTTTATCTCTAGGTTATGACACAAAGATGAGAAAGCTTATATTTTGTGCCTTTCACATTTTCTATAGTTCTTATTTTGAAATCAAAGTAAAAAAAAAGTTATAAAATTACGTGAAGTTACAAAAATAGGAATGGAAAAAGTAGGAAAAAGGAGGCAACAATTAGTGATCTAGTGTCTAAAATGATCTTTTCCCAGTAGGTAGCTCCATGAACGAATAGTTGGTATTTATTTATGTGTGGTACACAAAGGCCGAGCTGCCATCAGCAGTTTTCAGAATGTCACCTGAACTCCTGTCAAGTAGCGAGATATTCATTCATCTTCATCAGCTCTAAATTTGGAATCCCAATTCAATTTAAAAATATTTATTGAGCTCTTAATATGTGCCAGGAACTCTGCCAGGCATTGGAGCCACAAAGGCAAACAAGACACGGTCCATGACCTCAGGTCTTTCCATTTAGGCAGAAGAGAGACATGTTAAAAAAACCAAAGCAAAACAAACACAAGCAAACAAATCCCATCAAGTTTGTTGTGATTATTATAATGAAATCTGTGCGAGGCCAGGGACCATGTCTGTCTTACCTACTTTGCATCCTTCATGCTAAATATAGTACCCGAAATGCAGAAGACAATCAACAGCTATTTGTTCACTTTTAAGTTAATGAATAAAAAGGAAATTCTAGACCTATTCTCAAGGTATTTGTGAACCAGAATGTCTTCCTCAAGGAAGCATTGGTTTCTCGTCTTTGTCTCAGAGACAACTCCATGAATGTTAACAATTAGGTCTGCCTTAAATGGGCTGTTCTTCTATTTGGAAAATAAAATCTTACTGAACATTTGCATCATTCAGCAGCAATGTGAGAATTAACTACAGGTGGAAACTTCTTTGAAGACTTGAATATATAGCCAGACATGGCCTTCCTTTCCATCTTGTTTCATTACCCCTTACATTATTGTGCCAGTAGGATGGGCCGGTAAATATACAGATGAAACGACATGTAAAGAGCAAAGAGCATGGATTTTGAGTCCAACGAACCTGAATTTTAATCATAGCTCTTTAACATCTACCTGGGTGACCCAGAGTAAATAGCTTAATCTCTCTGAGCCCTTCTTTACTCATCTTTAAAAATGAAGGTGGTAGGTACAATCTCCTAGGATTATTATGGAAATTAAATAAATTAATGTCTGAAAATGTTCATGAAAATTAGATATAATAAATATGGTGTATTAATTTTCTAGAGCTACCATAACGAAGTACTATAGGCTGAGTGTATTAAATACCAGACATTTATTTTCTCACAATTATGGAAGCTAGAAGTCCAACGTCAAGGTAGCGGCAGGGTTGATTTCTACTAAGTCCTCTCTGCTGGGCGTGTAGATGGCATCTTCTTCTCTCTGTGTCTTCATGTGGTCTTTCCTCACTGTGTTTCTATGTTCTGATCTCCTCTTCTTATAAGGATACCAGTTACATTGTATTAGAGCCAAAACTAACAATCTCATCTTAACTTAAATACCCCTTTATTTTTATTATTTTTAAAATATATTTAATTTCAGAGAGGAAGGAAGATGGAGAGACAGAAACATCAATGATGAGAGAGAAACATTGATCTGACTCCTGCACACCCCCTACTGAGGATCGAGCCTGTAACCAGGGCATGTGCCCTGACCAGAAATCGAACCATGACCTCCTGGTTCATAGGTCAATGCTCACCAACTGAGCCACACCAGCCAGACTAATTACCCCTTTAATGACCCTATCTTCAATACACTTTCTGAGATACTGGGAGTTAGGATTTCAACATAGGAGATTTGAGAGGGACACAATTCAGCCCATAACACATGTGTTTCCTTTCTTATTTCCTCCTCACTGTTTTTTGGTAGAATTTTCACATTCTTATTCATTGAAAGCTACCAGTAAATGAAAGATGGACCCAACCACCGTCACAAAAGAAATAAAGAATATGGGCATGGCTTAGCAGGATGAAGTTTTTTCCTATATGGGATTAATGTTTATTCTCAGATATAACCTGGGTTTAATGTAGATGCATTCTGACATTTTAGACCTGATAGGAAAAGGAAAGCTTTATCAGCTCCTGAAAAATGTTTTTGTTTATACACAAACTTTTAAGTGGAAAGAAGTTGAAATTCATGGTCTAGTTTCAGCTCATTTGACTACAGTTAAAACCTGATTCCCCCTAACATGCTATAAAAACCAGAAACAGATGTAATAAAACTAAGTATATAAATGTTCCATGTTGCAGGACTTACTGATTTCTCCAGCTGAGCTCAGACAGGTGCAATATTACCAGTGTCATTTTCTGTGCATAGTAAAATTGATATAAAGAACAGCTCAATAGAAGAGATGCAGTCTGCAGTGAAGAGTTTATAACACTTGTCATAATGGATCTGTCAGAAGGAAAAAATGTTTACAGTTCATTGCGGAATATAAAATGTTTGCTAAATCAGCAGTAAAAGTCGAAACTCAGATAAATCTGCAGCAAGGGTAGCGACACAGCACAGCATTATAACATAAATACACCCAGCAGGAGAGTTGGAGGGGGGAAAAAAGCAGCAACAACTTTGTTCTGAGTAGGATTTGATTTATGTCATAAATAAATATAAGGGTATTAGGAAGATTAGTGCATTAGAATGTTAACACAAATCAAGATGTCCTGTGGCAAGCGAGATTGCTTGCACAACAATAAACTCTGCCAATGCCAGGTACGTTGCCGCAGCTTCTTATTGAGCTGATTTCCAGCTGGGGCGTTTCCGTATGTGGGGTAGCAATGGAATGATGGGTAGTGGCGTACGGGTGTCCAGCTGGACCTCAATAGTGTGAACTATTGGCTGACCATTAATTCAGCTCTTTTTAGGTAAGCAAGAGAATTGCTGGGTCTGAATTTTGAAAAAAAGGAAAAGGGCTATATAAAAAAAAATAGGTTAATGCTACTTTAGGAAGCCATTCTTCTATGGTAGGAAGAAGTTAGGATATATATTTAAGAGTCCTGTCCTGGCCTAGAGGTTACAGAAGGTCTTGGCAGCCATGTAAGTCCTCTGTGACTGCCTCCCTCTGACAGCTGTGTGGATCAGGAGCAACTAACAAACCCAAGTTGGACAAATAAGCCAGAATTTGGAATTGCTTGCATCTGGGATGGCCTCTGTGTCATTAAATCTATACCATGCATGGTTCCCCTAGGACAGTGGTCGGCAAACTCATTAGTCAACAGAGCCAAATATCAACAGCACAATGATTGAAATTTCTTTTGAAAGCCAAATTTTTTAAACAAACTATATAGGTAGGTACATTGTTATTAACTTAATTAGGGTACTCCTAAGACTTACGAAGAGCCACACTCAAGGGGCCAAAGAGCCGCATGTGGCTTGAGCCGCATTTTGCCCACCACTGCCCTAGGACACTGCATATCCTATCCTGCAGCCCACCACCGGGTTGCAACAAGAGTGTGTACTTTCCCTGCTTCTGATGACTTCTTCCAGATGATTCTTCCTCCTACTCCTATACAAATTCCCACTACCAGACTTGTCCTCACCTTGGATCACTCCATAATTCCTTGAAACATTTATCGTTTGGCTCACTGTTTCATTCCCCAACATTATCCCCTGTTAGTGATAGGGAATAACTATAGTGACTTTAGTGCCCATCTAGATGAGAGTTCCATTATCTTGGACTTTCATTATTTTCCCCTTAACCCCACCCCTCTGTCAACCATCAATTTGTTCTCTATATACTAGTATATGACTTTCTGTTTCTTTTGGTTTATTTGTTGTTGTGTGTTTTTTTTTTGTTTTGTTTTTTGTTTTTTTTTAGATCCCACATATAAGTGAAACAATATTGTGGTCACAAATGACAAGACTTTATTCTTTTTTATAGCTGAGTAATATTCCATCAGATATATGTGCCACATCTTATTTATCCATTTATCTATCAATGGACACCTAGGTTGCTTCTATCTTGGCTATTGTAAATAGTGCTGCAATGATCTTAGGGGTGCATATATCTTTTTGAGTTTTTGTTTTTGTTTACTTTGGGTAAATACCCAGAAGTGGAATTGGTGGGTTCTATATTTTGAGGAATCTTCATACTGCTTTCTATAGTAGCCACATTAATTTACATTCCCATCAATAAGGATTCTTTCCTTTACATTCTCACCAACACCTGTCCTTTTGATAATAGTCATTCTGATAGGCATGAGGTAGTATCTAATTGTCATTTTAATTTGCATTTCCCTGATGATTAATGGTGTTGAACATTTTTTCATGAGTCTGATAGCCATTTGTAGATCTTCTTTAGATAAATGTCTAATCAGATCTTCTGTCCATTTTCAAATTGAATTTTTTTATGTTGAGATATAAGAGTTCTTTATATATTTTGGATTTTAATCTCTTAGCAGATCTATCATTTACAAATATCTTCTCCCATTCAGAAGGTTGTCTTTTTGTCTTATTAATGGTTTCTTTGTCATAAAAAGCTTTTTCATTTGATGTAGTCCTATTTATGTATTTTTACTTTTGTTGCCTTTGTTCAAGGAGACATCTAAAATAAATATTTCTAAAAACGATCTCAAATGTTTACTTTCTGTTTTCTTCTAGGAGTTTTATGTTTTCAGGTCTTACATTTGCTTAATACATTTTGAATTTATTTTTGTATATGGTGTAAGAAAATGATCTAGTTTCTTTTTGTGTAAGTGTGAGACTGTCTTTTCCCTGTTATACATATTTGCCACATTTGTCATAGAATAATTACTGATATAAGTGTTGATTTATTTCTGGGCTCTCTAGTCAATTGATTTTTTGGAGTTTCTTTTTATGACAGCACCATACTCTTTTGATTACTAAAGCTTTGTAATATATTTTGAAAGCAGAGGATATAAAACCTCCAACTTTGTTCTGCTCAAAATTTCTTTGGGTATTCAATTTCACTTGTGGTTCTTCATAAAGTTTAGGATTGTTTATTCTTGTTTTGTGAATGTATGACAAACCCACAGACATCTTGGACTTCTAATTCTTAGCTTTCTTTGATTCAATAATTGTGTCTTCTACTACATTAACCACTTATTGCCAGACTCATATTGCAAGTCTCAGTATGACCTCTAAATGCAGTCCCTTTGTATTTTAAATTTTAGACATCCCACATCTAGACCATCACCTCTCCTCTAAATTGCTCCTTGGAGCACCTGGCTAACAAACTTTCCACTTTGCCAGGACTTTCAATCTTTTGATTTTATCTCATTTTAATGGCCTTCATTTCCCCTACCTTCTGTGTTCTCACTTTGATTCTTGGACAGTTTGGATCTTGTGGCCCATCACTGTAATAACTCCTTTGCACATACTTTCAATTATCTTGGTCCAGTCTCACTTTACACACTAACCTGGCAAAATTCTAACTATGATGATCTCTAACTTTTTTCCCCACGGGTTGACTGAACCTCACAGCTGAACATGGCTGGAGAAAAACATACAAGCCTACTGCTTTGTCTAACTGGAAAACCTTGCCCACTCCACTCTGCTGGACTCTTCTGCCCAAGGATCCTAACCACATTTCTTTGTCCATTCATTCTGCCACATAACTAGTTCACACCTTCTTTTCTTTCCTTAAAGATCCAACACCTCCTGTTCTCTCCTCATTCCCAGATGTTTGTCTTCTATTTCACTGAGAAAATAGAAACTAAAGAAAAAACTTCCCCAAATTTCTACCCACCTACCTGCCTCTTTGCCCATGTACTACTAGTATTCTTCCTTTCCTCCTGAAAAAAAAAAGGGAAGAACTGTTTGCACTCCTCTCTGGAATCAATAATTCAGTTGGTGCTTTATTCCCATCCTTTCTTATCCATGTAAGAACATCATTGCCACAGTTCTTCTCTTTTTGATGATTTGTTTTTCTTATCTACCAGATCATATCTATCTTAAACAACAATAAAAAAACTCTCTTTTGGTGACTATCTCTTTTGATCATGCTGCAGTTCTCTGATCCTGCTCTACAGCAAAGTTTATGTATACCTGCTGTCACCAGTTTTTTTTCTCTCTCTCATTTTCTCTTGACCCATCTTGAATCAATCTTCCCACACCACTCCACAAAACTACTTTTGTAAACATCAGCATTGACCTTCTTGCAGCTAAATCCACAGTTCTCGTTTTGGTCATCTGATTATCAGAATTTAATGCAGTGGATTGCTACATCCTTAGTTTTTAAATCCCTCTTCCATTGGCTTATAGAGCCTCAGAGATGTTTGATTCTCTCTTATTTTACCGGCAGTTTGATCTCACTATCCTCTGCTAGTTTTCTACCTCCCCATCGTTCTCATTTATCTCTGTTAACCTGTAAATCTATGTCTCTATCTCCACCATCTCTCCTGAAATTCAGATTCATATCAAATTTCCTATTCATTTTCTCCACCTAGATGCATAAAATATATCTCAACTTTAATATCTCCAAAATTTAGTCCCCAATATCTTCTTCTTATGACCTCCAAAGTCATTTCTCCCATAGGAGGGTGACTCCATTCTTCCAGTTAGTGAGGCCAAAACATTTATGGGGAAAAAAAGCGCCAATGACTAACTAGTGGCCTCTTCTTAATTCTCAGGGACAAGTGATTCAGACCTTTATAAAATCTTCCACCACTGCACTAATTAATGACATTTGCAGTAGAATAACAGATCCGAGTTGAGTGGGATTCTGGCCAACGTTATTATGTACAGGACCAAGCACCTGTACCTCATTGCTGAGATTGTTTATCAAGTAGTGACTAACCAATATTTATGGGATACAGCTGCACCAGAAAATGGACAAAGTGTCCAAGCTGAAGGGACAACAGAGCCGATGCTTTCCCTGAGCTGACATGAACATTTCTCACTCTGCTGCTTCTCTTATGAATGTGTGCGTGCCGAATGCAAAGTGATCTGGGGTTTCAGAAATTGTTCATGTGAGCCACAAGGTCTCTGTTATGTAAACATGTTTCTATAGGAACCATTTGATCATCAATCTGAAACCAAGGCCAATGCTGATGATCAATTGTTCTGAGCATTGCTGTTTATAGTCACATTTGACTCATTTTCTTTTCTCATTCCACGAATTTAATCAGTCACCAAGTTCTGTGGTTCATATCTTCAAAATATATGTAAAATCTGAAAAAAATATCACTAATCTGTTCTAATTCTGATCCTAGAATAGGCTATTCTATCATAGATACGGTGGTAATCTTCTAACTGGTGCCTCTGTTCTTTCCCTATCCACCACCTCTTCTCAAAACTGCAGGTAAGGTGTTGCATTCAAGGTGTGAGTCGGAGCATGCCACTCTTCTGAGAATCCTCCCAATGCTTTTCTCCCTCACTCAAAGTAATAGTCCAATAGTTACAGTGACCTGTAAGGTCCTACCTGGTCTTACTACTGCTCTCTCTGATCTCATCTCTTTTCCTCTACCCATAGGTCTTTCTATTCCATTCATGCTGGCATCCTTATTGTTTCTGGTAAATGACCAGTGTTCCTGTCTTAAAACCAATGTTTCATCCTTTTTGCATGAAAGTTCTTCCTCAGAATATCTGCATGACTTGTCCACTCGCCTCCTCTAGGTCCTTGCTCCCACATATACTCCATGACGTATTCCTGGATCATTCTGTCTAAAATTGCAGTCCCTGCCTTTTCTCAGTGTTATTTTCCTGTATTTGCCTTCTCAACCTCTGACAAATTAAATAAGGAATTTATTTGTTTATGACCTGGCTTATTTTACTAGAATGTAAGCTTCAATAGAACATGATATTTATGTCTGTTTTATTCTCTTTTGTATATCAAGTACTGAGAATAAGCTCAGGACTTGGTAGGTACTCAATAAATATTAATTGAATAAAGTAGATCATGGGCTATTAAAAATACTTGATGTAGTGATTACTCTGGTATCCTTCACAGGTCCCTTTTCTGGGCTTGAGCACTCATCCCCCAGCTTCTGTGAGTTTCCTTTAACTACACACAGATGATTCCTTTTCTGAAGAATTAATCTCTGCCTATCAGTTATACTTGCCCTGGTGAGGCAGCACAGTTAATATCTGGATACACAGCAGTATAAAAGGATGCCTGTTCCCTTGTCTCCAGGAAGGACTATTTTTGTAGTGTAATTGTTCAGACACTGAAATCAGACTGAAGGTAGTCTTCAGATGAAAACATAACCTGGCTTAATATTTTTCTTCTTCCCATTTTGGTTTCTTCACTCTCTCTGCACTTTCCTCTTTTAATAAATTGCTTGAACAAGAAGTTCTCATCTCAAGCTCTATCCCAAAATCCATAAAAAGACGAGGGAAATTTATTAAAAAAACAAATTTATACACTTTCTTTTTTATCTTTTTTTTTCAAGAAAAATAGAGAAGGCAGTGAAATGGAGAAGGATACTTCTTTAGAACATTGCCATGATCACCTATTGAAAGTGACATGTTGTCACATTTTATGCAAGCCCATGGTCTCTTGGAATGTCTGAAGGATAAAATAAATTTCTCAAATTTCCAACTTAGTTCAATCCTTTATTATTTGGTGATCAAGGAAAATTTAACTACTACCTTCAGATAAACTATAAGGTCTTGTACATTTCTGTTAGAATCTTTGAGCTACATATATAAAGTTGGAGTTAAAACAAAAATCCTTAATTTTAGGGGCTAAAGTAAAATTTGTTTAAGATTATGTAGGTGAAACTACATAAGATAGTTATTGACATGTGACCTGCAAATCAGCATTGGGGGTGTAAGGGTGGAAGTAAGATTTGAAAGCAAATTCTTACAACTTCTGTTTTAATGTATTTATTTAAACTGATTCCAGTCCTGAATGGTTTTGCTCAGTGGATAGAGCGTTGGCCTGTGGACTCAAGGATCCCAGGTTCGATTCTGGTCAAGGACATGTACCTTGGTTGCGGGCACATACCCAGTAGGTAGTGTGCAGGAGGCAGCTGATCAATGTTTCTCTCTCATCAATGTTTCTGACTCTCTATCCCTCTCCCTTCCTCTCTGTAAAATATCAATAAAATATATATAAAAAATAAAAATAAATAAACTGATTCCAGGTTGAGTTCCTTGGGAAGTAAACTGGAAGACAGCGCTTAGCTTGCAATATGTTTATTAATGAGTATCCTTGGGATCAACACTCATGGAAGGGAAGAAAGCAGGATGGGGCAGAGGGAAAAGTTATATTGATCTGTTGCTCCAATGGCAGCCTTCACCAACCCAAAGGGAACTCGGGAGCTTGAATGACCCTCTCACAGTTTGTCCCTGTTTGGCCAAATTGTATTCCCATATTGATCAGTTACTGACATGACCCACCATGGGAATGGGTGTGATGTTGAACTAAACAGCTCTTTGCAGCTGAGGCATACCCTGAAAGTGCTGAATGCCTGCAAACTGGCTACCAACAACATTCCTGGGAATTGGGGTAAAAAGTTGCAGGGGAATCCTTGATAGCACATAACTTTGGTCCTCATAAATTCTAATATGTTAGAGGAAAAAATGAAGACCTCTATTCTGCCATTCAATCACTCAATAAATATTTATTGCATTCTTATGTGTAGGGCACTGTGCTAGGTACCAGAGATAAAATGAGGAATAAGATTTGGTCTTTGACTTTGAAAGAGTTAATATAAACAAGCAGAAGACTTATATGTAACCGAGTAGACACAAACTGGGGAGTAGTGCTATTTCAGAAATAAGGAAAAAGTGCTGCGGGAGCACAAAGGACAGAACTAACAACTCAGCATGGGAATTTGGGGAGCACTTCACCTTGGTTTCAGCAGTCATTCATATCTAAATAGCTGAGCTCGTTCTGCAGGTAACTACAAAGGAGTTGCTTGCATAATATATCACTTTCAATAGGTGCCCACTGAAACATTTAGGCTGTTGCTTAGAGCAAGACTTTGTCTCCAGACAAATGTGTGCCCTGAACTATCCAAAATTATGAAGATTTAGGTGTATGTGTCAAGGGATATGAATTCTTTGAGTTGGAGACTTTTTAAATGACTGAATATAAGTATCCTTGGGGCAGGGGGGATGATTTATTTACTGGAGAAAAAGGAACCAGAACTACTTACTACCTGACTGACTCAATCTGGTGCTCAGTACTGAGCAAATGATGGTTATTATGAAGTAATAAAAATTACTGAATGACTCAATATTCAAATGCATTTTGAGGGCCTACAACGATCAGGAATTACTGAAATTTATATTTTGTATGCTCATTAAAACATGGCAGACACCAATGATGTGAGTTGTGAGACTCTGATTTGATTACTTTCTGAATAATATATATTTTAATCACTAATGTCTGTGTATATTTCTGAACTTTTGGAGATGCCCTAAAAATAACTTAAAGAACATGCCCAACTTAAAGTTCAAAGAAACAGAAAAACTAGAGCCTGATTTGGCATTTGGCCATGGAAAGCATGAGGTTTCATAACATGGGAGCTTTTGAATCATAGGAACCTCTGTGAGTCTTAATTTCTTCATCTCTTAGAAAACGGGGGTGGGGGGTGGGGGGAGGGAGTATTGTTTAAATAAGATAATATGTGTTGTGTTTGGCTCAGAGTAAGTACAGTAGTTCCCCCATATCTGGGGGGATTCGTTCCAAGACACCTCCTGCCATGGGTACCTAAAACTGTGGATAGTACCAAAACCTAAATATGATACAGTTTAATTTATAAATTAAGCACAGTGAGAAATTAACAATTACTATTAATAATATAGAACAATTATAACAATATCCTGTATAATAAAAGCGTAATATGCAAATCAACCAAATGGCCAAAGAGCGGATCGACCATCCTGACGATTCAGAAAGGTTAAAATCAATACTTACTATAAATAACGATTGTGTTGGTAATGACCCATACTGTCATTTACATGAATGCACGAGAGTGAAAGAGTCATGTGTACATTGAAAACTGAGAGGCTTTGTAAAACATCAGAAAGACAACGGGCACTGTTGCGTGTAGACCTAAATTTTAATTCCAACATTTCTACAAACTAGCTGCATGACCTTGCAGCAGTGATTACTTAACTTTCTGAGGCTCATTCACATAAATTGGGGATAAAATATTTTAAATCCACAGGGTTTTTGTAAGGATTAAATAGTGTAAATAGATCACCAGCATATGACCCCTGTGTAAAGTTCAAAGGAGAAGTTCTTGCCCCAAACTAGCTAGAATCCATCATATTTTACTCAAAAGTCCTTCCTGCCCTTGGCAGCAGCAGAATCAGCAGCTGTAGGCAGGACTGTCAGTAAAGGGGTTTGATTAAATATAAATATGTCTATGGAGTCATATTTAAAGTAAACTTTTTAGGTCACTGCAGTTGGGAATAGAAAATGATTTTGGATTTTGAGTATGAGATTAATTTCTAAATAAATGAGGCTGAAAAACAGAGTACATGGCACCTATGGGCACTCTAGATGTAATGACTAAGAATAGTTTTAAAAACTTACCAGGTGAAATATGCTGTAATTTCTTTTGTTTATCTTCTTTCATTAAAAAAAATCCCAGCTAGGAAGATTATCAGTGAAACATGTATAATAACTTCCACTAGTGGCACCACTTGAAATAGAAATTAAATTTCTATTAACTTTTTTCATTCATCTAACTCTCTACCCATAGAGGAAAACTAATAATATAAATAGAAGACATGTTAAACTCATTGGAACTTATGCTTGATGTTTTCTAGAAGCATTGGGGCTTTAAAGATAATTTGAGGGAATTTCTCATATTAACCAAAGCAAAGTCTCCCATTCCTCCCAGCCCTTTCAACTATAAAACTCTGGAAATACTACAACAAACAAGTGCCTATCGATGAGCTAATCTTCCACCCCAGCTCCCTGCAAGCAGGCAGCATTCAGTTTCTCTAGGCAGCCAAGGTAGTGCATGTGGGTCTGAGCCAGAAGTTGGTCTTCTAGCCCCCACCCAGTGGAAGTAGGCAGTGGGTGAAGTATCCACAAGATCCAGAGGCTAGCTGAGTCTTCACCCTACCCAGAAACACTGAGACTCCATCATATGGTGAAAATCAGAGAAAATCAGTTCGTCAATTTCCTTCATCTTTGTGTTAGTGGGACATGGTGGGAGCTGAATCTCCACCTGGTATCAACAAGAAGGGCCAAGGCAGTGTGAGGCAGGGCTGCTTAATGCTCCACTCCTGGTCACACGCAACTCCCCACCTCTGTCAGAAGGATACAGTGGGAAACTGAGCCTCTACCCCTATTTGGCCTCAATGAAGTAAAATGAGGTGGTGCCCAATGATTAAGACTCTTGATATCATACTTTCTATTAACTGCCTTTCCTTCCCTGTTTTATTCCCTACTCCTTTACAGATGTTGCCTTCAACTTCCAAATACTTGAGCTTAAAACTTTGCCTGAGGGTCAACTTCAAGATAAAAACATCATTCAACCAATATTTACTGAGCATTGTCTAAGTTCAGAGTGTTGTTGTAGGAGTTGCTGTATTCCTGAAAAACAGTATAAAGTAAATGGTCTCTACCATCATTTTGGTAGAGGAGACAGATTCATCATTTTAGAAGTAAATTAAAATTGTTTAAGTGTTATGAGAAGATACGCAGTGTCATGGGGACAGTGCATTGCTAGTGAAACATATCAAGCTCTTTGGATTCATTACAATCTCATCTCATAATCCAGGTTGGAATCCAGCTTTATAATCAGTCCTTCTTCTTCACTCCAACTCTGTCTAGAAGGCTTGCCAAATAGTAGGTTAAAACAACATGCATTTATTCCTTTTTTGAAATAAAACTTTATTAAGAATCTAATAAGGGTCAGGCACTGTATTACACAGTTGACATTAGACCGGTACCATGAAGTTTTGAATAAAATAGAACATAACATCAGGCAAAGAATACAAGTTGACTTAACTAGAAGAGAGATACAGAAGAGAGAAAACTCCTTGGTAGAGGAATAAGAGGCTTAAGAATCACATCCCCTCTTCCTGCCCCCCTTTCCCAAATAAGAAGAGAAATATCAGGCTGCAAAGATAGATTATTCTCTCAGTTTTCAATAGTACATTTTAAGAACTGGCAGTTTCATAGAAAAAAAAGTAGGAAAGCTATAAAAATGTACTTGGCAAGTACATTTCAATTTATTTCAGTTCATTTTTCTTTATCTATTTCATCTAAATAGTTCCTTTAAGTTAATAGGATAGAATTGTGAACATTCAATGGGGTCTGCAGAAGCAGGGACTGTGCCTTTTTCAGTGATGGAATCAAACCTTTATTCCATCATGTCTTTGCATATGCCCTGCTCTAACCTTTAAGCCTCAGCATCCTGGTATTTCTGCAAGTGCCAAGTTAATTTAAGAATCATTGTACTGAACAGCAAGGAGTTAAATCTTCCTTGAAGGTTGAATTAGAATAGATTATGATATCAGTTTTATTGAATCACTTAATTCTATTTAAAAGGAGAAAGAAATGTAAGTGTGAGAAATGTCTGAAAGTCAGTGGTATTATTCCAAAAAAGCGTTTCCTTCTTGGTTTTGTCATTTATGAAAGGTCATCCCTAGGTTACTCCAGCATCAAAATAAGGTTTTGTTTTATCTGAAACTCTGTATTTTTAGTTTCTCCATCAGGTATTTCCAAATACAGTGGGGCCTTGACTTACGAGGGTCCCGACTAATGAGGTTTTTGAGATACCAGCTGTCTCTCGGCCAATTTTTTTGCATTGAGTTGGTAGAGTAATTTGAGTTAACGAGCTCCTTAACGAGCTCCGTCTCAGAACGAATTAAACTCGTAAGTCAAGGCCCCACTGTACTTCAACATTTTTCTGTGTCTGTTTTTAATACATTGACCTCAATTACAATAAAATCATTACGATTTAAGAAATTATTATTTAATACTAGAGGCCCAGTGCACAAAATCATGCATGGGTAGGGTCCCTAGTGGCGGCTGGCCAGGGGTGCCTCCTTTCCCCTGGCTGCCTGCCGCCGCTGCCAGCCCTACTGATCAAACTCCTGGTTGAACTCCCAGTAGAGGGGACTATTTGCATATTAGGCTTTTATTATATTGGATTTGCCTTTAATTACTGCTCAGTTTTGTAAGAGCAACCCTTGCTCATCACCGAGGGTTCAGGTCTCAGAAAAGTGCTCTGCACAAAGTAAATACTTATTGAATAAAAGTGGAATGCAGAGAAAGCTGTCTTTATACCAATGCATTTTAAATTCCAGCATATTTAGAAATTCTGATTTCTCTTCATTCCCCAAGTCAGACATTTTGATTCATTAAATTGGGATTGGGGTCATATTTTTATTTCTAACAGTGATGGTCAAACTGCTGGTTTGGGCATTGCATCTTGCATAGCATTAGTCCACATGATGTGGTTACTGTATGGCCCAATGATAAGGTTTCAGATCTGCACTTAAGTAGTTGTGGCTTCCACAGCCCATTTGAACTGAGTATAGTGAAGAGGGATTTCTGGTGTCCCCATATAAAGGTGAGACTGTTCTATTTGGGTCCAGAATATACTCAGGAAGGAAGGAAGGAAAGAAAGAAGGAAGGAAGGAAGGAAGGAAGGAAGGAAGGAAGGAAGGAAGGAAGGAAGGAAAAGATAGAAGATTCTTTAGCCTGTATTGTATTTGACAAACAGACAATTGAGGGAAAATAGATTTGGGGTTTTTTCTCCAAGATTGTAGTTTGCGTTTTGTTATTATGCTACGTTCTTAGAAATTATAAATTTCTTAGCCCTTTGATGGAACTGAAGAAGTCTACATATTCAAGACTGTCATGAATCACAAGTTCACCTCATTGAGAATTTACCATCACCCCGAGTTCTGACTGTACCTCCTCACTCTTGTTTATACCTCATACTGGAAGTAATTGTCCCTTCTTGTTATCTTCTCTGGTTCGTTTTGTTCTAAATTTCCAGATTCCTGGCTATCATAAATCATGTTTGCTCTTTATACAGACTTTAAAACATGGGATTTCCCTACATCAATCTTCTCTTCACCTCCTACATTAACCTTCTTCCCTCTTTCTTTTTTGGACATTGATGGATTGTTTCCTGCATACCCCTCCCCCCATCCCAGTTCCATTAAATAAACATCTCTACCTTCTGCTAACCACAATCAGGATATCATCACCAGCTCCCACCCACAGAATTTAGAACAAGTGACCCTGAATTCCTGGCAGTTTTGTATGAATAAACAGATTAAATTTATATTTCTCCATCTAATTAACTTTCTTTGAGAAAGGTTGTAGAAAGTAGTTATAAAGTGAGCAGTACACCATAATTGGTGTCTGTAAAGAGTCTTTGCTAACCAGCATCATCACCAATATGAAGCTTTTAAATTTCTTTTTCTGCATTTCAGTTGAGGCAAATAAGTGTTCTCATTAAGCAATAGATAGCCTTTGATGCAAATGAATAAAGGGCCTTGTTTTAAAAAGCACTAAAATTCATATAGATGCTCAAAAAAATATTTATTGGATTGGTTAGCACAGTGAGTAATATAAAGCCCTTAGAAATGTATGTGGCGATACAGCTCAATGTTTCTCTTCAAAAGTTTCTGTTTATCTATGTATGTAGCACAGTGGGTAGCCGGAGAGAGTAGGAGGCTCAGATATCTTCACTTGTTCACCATCTGTACAGAGCAAGAGCAGAGTGGACTTTTTTTGACACTTTTGACAATCCAATAAGGAGTCGCTACCAGACATGACAGTTATGGCAAGTGCTATGTCAAGACTGAAATAATAAGGTGTAATGTGAATTCCCTTAGGAGGGGCCCAGAATACCCCAAACCACAAGTCTGGACAGTTGGACAAGGACTCCATCTGGACACCATATAGGTGGGACCTCTACCCTTGTGGGCTATAAGAACTCAGAGCTCCAACCACCCAACACTTGAAATTGGCTGTACCATGGGTCACCCTTGCACCCCTGCCAGACTTGCACTCCCCGGGATGCGTTCCGCCACTGTAGCCACCTGTCTTGAGACCATAGCCCACTGCTCCACCTGCAGGCACCTCTAGTGATTGGGAATTCACTGGACAATTGCTCTGCTGGCTTCTATCATGTAAAGCTCACCCTCTCTGTGTGTAACCTGCCTGTGACTCTATAGATTTTTGGGGAGGTCTCCCCTAATAACCCTGACACTGTGGAAAGACACAAACATGTGTGAGTGACTCTCTTCAGGGACACTGTCTTGCTCAGGACACCCTCACTCTGTGTAGATAAGGGTTTCTGTCCTCCTTTCTTTAATACAGTTGTATGATAGTTTAGGGAATCATACAAAGAAGATTACCCCTGGAGGCAAGGGAACATATAGTATTGAACTCTATGGTCACAATGCCCAGCCGTGTGTATGGATTGTAGTAGGTACATTATGGGTACTCACTGGATGAGAGGGATACTGGAGGGGAAGTAAAGCATAGCCACGGAGGAACTCTCCAAGTCACACCCTCTCCATTCAAATATTCATGAACTGATGAGGTGGAGAAATTGTTCTGCTCCATTACCAAACCTGTCCCTGCTCCCACTCACATATGTAAGTACCAAGTACTTACTGTCAGACTCTGACCGTGGGGAAACCATTCATTTCCACTTGAACCAGCTGTTTGAAATAACACGTTCATGTTGCATTTACAAGGAAAATTATACCTTTTTTCTCTTGGATTTACGGAGGGATTCTTATTTGGAAAACATTTACTTGTCTCTTTCAGCTGCTATGATAGGTTTCACAGCGAGCTTCTCGCTGTGCAAGAGGAACCCCTGCAAACTCCTAACCCTCTTCAAGGTCTCCTGCGGTGCCAGGCGAAGGGGAACATGAAGGCAGGTGGAAGGGAGCAGTGTTCTGGAAGCAGAACTCAGGAGGGACCACTTCTGAGCACATCTATTGAGAAGCAGCCTGTAAGAGGGGAAACAGCACAGGCATGCAGCATTCAGGGCAGGGTTCCAAAGTTTCAGTTTTAGGGCCTTCTATTCCTCCTCCATGAGATTAAATGGCAATAAAACATGTCACTACAGGGTGAATATAATATAGTTTTTAATACATAAGAAGAGCTGAAAAACTGCTGCTACTATTTTAATCACCCAGAAAAAAAAAATCCTGCCCTTTTTAATAGGAAACAATAAAATGTACCCATCACTAGGGACCTCATCAGGGAGCACTTTAGATTGCTTTTCCAATAGAGGTGACAGCATTGCACCAACGGATACAGTGAGACTCCACACTTCATGTTCTCTTGCTAGATCGAACTTGAAAAAATAATTTACATTTCTAGGGGATAACTCCTTTGTCTATGGTACCTAGAAAGAGTCCTAGCATGTGGTAGATGTTTAATAAGCATGTGTCCAATAATGAAGTGCTTAGGTCTAGGCATATAGACTAAAATGATGATAAGCTCTAGGGCAACATTTATTTAGTAAGAACTGACTAGACGCAGAGTTTTAGGTGCTATAGAATATAAAAACGAATGAAGAGACACTGCCTTTGCCCTCCAATATGATTTGGTAGTTAGGGCATATCTGACTTTCTGGGACATGTTCCCAGAAAGAACATGTCCCAGAAAGAGTGAGTCCTCTTGTGACTGGAGAATCGGCCTTGGGGATATGTGAGGCTTAATGTTAAATATACTGTATGTGGAAATGTGGAATGATATGATATAAGACATGACTTTGAATTCTCAGAAACCATCGAGAATGTTTGGTACAAAGGAAGGGCTGATCAGATGCAAGCAGTTGGAAGGATATTAAAATAGGCTGGTTTGTTAGTTTTTCAATGATAGCCTACAGGATACAAAGAAGAGAGTGACAGAACTCTGAGATTCATATCCTTACTTTGACCAGAGTCAATCTACTTAAGAATGGGTTAAATATTGAAAAATAAGGTGTATTTCAAAGAGCAGGGAAGATGACAAGCCCCTATACCTATTTCATCTATGCTCACAGTAAATTTGTGTCTTTTTCTTTTTTTTTTAATTAAATCTTTATTGTTCAGATTATTACATTTGTTCCTTTTTTTTTGCCCCCCATAACTCCCCTCCTCCCAGTTCCCGCCCCACCCTCCGCCCTCGCTCCCCACCCACTGTCCTCATCCATAGGTGCACGATTTTTGTCCAGTCTCTTCCCACATCTCCCACACCCCTTTCCCCCCCAAGAATAGTCAGTCCATTCCCTTTCTATGTCCCTGATTCTATTATAATCAACAGTTCATTCTGTTCATCAGATGATTTATTCACTTGATTCTTAGATTCACTTGTTGATAGATGCATATTTGTTGTTCATAATTTGTATCTTTACCTTTTTCTTCCTCTTCCTCTTCTTAAAGGATACCTTTCAGCATTTCATATAATCCTGGTTTGGTGGTGATGAACTCCTTTAGCTTTTCCTTATCTGTGAAGCTCTTTATCTGACCTTCAATTCTGAATGATAGCTTTGCTGGATAAAGTAATCTTGGTTGTAGGTTCTTGGTATTCATCACTTTGAATATTTCTTGCCACTCCCTTCTGGCCTGCAAAGTTTCTGTTGAGAAATCAGCTGACAGTCGTATGGGTATTCCCTTGTAGGTAACTGAGTTTCTTTCTCTTGCTGTTTTTAAGATTCTCTCTTTATCTTTTGCTCTTGGCATTTTAATTATGATGTGTCTTGGTGTGGTCCTCTTTGGATTCCTTTTGTTTGGGGTTCTCCGCGCTTCTTGGACCTGTAAGTCCATTTCTTTCCCCAGGTGGGGGAAGTTTTCTGTCATTATTTCTTCAAATAGGTTTTCAATATCTTGCTCTCTCTCATCTTCTGGCACCCCTATAATTCTGATGTTGGTACGCTTGAAGCTGTCCCAGAGGCTCCTTACATTATCCTCGCATTTTTGGATTCTTTTTTCATTTTGCTTTTCCGGTTGGGTGTTTTTAGCTTCCTCACATTTCAAATCTTTGCCTTGATTCTTGCGCTCCTCTGGTCTGCTGTCGGGCGTCTGTATAATATTCGTTATTTCAGTCCGTGTGTGCTTAATTTCTAGTTGGTTCCCCAATATAAGATCGAGGGTCTTATTAGTTTTCGTGTAGATCTCATTAAGTTTATCGGCAGCTTCTAAACAGTTCTTGAGAGACCTTAAAAGTGTGGTTCTGAACTCTATTTCTTCCATTGACAATTTTGTCCTGTTTCTTTGTCTCCGCATTTTGTTATGCTTCCTTGGTGCACCCCCTAGTGGTCTTTGTTCGCAGTCTTATAGATAAATCTTGATTGTTGTAGCTAATTCCAGGGAGGGTTTGACCTCCAGGCCAAGTGGCTATGAGAATCAGCTGTGTCAGCAGTGAGAGAACTTCTGTCCTCTAGGGAGGTGCTAATCTAGCCTTTGCCTGAGGCTATCCGGCAAATGCCTCTGTGCAGGGCTTGGGCAGGGCGGGTCGCACACGATCAACAGGGTGGGCCGGAGAGAGCAGTTATGGCGGCTCTCAGTCCTGTCCCCAGGGGCTCTGCCTCTCTGAGTCCCAGCACCCGCTGCAAAGCTGGGAGAGAAAGCTGCACTCGCTCTGACCGAAGCCAGACAGTCCCGCTTCTCCCGTTTGAGTCTGGGTCCCTAAAGACTCGCCCGGATCTGGAGCTCAGAGTCTGCGACTCCCTCCCGATTGAAAACAACAACCGCGCCCTCCGCTGCCAGTCCGCTCCGCGCACTCCGCACCTCAGAATTTGACTTCAGTACTGCGCCTCCTCTGAGTGTCCGTATGCGTTTCTCTTTCCTCCTAGTTGTAGGATTTCCACTCAGCCAGCGTTCCTGTGGTTCTGGGTGATGTCCGTTCCGTGTTTTAGTTTCACTTTTGAAGTAGTTGTTCAAAGCAGCAAACTCCGGCGTTAACCTATGCCGCCATCTTGGTTCTCCTAAATTTGTGTCTTTTTCATAAGCTGTAATGCATTACCCAAGGTGTACATTTATTCCTTCTGTCTCACTCTTACATAGACAAACATCTACATGCACACACATACATACACGTATATTGACCATAGTCTATGGTTTTATTTCAGTTAGTATAACATCAAGCTTTATCACCTGCCAAAATGTGACTTAGCTGAACAAAGCCATCATCAATAGACTACTTTAAAAAATTTGTAACATAGAGCAATAATGAGGAATTCTTCACTTATCATTTTTAGAGAATGTTTTTATGTTTTCAGGTTTTGCTTACTAAAATGATGAGATGAAAATTCCAAGGTCATACAATTTCACACAAGGCTGTCTATGAAGTTTTGCTAATGACTGTTGAAATTACTACTTAAATAGCTATTAGGACAGTAATTTAGCAATTTTATATCCCAAGTCGAATTTAAAGGGGAAAAAGATATAAGGGATTCAAAGAGTGAGAAATGTTTCAAATTTTCCTTCCAACTTTGAAGATATCAGAAGTTTGATTGAATGATAGTGAATAGTATACTAATATGTACCTTTATAGAGAGATTTCAAATTTGCAAAGCAACCTCATAAGCATTATCTCATTTAATTCTCACAATACAATATGATGGTTCCAACAGATATTGGTTGCTTTCATTTGTAGTTGAGAACATTGAACCACCAAGGATTAATCAGAGGCATTAGGGCTGAGTTACTTTTCTTGCACTTAGTTAGCTTTTATGTTCCCCTCGGTTACATGTAAAATGGACCTGGAAGGAAAATGGAAGAGATACATTGCCAGCTTTTTAATGGCCAGGGAAGACCGCCTTTGAGAAGAGGCCATGTGATGGTGTTACATGCAATGCCCTGAGGCCTGCCATTGACGGTGAATCTGGATAGTCCCTATTTTGCTTTTGAACTACATTTCTATCTTGGCAAAGACAAAGCACAGTGTTTATTTTCAGCCCGCTAAGGCAGCTTTCTGATCCATAATAGCCCAACCTAATTAAAAGCTGTTTACTTCCACCACTGCCTTTACACTAGGTTGCTCTGCAAAACTAAAAGGAACTTGAGCAAGGCAAATCTGAAGATGAACAATCCTGCTTACTTACTGACATCCTTATTGTCTTTAGTGGATTGGCTTGGCATTCATTTCCTGGGGCTTTCGGGAGTGATTGTTTGCTAAGTGAATGGAAGAAAAATTGAAAACATCAGTGTTTACTTGACCTAAGACTTTCAGGGCAAAAGCTAAAACCAAAGAGCAGATTAATGGATATATTGGTCACAAACCATAGAGACAAATGTTTGGAATGTCTTGGAAGTTTAACACATTTTTTACTCCATTGGGCACATTTAAAAGCTTTGACCTTAGTCTATAACAATCGGGGATAAAAGGAAAGGAAATGAATTCTGAGCTGCACATCTAACAAACTGAACTTGTATCTGCTAATGCCAAAAGTTTAGTGAAGCCAGCACGGTAGAGTATGGTAATCCACGGACTAGAGATAGGGGAGAGGAGTTCTGGGTGTTATCAGTGTGCTCATTCTAAATCATTTAAGCTCTATGGGTTTGATACAAAAAACGAAGGCAAAAGGATTGTTCTGCTGTCAGACAAACCTAGGATAAGATTCTAAAATCCACGGGGAACCCCTCACCCTGCTGAATGTAGCTAAATCATCCAAGGCCCAAAATATTGATATTATGCCTCTGACCTAAAGCTTTAACCACATACTGTATTATTAGCCCTTTCTCCTGAGACTCCCCAGACCAAGCCAATTCCTAATTGAAAGATAAGCTTAAATCTCATTTATTTTAGAGATTCTGGCAACATGTGAAGCCTGGGCTCTCAGGGAGGCTAAGAAAAGTGAAAATTCCAAGAGATAAAACCCCTCATTATGGCAGTTCTAGCCTCAGTACATTACCTTGTTCTTCGCCTTAACTCACCATCTGGAGACAAATGAAGAAGGAGTGGAGAAGAGTATGTATAATGAGAATTATTGAAAGTTTATAAAAATACCTAATAATGGGTCAGACATATAAAATATTAAATATATTTTAGTAGTTATAACTATTATTATAACAAGTATTATTGTTATTACCTACAGCATCAACAGCCCCAGCACACCATCTCAAAGGCTGGTGGGTACTTTTATAAAAGAGTCTCTCAGGGAATAACTTTGACTGTTGTCTCTATTCTTAAGGAAGACCTTAGTCTATAACAATCGGGGATAAAAGGAAAGGAAATGAATTCTTAGCTGCACATCTAACAAACTATGCTAAATGGCAAATTATGCTGGTAACAATGTTTAAATTTTATTGCTACTAAAAAGTCAAAGTGAACTTTGAATCTTTAAGGACATACATGGAAGGCACAATGTCATCAATCGGATCATCCATTGCATATGAGCCCATCAAATAAGATCCACACTTCTCCCATGCAAAATATCTATCAAAACATCCGGCTGCCTACCCACCCGTTTCTATAATTGACACCAAGTCTTCCTGTGGAGCCCAGATGAGTGCCAGCCAGGTGGTGTGAACAAACAGAACAGGTTAAACTGACTGTTCTCAAGCACTCCCCTGGACAAGGAAGATGCGATTCAATTATTCAAACTGAACAAGGTACCTTATGACCACCAGTCAGCGGGGAGTCCACATTGAAGGCACCATAAGCCTGTGCCCTTCACTTGTGCGGGTCACACTTGAAGGGAGAGCAACATGCTTAACAATACTTTCTTTTTAGGGGAACCATGCATGACTATGAGAATGCAATGTTTGTGTGGAAGGCAGACCTTACTTGTCTTCCTTCTGAAAACATGGTGAGTGCGCTTCAGGGGCAGTTACAGAGATCTTCAAGGACTTAAGGAAACAGTCAGGAGGTCAGGTAGCCCTCAATTGACTCCAGAGATCTCTTTAAAGTGAGTCTACCTTTAGTTACTGGGGGATTTTATGGCCAGATTTAGTCTATAACCCCACCAAACTTTAGGGGAATTGAAAAGTGTAAGCTTTCGTGTGTTAAAGATAGTGCTTTGTTATTTTGGATCATTTATGGTGCCCAATGTTTGCACAGGGAAAATAAACAACCATGTGCCCCAAACACCTTTCCCTCAGCTAGAATGGTCACCTGGCTGTCTCTGAAGGGGATAAGCTGTGGGCACTGTGAACATTTATATTTTTCTGTCAAGAAAACTTACATGCTTCTATGAGATAATCTAATAAGCAATGCCAACTCTTAGCCTTCAGACATATTTCAGTGAATATTTCAGAGACACTTTTAGGTATATTTCAAATATAAGTTATCTCATTTAACCTTCACAAAACCCTACAGGTAAATTTCATTATTATTTCCATTTTCAAAATGAGGGTAGATAGTTAAGGAGAGGTCAAATAGCCGATCCATGGATTCAAAGCCAAGGGTTGGAGAAACCTCCCAGTTTAGCTCTTGAATCTGGTCTGTTCACTACCTTGATATACTGCCTTCTTGTAGTATTCATATATTAATAAGAAATGCATTTGACAAGAACTATCAAATGTTCAATACATCTTTGAATACTCAAGGTCAGTATCACTGTTAAAAAAATGAACTAAAGTATGGTGTGGTTTCAAGTATAGGTGGATCAAAGTTTAGCAAAACCTAAAATCTGAGAGTAATTTTGAGAGTGAAGGGAATTGAAGTATTTGTGGTCAGTCTGGGCTATTTTTTCTCTCCATTGTTCTTCACATTTTGCATCATGAGGATTAATGAGAGATGTTGGGGTCTTGGTTTGCTGACTGATATTTGCCTTATTTCTAAAGTACCAAGGAACCCTATCTGTATTTTAAAACCATTATTTCAGAATATAATTGGGCAGGAATAATTATAGTTAGGATAGTAACCATAAATGGCAAATTATGCTGGTAACAATGTTTAAATTTTATTACTACTAAAAATACAGAGTAATGTATTGGCTTCATGTTAAATAGTAATGATTTTTTGTAGCACAATACATTTTCAAAGCAGTTTTATGTCTATTATCTGACATAAGATTTTGAATATCTGGTTAGGTAAAATATATGTTGTTATCACCATAACATACAAATGAAAAAGTTGTGCCAGAAGTTAAATGGCTTTATTTATTTAATTTATTATTTTTTTTTGTTAATCCTTATCTGAGAATATGTTTTTAATTATTTTTTAGAAAGTTAGGAATGGAGAGAGAGGAAGAGAAAAACATCCATTGATTGCCTCCCATAGGCTCCCTGATCAATGATCACACCCACAACCTAGGTATGTGCCCCGACTAGGAATCAAACCCTAATCCTTTTGGTATATGGGCTGGTGCTTCAGACAACTAAGCCACCCAGCCAGGGCTGGCTTTATTTATTTTTAACACAAATAACTATATGCCCTGTAAGCCAGTTTGGGTTACAAGGAACAAAATAAGATATTTCTAAGATATCAAAGAATGTGCAGTATTCACAAGAATTGTGCCATTTTTCACCACTGCACATATTTACACAATGTGACACTCATAAGTATGTGTTGAAATATAGAAAAAAAGAAAGAGAAAAAAGAAAGAAAGAAAGAAAGAAAGAAAGAAAGAAAGAAAGAAAGAAAGAAAGAAAGAGAAAAGAAGGTAGAAAAGAAGGACTACAAAGAAAGCTAGAAAGAGGAAAGAAATTTTAGTATTAAAATTAGTTGAACCCAAATAATGGGAACCCACAGTCTAGGTGCTTCATTACTCCCCTCACAGTCTCCCTAGATCATAGTGTCATTTCAAAACTTACTAGTAAATAAGAAAGTTCCTAAAGTAGCAGCTCAATGGATATGAATTTCTTGCCCTTTCATTCTCTCAGATCTGTGACTGTTGGATGGACTGGAGATTCATGTACTAGAAAATAGAGATGCATGGCCTTGCCCAACTCTCAAGGGACTTTTATACTAGACAGCTCTTTTAATGATTTACAATGGATGAATATCTCTTTTCTTGGCAGGAAATCTATTTGGGGAAAAAAAATTAAGATCAGATCCTTGATGTATTTATGGGACCTGATCCAGAAAAACCCATATAGGAATTACTTTGTCAGAGTCAGTCTCTTTCAACAATCTAAGTGACTTTTTCAATGTTTCTGATTAGAGTAGATTATGTATATTGATGTTATTCTCATTATCATTACTATTAATGAGAATTACATAAGCACCTCCAAATATGCACAAGTGAGTGATGGTGTAAAATTCAGAACATTTTCAAAGTGTGAATTTAAATCCTGCATGACAGATGACTGATATTCATGACTCTTAGCTATTAAATATAAGCAACATGAGGTTATGGGGAAATTACCCTGTACATTGTGGTAAGGATGTCAAATGGTGAAGCAGCTGTGCAAACAGTTTGACAGCGCCTTAAAAAGTCAAAAACAGAATTACTGTATGACCCAACAACTCTACTTCTATGTAAATCACATAAATTTTATGTGATATATATTTTTACTATAATAAAAAAATAGAAAAAAATGATACTGTGCCTTTTTATTCTCTTCTTGTGCCAAATGAAGTAACTCTCATAAGGTAACACAGTATTTTTTATAAGAAAGAAAAGGACATTTTCTGAAAAATAAGAAGAATTGGAAGGAGTACTAAACTGTGGCAAAGGATATATATGACTAGCCACAGGAATGTGACAAAGGAGAAAGCGTGGTGAGAAATGTTTTATCACCAAATTTAAAGATATGCAGGTTTCTCAGGAAATATTTCTGGTCAATGTTGTAGGGCTACTATGTTGCAGAAGTTTCCAGTATTGAGCTAATATATCTATAATGGTATTTCCCAGCATGTTAAAGAGACCTCAAAATCATTAATTTGGAAAACTTGTGTTTGATTATGTTGACCTCCTTGTTCCAGTACCACTCCTAGTATTTAATACTCATGTACATACCAAATTGCCAAAAATAGGTTACAGATGTGAGTATGCAAACAGAGTTTATTCTTGTATTATATGTTTTTTCATAGGAATGACTATAATCTTATTTTTCCAGCCCAGTATTTATGATCAGGAAAGTCAACTGTGGTAGATTGCATTATTACTTAAAAGTATCTTCTTTTTTTCCCCTGTAGAAGGAGAACATTTTCCTGTTCTAATACCTGATTTGGCCATGGGATCATTTGACCAATGATATGTGAGCAGAAGTACCAAGTATCCAATCTAGTGAGCCAGTGTATGGTGCTCCATGACTCTTTCCTATTTATGATGTTGTAAATATTCCATATAAAGGCTATTCAGTCAGTTTGGCTCTGGGATTAAAGATGACATAGAGTAGTGCCTCCATTAATTCAATGACAGGCTATGAGTGAGAAATAAGTCATCATTAATTTTAAGCCGCTGAAATTTTGGAGTTGTTTGTTACCTCGGCATAACTCAACTTAGCCAGGATATGCTAATTAATTAGCCCATCTCACTAGATACTTGTGAATTGTCCAGGAATGGGCCCATAGGTCCAACCAGGCTAATTAACATCCTCTCCCTGCATTTTTCTACTTGGAAGAGAGTTTCTTTCAAGGCAGTAAATATTTAATCCCATTCCTTTGGCATCAGTTGCTCTTAGAGAATTCAGCATAGAGAAGTAGATGGAGAGCAATAGGAAAAGGGAGAGACAGAAATTCAATGTCATTAATGTCATATTATTAATAGATAATAGTTGTTTCTGAAGTCATTGCTCTTTCCAAATTTGATTCCTAAACCAATAAGTTATCCACCCTTCCACCCACCATGTGCTTTTTTTTTAATATTTGCATTATTTTTCCATTACGAAAAAGGAAATTATGTTAGATGTTGTAGGTTAGAAAATGTAAAGTAGTTTCTTTATCTACAGGGCTTGTCAGAGCTCTTTATATGCTAACTAGAGGCCCGAATTCATGCACCAGTGGGGTCCCTTGGCCTGGGCTGTGAGATCAGGCTGAAACCAGCTCTCCAACATCCCCTGAAGGGTTGGATTGCAGAAGGGTGCAGGCTAGGCCAAGGGACCCCACTGTTGCACAATTAGGGCCAGGGAGGGATGAGGGAAGTTGGCCAGCTGGAGGAGGGATTGCGGGAGGTCTCCAGGGCATGTCTGGCCTGTCTCGCTCCGTCCTGATCAGCCAGACCATAGCAGCAAGCTAACTTACCAGTCAGAGCATCTTCCCGCTGGTGGTCAGTGCATGTCATAGTGACTGGTCTACTGGTCAACTGTCTGCCCTCTGGTAGTCAGTGCACGTCATAGTGAGTGGTTGAGTAGCCTTAGCATATCATTAGCTTTGGTTGAATGGCCGACTGAACTACTGGACACTTAGCATATTAGGCTTTTATTATATAGGATAAGCTCTCTGTTTCTCCAGGAGGGGGATATATCACTCATAGTTATTATTTCCTGGCTTATTTTATTACAGAATTCATCTCCAGAGATTGATGGTTTATAAAGACATGTATTTGGAAATGCTGCTCTAACTTGTTTGTAGCTCCTGAATGTCTTTTGTCATAGTGGGTGGAACTCGAGTTCCATGTAACCCAAATAAATATTTGACAAGAATTCTTTCTTGAATTTCCCTCTGGTTCTCTATCCTTTAAATTCATAGCGCTCTTTAAATTATTGGACATATTTTTAGAGCTGTTTTGATATTCTGGTCTAGCAATTTCATCATCTGTATCATTCCGGGATCTGTTCATATTCACTAATTTTTCTTCTGAATTGGGTCACATTTTCTGATTTTCAGAATGCTTAGTAATTTTTTTATTGGATGCTGGAATCATCATATATTATATTGCTGAGTATCCAGTTTTATACTGTTGTGCTAGAGAATGTTGAGCTTTGTTTTATCAGGTAGTTAAGTCAGTTGCCTCTTGGCTCAATCCTTTCCAGGCTTGTTTTAAGTTTTTAAAGACATTCTTTTGAAGTCTTCACTTTAGAGATACCTTAGCCATAGCATTAAGGCATGATACTTCTGGGCTTTCTCCTGAATGCTCCTGGTAGTCAATAAGGACTAACCATTTTGACAGGTTGGAAGTCAGATATTTTTAAGCTCTACGCGAGCTCCCAAAATTGTTGGGTTTATTGTTCATTGAGTGTCCTTTTTGCACCTCCTGGGGCCTCATAGTCAAAGCTCAGGGAGACTCCTCTACGGGCTGCTTTCCGCATAGCTCCACCTTCTCTGGAAACTCTATCAATCCCAGTTACCTCATTTTCTTTCAACTCTTATCTCTGTCTCCTCAACTCAGTGAGACCACTATTACCTCCCTCATTATATCCCTGTCGAAAAATTGCTCCAGGCAAAAATTTGTGGCAAATTTAAGGATCATCTTGTTTTCTTCCTACTCCCAGGGATCACAATCTTATGCTGTTATCCACTGTCAGAAAACAGCGTGTGTGTGTGTGTGTGTGTGTGTGTGTGTGTGTGTGTGTGTGTTTTAATATACAGTATTTTATTTTTCTTAAAATTTTCTGTAGAGGAGGAATAAGTCTCTCATTACTTGGAATGGAATTCCCATTATTATTGCTTCTCTTATGAGTTACAAGAGTGGGATGGATTTTGTTCTGGTCGGTGTAACAGTTAACCCCACCCAAATCACTTTTGGTATGGTCCCACTACTGCTACTGCTCTTGGAAGATGAAGTACTTTAGCAACTTCATTATCTTTTCTGGGGGAAAAATTTGTGTTTATTAGTAAATTATCTTTGTCATAAATTAAATCAGATATATATATGTGCTTTAAATAAACTTTCCTCCATAGGATGCAAATATTATTAGTCACTTTATTGGGTACCTACTATGTGTCACATTGTATATAAATGATCCCTAATTTACCTGATAGAACATATGTAAAGCATGTGTTATTTATTCACTGTAGAGATGGACATTTTATATTTAAAGTGTGTAATTAATTTACATAGCTTATATAGCCAATAAGGTAAGGGCGATAATTTGAACTCAAGGAACTCAAGACTTTCTGCCTCTTTATTGAGTGCAGGAAAAAGAGAAGGAGCTAAATTGGGGACTAAAGATTCCAGGCATTTGTCTCCTAGTGATACTCAAAGTTGGCTTTGTAAAGAGCTTCCTGCTTGAGATTGTTAATTCTCCACAAAGAGATAAGACTCTTATTTTGAATGTAAGTAAGCCACTAAGCAGAGTGTTAGAATTCTAATGATAGTTTTCAGAGCAAAACATTCTCAATGAAGGAAGCAGTGAATTATTACTACTTTTTAAAACAATCTGTTGCAAGCTGCATAACATAGTAATAAACAGTCACGTGCTGGCACTTGGAGTGGCAATGTCTTAACCCTCTGGCTTCATAGCACTGAATGACTCCTATAATTTTTCTGGACTTGAGTTTCCTCAACTGAAAAGAAGAGCTCTGAACAAAAATAACTTGAACATCTTTTCCTGCTCTTATCATTTAATGCTGATAAATTATTTAAGAATAGGCATACGTAAGAATGACAGGATGAAGTAAGCAAATTAAGGAATGTCTTTCATATTTTACATTAAGGCTCAGAGAAGTATCTTAAAAATTGTAAGTTTACTTTATGGGTGTTTGAAATATTTGGAGACTGAATCTCCAGATAGCATGGTACTCAAACAAACAGGCTCTGTTTCCCATTGAACCATTCTCTTTGTCATTTACTCTCTGTTTGGTCTTGAGCAATTTCTTTGACCTCTGAGTTTTAGTTTAAATTATTTGAGAAGTTGAAGTTTTAGTGCCCACATTACAAAATTGTTGTATTAAATGAGTCCATGAATATAAAGGGTTTAGCTCAGTACCTATTAATAAATAACTGATTAACAAATAATATTAATTATTTAAAAATTTACCTGTCTGTGTATTCTTCTGGAATCACATAACCCTTTTACTTTACCTATCTTATATTGCTTTTATATCCTCCACTTATATATTACTTATTGGGTTAGTTATCCCATAGAATTGCACTATTAACTCCTTCAGAGCAGATAACATGGCTTAGAAGAAATATATAAATACCTATGTACAATAATGATGATTGAATAAACAAATTAATCAATTAATACCCTAAATTTATAACAGTATACTGTTTTGATAAGCTATACAGAATGTCACTTTCAAAGGTAATTGCTTCTCGCCTAAGCATAACACAGTGCCTAAGAGCAGTGGTTTTCAACCTGTGGGTCGCGACCCCTTTGGCAGTCGAATGACCCTTTCACAGGGGTCACCTAAGGCCATTCTGCATATCAGATATTTACATTGCGATTCATAACAGTAGCAACATTACAGTTATGAAGTAGCAACAAAAATAATTTTATGGTTGGGTCACAGCATGAGAAAATGTATTTAAAGGGCCAGAAGTTTGAGAACCACTGCCTAAGAGAATTATTTGAATGGTTGAAACAAAAACTATGTTTTCTTTCTTCCTTCCTTTCTATCTTTTATTTTTATTCTAGAGGCCCGGTGCATGATATTTGTGCACTGGGGGTGGGATGGGGGAAGTCCCTCAGCCCAGCCTGCACCCTCTCACAGTCCAGGACCTCTCAGGGAGTGGGCCTGAGCTGGCAGGTGGACATCCCTCGAGGGGTCCTTAGCGCTGCCACAGAGATGGAAGTGGCTCCTGCCACTGCAGCTGTACTCCCCAGCTGTGAGCCTGACTTCTGGCTGAGCAGCGCTCCCCTTGTGGGAGTGCACTGACCACCAGGGGGCAACTTCTGCATTGAGCTTCTGCCCCCTGGTGGTCAGTGAACATCATAGTGGGTGGTTGTTCTGTTGTTCAGTCAATTTGCATACTAGGGTTTTATTATATAGGATTTGTTGCCTGTATCAGTTGGCCAGGGCTGCCATAACAAATACATTTTCTTTGCTGTTACCCGTTTTTTAATGCCATCTAGATCCCACTAGGTATGTGAAAGTAGTTGCTTTTAGGGAGCATTTATAATATTTTATTGATAGGTGTTGATGAAATACGAGAGTGATTTTTAACTTTATCACTTTATGGGACGTGTCCTGACATTGCCAACTTTGAGCACAGCTTGAACTACAAACTATTAGCCCTTTGCTCCAGTTAAATGTTCTTACACATTTATGTTTCAATATTGTGTCTTCCATTAACTTCTTAAATTGTGGTAAAATGCAACTCTGGAAAAACATGAGAAATTCTTCACTTTTAATTGAGTGAGAAGCTATTTGGAGAATTTTACAAAGCCATAAAGCTCCTCTCCAGAGAATTTCACATTGGTACTTACATGTACACTTTTGCACAAAAGTTCAGGTAATGGCTTGTCTGATACTCTTTCACTGATGTCAAGGTTTAGACAATTGCTTCATAATAAATGAATTTGTCTCTAGTAATTTTTTGGAGTCACTACTTAAGCTTGATTTATGTAACTCCAAAATATAATGTTTCTGTTTTTTATTTTTGTTGTTGTTGTTAAAAAGAATTATACTAACTCATAAAGTGGACAAACTAATCTATGTTTTAAATCTAGTACAAGGTATCTTAGTTTAAAATCATTGATGTCAAAACCCCAGACTCAGATCATCAAGTTTAGTGTAATTAAGTATATTTCTTACAAAAATAATTATGTGAAAACTAAATATTATCAATATGTATCTCAGAATAAAAGTAAATAGTTTCCCATTGACATTCTTATCTTTTGGTAATTTGTGAACCATAGATTGATATGTGTTATGGTATAATGGTAATCAGACTTTCATATAGTACCATATGTTAAATGTCTATTTTATGATGAGAACTGATCCAGTTACTGGGAAAACTAAGTAGGTATTTGGCATGATCTATGGGTATGATATCAAGACAAAATAAACACATAAACCAATCAGACAGTAATTACACAAATGAAGTTGTGGGGTAGTTAGAACATTCTTTTTGAAAATGGAAGTCCTATGTAGAATATTTGATATAGATGAAATCTGGATAGGTAGAGATAAAAAAAATCATGCTATAGTCTGCATTATCCTAATATCTCACTGAGACAAATAAGGGTCCAAATTAAATGTGTAAATTCTTCAAAATCACCATGTCTATACCCCTGTCTTCTACCATTTTTGTACTCTACATAGTATAGGTATAATACCTTAGATTCTAAGGGTTTTTTTTCCTAACATATGATATGCTCAGCTAAATATTTTTAGTCACAACAAAATGTTGATTAGAAATAATTATTTATTTGAATTATTCTGCTCTAGCTGCCATGACAAGGTACCACAGACTAGTTAGCTTAAAAACCAGAACTTGATTTTCTCACATCTGGAGACTGGAAGTCCAAGATCAAGGTGTCAGCAGGACTGGTTTTAGTAGCATCCTTCCACTTGGGTTGTAGTGCCGCTTTCTTTCTGGGTGTTTACCTCTTTGTACACATGTGGAAAGAGAGGTTTGGTGCCTCCCTTAAAAGGATACTAACCCTATTAAATCAGGATCCCACCCTAAGTTCTCATTTAACATTAATTACTTCCTTGTAAAGGAAGTATGGTCACACTGGGGGTTAGGGCTTCAGCATATGACTTGGTGGTGGTGGGGATGCAAATATTCAGTCCATCACACTGTTTTTAAGTAAATAAAACCAAAAGAGGTAATGGAGAGAGAAAGAAATATTTAGAAAATGTACAAAAACATTCAAGATATAAAGAAAAGTGTCAAACTTTTGTTTCTCCAAAAGTTAAGAAATAGAATGTGAGTTCAAGGGGGTATAATTTTAAAAAATAATGCCTGAGAATATTCCTGAATTGAAGAAAAGTAAAACTCCATATTTGAACAGTTTCAAAAACTATCATATATTTAAAATACACCATCAAATGAGGACACAACTAGCTAAATTACAATGAAAATTAAAAACATTAAAAATGAGGGAAGATTTTTTAAACCTCAAGGAAAAAGGAGATTACATACCCAGAAACAAGAATTAGATTAACATCAGCATTTATCATTAACTACACAGTTGCAAGAAGATAATGAAGTAAAAATTTCACGCTATTAAAGGAAATGAACTAAGAAATTTGAACATAGTTATATTGTCACCTAAATTATCATTTAAGTAAAATAATTATCATGAAAGTAAAATAAAGATATTATAAAAGATGCAAGACCTAGTGCATGTTGGTGTTATTTTATTGATGGTAGAACCTATGTTTCCTTTAAAATGGAAATACATAAGTACAGTGGGATGAAAGCATGCCAGCAGGCACTATATAATAGCCATGAGCAATAAATTAGATGTGCCTTAACCAATATGGATATATTTTTAATACATGGTATATTTGACATACATTTTATACCAATCAAAATCTGCATATATATATCTGCAGTAATAAAAGAGAAAGATGCAAATTGGCCATGCCTTTGCAACACCCACCAACCAATCAGGAGTGAGTATGCAAATTAACACAATGAAGATGGTGGGTTAATTTGCATACACAGGTGCCGAGTGGCTGGGTGCGGGATGCTTATGTTGTCGCCATGGCAACGACACAAGCGTTCCATACCACCCCAGCTGCTCTGGGCCTCTGGGCAGCGTGGAAAGGCAGAAAGGTGGCTCTGGGCCTGAGCGAAGGTGGTGCCTGCAGCCAGGGGAAGGAAGGCCTATTCTTGCACGAATCTTCATGCATCAGGCCTCTAGTATATATATAAAACAGTTTATAAAATACAGATATTAAGCACATTATAATAAATGCTTATGGGCTGAAAGGGGATGACATATTTAGAAAAAGAATTAAATTGAACAGAACAAACCAAGGAAGGAAACTCTGCAAGGAGCAAAGATAATAGTTTGCCATTAACTAACGAATCTGATTAATTCAGCTCTCTGAACCTTGGGTCTAAGATTTAAATAAAATAAAGAGCTGGATTTTAATTTTGTTAAAGTTTTCTGAAGTAAATAAAAATTGAAGATAAGCTAAAAGAACAATGAGCTGAACTATGGAGGTCAAAAACCACCTATCTGGGAAAAGTGCACATTAAATACTTAGTCATTTTGCTTTACAGCTACTTCTGATGATAAATTTTAATAAACAGGGAAACCTGGGTTTTTTAGAATAGAAAGATAATAAGAAAATGAAAACTCCATCCAACACTATAGTTTATTTGAACACAAAGAATATGGAATTAGGTAGATATATATAATTTTATGTCTTTCTCCTGCAACCCTATGACAGGGTCATAAAAAGCATATAGGTGAGATAATTCAGAGACATATAAGCTTTATAATATACTGAGAGAGTAAACATTTCTTGGTTCTATTGATAGGAAGCATGGGTGAGGAAGAAAAAAACCAGTACTGCAATGAATAGACTAAAAGTTGTAGAGTAATAGGAGCCGAGACCGGTTTGGCTTAGTGGATAGAGCGTCGGCCTGCGGACTGAGGGGTCCCGGGTTCGATTCCGGTCAAGGGCATGTACCTGGGTTGCGCGCACATCCCCAGTGGGAGATGTGCAGGAGGCGGCTGATCGATGTTTCTCTCTCATCGATGTTTCTGACTATCTCTCTCCCTTTCTCTCTGTAAAAAATCAATAAAATATATTTTTAAAAAAATAAAAAATAAATAAAAGTTGTAGAGTAATAGGAGGGAAAGAAGTGATTTACCAGTAAAGATTTGGTAATAATTCCAATGAAATTTTAAAATATATTTCTGAAAATTTATTTAAAAACTATTCAATACTCTAAGGGTGATTTGTGATTATATTAGTTTCGCTAAATGACGCAGCCCTCACAAACAATTCCAAAATCTCATTGGCTTCCAAAAACCATAGCCTATTTATCATTGTATTACATGTTGGTGGTTACAGGCCAACTGCCGCTTTTTCTACTCTAATAATTGTCTTTATTTCTAAGATTTAGACCTAAGACACAGCCCCTATATGGGAATTTTTTGTGGCAGAGAGAAAGGACAAGATATCTGGCTCTTAGATGTTCAGTGGCTCTTAAAGCTTGTGTCCAGTCCTGCCTGTGTTACATCCAATCGCAGCCCAAAGCCAAAGTCAGTCACGCAGATCAAGTCAGACATCAGCAGTTGGGGAATGTGTATGTTCCTCCCAGTGGAGGCCCGATAATTGGCACAACGGGGGGGGGGGGGGGAATTTCTACAAGCCCAGCATCATCTCTTGCAAAGAAAGGATGGGAAGAAAAAGCAAGACTTTTGATTCAACTTTTATTACAAAGTAGGCTCTCTCCTTAGTGTCTGTGATGATGTGCACCTGTCTGTGACAAGCCATGGCTTCTTCATCTCCCGGAACCTATTAGAAACGAGGCATGACAGCTGTCTAAGTGGGTAGCAGCACATTGGTAAACTCACAAATTATTGATGAATAGTAAAGCCAAAGAGAGGAAGCAGAGAGATGGGAAGTAACGAAGATCGAATGGCTATTGCGAAAGTACAGAAGCAAAAGGAAGTGACATGCTCTTCCCTGGCAGCTGAATCAGCCCCGTCAAGCAGCGCCTTGACCGCACAGAATCATGAGACTCTGACAGGCTCTGGCTGTTGATATGACCTGACATTTTTTCTGGTGTATACTTGGCATAGAGATCATTATGTGTCACTAAGACTTTTTACTTTAACTGATTGCTTTGTTAATAATAATACCATTAATAGCAACAAGGTAACTAGCACTGGGATAGCATCTCAGTATGCATGTACAGGGTCCTCTAGTCCAGTTTTGTTTTCAAACCAGTTCTCCTACCCATTTTCTCCCCCTCTCTATGCTCTGCTCTGTGCCCTGAGTAGGGCAGGAGAGAGCCTGATCCACAAATACTGTTTTAGCTGGATCCATGGTCTCTGTCTTACAGTTGGGTATGGCCAAGGATGGCAGATGGAGAGGGAGCTCTCACAGTCGTGAAAAGAAATTTGAACTTCATCAAAAGTTTTTCTTCTGTTTGCTCACTTTTTTTTTTTAATTCTAAGGGCATCACAAGATGTGAGCAGAGCACTTTTCTATACATTAAAGGGGATCCATATAAAAGAGGAGTTATAATCCAACTCCCTCCTTCAGCGAAACAGGGAAAACATATCAGGATAAATAGAAAAGACTTTTTCTATCTCTGCCCTTCAGGGATTATATGCATTGTCTACTGGGAAAGACAAACACCTAAGTGGATATTTTGTAAGGGCTCCAAGGATAAAATCGCTAGTCCCACTGTCTTTGGGAAAGATTTTTTCTCCTACATCCTGGCTATGCTGCCCCCATCACTATCATCATTAATGCCACTGATAAATGTACCATAAAGGGATGTTGTGAATTGTTCTAGTTTATTGCAACATGAAAATGTGGGTATCTGAAGCCTTAACATATAGGTGATAATTACAGTGGTTATCTATGACCCTTTGGATAAATAAGACATCAGCATGGGCACTAGAACCTTCTCAACATACTCCCAGCTGCCATCTAGGCATCTTAGATGCTTATGTCATGGTCCCAAGACATGGTTAGGTCAGCCAAGGTCTACCCAGATCATTACTTGACTTGGTCTTAAGCTAATATTCTAATAGAATATTAGCTTAAGACCTTGCTGGGAAATTTGCAGCAACTTATTTGAAAAGGGGGGAGAAATGTTACTTCTGACACCCTTCTCTGTTTTGCCAACCAAAGCATTGCTATATAACTTAGTCCCTTCAAACTTCTTACTCCTCATAATTAACTCTGCTGTAGTAATAGCTGTTTTATAACTGCTGCAAATCAATGTACTATGTCACTGAAGTATTCACATGCCAGGAGACTGTGACATCTCATCCAGGGATGATGTTTTAAAACATCCTCTTCTCCTTTTCTTTTTGAAAGCTTGTTTCACTGAATGGACATTGCCTTGAGTTGCATCAAGGGAAATGGGAGTTGAATCAGCAGCACTTATGCAATGTATAACTCCTATTACTGTGCTCCCAGGATCACCAGAATTTGCATGGTTTAGCAAACTGGAAGCTTTAATGATAAAACGGAATGGGTTGACAGCACAGAAATGTCTAAGGATATACTAGGCTCATAGTCTCCATTTTTCAGAATTTACCACTTAAGAGGCACACAGTGCTTTTGAGGACAAGACTAATAGTCCGTAATTCCTTGGGTGTTCATTGTGAAATGCTATTATCCAGGCTAAGGGAATTTGCTATTAATATAGATGTAATATACAATGCTATGACAATTTCCACTGCAATGCAGCCTTCATAAATGTCTATTACCTTTTCAACAGCTCCTGATCCCATAGTTTGAATTAGCCTCTTTGAACATGAGTGAACATTATTCTGCACAGCACAGCACAGCACAGCACAGCACAGCACAGCATAGCACAGCACAGCAGTGTATAGCTGTAAATGGAGTGGGAGCTGAGAAACCACTAGTTACATAGACCCTGCCTTCTTCACATGGATGCACGCTACGTGCCCAGACAGCGTGAGTCACACAGTATGTCTCCTATTATCAGAAACTCAATAGCAGAGTAAAACGCATGGCCCTAAAACTGCTCATTGTTTACCGTTATTGATTTAATGTGGTGAGTGTATCTGGTTAGCTATTCCTGGTTGGTATGCCTCAGATGAAAGTAGCATTATTTTGCCCCATTAATTGCTATGATCAGGAGCTAGGAAAATTTCTGTGCTTGAGATACAAGATCAAGTTAATGACAAATTGATGTTAACAACTGTGAGGGATTATAACATATGGATTTGGAAGAGGAGAATTAGTCTTTGAATAAAAACAGTTCAAAATGCAGATCATTAAAATGTTACCTTTAATTTTGCAAATGATTTGAAGAAGCAGGAGGCCCATGAAAAACAAACAAACACAGTAAATCTGGGCAAATGGCTCTTTAAAAACTTTTACTATTTAAATCACATTCTTCACATTGGTCTGTACAGTTGGCTGTTGTATCATCTCCCATATTGGACTATAAGCCCAAGGCAAGGAAGTAAGTTTCATTTACCTCTATCCCCCTGTCAGTACCTAGCATGTTACTTTGCTCAGAGTGTTTAAAATCTGTTTGTTGAATGAAAGTATGCTTTAAGTAGTGATGATTTGTATTGATTGGCTCAATGTCATCCATAGTCTTAAAACAAATAAGTGGACATATGCTGAATTTCTTAAACAGATCCCCTGTTCTATTTATATTAGCTTTCTCCTAACTTCTTTAAGGTATATTTTAACCAATATTAGGATTACTGCTCATATTAGGTGGTCCTGGATATTATTGACCTGATACATATCATTCAAAAAAAGTTGCATAAAAGTTCTTGTGCCAAGCCTGCAATAATTGATTAAAAAGTAAGTTGATGGTTTGCACACATAAGTCCAATGCAGCAACATTTTCTAATTTTCAATATGCAAAATATATTCACATTTCATATTTTCTTTTGAAAAAAAAAATTCTTGGCCTGAAAAGCAGTGCAAATAAATCTCCTAAATTTGCAAATATTTTCTTGGCACTGATGCTACATTTATTTAATGCCATGACTTACACGTTTTTTAATAGATTCCCAACATAAAAAGAAAAAAGACAGTGAAAGAATTTGGCCTGTTCAAATAAAATGATGAATAAATAAATATAGCCACTAATAATAGAAAGAAATATGACATAAATAATGCTAAGCTGGAAAGTAATTGCAGAAGTTTATGGTTATTGGGCTGAATCTAATATGATATTAAATTTCTAGTGGCATTTGAAGACCTGTCCTAATTAATCAATTGGTAATTGCAGCTAGAATTACTGGCTGTGATGATGATTAATTGCCAATTGTGATGGATCCTTCAATAATTCTGCCATGTTCTTCAATATAGAATCTCTGCTGCATTAAGTGGGACTTGGCAGGCAGAGTGATTAAAAGCAAATAATCAAACCCTTCACTCTCATTATGGATCTTTCCTCAGGGGATAAGATTTGTGATGGTAGAACCATGGCTAGATTCATGGTAGGGGAAAGCCAAGAGAGGACAACATTATGCCAGAGATTCTTTTAGTAAAATAGACTCACTGTGGAGATGGAGGGTATATTTTATGATGATTCATTTACTCAAGGTTTTCACTTATTACACCCTTTACTAGTTGTGCCTACTTTCATTGTAACAGTATGATCTTTTCAGCCCAATCACAGCCTTTCTCAGTCTGATGGGAAGTGAGACTAAATACCTCTGGACTTCTCTGTCATATAAAAAGCTAGAGGCCTGGTGCACAAATTTGTGCACCACTGGGGTCCCTTGGCCTGGCCTGTGGGATCGGGCTGAAACCCGCTCTCCAACATCTCCTGAGGGGTCCCGGATTATGAGAGGGTGCAGACCAGGCTGAGGGACCCCACTGGTGCACAATTGGGGCTGGGGAGGGATGTGGGAGGTTAGCCAGCCCAGGAGGGACCATGGGAAGGCACTAGGGTGTATCTGGCCCGTCTCTCTCAGTCCTATTTGGCTGGACCCCAGCAGCAAGCTAACCTACCCCGGTCAAAATTTCTTACCCCTGGTGGTTAGTGCACATCTGAGCGAGTGGTTGAGAGGCCTTAGCATATCATTAGCATATTATGCTTCGATTGGTTGAACGGCCAACCAGTAGACCAGACACTTAGCATATTAGGCTTTTATTATATAGGATGGCTCATTACCTAATTCTTTAGGCAAGTGCCATGAACCTCAGGTCACAAGCAGAGGAGATTTTTCTGGGATTACATCAGCAATGAGAAAGTCTTAAAAGTCTATTTCTCTAATATGTTATTAACCTGGTGCCAGGTGGAGGTGCACAGCCATATTTACAAGGAGTGGTGGCTCTTCTACAGCCAGAAAAGGTGATTTGTTACCATGAGATCTCCCCCAAATGACAATTGGAATTTTTCTTAGAAGAACTTCGCTCTTCAGGCTGTAACTGAGGCAGTAACTTCATTGGCAAGTGAGCTTATTGAGAAAGACTGAAAATCCGATTCACTTTTTTTTTAATTTTTTTTTTCTGATTCATTTTTAATGAAGGAAATGAAACCAAGTTTACTTCTATGGAAGGGAGAGCTATGCTACTCAGCATTCTGGGAGAGAAGATGTTTTATGTAATCTGTGCCTGATTAAAGTCCTTATTCAAGAGCGATTGTGGCTGGAGAGAAAACTTGAGTCTGCTGTCCTCTTGAGGTAAGAGGAGTCACAGTGAGAGAAGGACCCTCCATTCACTGAGCAGCCGCTTCATCTGGAAGCTTCCCAGATATGCTGACAGTCTTCTCATTGAGTGAAAGGTCTGGACCCTTTGACCGCCACTCTACAAGAGAGGTTATCCATGTTCTCAGGGCACTTGGTTAGTGATTAAAAGGAATGAGTGCTTCAAATAAGAAATAGAAGGACTCTAACATTTAGAAGGGCTCGTGCTGGGCACTTTATATGCTAAATCTCAGTCAAGACACACAATACCCTAAGGGGTAGATGTTTGCATAGGACTTTCTGTTGCAGTGACAGAGTCATAATGTCAACCATATTAAATGTGCATGAGAATTGAGGGTCTCTTGGACCTGAGAATGCCAGGATCATTGCAGGCCTTAAGGAATGAGTTTTAGACACTTTTCTTTGTGTCTCCCTCTACCTGTCCCCTCTCTCTTCATGTTGTAGCAGTATTCCATGCCCTGTAGGATGGGATAGGCGACATGGCTTTCCAGGCTTAAATCATTTGAGTAACTCAGAGGATGCTGAGTAGCCTGGTCATGTAATCATCCTTGAATCAATCTTTGTGGTTAAGAACTTGGATACTAAGATTGATCAAATCTATGTCACATGAGCAATTCTGTAACAAGAGGTTAGAAGAAGATTGAGGTGGACTGACCAATGGAGATCATGTTAAAGTAGGGGAGGTACAGTTTGCCAAAGAAACAGGCTTTCTGCTAATAGAAGAGAGAGGAGGGCTACTAAACTATCCAATGTGAAAACATGTTCCTTAGATGTAATCTTCCCCATGTAGAACTGAGTAAATTAAGTATAGCAAAAAGTTTTTATTGTGCTTTTAAAGCGTGAACAACTGATATATACATGATAGATGAGAATCGAGCCCCATTTTATCTGATTATAAAATTTGTGCTCTATCTGCTGTAGGTCTTGTGCCACTACAATATTCACAGACCCTTAAAAGAGATAGCATTTCTTAAATATCAGAATTAATATATTCAATTTAATAGCCAATCAAGCCATATAAATGATTATTTGGAGGAAAATATAAAATGTCTCTGGAAATTGTTTAGCTAGAAGCATGACTTTCATTGTTTTCAAATGTTTGAAAGGTATATCACAAATCTTTTGGTGGCTTAAAAGAGTTTTTTGCATGATCTGAAGATTTTTCTCACCTACACAGCTGAAGATAAAATTATTATCTTAACTATTCAAATGGGGTAAAACAATGCTTTTATTTTTATACAATGTTAATAAGAATTAAAATTGGTCCACCTTTTTGGTATGGAATAATTTGATCAGAGAAATCAAAATTATAAAAGACAAACAACCTCTGTACCTTTGAAATGTAAGGGATTTATCCTTCAGAAATAATCAGGCAAGTCCATAAGTTTGGTTTAACAGGATTCTTCAAAGTCTTAGAGATGTTAGAGGATATAGAAAATAATCCAAACATGAATTAATAGATGATTGGCTAAATTAATTATGACACTGATAATACTGACATTTGTTGAACCCAAAGAGTGTGCTAAATTGTGCATATGATTCAAGGCACTCATTTATGTCATTTCATTCTTATAATCAACAATCTACAAATTTGATGTTATTATTATCTCCATTAACTTCCTCTTCAGTTAAAAAAAATTAGAACAAACACATTATGATTTGGAGAGAGTAAGGTGAATGTCATGAATACTTAAATTCTAGTTAGCGAAGTCCGAACTCAAAGCCAGGTTTATCTGACTCTAAAATTCATGCTCTTAATCACAGTGCAATATTCTTATTTATCTATTCAATGAAACATATCCCCCAATTTAAAAACAAAACATTATTTAGATCTATATAAATACAAAAAGATATTTACAAAGATAATTTGATTTAAAAAAGCAGGTGACAATTGAGAATGCATATTGGGACCCTCATTTTGTTTTGAATCAATATTTATTTGTGTATATTTATATATACTAACTTGTTAAGCATGACCCTTTTTCTGTAACAAATACAGCCCATTTTTTGTATTCCTGACTTGCTTATTTTGTAGTAAGTTAATTATGTACAATAAGTAAAAAAACAAAACAAAAAAACGCTTTCTTAATTATAAGAGTAGATTAATGACTTTTCTTTTGGGAAAGAAATCAGCATCTTGCCCATCATTTTTTCATCTCATTCTATCTACCTTGATAATTCACCTGGTCACATACTCTATTCATTGGGATTTAAATCACTTGCTCTTTGCAACCAAACCTTTCAACAGGAAAGATTTGATAGGTAGAAGAGTAGGTATCTGGTTAACAGGATAAACGGAATAGAATTCCAAAGGTGGAAGGCTCCAGCTTACAACTGAATCTTGATGCTTCTACTTAAAAAATATCAGCAAAGACTAAAACTAGTTTTTAGAAATGAACTAATGAAATAGTTTTTAACCTCCAGGAAGAATCAGGATTTATTCCACTCTGGCAAATGATTGCTTTCTGCTTAATCCCCTGCTGAATTCATATCTCACTAATCCTGTGCTTTTCCCTGAATGATTACAAAGCTCTGACTCACTAATGCTCCAATATAAGAAATAAGTTTTATTATTCCCTTGATCAAGAGTACTTTTGAAAAACTGCAAAATATCCCTTTGCATTTTAAAAATGGAGAAAAAACTATAAAACTAAAATTATGAAAAAAGAAAAAATGGCTTTAATGAAATCATTAACTAAATTATCAGAGAATATTGAAAGATTTTCTCTCTTTTGTGACCATGAAATTATAAAGACAAGATCTGAGTTTTTCTGGCCTCTTCCCCCCCCCCCCCCCCCAGTAGCAGGAGGACAAGGAAGATCAAACAAGGGTCAGAATCACATCCAAATTCAACACTTTCCATTGACAGACAACTAATGGACAGGAAGCACATTTTTTTTTCCATGATGTAGGAAAGCTTTCAAGGAGAATGTCGAAATGAAGTATGGGTGGCAGATTTTACAGCGACATTCCACAACACCCTGACCTTATGACTTCAGTTCACTTTTCTCCTTCCTGATATTGCAAGCCCATAGGGATTCTTGCCCCAAATTCTTGAGTCACAAAGTAGCTTTTAAAATGCTCTTTACATTTTTGGCCTAGTTGTTAAACCTACTGCCAGCCTTTGGTGACAAGTGAAGAAAGAGAACAAGGGCATTTGTTGCTCTCAAGGCTCAGATCGTAATTATATTTATAAAGGGCCAGGAAAATCCCATGTGCTCTCTCTCTGGCACTGGTGCAATTCCCCAGTGCCAACATATATAAGACATTTCTTTTACAAAACAATGTAATTGCTCCCACCAGAAAACCAAGGAATGAATCCTATTCTGCTTGGGATTCATGGTGAAATTGGGGGTATGTTGATGAATGAAAAGGAATGCACAAGGGACTGAGTTGACAACAACTGATAAAATGGAGGTAAGACTAGGGGTAAGAATAGGGTCCATAGATTACAGCTCTCAAAACTGGAGGGTTTGCAGGCATGCTCTTTACTTTATGACAATGTTCTTTCCAGCAGTTTTCCTCATCTCTTGACTTTCCTGACCTCACAGTTCCAACACTGTGAAAATAGTTTCCTTTGCCTTAGGGTATTTGTAATAGGGCTGGAGTCTAAGTGAATCACTAAATATCAAATCTGAAAGGAACTTGGTGATCACCCCCATTTTAACAATGCCAAAACCTATAAATACAACTACTTTCTCCGAATCATTGATGAATTCAGGGCTAAAACCAAGATTTCTTCATCTTCCCACAAGGAAGATCTTCCTTACTAAGCTATTGCTAACAGTCAATGTAACGATGCTTGTTATATACAACTGGAATCCAGTAAAGTCCCGTCTTCGTGTAGAGCAGCGGTTCTCAACCTTCTGGCCCTATAAATACAGTTCCTTATGTTGTGACCCAACCATAAAATTATTTTCCTTGCTATTTCATAACTGTAATGTTGCTACTGTTATGAATCGTAATGTAAATATCTGATATGCAGGATGGTCTTAGGCGACCCCTGTGAAAGGGTCGTTTGATTGCTAAAGGGGTCGCGACCCACAGGTTGAGAACCGCTGGTGTAGAGTCAATGTGAAGAAAGAACAATCCACAGAAAATTCTAGATGAAACAATTCTAACCTTTACTTGGTCTCTGGGAAAAATGGTGAAAGGTGGATGGCTGGGTGGGGTGGGGTAGGGTTGTGATAAAGAGGAAGGGGAGAAGATGTTTTTAAGCATTGGTCCTGAACCAGGAAAAAATTGGCCATTCAGAGAATGCTTGGCAATGACTGTAGACAGTTTTGTTTGTAACAGTTGAAAGACTGCTCCTGGCTTCTAGTAGGAAGAACATCAGTGCAACAAAGAATTTTCTAGTCCAAAATGTCAATAATGCTGAATTTGAGAAACCCTGTTTTTTAAGAATATTTTTAAATTTTTTCTCTCTTCATTTTTATCTATTTCAACTGTTGGGCTCCCATAGATTTTATCCTCTTCCCTTTTAAATGCCATCACTAATTCTCTTAATGCTAAAAAGGGCCCTATTCTTTTTATATCTCTTTCCTTCAGCTCTCTATGTATTTTGATTTGATTCTTTATCTTCATATTTTGTTCCTGTTATTTTCTTCTGTTTACCTTATAAACCCCCCTTAACCATGGTACAAAAAGCAGAAATCCTCTTAGAAAGACAAAGAAAGAATTATCTTCAGTTGGCAAAAGAAAAGGAAGAAAAAGTTGTAGACATTTACATAACCATTATATTTATCACTTTATTATATCTATAAGTTTGCACATATCACACACATTAAATGACCACAGTAAAATGAATAATCTCTGTATTGTTATTGCCTAACTTCTGAGCAAGGCATTGGCATTGCACACTAATTCCAGAATGGAAGAAAGGAGTTTTCCTTGTGTATTGGTCAGAATGTGAAAAGAAAGGAAGTGACAGGAGGTAGGGATTTGCATGGAGATTTTAGCTGAGGTGTAATGGTGAGACATTCAAGACAATGAACTGTGGGACATTTTATTGGTGCATATGGTGACCCTTCAATGAGCTGGTGCCACTCCCAGCCCTACTAGGATTAGGATCGAAAGTGATCTTTAGACATAATAATCTTGATCCTATATTCTCACATAATACAAAAATAGATAAATAAGGGACTTTTATGAATTGATGCAAGCGGATAATTGTGGGGAGAAGGAAAACTTTGTTTCTACACAATAAATGTGTTCTTTGCTGTCATCAGTAGCAATACAAAAACTGCTGAAACAAATAACTTAAAATGTTTATGAGCCATATATGGGCCTACCAATAGGTAAACATTTCACCTGGCCATTTTAATATTTTATGAAAAATATGCTATTGAAAGTGTGGTTTATCCAGCAAAATGATAGTCCAGGGAGAATGATATGAATGAGTCCACTATCTCTAACCCTGCTAACTTTGTTGCTATATAAACCGTATCAATGTGTACATTTATATTATACTGATACTAGAGGCCAGCGCACGATTAAATCGTGCGCGTGTAGGGTCCCCTAGGCCTAGCCTGCCATCAGGGCCATGTCCACGGCCCCCAACACCTCACATGCTCTGTGGATGCTGCCACCCCTTGCCCTCCACTGATACCGGGTTCTCACCTTCCCTGGGCCTGGCGTTCACCCACTTGGAGGATGCCTGTAGGCAGCAGCTCCATTGTGGAGCTGCTCTCAGCGCCCTCCCCTTTGGCTGTGACCCACGGGCCACGCCATCAGGTATCAGGATTCTGGGATGTCCTTCTGCTCCATAGGCCTCTTCTCCGTCTGGGCTCGGGTAGTAACCGCTGCCGCCATCACAGTTACCATGCAAGAGTAAAGCTGGCAGGCCGGTGGCACATGTGAGTGCACATTCCCTTACACTCCCCCTCGCACCTCTCAAAGGTTAGCCTCGCCCTGTTGAATCCAGCCAATCTGGGAGCCCTGCTTCCCCCCCTCCAGCCAATCTGCTCCCCCACCGCCCTCACCGCCCCCCACCCCCCCCCAACTGCCTTCCCAACCACCCTGAAGGCTCTCAGTTTTTTGAGCTGAACCTTGCAACCCGGTGAAGGCGAGGAGGGCCACCTGACACACCAGGAAACAAGTCCCAGGCTGAGAGTGAACATAGCTCCGCTCTGTTCCCTCCCATGGAGCCTGTCCTATCCCTCTGTGCCAAGTGCTCAGGTCCCGCCCCTCCCTGACGTCAAGGGCCTATTCTGCCTCCCCACCGCTGCCCACCTTCTGCCTCCAGCCTCCCACCGCCCGCCGCCGCCCCCCAAGCCCTGGCCGCCTGCAGCGCCCTAGCTCCGCTCCCGCCTCCCACCTCCGCTTCCTTGGCTCCGTTCCTGTCTCCGCCGCCTCTACTTTGCTCCCTTCTGCAGTGCTTGGCTTCCTTCGACGTTGTCTTCAGTCTTCGCTCCCAGCTGGTATATGCAAATTAACCACCATATTGTTTGGGTTTATTTGCATATAGTTGCTCTGATTGGCTGGCGGGTGTAGCAAAGGTATGGTCAGTTAGCATATTTGTCTTTTATTAGTGTAGATAATTCTAGAAGTCAGAGCTTCTGCTTTTCCTTTTATTGTTCTTAATGGAAATTTTGGAACAAAGAGTTGTAGAATACATTATGGATTATTGGAATGTGAGTATATAAGTATGTAAACATTTTTTAAAGGCCCTTTCTAAACAAAGTAAATATTAATTAGAGTCTCATAGAATGATTAATAAGTGATTATGCACGTATTTAACTGATTATTTTGCAAACATTAAAAATAATACTTTAAGGAACTTGGAAAAAAAGCAGCATATAAAAATCGGGTTCTAATTTTATTAAAAATACATGTAACTATCTATATATATAAAAAGCCAGTGTCCGTGACGACCAGGATGACCAAACGACTGGTCACCATGAGGTGCATTAAGCACCTCTCGGTCCTTCTTCTGTGGCCCATAGGCTCTGATTGCAGCAAGGCTGGGCAGCGGGTGGGTGGGCGAGTTGGCGAACGAGGCAAGCAGTGGCGGGTGGACTGGGTGGCAAATGCAACAGGGTGGCAAACGTGGTGAGAGGGCAGTGGCGATTTTGCATCCTGGGCCATATATATATATATATATATATATATATATATATATATATATATATATACAGAACCTTATAAAAATTCTAAAATGATCATGTTGTATGATCATGAATTTTGGTTGTTGTTGTTAATCTTCATCCAAGAATATTTTTTCATTGATTTTTTAGAGAGAGTGAAGGGAAGGGAGGGGGAGAGCAAGAGAGACATTTTGAGAGAGAACACCCATTAATTGCCTTCCTCTGGAGCCCCAAATGGGGCTGGGATGGAGCCTGCAATCCAGGTAGGTGCCCTTGACTGGGAATTGAACCCAAGACCCTTTAAGTGCACAGGCCAATACTCTACCCATTGAGCAACACTGGCCAGGGCATATGAATAATTTTTATTTTCTCTTTATTTCCATATTACTAAATTATTTTCTGCAAAAAAGAGCTTACTGTTAAATAAGGCCAAAACGACTGCTGCTTTAAAAGAGACCCTATAGAGAAGTTTTCTTTAATGCATTACTAAAACCACTTCCACATCAGTTCCATCCACTCTACCTTTGAAAACAGGGAGGAACATGCATCTGTAGTAAATGAAGGCAGCAAACAACAAAATATGACCAAATACATAAATCCCTTTGCTGAGCAAAGCTTTTTTTTTTTTTTTTTTGCTCTTGCAACAGTTGGAATCAACTACTGTAGACTTGCACATTGTAATGTCAGTAAAGCCTCAACCGAAGCTTAAGCTTGGGGAGACCTGGACAGTACTAAGCCAGCCAGAGAAAGACAAGTATCACATGATCTCACTCATATGTGGAATCTAAAGAGCAAAATAAACTGATGGACAAAATAGATCCAGAGACATAGAACCATGGAACAGACTCTGGAATCTCAGAGGGAAGGCAGGGGTGGGAGTGGGGGGAGAAGAGATTAACTAAAGAATTTATGTGCATATATGCATAACCCAGGCACACACAATAGTGGGGTGAAGTCCTAGGGGTGGGGGGAGTGGATGCTGATAGAAGGGGCCATGGGGACAAAAAAAGGAGACACCTGTAATACTTTCAACAATAAAGATAATTTTTTTAAAAAAGAAGTTACTTGGCACTGGGCAGTGGGGCTAAGAAACTAAAGACCAATTTGATCAGAAATGGCTTCATTTCACGAATCATTATGCTATTACCCTGTGTTTGAAGATAAGCAGTTTAGCCAGGGTCATGATTTAGCCAGTCTCTTGAGACCCTGCTGTCTAATTAGCATGGCTCTCAAAAAACTGAGCTCAGCTCCTTCTTCGTCGGGCCTATAGGAAAGGAAGGCTTGTTGTTCTCATACTGTCAGCATTATGCTGCTTTTATTAGTCCTCTTGTATCCCAGCTACAAATAGGAATTTGTTTTTGGCTCAGAAAACTAAGTGGGTCGAAATTTGGCCAAGACAATAACATCTTCAAAAGTGTCAAGAACAGCACAACCTTCTAACGCTTAGAATCCACAGACAGAACATCTCCGTGTTTTACATTTCCAAAGCTTTATTTGTGCTGCTTTTGCAAAACATCGTACACAGCTTGTCAGAGAGGTCTTATCAAAATCCTTTCATTTCAGAAGTCACCTGGTCATTTGAACCTTGAGCAATGTTGCTTCTAACAGTAATTGTTTTATACCTAATGGCCAACTAGAAATCTCCACTTGAATGTCTCATATATAACTCAAATTGTCATGCTATATCTTGATATTTTTCTGTCTTTCTTATTTTTAAATGTTATTGTGGTAGGAACACTTGATGTGCGATTTTACCTCTTAACAAAATTTTAAGCACACGATACAATATTGTTCAGTACGGCAAGAATGTTGTAGAACAGCTCTCTAGACTTATTCATCTTGCATAATTGAAACCTCATGCCTGTTGGTTAGCAACTCCCCACTGAACCACTAATCTCCTCTTCTGATATTTTATCCATTCCAGTGACAGTTCTCTATTATCGCTCAGGCAAAAGATTTTGAAATTCTTGACAACTTCCCTTTTATAAGCACCAATGTCTCATTCATCAGCAAGAATTTTTTATTCTACCTTCAAAAAAGTACTATGTCTGTCCACTTTTTTCCATCTCCACTTCCATCCCCTTGGTTCATGCCACCATCATAGCCTGTCTAGCTATATAGCTGGCCATTCATTCTTCCCCCATTCTGGTGATTCCCCACACAGAAGTCAAAGTGCTTCCTATAAATCATGGTACAGATTCAACCACTCTTATGGCCACCACAACCTATCAATGTCTTTTCATTGCATGTGGACTAAAACCCAGACTCTTTAACATATGGCTTATCATGGCTTTATCTCTACCTCCTTTTAAAATGTCCCTCTTACCACTCTCCCCTTTACATGCCACACTCCAGTCACCCTCAAACACAGCAATGTTTCCCTAGCATTAAGGCTCTTCTCCATGTAAGTTTATGCCACTTGATTTCCTGCGGCTCACCATCTGCCAGTTCTATAAATCACAGCCAAAACGTGACTCTCTAGACACAGCTCTAAGTGACTAAGTGACTACAACTTCAGGCTTCAGAGTGGAAGACTAACTTTGCATGGAGCTGTCAGGGAGGTCCTCATAGATCTTCACAAACAAAATCAGGAGCTGAAACTTAGACTTGAAGCCTCTGTTGAGTTCCTGCCTTAGCTAACCCAGCTTCCACCACTATAACACCATAGGTTTGGCTCTGATGAGTTTTTGGACTCATTACCCAACCAGGATAGCTTAACTGTAACTCCTCTTGGTGTTGGCAACAATACAAAAGCCTCACTACACCATAATTCAAATCTGCTGGCTCGAGGAAAGTTTAAACTCTTAGTACAAAGTCTGAGTTACTTTTATAGAGTCTTTATTTTTTCAAAGTGGGCCAGAGTGTAGTTTTAATGGCTCAGCTACTACATTTCAGCATGGGAATAAATATAAATTGTTTAAATTGTGCTTTAGTACCCGCAGAAAACCAGGCCTTGATGTTATCTAACATTTGATTTACCATCATAAGTCGCCCTCATCGAAGAAACTACTTTCAGTTATACAATCTGCAGAGACTTACACTGGCAGTGTCTATAGACACAAGCATATTTTTATATTGTTTTCTTTCTGTATTATTTCAACTCCTACACAACTTACATATTTATAGAAGCCTCTGGTGGTTCTTAATGATGTTGTTCAGTTTAGTTTCTTAATAATTTTCTTGATTTTATGATAACATTCCTGCTGTTGATTGTTCTCTTATTTTAATTATGTCGCATCCCAAGCAGTACTTCTGGGAGTGGATTAAGGTTTTCACTGCAGTCCATTACAGGTGAGGATAATTTTTAAAATCCCATTAGAGCACAAGTCGTATGCTTGGCACTTTGGCAGGGTAAGTAGGTGGGACCCATCAATATTAGAAATCTTACATTACTTGACTGTAATAGCTGATGACCAGCTGTAGTGAGTCAGCAAATAATAATTAGGGTAGCTGACACATATTGAATGCATATTAGTGGGTTAGGCGCTTTATGTCCACTCTTTCACGTCTCACCACAACACTACGAGGCATATGTTACTCATGTACCCATTTCGCATACATGTGAAAAGAAGCCTAGAGAATGTCAGTATTGTGTCCAAAGACACCCACAGCCAAGCAATGGTAAGAAAAGAGGCCTCACCCTAACTGGTTCGGCTCAGTGGATAGAGCATCAGCCTGTGGACTGAAAGGTCCCAGGTTCGATTCTGGTCAAGGACATGTAACTTGGTTGCGGGCATATCCCCAGTCGGGGGTGTGCAGGAGGCAGCTGATCGATGTTTCTCTCTCATTGATGTTTCTAACTCTCTATCCCTCTCCCTTCCTCTCTGTAAAAGAAAAAAAAAATCAATAAAATATATTAAAAAAAAAAAGAAAAGAAAAGAGGCCTCATCTGACTACACAGCCTATGCTTTTAATGACTATGTTGTGCTTTTTTTTCTTCAATAAATCACAATCGATCATAAAAGGTGAAAGAGAAAAACATACCTATTACTCCAAACTTTTCCTTGCTCATAAGCATCAAGGGTTTCAAAAAATTATTTTGTCATTTAGGAATTAATCATTTAAGCAGAGATAGTGATAATGTTCAAGGCTGAAGAGAAATGAAGTCGTTTCCACCCCAATGTGTTCAAAATAATATATCTTTAAATCACAAAGTACTGATTTTGAATGTTTTATTAGCATGTAATCTGGATGACTTTGGGCAATTACTTAAACTCTCTGAATCTCATCCCTGAATCTCTTAATGAATGGAATAATGTGGAAGTGACTGTATATGACTACTAAGATTGGTCCCAAAAGGCTTCAGGGCAAAAAAATCGCTCTTAATTGAATCTTTTAAAAACTTATTCCACTTTTCATGTATTTATGCTCTTTTTTTCTTCCTAGCTATAAAGGAATAGGTTTTGCCCATTTTTTCGGGCTATGCCTTAGCACCTAGCACATGACCTGGCAGATAGTAAGTACTCGACCAGAGTATATTTAATTGGTCATCATTCCATGTTTTTATAAAGCTCTTCTTGATTAGAAAAATAACTTCACATTTTTTTAAATATATATTTTATTGTTTTTTTACAGAGAGGAAGGGAGAGGGATAGAGAGTTAAAAACATCAATGAGAGAGAAACATCGATCAGCTGCCTCCTGCACACTCCCTACTGGGTATGTACCTGTAACTAAGGTACATGCCCTTGACCGGAATCGAACCTGGGACCCTTGAGTCCACAGGCCGACACTCTATCCATTGAGCCAAACCAGTTAGGGCAATAACTTTATATTTTAAAGTGATGACTTTTTTGGTCACTATGCTGAATTTCATTGGGTTAAAAATAGACTTTGGGAAAAATTTTTCGTCTCTAGACATGGCCATGTTTCTCCCAATGCCTCCTTCCCCCACCCCATCAGTTTAAGGGAGATAGAATTGACATATATCATTGTATGAGGTTCAAATGTACAGCATAAACATTTGATTTACATATATTCTGAAATAATTGCTATAATAAGTTTAGTTAACATCCATAATCTCATTTAGATATAATAAAAGAAATGTAAAAGAAAAAAATTGTTTCTTCTTGTCATGAAAAATCATGGGCTTTACTCTCATAACAACTTTCATATATACTATATAGCAGTGGTAACTATAGTCATCATATTTCACATTACATATCCATGTTTTACATTATATACCTAGTACTTATTTCTTACAACTGGAAGTTTTACTTTTTACCACCTTCCTACAACCATTGCCCCCTTTCCCCCACCAATGGTCACCATAAATCTGAACTCTTTTTCTATGGTTTTTTATCTTTTTATTTTTTGATTCCACATATTAATGAAATTATACAGCATTTGTCATGTCTGACTTATTTAACTTAGCATAAAAGCTCTCAAAGTTCACCCATTTGTCCCAAATGGCAGGGTTTCCTCAATTTTTATGGCTGAATATATTCCATTGTATGTATTTCTTCCTTATTCATTCATCTATTGATGAACACTTAAGTCATTTCCATGTCTTGGCTATTGCAAGTAATGCTGCAGTGAATAATGGGGATGCAGTTACATTTTTGAATTAGTGTTTTCATTTCCTTTCTATATATTCCCAGAAGTGGAAATACTAAATCATATAGTTGTTTTGTATTTAATTTTTTCAGTTTCCTCTATACTGGTTTTCACAGTGGCTGCAACAATTTGCAATTTCAACAACAGTGCACAAGGGTTCCTTTCTTTCCACATCTTCATTAGCATTTGTTATCTCGCATTTTTGATGATGGACATTCTAATAGGCATGAGATGATATCTCTTTGGGGTTTTGATTTGCATTTCTCTAATGACTGGTGATGTTGAGCACTTTTTCCTGTGCCTTTGATATCCATATATCTTCTTTGGAAAAATATGTATTCAGTAGACCTAGCCATTGTGATTGATTCCACAATGGAGTAATGATCCATCTGATCAGCCCAGCATGATGGTCTGGAGCACAAGATCTGAATCTCAGTTGCTTCTCCTATTATGTATGGATGATAAAAATAGGGTTATCTTGAGGAAAAAGTAAGATAATCTCTTTGGATATAGTTATTCCATTCATTAATGGAGTGTTTAATAGATAGCAACAACTATGACTTTTATTTTTACTTTCCTCTTTCAGCTTCTATTTTCTCCATTGATCTAGATGTTGCTCTAGACATCTCTTACACTAGTATTTTCTAACTGCTAAAGACCTTTTGAGCACATGGAGAGGCCCGTATATATGTGCCATGTAAGAAAGTAAATAATTGAGATCAAGATCTTCATGTCAGCTTAATGTCAAGTATGAAACAGTAGAAGCAAGCACGTGACATTAATAGGTTTCCAAAGCTAAAACCAGTGTGTGGAACATGCCAAGATGAAGCAGAGATGATTAGACATGGAGAGAAATTTGAGAAAAAAGACAGTTTTTGCCCAGAGGTTCATATTCGTGCAAAGTTTTAATCCTCTGGTCATCAATATCACAGAGGGATCCAAGTAAACATGCAGTGTACTATAGGGATATTTGCCTTTTTACATGAACAGTTTTTTAATGATGTCACAGAGAAACATTAACTAATTTCATTTTTAATTAGTTTCATGGTGTAGAAGAATTAAAAGTGGTTATATTTAGAACATATTTAATTAAAATGGAAAAACTATATTTCAAGTGCACAATATAGATAATCTCACTAAGTCCTACTCCTGGCTATACCACTGACTTAATTAATAGGAAGAGTTGCAGCATATTAATGAGAAGAACAGAGATGCTCTTGCTTTCTACCCTTCTTGTGACTGTAAGCCATTCCAGATTCTTGGTAAGTGGGTAGCTGCTATTGAAGGCAGGAGATGTTTATTATTCAATGCAGTAGGCTGCGGTGACATTTCTTATCATTTCAGCATAACTGTGCCAGAGGGTCTGTAAATAGTATTTGCCAGAGGCAATTTTACACATTCATGATAGTCTTTGATGTCTGGGCTGGGCCCAACTGACAGAGCCCCTGAGGCTATCTTTCGGCTTTCCCTGCAGGCTGATAAAACAGTGTGAAGTTTGCAGCAAAACAAAACAAACTCAAGGAATTTCATTTAGTACTTTCTGAATTATCGTGACCTTAAAGAAGCTAATGCCTAGCAGATACCGGCCATTTAATAAGTAGGCATTGAGTGAGGGAGAGGCCAACTTGCATCCCAGTTATGGAGACTAATCTCAAGGGGGAAATTTTACCTTTAGGGACTGTTCTGGGCAGGTGTGACTTTATGCTGATCCTGCAGAGAAAAGAGGAGATGGGAACATTAGACCCTCATTCTCAGGAATATGAATGGTATTTAATAATGAATTAACATTTATTGAGCTCTTCCACTGTATACTGGTTAAAGGAATTTTTATGCATTTACTCATTTAAAGATAGCAACAGACCTATAAATTAGATGAGTAAACTGAGTCACGGATAGATTAAGATTACACAGATAGTAAGTGGTAGAGCATTAAAAAAATAAAACACTTAGCATACTTTTTTAAATCAATATGCTATATGTTCAGGACCCAAATTACTTTATCTGCTTCTTCTGACCCAGTAACTATTAATAAAATTACTCTGCATTTTTTCCCTAGACTACATAATATCTGAAATGATTATATTTATATGTGTATGGTTTTTAAATTTATGTTTATTATTTGTCTTTGTCAAGGAGAATATAAGTGTCATGACAATAGAGCCGTCTTATTTTCTGCTTTCTCTACAACACTAAGAATAGTTCCTGGCAGAGGAGAGGCAGTCATTAAATATTTATTGACTCCATTAATTAATGGCATAAAAATGTTTCAGAAAGTGTTCTTAGAGGAAAGATGAGGGCTCTATCTTTTTTTAATGATAAAAAAGTGACACAGATACAAAATTTAATTCCCCAAATAGTATTAAAACCTGAGAAGGATTCTTTGCTCCAGAACAGTGCCAATTTTTGTTTCCTTGCTTTCTGAGCGCTCTTGGGGAAGAAACCACCTTGCAGCAGATTTGCTAACATCCGGACAGTGTTGCCGGTGGTGAGAGAGGCAGTTTGGAGACAGATGCGGGTCTCATCCCCTGCTCCATTTCTCCCCTGTCCTGTGACTTTGGAAAAGTTACATTTCCTCACTTCTTTGAGTCCTAGTTTCTTTCTATGTGGCATGAAATTTCAGATAATCTACCGCTCCCATCTTGGTAACTTAGTCAAGAAGATGGTGATTGACAGTCACATGTTGTACAACTTATTCCCTAGCCCACAACCAGGTTAATCTTCAAAGCCCCAACTTCATTGTATGACATTCATACTGTTAACCAGAGAGGAGAGGGGCTTCCCTGCCCCTGGTTGCTGCTGGGGTTGGAGTTCTTGTGATATCCCGAGAAAAGAAATTTTCTGAGAATTGCACGGGAGGATGCCCTATAGTAGAAAGCTTTCTTCTCATGGAATTACATTCCTGTGTTTCCAAAGTCCCACCTCCCTTAGTCCAGTCATAAAAGAAGTGTAGCTGCTGTTTCAGTAGAGCTAAACTCAGAGCCTATGTCCAGAGTTTCCTTTCCATGGTGGAGCGGGTCCAGTCCAGCATCAGCTAGCTTAGCTTGTGTTTCCCACTGCAGTCCACCAGTCCATTGCATGTGGGATCTGCGGAGCCACATGCCTATGGAGGAAACACGGGAAGCAGAAAAATAAGAGTTCCCCACCAGCCAACAGCCAGCACAATTAAGAGTGTCAAGAGAGAACAAGTTCCTTTACATAGGGGAGTATGTATTCCCAAATATTCATGAGCTTGCAGTGGCCATGCCCATTCTAGCCAACCATCTCTGTCCCCAGGTGTATTTGACAGGCAAGTATCTGCCCTATGTCACCCCAACTTTATTTTGAATAATGTTCAGTCTCTTCAACCAGGCATTCAACTCATGCTATCATCTTTACTCCAATTTGCCCCCCTCTGCTGCAAGGCAGACACCCTTACTATCTCCCACTACAGATGACTCTATCATCTGCTTGCTTTGTCCATGATGTACACAACCTTCTCTCTTCTATACCAATAGTCCTATGCTCACCTGCTGTTTAATCCTAACTCTGCTTTCAAAGATGCAACCCACCTCCTGGCCCTCATTCCTGTCGATTTCATTAATATTCATCACCCTCTTCATATGTCTGCAGTACCAAGCTTCTTTCCCTCTGCTATCACTTTGTAGCATCCTGCTTTGTGCTTTGATCATGCTCCCTGAGTACATTATGTCTTAAATGAAATGTCCTGTGCTGCTTGGACTTCCCTGCCACTGTATCTCTTATAGTGTTTGACATAGAGTATGTATGAGCAAATAGTAGGCTGATGGCTACCTATACTGCTTCATTGCCTTTTCATGAAAAGTGAGTATTCCTGGTAATATGAAGGGTGCTGCGCTGTGTTGTGCTGCCCAGACCTTCCTCCAGGAATGATGAACTTATTCTTGCAACGGCTGAGAATCCTGTGGACAGGGGACTGTGGCTCTTGGCCCAACTCAGACATGGCCTCCACTAGGGAGAGCCATTTTGCCCAAGACTACCCCTGGGCTACCAGGATCCATCACTGGTTTACTTAGGATTATAAAAGCCTGATACCATTGTCCCACTGAGAACAACTCAAAGGTTTTCCCTGCCCTGACTGGTTTGGCTCAGTGGATAGAGCATCGGCCTGCGGACTCATGGGTCCCTGGTTCGATTCTGGTCAAGGGCATGTACCTTGGTTGCGGGCACATCCCCAGTAGGGAGTGTGCAGGAGGCAGCTGATCGATGTTTCTCTCTCATCAATGTTTCTAACTCTCTATCCCTCTCCCTTCCTCTCTGTAAAAAATCAATAAAATATATTTTTTTTAAAAAAAAAGGTTTTCCATGCTTCAGAGCTCCATGTAGAGTTACCTGCAGCCTTTATTGAGATGGCTTCGCAGCCCCAGTTTTCAATCTGTCCACTCCTGTGTCTTCCCCTCTATTCCACAGATAATCCCAACATTTCTCCCTGAGAACCTCCTAACTCCAACTCCTCAGTCTGGTTCCACAGAGCCCAACCTGTGACACTCACTAATCTGATATTTCATAATCGCACTCTTTTTCTGATTATAAGGGAAAAGGGATGTGGATAAAATGTAGTAAGAAGAGAGTCAATCAAAAGCAATCTGGAGAATCAATGAACCATATTTTCTGCATATCATGGTAAGGTTTTATTTGCTGTGTTTGGCTTATTAGTTAGATCTTCTGGGCAGACAGTTTTACTCTGCTTTCTAAATTATTGTCCCTATAAAGGTAGATGATGATCATTGTTATTGTTAAAATGATAGATGGGAATATATGAGAAAAGACCATTAAAATGAGAATTGTGGTTGAATTGCACAGTTACATGAATAAAAGGGGGACACATCAGCAAACCTTTTCATATATATATGAAAGGAAGGGAGAGGGAGAGGGAGAGGGAGAGGGAGAGGGAGAGGGAGAGGGAGAGGGAGAGAGAGAGAGAGAGAGAGAGAGAGAGAGAGAGAGAGAGAGGCATCAATGATGAGAGAGAATCATTGATTGGCTGCATCCTGCATACCCCGCGGTGAGGGTGGAAAACGCACAACTGGGAATCAAACAGTGACCTCCTGGTTCATAGTTCAGTGCTCAAGGCTGGCCAGGCAAGCCTTTTCTTATTATAGAAACCAAACTCCAACTTTACAGAGAGCAGGTCCTATCATTTATTCTATCCAAAGAAAAAAATAGAATATGCACACAGTTGCCTAAATAGGCTCTCTTATGTGTTTTGTTAACCCCCAACTTGAACACTCTAGATGTCCTGAAGTAGGAAAGTGCCCCTCATCATCTTTATTTGAGACTTAGCTGTCTGTAGTTTCAAAATCTCCAGCAACATGCGTCATTATACATTTGCCCCTCCGTGAAATCGACTGCGTGCAGTCACTCTAGCAGTGCGACTAATTGGCTGGGTTCCGCAATACTACCTTGCCAATGATGCCGCTCTTTAGTTTTATAAACATTCAAAAATATTCGCTCAAATTGGCCAGCTTCCCAGCAACCATCTTAGTAAAGATAAGCTCCTTCCGTGGTGAGAGCAAGCATTTCAACCCCTTGAAAATAACAGCAGAGGTGTTTTTCTTTTACTACCCCTCCCCAGTGAATATTAAGCCTCTTTTTCTTGAAAAGAAAGAGCAAACCAAGCCCAGAATTTTCATTTCTCAACTTCATGTGAGTGGCAATGGCAGGTCGGGAAGTGTCTTTGAGAGCAGCCTCCATGCTTGTTTTTCTTTCAGAGAAAAACTGCATTAGACCTAAAGCAAAAATGCCCCTGAGATTTAATTATCTTCCTGTTTTATTTTTCACTACAAAGGCACTTACTCTTTTATTGTGTTCCTCTGTTGCAAAAAAAAAAAAAAAAAAAAAAAATCTTTAGGAGATGATTTCTTTTCTTTTTTTTTTTTGAATGGTAAAGGCAGTATAACTTCAAAGGTAGTAGTGCTCTGCCTTTCTTGTCTTTGACAAACTCGCTGAGTGCTTTGAAAAATTTCAAGGTGACAGGAAGGTCTGTGGTCCAGATGGGTATAGAAAAGGTCTGGGATAAGAAATTTGGGGTATTTCCCCTTCATACTTTGCCTCTGTCTTTAAGTTTGTTGTGATTGCTGGCAATACAAACTGTATGCATTTGGATTATTCTAAAGAGATATTTTCCATAAAAGTTTAAGTTTCTTTTACCTAAAGGGATAAAAATACACATGAAGCCAAGGACTAAGATGACAGAGAACTGAAGAAGTCATCTTCTTGATTTCTCATCTGTTTCTCTTTGCACATCTGTTGTCACTTTTAATTTTTCTCTCTCTGACTAGAATTCTCAATACACTGGTGGTACATGATGCCATCAAACTTGGCTGAGTTTATGGCCCCTCAGCCAGACTGCGATTTTCATATTTTCTCAATTTTATATTTTCAGGGAAGACTTTTGATTGATCCAGTCTGGAATGTCTATTGTCTATTTTGTTGTCTATAAATTGTGTCCGACAGTCAGAGTCAAGCTACAAAATGTTGGTTTCTCCCTTTTAAATTATGTGGATGAGAAGAAGGGGAAAGTGGAGAAAAATAATCAGGTCAGTCGCCTGAAAAGAAGAGATTGGGCAAGAATGGAGGTAGAGACAAAACAATAAGTGTCCATAATATGCTGTGTCATGAATGTCAACTATTAACTGGGAAAACATGAGAAGAAATATTTTAGGCATAAGTCTAACTAGTTCAATTTTTAAATTTTGAGTAATTAATGTATGGCTCTATCAATAGCCTATCAGGGGAAGCATCTAGATACTTAATGTATTGTTAACCAATTCATTCCACATTCCCTCATTCATTCATTTACTCATTACTTTCCTTCCTTCCTTCCTTCCTTCCTTCCTTCCTTCCTTCCTTCCTTCCTTCCTTCCTTCCTTCCTTCCTTCCTTCCCTCCCTCAGTTATGCTGACAGTCCTTTCATTTATCTATTGAAGGGATACAGAATTAGAAGCAGATGGGAGCATTTAAGCAAGAAATCCATCCAGAACAAATTTCAAGAATAGTGCGTGTGTTGGGCAGGGTACATGAATTGCTAACACATACGCACTCACAATGGTTCAACATAAGAACTCTTCATTTGTGGGAAGAGTTCTGCTTCATGTCTATATTTAGGAGCCCAGGCTCCTTCTAGCTAATGACTCTCCCATCCCCGAGACCCCAGCATGGTCTCCTGAATCCTCTGTATCTGGACAGCTCATGAATGATTAGGGAGAATGGGAAAATTTCATGAGAAGTTTTAAAGACCAGGCCTGGGGATGGCATACTTAATATCCTCCCACGTTCCTCACATAGCTGCACCGGGAGCTGACACTCAGGAAGATAAAAGACTAGTACTGCTCTTAGACCCTGGGCAAGAGAGGCCCCTGTTCTGATCCTGGTCTTTTAGCCTTTGAGACAGGTACTCTCAGGATTTCCTCCAGCTTCACCTCTCGCTACAGAGCCAAGGTCCAAGGGTGCCTGGGATGCTGGAAATTTCTAAAAAAAAAAAAAAAAGAAGTCCTGACAATGATCCTCAGTGGTACCTTGTTGCTCTTCCTAGGTTTATCTTCCCAAACATTGATGGTGCCTCCTACCTACATATCCTTAGGTCTCAGGGGTAGCCAAGTGGTGAATTTGGACAAAACTTGCATGGACAGAGAGGATACGCATGGTGCCCCTCATGGTACAGGGTGGAGTTCAGGTGGGCCAAAAAGGGGGAGGCCATGGTAAAGGGAAGGGGGATTGGGCCCAGGGGTTCCCGTGCAGACATTGTATAGGGCAGAACTCTGAGGAGTCCAAGATTTTCAAATTCAAACCTGGTTTTCCATTTTGTCTCGGATGTATTTGATAATGTAGGAAACTAGAATATATTTTACTCAGCAGGTTTATAATATTGAGATGTATTGTATGTCGGCCTCCAGCTGTACTTTTGCTCTGGGCCCCAAAGTGATTAGGGGTGCTCCTTGTGTGAGCTCTGGCAGGCGCTGACACAATGCACGGCCAGTGTGGTTTTATATTCTACCTTGCATGCTTCTGAAAGGAAGGGGGAACTTAAAATAGCTAGCTGCTATTGGATAAAAATCAAAATATGATTGCTCTGTTTCACCAAGCTTTATTCAATGGACCATTTCTGCTTCTATTACACTAAGCACGAATAAACTCTAAAAAGCAACTAATAAACAATCTTGTTTCATTTAATAGCAGCTACCTTTTCTTTTTAACTTTTCGTATGTGCTAGATACGATGCTAACTAATTAAATTCATTATCCCATCTAATTCTAATAACTATATTAAGTAAGTAGTATCCTTATTTGACAGATCAAGGAACATAAGCAGAGGAAGGAAGTAATAGGTTTAGAATGTGAGTGCAGATTTAAGTGAAAAGTTTGCTGTCTTTCTAGCAATGGTACAGCACTGTCTTATTTTAGAATGGGTCTTAGATATCAGAAAGTCCATTGCCCTTCCAGCCCATTTTGATTCCCGAATGATCTGTTTCACAGCCCAGCTAAGTAGTTGATCTCTCTCTATATAGATACTTCTATTCATAAGTCCCTTTATGTATTAAAACACTAGGGACTTTAGTGTATAAAAGCAACAGTTTTTAACTTATGAATCATGGAGCATTTGTGTTATTGACAGTATGAAAAAAAAAGGGTGACAGAGCAGCCAAGGGACTAGGTCTTGTACACAAATCACAGCCCACCTTATTTATATTATACTAGGGGCCCGGTGCACGAAATTCGTGCACTGGGTGTGTGTGTGGGGGGGGGGGGGGAGTGTCCCTCAGCCCAGCCTGCCCCCTCTCACATACTGGGAGCCCTCAGGTGTTGACCCCCATCACCCTCCAATCGCAGGATCGGCCCCTTGCCCAGGCCTGACACCTCCGCCAGAGGTGTAGACCCCCATCACCCTCTGATCGCCTGATTGGCCCCTTGCCCAGGCCTGACGCCTCCGCCAGAGGTGTCAGGCTTGGACAGGGAACCCCCATTTCCCCCGATCACTGGCTCTGGCCCCCGCCCAGGCCTGAGGCCTCTGGCCCAGGAATCATGCCTGGGCAGGGGACCCCCATCTCCCTCTGATCGCTTGCTCCACCCCCCGCCCAGGCCTGATGCCTCGGCCAGAGGAGTTGACCCTCATCACCCTCCGATCACCAATCACTGGATCAGCCCCTTGACCAGGCCTGAGGCCTCCAGCAGAGGTGTCAGGCCTGGGCAGGGGACCCCCAGCTCCCCATGGTTGCAGGCTCCGCCCCTGCCTAGGCCTAACACCTCTGGCTGAGGCGTCCGGCCCGGGCATCGGGGACCCGCAGCTGCAGCGGCCCCGCGATCGTGGGCTTCACTTTAGGCCCAGGCAAGGGACCCCTAGCTCCTGGGACTGCCAGCTTCGACCGTACCCAGCTCCCATCGCTGGCTCCACCCCTACTTCCTGCTATCACTGGCCAGGGCGGAAAAGGTGCCTGATTCTCCAATCATGGCTGGGGGGCAGGGCAAAGGCGGCCCCAGGGCCGCCTTTGCCCTGCCCCCCAGCTCTTAGCTCCCCCCTGGGTTTCCGATCACTGTCAGTGGCAGGGGGCTTCTTCCTGCTTTCCCTTTCGCCTCCCTGCATTGTGCCTACATATGCAAATTAACCGCCATCTTGTTGGCAGTTAACTGCCAATCTTAGTTGGCAGTTAATTTGCATATAGCCCTGATTAGCCAATGAAAAGGGTATCGTCGTACGCCAATTACCATTTTTCTCTTTTATTAGGTAGGATGCCAAGAATTTGAAATTCCAATGCACATGAATATCAATTTGAAAAAAAACCCACCATATTCAAAATGTAAAGATCCAAACTAGTTGAGTTGTCTTTGTGTGCTTGTTTCATTTTTCTTTTTATTATGTAGACAGATGGGTTAGGGAGACCCTTGCGCAGTGATAGAATTTTTTTCCTCACAGGTGGCCTCAAAGGTGTGTGTGTGTGTGTGTGAGTGTGTGTGTGTGTGTGTGTGTGTGTTACAAGGAGCATAATTCTCTAGTTTATCACCGAGTCTGAGCCACTCTCAGGAATGAAAGGGGTGCTGTTGATAATGATGCATAAAGTGATACAGTCCCAGGAAAATGGCGTCCATGCCTATCCTGGTCATAAATCAAAGCAAACAGGCCAGGACACATCTTTATCTGACATACTCACCAAGGGAAAACGTAGGGACAGACACAGATTAGTAGTTGCCAGATGCTGAAGGTGGGGTGAAGGGTTGACAGCAAAGGGCAGAAGGGAATTTTCAGAGATGATGGATGGTTCTATACCTTGATTATAGTGGTGACCGCATAACTGTATGCTCCTGTCAGAACTCATAAGGCTGTGCACCAAAAAGTGAATTTACTCTATGTAAATTATACCTCATTTTTTTTTAAATAACAGGGTTAAGATATCCTAGAACAAGAATGCCATAAACCTGAATTTAACTTTTGATTATAAAGGAAAAATAAAAGGAACATACACCCACTCAGAAAGAAACAAAGAAAAACAATTAGGTCTACTTCATGATAAAGTTCACGAATCAGCACCACTCTAGAATCATCCTATAGGAGTAACATTTTAAGAATTCTCCCCTATTGCCACCAGCCACATGGCAGCAAAGGGTCATTATGGACTATAAAACCACAATTGCACTGTTGTCCTGTTTGGTGAAAGTCAGTGGGGAAATATTCAACTATGACTGAGGTGTCTGACCCAGCTGGTGGACCCTGCAAGTGGCTAACTAATGAACAGTGGGGAGGGGAGCGCAATGAACTACACTGACTACGCACATTTGTTCATGAGAACATTGGAGATACCCCCTGAGTAATAGCATGAGGGTTGTTGTTACAGATGACAGAGAAAGTAGGAACAAGAGGTAGTTAAATATGGGCTCTTCATATTCATGTGACTGCATGCATTCATCTCCACAGATCACTGAGCTCAGCAAAGCCTGGGTTATCTAAGACTTAAAGTGCATTAGGTAGGAGCATCTGCATTACAGGACATCTTCATAATTTTCATATTAGTGATATCACCACTATTCAGTTTAAGTAACAATAAGTTCCCCAGATCCTTAGAAAAATGCTCATCTATAATTAACATTATATTATTACAGTTCAATTTTGGTCCACAATTACTTTATCTTATATCTTGTCCTAATTTTCCATGTCCAAAGAACAATTCATTAATTTTCCCAGGGTACACTGAGATCTCTTAGACCCATTAAAGCTTCCAAATTCACATATTCTATAATTAAATTCACATTCTAAAGCCTATACCAACTTGATGCCATTATTACCATTAATTGAAGGCAATGCACACAGTATTAAGAGCTTCAAATTTCAGCCCTATCCCTGGCTATGAAAAGTTAAGTGGCATTTCCAGGCATGTGAAAAAAAGAAATTCATTGTACTTTCTTGAAGGTATAGGGTTATTGTAGCAATAAAATGAGAAATCCATCTTAAGCACTTGCACCAGCATTTAGCACATGGAAAGCATTCGATTAGTGTTGATGGTGTAGTGTAAGACCTACAATAAAGATTCAATATTGGAGCTGCCTTGGCATCTGAAACCAGCAGGGCTTCCAGTGGCCGTACCGTACCTCAAGCCTCCTTCCCTTTCTACTCCCACAGAAGGGCCCCCTCACCAAACAAGCCTCCTTATCACGGGGGACCAGGCATAATGCTAATCGCTTCTGGGCAGCAGGAGTCCATTTCTTGCCACTCTGCAGAATTATTCAAACAAATCCATTACATCTTCTTGCAGGGAGCAGGGGTCACCACACCCCACTTGCTCACTCCCTTCCCAAGTGCAGCTCCCTGTGGGGGCCCCTGCATAGTGTGCAGTGTCCTCCTGCCCTGGGCTGTGAGTTTATATAACGCAGACACTGCTGTCGACCTCATCTTTCCAGCTGCTTAAAGAGACTTGACCCCGCCAAGCATGTGAGACACAAGAAGCTAATGAACAGGGCAGTTCAGAAACTTCCCAATATCCTTATCTCAAGATGGAACAGGGTTCGCTGAGGCTTGGCAACTTTATGCCAATTATCTGGTGCCTGCATCCTAAGGAGAGGACATTGCATGGATGACTTGAGATCAAATTTGTCAAAGCACAGAGAACCAGGCCATTGCCCACTGCAGTGACTTCCTTACATCTTCCAGGCTGGGGAGCCTACGACGCGCGAGCTCAGGCCATGGGAAGGGATAGGAGCTTTCACTGCCCTGAGAATTATTACCCACTGATGCCACCGAAGCTTCTCCCGTCAGCGGCGTGCAGCTGTGGCAGCCTCTCAGGCAAGACTCCTGACTGATTTTTCTATCAGTCTTTAATAGTTAATCCCCATCTTGTTAGTTAAAATATTTCAGTGACTCCCTTAGGCCAGATAAATCCAAGTAAGTTTAAATTAGGTGCCTCAGCAGCCTCAGTCATTGAAGAAGCTTCTAGATAGAGCAAACCACATCATCACCCTCATTAGGGACAGAGGGTCTTGAATGAAACCCCTTAATGGGCCTTCTTCATGACTCTGGGGCAGAATGGGATACATTAGTATTACACCTCAGCCACATTTTTTTTACAGCCCTTCTGAAGGACTCATTTTACATTAACAGGAAGCCTTGGCATTTTTCAACACAGCTGGAAAACCCTGCTTTCAGCAGAATGATGTGAACGATGCAGAAATCTGATCATGTCACTCCTCTACTAAAACACGTTCAAGGGCTCCCTCCACCTACTGAATTGTGCCCTTCCTCCCCCTGAGAGTCTGCTACAACTAGGCCATCCCTGCCAGGTCTCACCTGTGCCCCACACCAGAGCACTCTTACACCTCCAGCCTCCAGCCCAGCAGCTGCCTGCTCTACATCTCTGTCTATCTCATGTCCTTTCTATCAAGAATGCCTCCTGTACTTCTAATTCTGTTTACCCACTTTTCAGAACCTTTCTCAAATACCACCTTCTCCATTCTGACTTTCCATTCTGTGGGTTAAAAAAAGGGGGGGGGGTACGTTCAATGGAAAGTAACCTCACAGGATGATCTGATCACAAGTTCCTAACTGGGCAGGTCATGATGGCTAGTCATGCTCCGTGCATATAACTTCTTTACTAAAAGGCTTATCTTTGTCTTAAGCAAGTTCTGTCCCTTGTTTCTGTGCATCTAGGTTAACACACCTTTGCAATGCCCTCTGTCAGACCCCTCCTAAGACTTAACCACCCTCAAGAGAACACATTATCTGGCTGTCCTGTAATCTGATCCATGGCTTGCTTTCTCCCACCTTCATGTAATCTTCCTTACATTCCCTCTTTCATCTCAAATGCATACAAGAAACCAAAACCAAAAACAAAAACTGTTCTCCTCCAAAGCATTTTTCTCAGGCAGTTGAGAGCTTGCTTCCAGGTGTAGCCTCTCTTTGACTCAGATACATTTTTATAAAAATTCTCCATTGGTTCTTACATCAACAAAACCTGCATATGGATAGAGTATACATTTTGATAATATTCTACTCCATTTCCTACCCACGAATGTGCATGCTGCGATGCAATAAAGCCTCTGTCTTGGTCACGTTCACCTTCGCTCTCGTCAGCTCTGTCTGGACCAGTGCCTTACACATAGCAGCTTCTCAGTAATGCACATCCCATTCCACTGGGCATGATTTACTTCTCTCTTTGTGTGCCTCTAAACCCCTTTTGTCATTGGTGTTTCCTTCCTATGCTGACTATCAACTCCACTTATCCACTCTCGGCCCAAAGAGAAAGGTGATCTTCAACCAAATGCCAGGCTCTCCTATAAACTTCAGGGGAACAAAGCTTGCTTTTAGCATTTAGAGACTGTTTGAGAAGCAGTCTAGAAGGGAACTCTCCCTGCATGTGTTAATGGCTGTTATTATTGGTGATATCCATTCATGCAGCCAGTCTTAGGGCAACAACTGACACCTAGTCTCATGGCACACTCAGCACCTTAGCTAGTGGGAACTGGCAATGGAACTCCAAATGGCAATGTCTCCGTGGCTCAGAATAGAACACTTATGATTTTTCACTGTAGAAATCTGGTCAAAATGGCAGTAGTCTGTTTTGAACAATAGAACAAACTCATATCTGGGCTAAGTTTTTGCTTACTTTCTATTAATTTTCATGTTATTGGATTTTTTTTTCTGAGTTTAACATCTTTTGATGTTTCGTGAACACTTTTTCCTTCCTAAGCCAATTTAAAACACACACACACACACACACACACGGGCCAAATATGGTGATAAATGCATGATGCTAAGATCCTTCCTTTATCTTGAGATCTATTTTAAATTTGCCTCAGGAGGACATTTTCTGAAATTGTGCAGTGAGTGTCGATTTACAAACTGCGGAGCCCCCTGTGTGTTTTCAAGGGGGTCAGTGCTGAGATGGGATTGAAGGCTCTATTTATCTTCCACAGAGACAGCTAAACAGTAGGCATCAGAATGAAGGAAATGTGACCAAAGTAAACCATGAAAATGTGCTTTCATTCCTTCTATCTCCCCAACTCAAAAGATTTAGACAGTGGAAAGCATAGCAACAATCTTTCTCAAAATATGAAAATTCCTATCAGCATCTGTTTTCGCAGAAACTGAAGAGCATATGCAATGAAAATACAATACTTTGGGGAACCACCAGAATCCAGACCATCAAAAAATTATAAATAAATTTACTTTTATTATTTTTCTAAGTACACACAGTTGAATGAATTGCCTGAATACAAAGCACTTCCAATTCAAATTAAACAGGGCCTGCCAACTAAATAGACAGGTTTCACAAAGAATTAGGACTTTTACTTTAACAGTGTCTCTAAAACACTAGGCAATTGTTTATAATTTTAAGCATAATTTCCCCTCCCTATTTTTAAATAATATCATTATTATGGTGTACATTGTACATGGAGTGAAAGAATTTTAGACCAGTGATAATTCAGTCAAATAGATTTTACATGGAAACGGTTCAATCTAAATTATATATCAACATGTTTAATTACATCATTTCATTAATTTATTAAGCAAATATACTGTAAGAAATGTGCTAATTGCTCAGACTGCCAAAAGGAAAAAAAAAAAAGTACTATATTCTACCCTCAAAGGGCTCAGTCTAACTTTACCATAAACTTAATCTTTACCCTGCGCATTATCCTATCACACATCCTATCTAATAATAGACAAACATGGTAATTAACTGTACCTCTGCTACACTTCCCATTGGCTAATCAGGGTGATATGCAAATTAACAGCCAACAAAGATGGCGGCCAGCAGCCAGGCCGCTGAAGCGAACATGAGGCTTGGTTGCCCTGGTGATGGAGGAAGCCAATGTTCCCTGCCTCTGCAGCCGGGCTCTGAGCTACAGTCTAAGCAACAATGTTGCAATTAGAGAAGCTAAACAAACCTCAGATACCTGCTTTCAGCCAGCCGGCCTCAGAGCTGGAGCCGCAACAAAGTTTCAATTACAGAAGGTAAATAAATCCCAGAATGAAAAAAAAAAGAGAGAGACTGGGAGCTTCAGTTGCAGGCTTGGCCCGCCTGAAAACAGCCCTCAGCCCCTCATCCAGGCTGGCCAGGCACCCCAGTGGGGACCCCCACCCTGAAGGGGGTGCGGGCAGCCTGAAAACAGCCCTCAGGCCCTCATCCAGGCTGGCCAGGCACCCCAGTGGGGACCCCCACCCTGATCTGGGACACCATTCAGGGCAAACCAGCCTGCTCCCACCCATGCACCAGTCCTCTATCCTATATAGTAAAAGGGTATTATGCAAACTGACCCTAACAGCAGAAAGACTGGGAATGACTGGTCACTATGACACACACTGACCACCAGGGGGCAGACGCTCAATGCAGGAGCTGCCCTCTGGTGGTCAGTGTGCTCCCACATGGGGGAGCTCTGCTCAGCCACAAGCCAGGCTGATGGCTGCCAGTACAGCGGTGGTGTTGGGAGCCTTTCCCGCCTCCTCAGCAGCGCTAAGGATGTCCGACTGCAGCTTAGGTCTGCTCCCTGCTGGCAAGTGGACATCCCCCGAGGGCTGCCAGGCTGCCAGAGGGATGTCTGATTGCCATCTTAGGCCCAATCTCCCGGGGAGCAGGCTTCAGCCAGCAGGTGGTCATCTCCCAAGGGGTCCCAGACTGTGAGAGGGCACAAGCCGGGCTGAAGGGCCCCCTCCCCCCAAGTGCACAAAATTTTGTGCACTGAGCCTCTAGTAGGATAATAAAAGCCTAATATGCAAATTGTCCCCTCTGGTAGTCTTTCCACCTAGAGTTCAACCACTTGCTATGATGTGCCCTCACCACCAGGGGGCGGCTTGGAACATGGCGGACATCAGTGAAGTGATGCTGGCAGAGAGCGGCAGTGGAGGTGCTGTTGGCCCTAATGGGCCCTGATGATGGCGGGATAGTGGCGCAGGTGAGCGGGCGGTGCCAGGCCAAGGCGGGTGTGAGCAGGGGCCCAATCTTCCTGCTGATCATCCCGCAGATGGCCACTAGCAGCAGCATCAAGGGACAGAGCTCCCACCCAGCTCCCAGGTGCTGAGGGAGAAAAGATAAATAGCAATATTAAAATATTTCTTCTAATTACTTCCCTTTTAATGTGCACAAATCCATGCACCGGGACATTAGTACATTATCCTATCACACATAAACTATGAACTGCAAGTCGCCATATTAAGGTACAGGATAGAATAAAGAACAGAACACAAATTGATGCAAAAGAATGAATGACTCATGGAAAAGAGTTCGTATTTTATCCACAAGAACAATGGACTCCAAAGTACAGTAAGCTATCTTTATAAATGCTCAAAATAATCCATTGGAATATTGGAAGAAAATAGAGAATATCTATTTACATTTATTTTTATCTTATTTAGTTTTCTTTTTGTGTATGTTTTCTAATGTGCACCATATATGTAATTCAGAGATGCACACTTTGTAAATGAAACATATTCTGAAAACGCTTTTTTTTTTTTTTTTTTTTTTACTTATGGTGTACACAATATAGAACTTGCAGACTACTTATCTTGCAGTTGTGAAGCCACTGGATTATTTTAATACAGCAAAGCTAGAGACTGGTTTATATTTGAGGAAGATTACTTGGTGGCAATTGGAGGAGCATGAAAACTGACAAAGATGTATATCGAAGATGATGTATTTTCTTAAATTAAATTTATTGGGGTGATATTGGTCAATATGAACATATATATTTCAGGTGTGGGTTTCTATGTTATAAGATCTTTATATTGCACTCTGTGCCCATCACCCAAAGTCAAATCTTCTTCCATCATTATATATTGGTACCCTTTTCTAGATGATGAGTTTCGGAACTAAGGAAGTGAAGTGGAATGGAAGGTAGAAGACTAATTTGAAATATATTAGTGGGGATGAGTAAATAAGATTTACCCTAATGTGAGTTGTCAGTGAAAAGAGTGTTTAGGGAGACTCTACCTCCCAAATTGTAGGTTTAGCGATAGAATAAATGGTACATCTTAATTGAGATACTTAATATAAGAAAAGCTTGGGGCTGATTTGGGTTAAGAGGAAGCCTGCATTCAGGTTAGCATTTGAGTTGGAGATGTGTGTGAGACATCTTTAGAATTAGAGATGTTCAGGTAATAGTTGAATAATTAGATCTTTTACTGAAGAGGGACCAGATGGTGACCAGATTTATGAGTGCTTTTAAACATAGTTGGTAGTAGAGTTGTTTATCTCTTGACTGTCAAAGCCAATTTTAGATTTCTGGGAAGTACTTAAAATAATGTGCATGGCTGAAATAAATAGATGGTATGATCTCTTAGTACTAGGAAATTCTTCCTGAAACAGATTATTCGTTGCCCAGACCTACAGCTGTGGTCCCAAAGGTAGCAATCTTAGAGCACACACATTGCATAAAATGAAAATGCTGACCTAACCATTAGACCAGCTGCAGAGATCAAAACAGGGCTGACTTTCATTGTAGCAAAGGGCCTACAAAGACCACAGCGAAGGGCCAGGATAGGTCAGTATTGTGAAGGCCCTGAATTGAATGGGAGCCACAATAAAGACTTAGGGCCAAGGGAATTATGGGAGGTGTATCTAAACAATGAAAGAAAAGGGATGAGCCTTGAACTTACTCAAGTGTTTCTGCTTCTCTTTGTACTGTCAACATTGTGAAGACAGTATGGCATGAATTTTGATTACTCCTGATGTAATAAAAGCTGAAAGAATTTTACATGGGAGAAAATGATAACAATACAAAATGAGAAGCCAATTTGTTCTGATCATTATTAATTGATGGTTACTGGATTTTGAATTATGGGATCAGGTATCTTGGATCTTTTTCTTGTAAATAAAGGCTATATTAAAAATACTGTAGCAGATTCCAATAGCTTTATTTTTTTTCAAACAATTGGGCTCCCAGGAATAATTACATTTAACATATTTGTGTAGTTCTTTGTGGAACTTTATGTGTGCGTGTGTGTGTGTATAGTGGTAAACTTATATATAAATACTATGAGTAGGGATGTCCAGATATCCTATATTTATAAATGGCAATTTATAAACTTGTACTAACATCTAAACTTCATTTCCCAATTTATTTCAATATATATCTTATTTCTAAAGGTAATGTAATATTTCTCACTGTAGGGGTATTATAATTTACAAAAACAGTGGCCATTTATATGTCTCTAATTCTTTTCACTATGATAGACAATAGTTCAATGACTCAAGGGGTAATTTTAAAGTTATAATTCTCCCAAATGAAGTATATTGTATGAAAAATACTTATTTAAATTAATAATCATCATCTTAAACACACATATGAAAGGACTACACTTACTAAAACCATTTGAAGAAAGAGGAGATTGACACCTGCCTTGTCACACTCATTCAGGAGCAGGATGACTTATCTGAGCAATTTAAATTTTACATACACATGCATTATATGGATGTATGCATATATACATAGGATAAAATGTATATTTGTGCTTAAGAGTGTGTCTGTGGTGTGTGTGTGTGTGTGTGTGTGTGTGTGTGTGTGTGTGTGTGTGTAGGTGCCAATAATTGGATTTCTGTAAGTCAAATGCCTGGATGCTTGTGTAATATGCTTACTGAGCCTTATCTCCCCAGAATTCTGAGTTTAGTGTAAGATACAATAAAGTTGTCTGAATAATACCTAAACTCAAGAAACTTAAATTTGAGAAACATTTTATATTTTTCAGATACTTTCTTTGTTGCCATTGACAGCTCAACACAATTTCTGAAACTATAAACTGTAGTGGCCTTCAGCGATAGCAGGATTCTGATACTCAAATGTTATCAGGCTCTGACTTTCTCGATTTTCTTTTCAGAGAGACTTTTCCTTTGTGCTAGGCAGAGCCCGGCACATAATAAGTGCTTTACAATCATTCTTTAAAAGAGTGAATGACGGTGAAGAAGGTTGCTTTTGCCAACAATCTAGCAAAAATCCCATAATTAAGCCCCATTGGTCCAGTGTGGGCCACTTCATTGTTGTACCAACTTTTGACCAGGGATAGGAAATGCACAGCTGGGCCAGGTATCAGTCCCTGAGATATAATACAGAGGATGCAATTTGATAGAACTGGTCTGTACTATCAAGCATAAGTTTTGTGCCTGATAGTCTGCTAGGTATTTTGAAAGATCTAAAGGTGTATATGATCTTTTCCATTTTTAAAGAATTCATCACCTGGTAAGGAAATGAACCACTCAGATATGCACTGGTAAATTTGATAATATCTGCCCCTTTATATCTGGGATTTCAAGAACTTGTTAGTATACATCATATCATCTGCAAATGAAACTCCTGTGTCAAATTATTATTTAAAATAAAGAAAATGTTTGCTACTTCATAGTATAAAGAGTTTTTTTATGTACTTTTGTTTATGTATTTTGCTTTCTAGATTAATCATTCTCACATTTCTGTAAACAAATTTCTCCAAAGGGAAGTTCTTTCAAAATTCTAATATTGTCTATTGTGTTCAGAAAAAATACAAATTTTAAAAAGCCTGCTCTTTGGAGGATGAAAAAATAACACTCCAAAGAGATATTTGAGTCAGATCTGTGATCAAGCACAGAGCCATGTTCTAGTTTACTCTTCCTGGTATAGCCATATGTTCTGATTTTACCAAATGCATCCAGTTATTTGGAAAGCCAAATGGAACTTGTTGCTTATCTTGTCAACTTTTCCATCACCTCAGGTGTTGGCTTAGGATGTCTTAGTGATAATGCAAGGAAAGTATATCAAGAATGTAACATGGTTTGTCACCAGCTGGAAAGAATTGATAGAAATGATGTTGCAGCTAACATCAGAGCTTTTATCTAGTATACTAAAAGAATTAACACTTATACATGGACCTATAAGAAACTGCCATTGTTAAGGTCAAAACCATCAACTATTAACATGATTCCACCTACTATATAGGCAAATAATAGTTATCAAAGTACATAAACAGGGGGGACACAATAAAAATAGGTTTAACTTTTATCCCTGTGTTGTTTATGCTTACCTTCGTCCGCCCCTTCTTCATTGACAGTGCTGGGTAAACTTTAGCTCAATCACAGCTGAAGTATCACAAATATTTAATTAGCATGGCCCAAATTAATGAGGTTGAGGGTCTGCCTTGTTGAATTCACTCAGTGACTTCTTATGGGAGGGAAGCCGCACATAAGGACTCCTCCACCTCCATCCAGTTACTTCAAATTCAGATAACACTGACTTTAGCATCTCATCAGGGGAAATTGACATAATTAAGCACTCTTCAAAGAAAAATAAACTCTGATGTTTCTAATACTATTAAATATTTACTGTGCATATCATTACAGCAAATTCGCTGGCAGAAAGTGATTCTCCCAACGTAGATCAAATGAGAACATCACATTGCCTTGTAGCAAGTGTATCCAGCTCTGTGAATTATTAAACAACATATATCTATATGCATAAAATATAAATGTTGTAGCCGCACAGTGTGAAGACTGAAGACTCTATGAAAGTATGACTGGAATATGTTCCCCAGTACTCCCAATTGTCAGCTCAGACTTGAAGCTTGCTATGCTTATCTCTGCAGATAGGGGCTCCCTCATCCTGAATGCCACACCCCAAGGTGGAATTAGAATGAATAAGAAGCCCTGGCTGGTGTGGCTCAGTTGGTTGAGTGTTGTACCATGCACTGGTGTGATTCTGGATCAGGGCACATATCTGGATTGCAGGCTCCATCCCCAGTAGGGGCCATGTAGGAGGCAGCTGATCAATGTTTCTCCCTCTCCCTTCCTCTCTCCCTAAAAATGAATGAATGAATGAATGAATGAATAAATAAATAAATAAATAAATAAATAACAACATATTTTTTAAAAGAATTCAGATGAAAAAAATAATTAAATTACCAAATTGAGTGCAATTTCTTGTGCAAACAAACAAACAAAATCAAGTGAGGATATTGAATAAGAGAAGCCAACCCAAAGGATGTCAGGCCCCAAATTGGCTTTTTCTGACATGACACTCTACTTCAATGGGCAAAGGATAGAACAATAACTGGCCAACATCTGTTTATGTATTATGTTCTCACTGTCCAGAAAGACGGGGGTTGTCAGGAAGGCTGAGCTAACCAGAATTGCTAAGCTGTTTTTTGTTGGAATAACATTAAATTTTAACTTTTGAGTGTCTCTAGGTTCCAGATAGCAGAGCAGGGGTGCTAGCCATTTTTTTCAAAAGACTTGATTTAAAAAAAAATAATAGTTTGAAACACCTAAAACACTGGCAAAGATTAATAGAATTTGAACTCCTCCAAACTCTATATTCCAATTGTTCAGAGGGACAAATATTCCCCTAACCATTATAAAAGAAAACCAGTCTGGTTATGAGGTGAACTAGTCATTGGCATGGTAATTCAAAAAGGATTTCTTCAGAGCACCAGAAAATACAAAAATGAATGAAGTCATTTTTCAGAATTATTTGTCCACACTTCCAATGATTGCCATAGCATTGCTTACCAGAAGGGAATCAGTTAAACTAAATAAGAGGTTAAATAAAAGTTCAGCGTTTTATTCTGAAAAATTTTAAGCATGTATATAAGTAACAAGATTAGCATAATAAACTCTCAACTAGCCCCTAACCCATATGCTACAGTTATCACTATTTTCTTCCCTTACTTTGATCTATTCTTTTTCTCGCTCTTTTTTGTTATTTTTAAAATCAGTTTTACAGAAGCATTTTAGAGACAATCCAAATATTTTTCACCACTGAATTTTCCAGTATGCATTTATTAAAAAAACAAGAATAAAAACGTTTTATATAGTTACATCATTATTGAATCTAAAATTTAACACTTAAATTCTAAAAAACATGGATTGCCTTGTGTCCAAAAAAAGAATCCAGTTTTCCAGTTGATTGGTCATTTGCAATCAGGATCCACCAACTTTCACCCACTGCGTTTGGCTGTCCCCTATTGTGCTTCTTAAATCTCTTACTTTATGAGTTTCCACTTTTCCATCTTACTTTCCTGTGCCATTAACTGGTTTAAGGAGCATGTCAGTTTCTCAGAATTTCCAACATTGTAGATTCATTTAACTGTTTATTCAAGGTGTCAATCAACTTGTCCTTATACACGTTGTTCATAAGCTGGAAGTTGATTCTAAAATCTTGGCAAGATTACTTTCTATGTGTTTTGTCCTTCATATCACATCACATCAGGGGTCACATTATGTCCTGCTTTTGAGAGGATTGATTTCCTAGGGTCAGCCCAACTTTTTTATGGTAAAGTTGCATGTCAGTCCTGAAGTAACACTTGGTTTTGTGTAATAAATTTCCTGTTTAATTTTCCTCTAGAGGTGTTAGCAACCATTGATTAACATTGCTTAAATCAATTACTGCTTTAGGGAATGTAAAATGAGAATACAAGCCTTTTTATCTATGTTATTTAATCACTTTCTTCAAAGATTTTCATAAAATTAAACACCCATATTAATATATATCTTTATTAATATTCCCTTGCCTTGCTGAAGTATTATTTTAGAAAAACTCTTTATCTGACAGATTGATTGATAGATCTCTCTCTCTCTCTCTCTCCATTTGTTGTATGGATTTTTAAAATTGGTTTCAGTATTTCTTTTCCTTCCCTGTCTTGTATTATCACATCATGTCATAAATTACTTAATTTAACCAAACTTTTGAGGTAATTTTATTTTTATATTATACTAGAGGCCCGGTGCACAAAAATTTGTGCACTTGGGGGGGGATCCCTCAGCCCGGCCTGTGCCCTCTCGTACTCTGGGACCCCCCGCAGTCTGGGACCCCTCGGGAGATAACGACCTGCTGGCTTAGGCTGCTCCCGGGTGGCAGAGGGCAGGCCCAATCCCTAGGTGCAGCCCCTGGTCAGGCTCAGAGCAGGGCCTACTGGGGAGTTGGGGCGCTGCCCCCTGTCATGCACAGAGCAGGGCGATCGGGAGTTTGTGATGCCACCCTCAGTCACACTTAGGGTAGGGCCGATTGGGGGGTTGGGGCACCGCCCCCTGTCATACTCAAGGCAGGGTCAATGGGGAGGTTGCGGCGCCACCCCCTGTCACGCACAGAGCAGGGCCAATCAAGGGGTTGGGGCACTGCCCCCTGTCATTCACAGAGCAGGGCCCATCAGGGGGTTGGAGCGCTGCCCTCTATCACCCACAGAGCAGGGCCGATCAGGGGGTTGGGGCACCGCCACTGTCACACTCAGGGCAGGGCCGATGGGGAGGTTATGGATCTACCCTGTCACACACAGAGCAGGGCCCGTGGGGGCGGGGGGGCCGGTTGGGGCGCCGCACCCTGTCACACACAGAGCCGCAGGGCGATCAGGGGGTTGGGGAGCTCCCCCCTATCAGACACAGAGCAGGGCTGATCAGGCGGTTGGGGCGCCTTCCCCTGTCACACACAGAGCCGCAGGGCCATCAGGGGGTTTGGGCGTTGCCCCCTGTCATGCTGATCCTGGTGCCGGGAGGCCTTGTGGCTCCGCTGATCCCGGTGCTGGGAGGCATATTGCCCTTTAACTATATAGGATAGAGGCCTGGTGCATGGGTGGGGGCCGGCTGGTTTGCCTTGAAGGGTGTCCTGGATCAGGGTGGGGGTCCCCACTGGGGTGCCTGGCCAGCCTGGGTGAGGGGATGATGGCTGTTTGCAGCTGGTCACACATCCTTCAGGGTGGGGGTCCCCACTGGGGTGCCTGGCCAGTCTGGGTGAGGGACTGAGGGCTGTTTTCAGGCTGGCGGGTGACTGAAGCTCCCAACCGCTCCTTTTTTTCTTTTTTCTTTTTTTATTCTGGGCCAGCTTTAGCTTTGAGGCTTGGCTCCAGCTCTTAGGCTTCCTGCTGCTGAAAGTAGGTTTCTGGCCTTTGCTTACAATGTTGCGATCCTGCTGGCTGAAGCCTGGCGGACTAAAGCATGTTTCTGGGGTTTTGTTTAGCTTCTATATTTGTTACATAGTTGCTTAGAGTTGCAGCTCAGAGGCCAGCAGCGGCAGGCGGGGAATGTTGGAGTCCTCCATCACTGAAGCAAGAGAGCCTCATGTTAGTTTCAAGCTGCCTGGCTGCCGGCCACCATCTTGGCTGGCAGTTAATTTGCATATTTCCCTGATTAGCCAATGGGAAGGGTAGCGGTCGTATGCCAATTACCATGTTTCTCTTTTATTAGATAGGATATGAAATGTCTTTCTTGATTTGTGATTGTTTTTGCTTTTATTCTAACCATAGTTACCTAGATTGTTTATAAGAAACTGTGTATTCAGTACTGTTTCATTGTTGTCATAAGATTTTTGTGTTATGATATATAATCTTAAAATGGTGCTATTTTGCTATTTCTTGCTCTCTTAGTAATAGCCAATAGATGAATAATGTACTTTGTACACACACTGTTCTAAAAATCATATTTGAATGATCTAATTGAACAGTCATTCATCTTTATTATCAACCCATTTGGGATATGAGTACATCAAGGTAATACTGAGCTGATGGTAATCTACACATCAGAGCCAGTCTGTCTGTCTCTATGCCCTATATATATAGCAGAGACATGGAACTGTTTCTTAGCTATAAAATATCTTCAAGTTGTTTTTCTCAGGGTTTATTTAAATTATCACTGACATAAAATATCAAATGATGACTTTTTGTTACCTTCACAAATAAATGAAATCTTATCTAGGTATCAGTTTCTTAAATAGCAACTTTTCTTCCTTCAAGACTCAGTCAAAAAGTATTTTTAAATAATGTGCTTCTTGGTAAAACAAATATTAACATAAAGTAATGTGTTTTATGCTCAAATACAGTAAGAAATTAAACAGATTGCTATTTTTTATTTGTTTGTTTTATTCAGAGATCAGCAAACTTTTTCTATAAAGGGCTGATATTAAATATTTCCACTCTGCATGCTATGCAATTTCTATGTGAAAAAGCATTCACAGATAATACACGAAGGAATGAGTCTGGTTGTGTTTCAATAAAAGCTTTCTAAAAACAGGCAGTGGCCATATTTGGATTATGGGTCCATGTGTTCAGATCTCTAGCCTTTCTTATTCTCTGGAGGCTGAGCTGGGGAAGATCTGCTTCAAAGCCCCCTCAGATTGGTGGTGGAGTCCTTTTCCTATGTCATTAGTACTGAGCTGGAAGCTTCCCTTTGACAATTAGAGGCCACCTAGTTCCCTAGAGGCAGATGTATTTGATTTCAGAGAGGAAGGGAGAGGGAGAGAGAGATATAAACATTAATGATGAGAAAGAATAATTAATTGGCTCCCTCCTGCACACCCCACACTGGGGATCAAGCCCACAACCCAGGCATGTGGTCTGATTGGAAATCTAACCATGACCCCCTGGTTCATCGGTTGGCGCTCAACCACTGAGCCACGCCAGCTGGGCCAAGGATTTTTTAAATTGTATCTTTCATTCATTGGTTGCATCTTTCCACCCAAGTGCAAGAATTACCGTATTACCTCTTTTATCAATAATACTTGATTGCAAACTTGCTGGTTCTTTTCTGAGTTCATCTTTTTCTTAGTACCCTGTCATGTGCACCTAATAACTGAATGGAAACTGGTGAAACTCAGTTTTGCTATTCTTTGCCTAAAACCATAAGATTTTTTTTTTTGTTGGACTTCCGAATTATGTCAGGCAATGGTGTCATGAACTACTTTCCCACTGCATAACACTTAGTTGGAAATATGGAATGGAAGCCAACAGAAATCACTTTTGTAATCTCCATTAACAGTTTCCTCACTGCGCAACACCTAACCTCAAAGCCAATGGCACATACTTTGGTTATCTTTTTTTCTTTTCTTTACAGTTTCCCATATCTAGGTACAAACTTCTATTTAGTCACTCTTGCTTTATTGACAAATGTCCTAAAAATCTCAGACTCTCAAAAGAAAAAGAGTATAATTCTTTTTTTTAATAAATAAATTTTATTGATTTTTACAGAGAGGGAGAGGGATAGAGAGTTAGAAACATCAATGAGAGAGAAACATTGATCAGCTGCCTCCTGCACACCCCCTACTGGGGATGTGCCCACAACCAAGGTACATGCCCTTGACCAGAATTGAACCTGGACCCTTCAGTCCATAGGCCGACGCTCTATCCACTGAGCCAAACCAGTTAGGGCAAGAGTATAATTTTTTATAATATGTCAATCGAGGGTCAATGGTGAATCTACTCCTATTCAACTCTTGGTCTTTTCCTGTGCCAAAGACTGTCATCTCCATATTGCTGCTGCTTCAGCAGGTCTTAATATAAAGACATATGTTGGAACACAACTGAATTGGAAAGATCTGTAGCTGAGCCATCATCAACTTGCAGTTGACATGTAACTGATGTGAGAAATAAATCTCTGTTATAAGCTACTGGGATTTTGTGGCCATTTGTTCCTATAGTAGAGCTTCCAAATACAGTTTCTTTTTTTTTTTTAAATATATTTTATTGATTCTTTACAGAGCGGAAGGGAGAGGGACAAAGAGCCAGAAACATCGATGAGAGAGAAACATCGATCAGCTGCCTCCTGCACATGTCCCACTGGAGATGTGCCCGCAACCCAGGTACATGCCCTTGACCGGAATCGAACCTGGGACCCTTCAGTCCGCAGGCCGACGCTCTATCGACTGAGCCAAACCGGTGCTGGCCCAAATACAGTTTCTTAATAGATGTTCAAAATAAGAAAGGAGCCTGTGGGAAATGTGAAAGGAAGTCTCAGATGAGTGGCAGGAAGGGCTACATATGACTGTTCAGAGGACTGCTCAAAATATATATATGTGGGTTTGTTTAAATACATGCAGGTATGTGTGTGTAAATAAAAAGATAGATGGTAGATCATAGATAGATGGATAGATAGATGATAGATAGATAGATAGATAGATAGATAGATAGATAGATAGATAGATGATAGATAGATAGATAGATTTGTTTCAGGAAAGCCCCTCTGCCCCAGATGTAGGAGCAGAATTGGGGGAATTCGGTGAATCAAACTCTTTTTATCACCTCTTATGGCCACGTGGGCTATTCTGGCTTAGACAAAAGTACTAGTATTTTATGTGTAGTTTAAAAACACTCTTCTCAATCCATCTTCATTGATTGTGTTATTAGAGATTTCCCTCACACCTTGCTTTATGGTCTTATTTTTCCATTTATAGTCTGGCTGTTAGCTTTTGCCCTTTTTAATATCTCTGTGGGTATTTTTAAGGACATTTATTGGAAGGCATATTGAAAATTAATAGTGCTCTTCTGCGCTAAGCTAGATTTATTTTACCAACATTTGGGGGCTGCTGTTTTGTCTTTGTTAAAACAAATGTAGTATAAACAAGGCATTGCATATTTTTCCTAATGTGTTTTGCTTACTTAGAACTAAAATTAAACAAGGGGATATGAATTAGTTCAGTTAAATTGTTGGTGGCCCTAATCGTCTCTCTCAATTGTTGGAGTGCTTTGGAGCTATAAAAGGAAAGAGTCATTTGGGGAAGACAGATCAGAGAGTCTGGTCCTGTAACATTCCCCTTCCCTCCACACTTGTTCCATTCATCGTAGGAAGGTGCCTTGTTCCCTTAGCCTTCCCGCACCAGGCGACAGTGTCATACTGGATGTCAGAGAAGATTAATAGGCTGTTGGTTGAATTCACCTGTGTTTTTTTTTCTCCAAGAGCTAATGTGAGCAATAAAGAACACAAGCTCATGAAAAGACATAACTCTTTTTGTCAGCTGTGTCACTATGATTCAGTACATTCACATACAAGAAGACAGTAGTGTCTGCTACAGCGGGGCGGCTTTACAAATGCTCATCCCTCCCTGCCCAGAGAAATAACAGGAAAAGCAGTCACTTGGGCCTATTAAAATTTCACTTCAACAGAGGACACATTATCTGAGAAGCTACATCTCCCGAAAAAATCTAACACTATCATTAGTTCATTTTTACTCTTAATTCTGTATAAAGATTTTTTTTTCTGCAGGTTGGGGATAAAAGTAGAACTAGCCTTTTTCTAATTCACTCTTTCTTTTGAACTTATTTATATTTATCACTCAGCAAAAATGGTGAGGTCAATAGATGAAGATCAAAAACACAGAATATTATCTTTTTCACCAGCAGGTACCTAGAAAAATTACTTATTCTGTGGGAAGAGGTGTATTTATTGTCTACTCCTCCTCCTCCTCCTCCTCCCCCTCCTCCTTTTTCCCTTCCTCCTCCTCCTCCTCTGCCTTCTTTTTCTGGTAAACAGGACTCATTCTAATAAACAGAACTCTTCCTAAAACAGACTCTACTTCTATAATAGTTGTTTGGATAACTATACCCGTCCCCCGTACCCCCCGCCCCCCGCCACGGATAGTGCAAGAAACTTGTCAGTAAGAATCTGGCATATATAGAAGAAAAGCTCTAATGTTACCTCAAAGTTGAAGGAATTTTTTTCTTTACATAAATCATTAGGTTTCTGTGGAGAAAATGATATAGTAATATGTTTTAAATGAGAATTTTAAAAAATTTATGATAAAAATAAATATATTTTGGAAAACATTTTCTTACTGTTTTCTAGTGTAAGGGTGGGGAATCTATTATACATAGCAAATTAGAAAATTGATAGAAATATTACATACCGATGATAAGAGAAAGAAGAAAGAGGTGAAGAAATTGTACAGAGAAGATGACCAAGGATTTCTGATATTTAAGCAAGTGAAATATATATAAAGTTAAATGCTAAGCAGGACACATAGTACTTGATCTGTTAGTTTGTGCTAAGTAAATATATTAAAACTCTCTTCCTCTGTACCTCTGAGCTGAGCAGTTAATAAAATTATATCCAATAGCAAAATCTACTTGAGGTTGGGAGTGTTCTTCTCACCCTGAGTCTTGGAGAGCACGTTAGCACATTGGAGGGAGGCTCTGATTTTTTTTTCTTTCTTCTCTTCATCTTGTCAGAGTCTGTTGATGATGATGAATCATTTGTGCACCTGTATTCCTTTTGGACCTTCATTGCACGCTGACACGCGCACATTTTTTGCTGCCTCTTTTTATTTGGTGGCAATGAGTGATGCGCTTGGTGTCAGCACAATTGCTTCAGTTTTGAAATACCGAATAAGATAATGAGACCCCAAGAGTCACTGACGGGGAGGAGAAGAGATGGAATGGGGTGTCTCCAAAGGTTCTCAGGAGCTAAAAAGCTGCTTGAACGATCATTTGATGATGAATCTGATTTTTCCTGGGTTTAAACTGTGAACCAAGATTAAGTTTGTTACTTTTATGAGGTTTATTAAAAGGCAGGGTATAAGTTTCCAGTGGGAGAAACTAACTTGATTGTTACAAGTGGAAATTAGTCAACAGTGGGCATTGGGAGGTGACAAAAACCACAGAGAGGTATATGCAGTTTTGCCAGAGCAAAATGAACAGTCAAGATATTGGCATGTAATGAAGCCTCTTATTTGCCACTAAATTCTGAGACCTTTTTAAAACTCCAGACCATTGCATGAATGGGTTAATTCTGTAGGTAGTTGCCAATCTGTCAAATTAGTCTTCACATAATTCCTTCCATGCTGAGAGCAATCCTTATTCCAACACATTAGAGATGAAAAATATGCATTGCTAATGTCTGAAGATTCACCCAGGCCCTTATTCCACATGCTTGTTTTGGATACTTAGATGATGTTTCCAGCATGCATTCACCTTCAGCCAGTGTACAGTTTCTAAATGGGATTAGTCCTGGATATAGATTTACAAAATTAAGGAGGTACGAATGTGGCAAAGGGTCTTAGCAAGAGATAATGAGGCCTTGGACTGTTGCCCAACCTCTCTCACCCTCGGTGATCTCACCTTTAAAGTGGGTAAAATAAAATATCATAGCCTCCCTCTGAGGATTATCTTCAGGATCAAATAAGATAATGATAAATGTGAAAGCAATTGAAATGCCAACTGTGAAGTAGTTTATATACAAATATTAGTCATTATGATGCATTAATTTAATCATCATTTATTGACCTTGCATAAAGCGTCAGGTTTTTGTAATCAAAACTGGAAATATAAAACTGAAACTCAGTGTCTTCCATCGAGGATAAACATGTAGTTATTAGTAAAATACTCCAAAATTCAAAGCTAGTCCTAGAAATTTCATTTCAAGGTGTCATAAGCAGTGAGAAGGATGACAGTCTTTTAAGTCATTCCTTTAAGATATTGGCAGTTTTAATAGAATAAGTGCATAAAAAGAATAACTACTTCTTCCCATGGTATCAATCCCCTCCACACCATTTTCATGTTTATGAGCAGACCCTGCCAATATAGACATCGTTCCCATCATTATTGCAAAGTGGAGAGACCAAAAAGACATTGGTCCCTGGCTTCTCCTAAAATATCAAACACGGCTGACTTCCAGAGCTGTGAGATCACATCTCTCCACTGCTCAAAACTTCCATCGCTGCCCATTGGACTTAGAACAAAAGCCACTGTATTTACCGTGACCACATCTCAGGTTTCATCTCCAACCTCCCTCCCCTGTCCACCTTGCACCAGTCAGGCTGTCCCTCCCTGTTGCACCAGCCTGCTCCCTCTGTCAGGAATCCAATCCCCTAGGTATTCCCAAGGCTCTCTCCACTCTCCCTCGTGTCTTCTGAAGGCCCAGGCCCAGACAGGTCTCCCCTGTCCTAATACTTTCTCCCCTTTTGTACTTAGATTCACTTTCCAATTTCTGATATTTTATTATAGTATTATTTTTAAAATTTTTCTCCTCCGTGCACTGCCCTCTACCTGTAACCTGCCATTGCTACTTTTGCTGCATTTGGGGTCTGATGCTCATAGACATCAATTACTTCCCTCTGAATAAGTAGTACTGGAAAGTCATATCTGAAAATAATCTAATCTCATTATATTGGCTATGATTTTTAAATTGATTTAAAAAAGGAAAGTGGGTTTGAAAGGGCTTAATAGTTTTCTAGATTGTTAAAGCAGTAAGTATAAACTTTTGAGGTCATGGAGCTTAAACAGACTTTATTTCAATGTTATCTTCCCCCTGGTTGTCCATAGAAAGTATTTCCTCCCATTGCCAATAGCACTCTAACAACCAAATGCTTAATTTACATATCCATTTAAACTTTGCAGCAGTCCAGTAACTTGTATAAGGCAAATGCTGGGTCAAAGTTTGGAATCCATCCTTGTATGTCTCAAAAAATGTTAGTCTTTAAATTATGCCATAACTTTTCTCCCTTTCTCATACTTCAGAATTATCACAGAGTCATGTCAAATGTCAAATAAATTATGCATATTACTGGGCCAGATGCTGGCATCGTAGTATCCCCTATGTGAACAATAGAACTGAGCAATTCCGGGCACTAATGGGAGCAAAGCCATCACGCTTCAAATAACCCTGCTTGAAAGAAAACTAGTGAGAAGCAGGAGATCATGCTTTATTTTCCACGATAGGATTATGTTTAGATTTAATGTTGATGCATCAGTTAAGTGCTCAGTTTGAAAATCAATACAACACTGTGTGTGCTTGGCTGGCTCAATAGCCCTCAGTCAACGTTAATAGAAAACACCAACAAGGGAATTCTGTGTCTTTTTATTGCTTGTTGTCCCTAGATTTCCAGGACTTTTATAAAAAATTAATCATTCTTACTCCTTGTTCACAGTAACCTGTATTTAGTTGATGTAATAAGTTGGTAAACTGAGGCAACGTGGCAAATGACAAGATTCATCTACGTACCTTCGTCCCCCCACCCTCCTGAGGAAAATCAATACCTCTCAGTGAGTGCCCACTTTGCTCAGGTGGCAGGAACAGAAGTCAGTTCTAGCAGGAGGACTCTTTTCTCTTCTCCCCTCTAAGATCATGCTGTAGAGGCAATAAACATGAAGAAAGACCATAGGTCAGTAAACGTGTACTTTAATGAACAGCTCTCTGCTATCCCAACAGAAAACAAACTTCAACAGTCTAATAACAGAAGGCCGAACACAGAGCTCCCTGATGAACACAAACCAGAATTATGTTTCTATTTAAGACAAGTGGAGGTCAGTACAGGTGATTAGTACGATTACTAGAACTGCTGTCTTCAGTAAATCTGGGTTAGAGTATAAAGGCTGAGAGGATGTGCAATTGTAGGGTCCCTCACACTCGGTGTTCTGCGTGAGTGATTGACAACTCACTCCTGTTAGTTACCACACTTTCTAGTTTAGGAACCCACTGACTGTAAGCTGCATCACCAATTCAACAGGAACTTGGAGGAGAGAAAATAAAAAGGGGCCGAAAAACACTAACTCATTAAGTTAGAAGATTAACCATCCAGTGATTCCGAGTTTAGGAAATGCTTGTAAAAAAGATCTGTGTATGTTAAAATCAAGGAACTGTTGTATCAATACCTGATTAACATTTCTTGCAAAGGTCTTAGTAGAAACTTGGAGAATTGGCAGTTTTATCTTTAATTATTCCTGGGTTGCAAGACCTCTATGAAAAGTCATTGTACTTTTGATATACATATTAGCCTGCAACCATTTATTGAGTATTTACTAAATGCCTGATACTGCACCAATGCCATTTAATTTAGATCCTATACCAACTCTACTTGTTAAGTTCTTTTATATCTATTTTGTTGGTGGGGAAATTGGGGCCTTGGTAGAGCAAAGAATGTGTTGACTGTCATGTAGTCAGTCAGTGACAGAACACATTGTAAATCTAGATATGGGGATTCTAACGTCCTCACCTGAGCTTTAAGTATTTTGATTGCAGGAATGACTATCTTAATAAAATATCTGAGTTGTCCTTTAGTTTCTCCTTTAATTCATTTTTTTATCCATTAATTATTAATGATCTAGTAGGTGCTAAGCAATGCCCTTGGTTGTGAATACATTTGACCCCTACCCTTATAGCACTTGTATTCTAAAGATATTAGATAAGAAAACCCCAAGTAAATATATAATTTTGCATTTAATTATTGGATTAAATATATTAGGTGACAGTTAAATTAATATCATCAGAACATATTCTTTTATCTTCATGTCCTTTGAAAATTGGAAATTAATTTTTCTCCTTGAACCATAAATTTCCATTTCTTTAATAGACTATTGACCTTAATTTTAACCTCTGGAGCAGATTATTACACATGCATAATACATACATATATATACATTTACATATACATATACATATACATATACATATACATATACATATACATATACATATACATGTATTCAGATAAAGAACTATAGATAGTAAAGGCAATTAGCAAGGTATATATATCTGCAGAGTCATATTTTATAAACACACATAATTTTAAAGTGAGCAAAATCTAACATCAAACTATTTCCCAAACTAAGACGTTGACATTTAATTCAGGTTCAGAGCATAAAATGTATTATCATCTTTCTTGAAGTGCTTTGTCAAATTTTGACTAGATGACCTGTTGAGAGCTCCTGAAATGCTAAAAATCATTCTAAAAATTGGAAAACCAGAATATTGAATCAGTTGACCTTTAAGATCCCCGCAAGTTTCAGAATTTCATGTTTCTTTACCCTTATTTATGTAGTGGAGTGGCTTAGCAAACTAAATTCCCATGAGACAGCCCATACCAGAAAATTCCCTAATTTTATAGGCCAAGCCAATAGAATGGAAGAGCACTGTAAGTAAATTAACAAATCCATTCTATTCATTTAACCAGTATTTACTGAGTCCTGACTACTCTCATAGCTTCTCAGAACAGAGCATGAATGAACTCACAATTCCAGGAGAGGATAATTCTGAAAGAGTAAAAGCTATCCATTAGCTAATGTCTAAATGGAGGTATCAATAGAGATTTGTATTTCACTTAGATGTGAATACCCAGTTGGGAGGTGCTTTCTCTCTATTTCTCCAAGTGAATTTGATGAATGTGGATAATTGTTTTATGGCTCTTATCTGGTAGAGGTTGACCAATAAGTCTTCATAAATGCCTTAGGGATGACATTCTCCTTCTTTTCTTAAAAAGGACATTATAAAATGGAAAAAATATGTTTTTGACTTCAGACTGATAACTACTGAGGTAAGAACATAAACAAAGTACTGTAATTTATTATATTAAAAATAATTTGAATTGCTATTAAAGATAGAATTATGTCTTCAGAAAAATAAATAGTAAGAGAGCAGAGAAACTTTTCTTCTATATGAATGTGACCTTCAGTCATAGTATCCAATATTTTTGCAGTTTCTTTAATACAAAGTAAGACAGGTTTTCTTTCCTAGAGTTTAGAGTGAAAACTTGTCCCCATGTGCATTACTAATTTCTCTTTGAAAAAAAATATTTCATATCCCATTGCTAACTTCTTAGTCTTAATAATCACATATTGTCTAGGGTAAGAGTAAACAAGCTGCCCATAAAATAAGAAGCTGTATTTATCACTGGTGACTGACTGATGCCGTAAGGTAAGGTAGGTAGATGTTAGTTATTAGTATCAGGACCTGGGACGGAATCCTCAGGGCCTGGATTCTCGCCAATCTCTTCTTGTTAAATCTTACTTGGTTCTGATGTGAGTTTAAGATGTGGGGCAGATGTTATCAAGTATACTTCTCTGAGAGGGGATCATAAAGCTCTTAAGTCATTTATCCTTCTAAATGTCAAGTAACTAAACTGATATTCCCATCTGCTTAAAACCTTACTGGGGAGAAAGGAAAATAAGGAATGAAAATTCTAATTTTCTTTCAAAATGACTTCAGTGTGTTATCATGCCAGGGACATCTATTTTTGATGTTTCAAGTTTAGAAAAGAGGGATGGATAACTTTAGCGGCTCTTTCAAATTTTATTTCTTTGAAATGCCAAATAATTATGTGCATTCTTTGCAGCCATGATTGAAAGCAACGGGGTTGTTCTTTAAAGGAAAAAGTGATAAAATGTTAGGCTAAAAATGGCAACCGGCCTGCCATTGTTGTGAGTTTTTACATACTTGCCTTTTTTTTTTTTTTTTTTTTCACTATCACAGCTGAGGGCCCTCTTTTTTCTTGGCTCTGCCCTCCCCACCAGCATGACCTCAATTTTTACCCCTGGGTGTGAGTTCTAACCATTCTATAAGTTTATGCAGCAAATAGTTTCAAAACATGGATATGTCCAGTATTTTATGTTTACCTAGTGCATCTTCTGAAAATAAGATGCAGTTCACATATGTAAGTGTTTACATATCTACATACTGCATTTAATTAAAAATTATATATTGCATATTTACAGCACTACAAGGGTAGACACCAAATCACTGAGACCATTATTACTGGCCTCTAAGAAAATGCTTATAATGAGTACGTATTAAGTAATTATCCTGAGCCAAACACTACTCTCAATAATGAAGCTATTGACACCCTATTAACACTGCTTACCAATTCTTCTCCATCATGTATTATCTTTTAGCCCCCTCACACCACGAGGTAGCTAGTATTATCATTCCCACTCCACAGATGAGGAAAGGGGGGTGTGGAGTGGTTAAGAAAGCTCTCCAAGATAACAGGACATCGGTGGCCGAGCAGGAATTGGAACTTGGGCTTCCTGGCTCTTAGCTTCTGGCTCTTAAGTTTTCTGTCGCTACTATAACAAAACAATTTAGTGGATTAAACAATATAAATATTTTATTTTCTATTTCTGGAAATGAAAGATCTGAAACGGGTCTCAGTGGGCCGATTAAGGTGTTGTTAGGGCTGTGTTCTTTCTCAAGACTCTGGAAGATAACCCACTTCCTTTCCAACTTCTAGAAGTCACTTGCTCTCCATGGCTTATGGTTCCCCTCCTCCACACTCACAGCCAGCAATCACAATGTCCAGCTGAGTCCTTCTCTTGTTGCCCTCTCTCTAGCTTTCTCCTCTTATTCCCTCTTCCACTTTTAAGGATCCTTTTAATTATATTGGGTCCACGCACATAATCTAGGATTACCTTCCTATTTTAAAGTCAGCTCATTAGAACCTTAATTCCATCTTCAACACTAATCCCTTTTGTTATGTAACTTAACAATATTCACAGGCCCCAGAGATTAGACAAGGGTCCTCAAACTACGGCTCGCGGGCCACATGCAAATACAAATATTGTCTTTGTTCCCGTTTTGTTTATTTACTTCAAAATAAGATATGTGCAGTGTGCATAGGAATTTGTTCAGTTTTTTTTTTTTTTAAACTATAGTCCGGCCCTCCAACGGTCTGAGGGACAGTGAACTGGCCCCCTGTTTAAAAGTTTGAGGACCCCTGGATTAGGATGTGGACACCTTTGGAGGTGTTACTATTTTGCTTATTGCAGTGCTTTGGAATAAAGATTTGTGTCCCCTCACAATTCATACATTGCAACCTTATCCCCAATGTGAGGGTATTGGGAGGTGGGACTTTGGAGAGGTGACAGGGTCAGAAGGCTCTGGATTGGAGCCCATACAAAAGAGACCCCTGAGTGCTCCCTTGCTCCTTCTGCCACAGGAGGACTGATGTACAGATGACTGTCTATGATGCAGGAAGGAAGTCCTTGCCAGACACAGAAACTGCTGGCACCTTGACCTAGGACTCCCAGCCCCCAGAATTGTAATAAATAAATGTTTATTGTTTGTAATTACCTAGTGTAGAGTATTCTGTTGTAGCAGCCAGCATGAACAAAGACATAAAGCTGCAACCATTATATCACACTGCCTCACTAGAAATTGCCTTAATAATATTAGCTACCTTTTATGGGCCAAGTTAGGTTTTATGACATACATTTATGCTTGGTCCTACCTGAAAGCAAAAAGACTTCTCTCCTATTAACAGATGAAAAAATAGACTCACAGAGTTGAATCCCTTATGTATAGTAAATGTAAGAAGTGATGTGGGGTTTGAATCTAGATGTATCCACTCCAAAGCTCTTGTTTTCTGCTGTACTGTGAAATTTCAACTAACTTGTTTGTTCTTATAGTAGGATTTTTAGATGATAAAGTTGTGGATCAACCCAACTCCTCTCTTTAAAAAAATAAATTGTTTCTAGTCTTTCTATGATACAAGCGCCTATTCTTTGCTTTAGTAGGTACAGTTGGCTGAAATTGCTATGAAATATTCTAGTTTAATGCCTAAGATATTCAAATGCCTTAGATAAGACTGGCCTTTTCCCTTGATAATGCAGGAAACTGCACCATATCAGGACCACTGATAATGATTATGATGCAGTAATATGGAAACAGCTCTGAAGGCTTGAATGCATTATGCCATACTCGTTCTGTGTCTCTTGTACCTGTTTTGTATTTCCTCACCTGTAAAATGGGTATGATAACATCTACCTTGAAGGGTTGTGAGAATTATATATGATATATTTAAAGTAAACTGTCTAATGAACAGCCGACTCTTAATTAATGCTAGTGTAGTGTGATTTCAAAAAAGCATGTATCTCATGTCTTGGCTTCTTGTGATTAGATAGTCTCCTAATAGTGTAATAATGAAAATCTATCCCTGGCTAGTGTTGCTCATTGGTTAGGCATCTTCCTGTGCACTGAAAGGTTGCTGGCTCCATTCCTGGTCAGGGCACCTGCTCAGGTTGTAGGCGTGTTCCCCAGTGGGGGATATATGGGTGGCAGCAGATTGATGTTTTGCTCTCACATTGTTTCTCCCTCTCCATTCCTCTCTAAAAATCAATACAATCGATACAAATATTTTTAAAAATCCAAATGTTTGGAAAGACTGAATTAATAATGTTTTCGTGAAGTTCTTTACAAATAATTATCATTCAGGCAAACCATGGCAGATATCGTCTTATTCAAGAGTTTGTGAGAATGACAGAGACCAGCATTCCAGGTGACTTTTGGCTCAGGTCCATGGAGACTTCAATTCAAAATTCAAACCCTCAGAATTATTGACACCCTAGAAAACATTCATTTTTCTACTAAAGTCTAACAACTCCTCTGCTCTATCATTTCAAAAACAGAAACACCATATTGTACAAACAAAAGCCTTTACCAAATCAGTTCTTCTCCATCATGTATTATCTCAGGAAAGAATCTTTCAGGAATGAATACCTTCTTCCATGAGAATATAAACATTACACTTCTTTTTGAATGCTATACCTTATTAAGTTGTATAGATGTATTACGACTACTTTAATCAGTCTACATTGTTTCATATGTGTATGTTTTCCCCCTCACTGTGTGTAATATACAACTGTTGCATAAATAGCTGTTACATATATGCTATTTGTTTCCCTCTTTTCATTGTTTTCCTATGAAGAGCTCTTACACACAAACTCATAGCTGTACATTGTATATTCCTGCCCTGATGGAGGACTAGATGTAATTAGCAGTGGTAAATGGATGTTTGACATGAGAGCCAGTTTATTTATTTTTTTACATCTCATGTATATTTATTTGTTTTTGACCTTGATAAAGCCCATTTCAAAAAATTGAGTAATAACATCTTAGATTTGGGAAACCCTGACATGTTCTCTAGTCTGCCTCCTATTTCATGCAGAACCCTTCCCTGCAGACCTTCATACTTTCCCGTAAGCGTCATTCTCTGCTTGATGGCATTTGCTCCTTCTTCTAAATCTCCGTATGCTTTGTTTTATTTTTTTAATTTATTTTTTAAATATATAAAATAAATCTATTACCAGATTGTAGATACAAAGTAATTAGCCATTTACAAGCAATAAACATTAATATTTCAAGAAAAAAATGAGTATAAATATGACACTATTACCAGAACTGTACTAACATAGTATAATATCACAAAAGTTATGGAAAATATTAAAAATCTGCAAATAATGGGATTACTTCTATTATATTATAAAATATTTTTTTTTCCCCTTCTGGCTCTGTTTTTATTCATTAGTTTATGTTGTTCATTATATTCCACAAATGAGTGAGAATATGTGTTATTTATCTTTCTCTGACTGGCTTACTTTGCTTAGCATAATTCTTTCCAGGTCCATCCATGTTGTTGCAAATGGTAAGAGATACTTCCTTTTTATAGCAGCGTAGGATTCCATTGTGTAGATGTACCACAGTTTTTTAATCCACTCATCTGCTGATGGGCACTTAGGCTGTTTCCAAATCTTAGCTATTGTAAATAGTGCTGCTATGAACATAGGGGTGCATATCCTTTAAAACTCAGTTTGTGACACTGCCTCCAAGAACCCTTCTCTGATTGCCTCAAGGAATTAAGCTGTCCCTCTAGTGCAGCGGTTCTCAACCTGTGGGTCGCGACCCCTTTGGCAGTCGAACTACCCTTTCACAGGGGTCATCTAAGACCATCCTGCATTTCAGATATTTACATTACGATTCATAACAGTAGCAACATTACAGTTATGAAGTGGCAATGAAAATAATTTTATGGTTGGGTCACAACATGAAGAACTTTATTTAAAGGGCCAGAAGGTTGAGAACCACTGCTCTAGTGCTTTGAGAGCATTGACCAGTGCATTTGCACTTGAGATTACACTTGTGGATATAATTTTCTATTTCCTATGCTATATTATAAACATTTTCACTGGGAAGAAATCTGTCTTCTTCATTCACTTCAGGGTTTCTAATGCATATCATGATGCCTATAGAAATACCAACACTTCTTCTATGGCTAAATGAATGAGCATGTACACTTCCTGCTTTTTCCCCTCTTACTCTTTGATTAATGTTGTCTCTAATATTTTAATAGATGTAGGTGGTGCGTCAGTTTGAAGAGCAGAATGCTGGTTTGAAGAATGGTAATTAAATTTAGATAAGTTTAACCAATAAGCACTGGCTGCATCATGAAAGAAGAGAGAGGTGGTTATTTTTGCAAGGATGGCTTGTTTGCCGCAGCTTATTGATGGAGAGAGGTAACCTAGGATTTATTCTGTTTGCTACCTTTATGTGAAACCAAGCAGCTCATATCCACAATATCTTTCTTTCATTAAAGAGTTGTCTTAAGGAAACAACTTGGCAGCTGTCAGGAGAGTGCCTAAATGAGTCATTGATTTGCAATCAGAATGGCCAATGCTTATGGATTCACTGATTTTTCCGGGCTTCTAAAGTAAAGCTCACCTTCTTGTCACACAACGTGGGCCTTTGGTTGCCAGCTTTGAAGTGAGGAATCTCCCTTCACTGAGACCCAAGCTGTCTGACCTTCTGTCACCAGGTTTTAGCTTTTAGAATAAGTCTGTGTCTTTCATTCAAATGAGTTCCACTAGAGCTGAGGGTTGAAAAGATTCACACTGATGTTTTCTCTTGTGATGGTTAAGACATTGTCATGTAAGCAGCTGAAGTTCCATGTATGTGGAAAAATACAAACCCATTCTGCCGGGAGCCGGTCCATCCTTGCTGTTTCAAGGGACCTGGCATATATGGCATACGGTTCTTAATATGTTTGCTCACCTTCTTGGTGCTGTGTTTTAACCAAGGTCACCTCTCCGAGAAAGGTTGTTTCCCCACGTAGGAATTTTTCCCTGAAGTCAGGGAGGGGATGCCTCTCCTAGAAAGGTTGTTTCCCCAGGTAGGAATTTTTCCCTGAAGTCAGGGAGGGGATGAAACTCCTTAACTAAGTGCCAGGCGGGTAGTTAATCACTACAAACAATCATGCTTAAGCTACATAATCTTTACTCCCTGGAATGGAGATAAGAAACGCCCTAACCTTTGTAATAGAGATTGATAGGATTGAATCAACTGGTATAAATACAGATGTAACCAGACAGAGAGACAGAACTCAGAACACATAATTTAGGAGACAGGGCTTGGAAGACAGAATTCAGAAGACAGAACCTACACAGAACCTACAGACAGAAGAACTTCGCTGGAGAGAACATGACAAAAGATCCTGGACTGAACCTGACTACAGAAATATGGCAAGAAAACCTGACTAGAACCTGGTGACCGAAACTGGCTGGAGATCTCAGACAGAACCTGGCTGGAGATCCTAAGCAGAACATCTCTGGAAATCGAGACCAGAACTTGGCTGGAGATCCTGGCTAGGCTGCTGATCAACTGAACGCTGTCTCCGTGTCATTCCTTCTTCGCCGACTCCGTCCACACCTTTGGGGACCCCTGGACCTGCTGGGGTTGGACCCCGGCACCATTCTACCAAATTTAAGATAGCTCAACACAACCCATGGTGATAACTATTTCTTGATTATGAAATAGTCAAAGAACCTGAAAATGCATATAATCCTACTTCAGTAGAAACTAAAGCCCAAAGGGCTATGAGTTGCTGTGGTGTCAGCCAGGATCAAATTGAAGCAAGGTTCAAATCCCAGACTGGTGCCCTTCCCACCGATGAGAAACACATCCTCTTTTCTTCTTCTCCATTATAAGCTGGTACTGAAGATTTATATGATTAGTTGGTAGACATAATGATAAATGGTTAGGAGAGTTCTTTAAAAACTAATCCTGGGTCTCCCCCCACCACACACACACCTTTCTTGTTTTTAGAAGCAATGTAGTACAGGATTTAAGTGCAGAGGCTCTGAAGGCAGACAACACAGGCTAGAATTCAGGATTCATCCCTTACTAGCTAGAGGAAGTGAGCAAGTGGCTTAAACTCTATGGGCCTCAGTGTCCTCAATAATGAAATGATGTAGTCATAGCACCTATTTCATGTGGTTATTGAGAAGTTTAAAAGAATTAGTCAAAGTCAAGTACTTAGGATAGTGACAGGCACATAAAAAGCTTTCATTAAATAGCCCTGTGCTTATTCATAGGAATTTGTGAGAATGGAATGGGAACTCTTATGTCTCCCTTCATATTTACAGTTGGAGTGAGCTCCTTATTTTCCTGTGTATTTCTCAGGGATTCAGCTCAGTCTTCTTTGTTTCAGTATAATCTTAGGCCTTCTGGTAATATATGGCTTGTGCAGGAAGAAAGATAGAATGGTAGACAGGCTAAGAGCATGGGTTTGGGTGTCAATCATTCTGTATTTTGGAATGACTGTCATCAACCTATTTCTTTGCCAGAACAACTATCTGAGGCCTTGCAGAATACTTCATGTAGCGATATTCAACATAATGTCACAGAAGGCCAAGGGACCCACTTTATAGCAAAGATAGAGTGAAAGTATATATTTATATGGAATCTGCATGTTCTTTCTTATATCACACCACCCAGAAACTGCTGGCTAAATAGAGCAATTGACTGAGCTGTAGAAGGTACAGCCAAGGCACCACTTGGAGATAATGCCCTGTGAGGAAGGGGCACGGTCCTCCAAGACATCACATACACCTCCTATCAGCATCCATTATGTGATGCTGTGTCTTCAGTGGGTAGCATATATGAAACAACAGGTGGGAGCTGGAAGAACTGCGCTTTCCATTATTTCAGCGATTCACCTGAGGAATTTGTGATCCACAGCCCCTTGATTCTGCTGTTTCTGGATTGGAAGTCACATTTCCCAAAGAGGGAAATGCTTTCACCAGGTAACTAGCAAAAGACCCACTGAACTCTGCCCTTATACTGAGACTCAAGTAGTATGGGCTCCTCCAGCCAAGGCAACAGTGGGAAGAATATAGTCCACAGTCCTGGGAGGGCAAGTGACCTGGATCATCAAGAGGATGTAGAACTGCAGTTACACGAGAGTATTCAAGTTTTCTAAATATCTCTGACTTCTCCCTGGACCAATTTACTAATAAATTGTTAACTTAGCCAGAGCTAAGAAAAACGGGGGGCAGGGGGGGGGCGGAGATATGTAATACTTTCAACAATAAAGAATTATTTAAAGAAAATTAAATGACATGGGGAACATGGACAGACTACTCAGGAGGGAGGGCCTTGTTCACCCTACATAGAGAGCCACCGTGCCCAGCAAGCTAAGAGTGAGGACAATCTAGAATTGGTGGTAATGGATGAAGATGATGATAATCAGTTGTAGCTTCAAGATCAAGTACAGTAGTGGGGGTGGCAGTTCATCTTGTTCCTGGCAGCCAGAAGAGGCCCACCAGAGTCTTTAATTAATATGATGTAAGTTGATTCAAATGACATCAGGTTGTAAACTGTGATAGATTCTCTCACATTGGTCTTTCTTTTAGGATTGATATAGTCACACAATTGACTGAAAATTTTCAGTTATCAGGTGAAGAAGGTTTATTAACCCCAAACCATCCCGTCCCCATATCCAGTTACTGGTTGTCACAGTGATATGAAGCCTGGGCCATTCACCCTAACTTGTGACAACTCTGAAGGACTATCCTAGCTCCAGAGCCCTCTGGAAAGAGTTGGCTGAGGTCTTGTCAATATTGCAATGCAGTCTGACTTCTCCCTCTGTTCAATCCTGCTTGCTGGTGTTTTCCCCCCCTCCAGGTATTGATACTAAAAGCAGCCCCTAATAAACTTTCTGCATGCTTATCTTTATCTCAGAAAATGTTGCCTGGTTATAAGCCTACATAAGTAGAAAACATGATAGGTACAATTACTTCATTTTAGCAGAATTTGCAGTAACTATTTCCAAGACCTCTATTATCCCTAATAGCATATAGTCTAAGGGGGAAAATTAGCTTTCACTTAGTGAGATTATTGTTAGTAATAATTTTGATATTGAAATTTTGAGACTGTTCTGTGTATGTTGCAGAATAGAGCAAATAATTAAATGTTTCAATATCATTAACAATTAGAAATAATTTACAAAGGTAAACTAATAAAATATATTTTTCAAAAGCCCTATAGTGTTAATTTAGAATTGGTGATACCGAAAAGTTTCAGAATTCAAATATGTCTATACATATATATATATATATATGGGTCTTGTTCACCCTACATAGAGAGCCACTGAGCCCACAGCAAGCTGAGAGTGAGGAGAATCTAGAATTGGTGGTAATGGATATGTAATATGCACTTTAAATCTGTATATTTAAATAATATATACTATATATAATCTCTCTCTCTCTCTCTCTCTCTCTCTCTCTCTCTTTCTCTCTCCCCCCCTCTCTCCTTTCTCCTTCTCTCTTAAAACCAGCCTCAAATTTATATTTTTACCTTAATCTTTAACACCTTTTCCAGGGTAAAGAAAAGAAAAATAGATATTTTTTGTTCTGTTTTGTTTGTGGAAAGAAACCTGATCTTCTGTATTTCTTAGTTTTACTTTTCAGATTGAGAACTGATCATTTAAAAAAGGAATTATTTACAATTGGGCCAATATAAGTTTTATAAATGGAAATAATGTTTGTTAATGATAATAAATAAAAATCAGATTTTTAAATGTAATTTTTTTTTCAAAATTTGACCTTTAAAAAATGGATTTTCAAAATTTTAGTGGCCCAGAAAGAAGATAGATATAAATACACAATTCTGGCTTTTTCATGTTGGAATGGAAATTGTTGAGATAGGGTTATGTGATAAACTTGGAATGGTGGTAAGTCTATTTGGGAAATGGGAAATAGAAATGGAAACAAATTTCCTTAATCACTCTAAATGAGAATTAATGCAGTATAAACTTGGCGGGATTCTAGCTCCAGAGTAGGAACTGTTCTGTTCTATCTAGGCTTATTCTCTGTGCCCACGCTGTGACACCCTCTGACTCCAACAAATGTAGGTGTCTGTGCTTGAAAGAGGCGTGTGTCTGTGCAGGCAGGCAGACCTGAGACACATTGATTAAAGTGCCTGGCATCTATTAATAGAATTGCAGATGGGGACAGAAGCGTTTTAACTCAATTATGCCTCAAGACCTAAGTAAGTGGTGTGTATTGATTCTCCCAACTGGCATTTTAGGCTTTAGTATATAGGGATGGGGGGGCACCTGTTTTCTTCCACTGCTGGATTCTTTCATGACTACTGTTGATGGAATAAATGCCTACTGTGTGTCAGGTTCTGCACATTTATTTTAATAATGATAGGCAATATTTTAGTAAAAATTTAGGCAATATATTACTAGTAAGATAGATGATATTTTTCCCATTTTACAAATAATAGGGGAAATGGAAGATGTAAGCAATGAATGAACGTCCTGTGTACTTCAGGGCAGCAAATTGTGGGGTATTTATAAAAGTAAGCCCCTACCCAGGCTCCCTGACTATGTGAAGAGAATGCCTTGAGACAATGGGGACTTTCAATTTTAATTCAACTGTGGCTGTTCCCTGTGGCATAGGCTGATAGCTGAAGCTTCACAGGTAACAGATGATGGCATTATTGCTCTGAAACATAATAGTCATGACTAGAAAAAAGCAAATAAATATGGCAAATGATACTTGCATCAGAGTAGATAAATTACAGAATGACAGTAATCTTTTCGGAATTTGGCATCCTGCCTTGCAGAGCTGTCACAGAATTCAAGTAAAATGAATTTGATTTATAAAATCACTAGAGGCCCGGTGCATGAAAATCCATGCATGCACTGGAGGGGGGCGTCGCTCAGCCTGACCTGCTCCTTCTCATAGTCCAGGAGCCCTCAGGTGTGGGAGGCGACCTGGTAATCAGGGGAAGGTGATGCCCCCATCACACCTCTGCTGCTGCCACTGCTGGCAGCGCAAACCTCCACCAGTCCTGGTTACCTGAGCCTCAGGCGGCCCTGGGCGGCTGGGAGTCTGAGGACACTGGGGACTCCAGAGGCAGGCCCACAGCTGAGGGGACTGGGTGCTGCCATCTTGTGGCTGTGGGCACCGCCATCTTTGAGGGCGTGATAGTCAATTAGCATATTCATTCCTTATTGGCTGTGGGCGCTGCCATCTTTGCAATGGTGTGAGTGTCAATTAGCATATTCCCTCTTTATTAGATAGGATGGCATTTCAGAACTAAAAGAACTTGGGAGAGACTCTAATTCAGTGCCTCAGAACATAGTAGAGTGTGATTCTTTTTTTTTACGTCAATCCTCAACGTAATAGGATTTGTACTTTTATTGCACGTGCAATAAAATTTTATTAAAAGTGGAAGACAAAGGGAATTGACCTAATCTAAAGGGTCATGGAAGACTTCTGGAGGAAGTGTGATTGAGCTGACATTCATAAGAATAGTAAGAGGCAACCGACCAAAGGAAGGATAACATGAGGAAAGGAATTTCAGGCAGATGAAGAGAAGTGCCCCATTATGAGTCAGTGGGGCACATCCAGGAGACAGAATGTACCAAATGGCTAATGTTAAGAGCTGTCCATGTGAAGCTCAGGTTGTCAGCAGGGACTTGGACACACAGAGCCTGTGGACCAGGTAAAGGTTTTAATGCTTAATCCTAAATGCAAGGAGAAGCCTTTGAAATGTTCTAAGTTTGGATGGGAAAAAGGTCTAATTTGCATTAGGAAATTATCATTATAAGTAAGATGCTGAGAATGGATTGAAGGAGGTCAATATGATTATGAGATATTTAGAGGGGAGAGTAATAAGTTGTTCTGTTTCACAATCGAAGGAGCTAATACTAATAGAGTGCTTACTGTGTGTATATGGTTTGATATATAGGTCAAGTTTTATGTGTTTCTATTAGCCTAGCATCATGTTTTAAAAAGTGTTTAAATGTGAATTGACTCTGTAGAGTAGGATTTAATATAATCATATTTTACAGGTGAAGAAACTGAGGCAAATAGTGATTAAGAAACTTTCAAAGGAGCAGAACAACACAATAGCATTGTCTGCTTTCAATTACAACTAGAGACTAACAGTAATGATGGTCAGCTCTTGTTGAATAGCAGTGTTTTTGTGCATGAGATTAGGTTGTACAATTATTTTCATTTTCATAGGAGGGAACTGAATCTTTCAGAGATGAATGGTAAACTACTTGTAAGGGATGAATTCAAGTCTTGTAAACAGATCTATTACTCTCCAAATTCAGCTTTAAATTATTAATCTCTATTGCTTTTGGAATATGCTAAAAATGATCAGAGATTTGAAATAATTTTTACTTTTCTAGTACAAAGCACTCACAGGTTTTCCTTTGGGGATTTCAACATAAATAATTCTTGCTCACAATTTCTTCTAAATCACAAAGGGAAAAGATATGTAAAAAAAAAAAAATCTAAATGCCCCCAATTTGTAATATTTCTTGTCCTACATCAGCTTTTCATATACTGCCTGTAACTTTGACAGTTATCACTGTACTGTGGATATGTTAGTATTAAATTTATCGAAATCTTTTATTTCTGATGTTTCTCGGTGCTGTAGAATTCCCTATCATGCCTCAAGATGTAAATTCAGATTTATCAGTTACTAAGAATTCACTCTGTGCTTCAGCTACAATAATGTTAACATGTACTAGGTGTACTGGTTAATAATGCAGATTTTGTGATCAAAGAAAACACGATAATTTCAAGAGAAACATCAAAAGTGCTTTATTCAAAGTAATGTCCTTACTTTGCTAGCTACACATTTCTCCCATCTTTCAGGTAATTTGTGGATACCGTCCTAATAGAACTTTTCTTGTTTGAGGCAAACCATTCAGAAACCCAATTTTCCACTTCTCTGTACGTTTTGAAGTGCTGCTCAGAAAGTGCGTGTACCATCGATCAGAACAAGTGGTAATCTGAAGGAGCAAGGTCTGGTGAATACGGCGGGTGGGTTAATACTTCCCAGGCAAAATCTTTTAACTTGTCTTTAACTGGTTTTGAAGTGTGTGATGGTGCGTTATCATGAAGCAAAATTACTTTGCTGTGTCTTCTGGCCCATTCTGGTCGTTTCACCATCAAAGCGTGGTTCAAATTGACCTGGATGTTCTTTTATTTCACATAAAAATCATCACTTTTAAAGCATTTAAACCAGCGTTCACAAGTATCTTGAGATGGAACATGTTCACCATAAGCTTCCCAAAGTATATGATAACTTTCAGCAGCACTTTTCTTCAAAATAATGACTTAAGACTTCCCGCAAGTGCTCTTTTTTTGGCACGAAATGAGACATTTTTAAGCGTAAAAATATCTATGCTGTTAACACTTTCAGAAAATTTGACATATGAAGTTTTCAAGCTTGTCAATACAACAAAATAGCATACATATCAAATCATATATATATATATATATACATATATATATATATATATATATATATATATATATATATATAATTTGTCTGAACATATGTGTAACTCTAGCTATTGAAAAAAACCCGCATTATTAACCGGTACACCTAGTATAACTAGACTTTATGGGGTTCCTTCTTCTGTTCCACTGATTTTGTTGTATTACTCTGCTTCTTTGGCTCTTTTTCTCATGGAATAAATTCATGGCATTTTAACAACTTGCCCATCTTAATTCTTTGTCATTAAAAGCACTTTATTTCCCAAGTGATGTTTTTCCTCCTGGAACTCTGACCTTTGAGACTCGGCTGAGCTCATTATTTTTGCCAGGAGCGGACACCAATCCTCATCAGAATGCTCTGACAGACACTTGCTTCTTGCTTGACATCACACTTTCACTTTCTGACATCTGCACCTTTGTGAGAATGTCAGTGGCTGCCTCCAGCCTGCGTTCCATCCCTACGGATAGCATCTAGATGAAGCATGCAAGAATGTTTTGCTCTGTGTCGCTAAGGCATTAATCTGTCTGTGAGACCCATTTTTGTTGGTGATGGTTGTTGATTAATATTAGTTAATTTCACATTATTACATAAGGTACAAAACCTGTAATATTAGGTTATTTTTCCAATATGTTTGTTTTTGTACAATCTTTATGTTGCCGGGGCCCTTATAGTTTTTCTTTCTTTCTTTCTTTCTTTCTTTCTTTCTTTCTTTCTTTCTTTCTTTCTTTCTTTCTTTCTTTCTTTCTTTCTTTCTTTCTTTCTTCATTCTTTTAGGAAATACTCAATGAGTGCCCTTTTCTTATGATATATCATAAAAAGCACAAAAAAAGCATAATCAACAGAATAAAAAGAGTGCTTGACACGGTGCTCTAAAACATTTGTTGAATGAATAAATAAATGAGTGAATAAACACAATAGTGACATAGATATTGAATCATTGAAAACCTTATCATCAGTTTCCATGACCTTCTCGTGGGAAAAATCCAGAAATCCAATAGTTCAAGGACATTGGTTCCTGGAGCTCCTAAGGGACTGTGCAAGTCTTACCTCTGGTTCTAGACTAAGAAGCAAAGGGAATTATATCTGAACCTCTACTGAGAATGAACTGTAACATCTAAGATTGAAAAAAATGGAAAGAGAATAAGACAATAATCTACTTGAATAATTAACAAAATAGAACAAAAAACTATCCCAAAACTATCTTGAAACTATCCCATGATGCTACGGTGTGCATAGAGGGTGTTAGTGGCTGAGCTGGTGGAAGACTGGTAACTTGAGTATGAAACTAGTTTAGAGGAAAGCAGGAAGTTCCACAGCTCTGCAGTTTCCCTTATATGGATGCATAAACCTCTTTCTTTGTTTTGCATTATTACCGAGAAAATGAGTTATTATCAAGATGGTGGAAACTGTAAAGTTTAAAATGTAACTGGAAACATATAAAGACATAACTCTTATTGAAAACACTTGAGGTCCATTCCCATCCATGATTCTTCCCACATGAGAGCCTGAGCATAGCAGTCACATCTGGGCAGTAGGGACAATTGCCTGTGAATTGATGAGAAAAAAAATGATTCTTCCCATTCTAGAATTTAATCAGTATGTATTGATTACTTATGATAATACCTCTGGTTTTACTTCTAAACCTATGACAGCTAGCTCCTTATTCTAACACTCTGATGAAACTGCTTATAAAGGGTTTCAATGACTTTTTATTACAAAATTCAAAAGCATCATTTCATGTCTTACTTCCTTTGGCCTCTTTGCTGCGCTGGGCACTACTGATCATTTCCTTTCCCTTAAAACATTTGCTTTCTTCGGCTTCCATGGCTGCAATGATATTCATCTGCTGTTGTTGTTGTTTTGTTTGTTTGGTTTTGTGTGTGTGTTTCTTTGTTGTTGTTGTTGCTGTTTAGTATCTGAATCTCTTTCTCTATTTGGAGAAAACTCTTTTTTTATTTTATTTTAGTTTTAGTTTTTTGGGTAGTGCCCTTCCTCCATTTAGAAACTGAAAATGCCAAACACTCATTTTTATCAGCCCCTTTGGCAGCTAGGAAATGAGAGTGTGTTCAATCCCTGCACTCATACATAGCAGCCCTGGACTTGGAATCAGAATCAATGATGCAAACCAGCAAAGAATACCCAGAATTGGTCCTGGAACAAAGGGCAGCAGAGGTGTCCTGTCTATGAAAATTTCAGGTACCATAATTGCAGAATTTCTAGTGTTGGCACCCAATGTCCTGTGCTGAGATCTTGGGGTGCTCACAAGGATTTTCATCATGATATTACTAGAAATGTTGCAAAAATGTAATAGTTCTTTATGGTTGTACTTACCAAGTTGCATGCCATGCATTGTGCAAGTACCTTAATCAACTCTAGGCCACGAATGCCAAAATATCATAGCACTTTAAAATAATTTTATCTAAAAATTGTATACAAAGAGAAAAACATTATCTTTCTTACTTTTCCTTTCTATTCCCCCCCCTTAACATTTCAACTACATTTTTTTGTTAATATTTTGATGATAAATATAAAATGGTCAATTATGCCTGAGTTAATATCTCATTAAAGGAGAGGTTAAGAATTTAGTTTGGATTAAATCAATTGAACCCTAGAGTGAGAAACAAATATCAAAGTAAATTTAATTCCATCTCATATTTTATGGTTAAGTTCCTATAACGCCTTCAACAAATAGTGGTCTACCCTCTATGTAAGCACCTCAATTATTATTATAAATCCAATTAAAATTTTAAATCTGGGAGTAATCCTAAAAAGCTATTCCAAACCACATGTCTACAGAAGAAAAAAACCAAGGCCAAGAGAGCATAATGACCAGCCCATGGCTGCATATTTATTAATAGTTTATCTCTGTCTTTGGGTTCATTGGTTTCTTCTCAGTGGCTCTGTGCTCATTCTTGAAGCACCTATAGCTGACCCTGGCTATTAGAACATTTTTTTCTTATAACAAACCCAAATTTATCTCTCTGGAAACTTCTTGCTCCATTGATCCCTAAAAATGTAGAGACCTAAAGAATGAGGTTAATCTCTCTTTGAGAAGACCAATATTATGTAATTTGTTCAGAGTTTCTGATAACTCTTCTGCGGTATGAGGATTCCCCTAATTCCTAAAACATGGTCCTCAGATATTGTCACCCGGTAAGGGACCTAAGTATCATAACGCTTTAAAATAATTTTATCTAAAAAGTTGTGTACAAAGAGAAAAATGGTAATTATTAATAGTAGTCTTCTGGACACACATCCGTCTATTTCATCGAGCAGTAGCTGGAATTGTACAAGATCTTTCTGTTGTACGCTCACCAGCTTAAAATTTGTTTCAGTAGCTTTCATGAATAGTGAAACATGTGAGTCTGAAGTGACTCATGAAGCCTTGGCAGGAATTTTGATATGTTGGCTTTAGTTTGGTAAACATGGTGTTTGGAGAACTATCTCTGAAATAAGAAAGTAAAGGCAGTCCTGTAAAATACCAGCTGCCTGAGACACACCAGAAATCCTTTTTTCACAACTTTCAAACTTTAGGGAAGTCATTGAAATCCTTTGTGTCTGTGTTGGAACATGTGTAAAGTATGCCATATGACTTATGTGATCACTAAGGAGTTATCAAACTTGCTGTAGAGGAAAAATCAAGATGGCTTTGATTCTGAGGCTCCGATCCATTCATATATTGGCTCTATTATTCACTTGGATAAATTTGGGGTGATATCTTATGGATCTGGCCTATATAAAGCATATGGATAAGGGAACTGAAGAGAATAATGTTACTAGAATTTTATGATGCGTAAGGTTGCATTTTAACCAGCAAACAAACAGTTATTCCACAGTCCACAGCCCCTACTCAACTATGGTAGTTTGAAAGTCAGAGACTCCACCTTGTGTAGAATAATTGAGGTCCTGGTTTTATGAGGAGACAGCATTTATTTTACAGGTATTCTGGCCTTCCTTGGTTTAATTAGTCCTGCATCAGACCTGATGGAATTACGAATTATGTAGCATTTCAGCTAGCTTGGAAGGATATTCCCTAGAGCTGCTGTCATAAAAAGCCAGAGACCAAGCCTTTTCAACACCATCTTTTCCAGTAATGAGCTGTTTCTAACTTTATCCACATCACAGGTACTCAGAGCATTAGCTGGTCTTGAAGAGCAGACTGGGATACCAAAGTCCGTTATGTGTGATTATTGATTTTTCTAAAAGCCTTGTATGGGGATTATCAACCCAGCAAGTAATAGTCAGAAAACACTGGATGACTTTCTCCAGTTGAACACCAAAATGACCTAGCTTGTGGCAGACTCAGCCAGCAAAAAGCGGTGTTTTTGTATTTTTTAACAACCCAAAGCAACCTCCTCCCAACCATCTCAAATTAGCTGTAGCACAGGGAACAGTTCATGAATTATTCACAAAAGAGCACATGTTCCCCACTTGACTCTTTCTTCAGCCATGACTTGTCATGCCCCTACCTAGAAGTCAGAGGATAAGCAGGTTCAACAATTTTGTGTAATAATGTCCTTCAGGGACAGTTTTTTTCCCCCTGAGAAAATTAACCAGGTAGCTAAAGTTTGACCTACTATTACTGTACTGACTTGTAGTTGCAAGAAAATCTTTAACGAGGGCAGTAATTTGATGGCTAGTGAAATTACATGTTTCTTTGAGGCAAACAAAAATTAAACAAGAAAACTCTGGTGCACATATGATTCTTCAGTGATCATAATCAACTCAAAATGAGAACTGATATTAATTCAGTGCAGACCGTGTACCTGGCACTGTTAGGTGCTAAATGCATTACATGGTACCTATCTGATCTTCATGACCCTGACCTCACAATCATGCACTTTTTACTCCCATTTAAAAATAATAATGGGATAATATCAAGGAGGTTATCCAATATTTCAGCGGGCAGGTATATTTTAGAAAGTACTTTAATATAAATTATCAATTATGATTCTTTTTATAACCTGTAATACAGAGTTAAATGGCCACATTTTATAAATGAGCAAATAGACTCAGAGACATTTAGCCTTAGATAGCAAGACTGTGCTCAGGCATCCCTGATACAGCAGCTCTAATGATCATTTGTTGAGGAGCTGTTATTTATTATAAATTATTCTAAGTATGTTACCTATCTTATCCTATTGACCAGCCAAGCATTCATGAAACACAGGTATTATTATCTCCATTTTACAGATAAGAAAACTGAGTCTTAAAGAGGTTAAATATTTATGGTTTTTTTTCAATCTTTAATTTCTTTATTTATTAAGGTATTACATATGTGACCTCATTGCCCCCATAACCCCCCCGACTCATGCCCTCGCCCCCCTGTTGTCTGTGTCCACTGGTCGGGCTTATATGCATGCATACAAGTCCTTTGCTTGATCTCTCCCCCTTACCCCCACCCTCCCCTCCTTTCCCTCTGAGGCTTGACAGTCTTATCGCTGCTTCTCTGTCTCTGGATCTATCCCTTTCCATCACATGATTTCACTCATTTGTGGAATATAGTGAACAACATAGGCTGATAAATATTTCTCTTGAGGCTTTCCAACTAGTATTTGATGGAACCAGGATTCCAATTCAGGTTAGCAGAACTCTGCCCATAGTCTACCTCTAAAAATATCCTGTACTACAGTGCAGGTAATGATACACTTCTTGGCTTCACCCATGGCTTACCATATTTTTCTGTGTATAAGACACTATTTTTTTTTCTGAAATCATTAGACTGAAAATTGAGGGGCGTCTTATACACAGAAGTCAGCCAAGGAGGGAGCCGTGTGGGTGCAATAGCTGCCCATACCTTGCCAAACAGGCTTCCTCCAATCACAAGCCTTATTGTTACTGAAGTCAGTTGATGCCATAATTGGAGGTGGAGGTGCAGAGTGTGTAGATGCAACAGGGACCAGAGCGTTATGAGCCTATAAAGATGTCAAAAAAAATAAAAAAGATAAATACTGTCAAAAAAATAAAAAAGATAAATACCAGTAAGCAATTGTCTTACTCTGCAAAATTCAAACTGAATGTAATCACCTATTCAAAAGAGCATGGAAATAGAGCTGCAGAGAGACAATTTGGACCTCCTCCCACTGAGTGTATGATCAGACAGTGGAGAAAACAGGAAGAACAACTCCTTAAGATGCCAAAAAAGAAGAAGGCCTTAAGAGGAAAACCAGAAAAATGCTTAAAATATTGATTTCTTAATTTTGGGTTGGAAAAGTGGGGGACATCTTATACATGGGGGCGTCTTATACATGGAACAAAATGGTAATATTCTTAAAATTAATGACTTTTTCATTGTAGTGGTATGACACATTCACATCCTCATAAAGCAGTGGTTCTCAACCTGTGGGTCGCGATCAATGAAAATACATCCTGCATATCAGATATTTACATTATGATTCATAACAGTAGCAAAATTATAATTATGAAGTAGCAATGAAAATAATTTTATAGTTGGGGGTCACCACAACATGAAGAACTGTATTAAAGGGTCGCGGCATTGGGAAGGTTGAGAACCACTGTCCTAAAGTGTACAAAGGGGATACTAATAATATCTACTGCTTAGGGCTGTTGTGAGTATTAAGTGAATTAATATGCTTACAACACAACAGAGCCTGGCAGAAAAAATTACAGAATGAATGTTTTTGCCATTGCTGCTATTGTTTATACTTAGAAGCCATCTAAGCTATGGTGAAAGTGTCACTTTCTAAACCCATCCTTGACTCTGGCGAGAATTGTTTTGGGTCTACATGTTCGATTTGTCTAATCAAAACTTATCACATTCTGTGGACAAATGCTAGAAATGCAAACTGCACCCTCCAACTTTCCTTCCTGGTCTTAGTCCTCAAAGCATAGGCCTTCTCGAGGTGGATGGATCTGCTTTTCTGCTTTTCCACTGCTCCTTCCTGAGTGTCCAGCTGTCACAGTGACACTGACAAGCACTGACAGGCTTGTAGGCTTCCCCTGGGAGTCTCTGAAGCCAGCCGGGCTCCGCCATTAACAATCACGGACTGAGTGCTATGTGTTGGCTCTCACCCGCTGCTAACAAGTCAGACAGGCCCTTGCCTCACAGCCAGCCATTCCCTGGAGTCTGCAAACTGACACAACAGTACAGAATGCCTCTCCTTGACACAGCCTAATCAAGCCAGAAGCCCTAACTAGCAAATTAGGATTCTTTAGACCTTGAGCAGTAGAACTTATTTTTCCCCTGCTCACTCCAGGGCATTAACCTGCCTGTCACATTCATCTGCATATGATAGTTTCACTTACGTGTCAGGAAGAGTCTTTGAGGACAGCTGAGTTAAACTTTGGGAAACGAAGGCAAGTGATTAATCGTTGAAATGGATTCTCATTTGCCCAGGGAGGTAGCAGAGTTTGCTCTTGAAATCATGGAGTGTCCTGTCGAAACTGATAATGGTTGGTGCCATCGAGAACTTGATGAGTTACGACCCAGGTAACACAAAGTGTCAAATTATGTAGGTCTAAAAAGAAAATCTAGTATCTTCACTCAAGGTAATTGGAAAAACTTTTTGTGATATCTTAATCTATGCCACGCAATTTCTCTCTTTACCTGCACATCTCATGGAAGAACTTGCAGCTTAGTGTAGACAAACCTGAGCTTGGATCTCTTTTTCTCCACTCGCAACACTGTATCCTGGGTCAGATATTCTAGTCCTTAAGCCTCTGGGAAGGATGGACAGTGCTTATTATCTTCAAAAGTAGTTTTGAGAATAAAAAGCGATGATGGTTTCCAAGAAGTTGGAAATTGCTCTGTCTTCACGACTGGTTCATATGTCACCCCTTCAGCAGAGTCTTGCTGGATCCCACCTCATGCTGCCCCTTCTGTGCCATCAGGTACTTTCTGATTTCTGTTTTTGTAATTCATTGACTCCATCATTAACTGACATCATCTTGTTTTGTGTCTGTGTTTGCTGAAGCTTGCTTGTTGTTCTCTCCACTTGGCACCTCTTTTGGTTCCTGGTGTTCAGAGCAGCACCTGGTACTAATGGGCAATAGCTAAACACAGCAACTGGCTAAATGACTGTATTAGTTTCCTCTGGCTGCTGTCACAAATTACTACAAACTTGGTGGCTTACAACGACACAAATGTATTCTGATCAGGTTTTCAAGCCAAAAGACCAAAATCAGTATTCCTGAGCCAAAATCAAGATATAGGCAGCGCTGTGCTTCATGTGAGCCTCTGGGATAACTTTATTCTTTGTCTCTTTCAACTTCCTGTGGCTTCCTCATCCCAACCTCTGCCTCCATCGCCCTCTCCCTCTTTTGAGAATACGTGTGATGCCATTTAGGGCCCACCTGGTTACTCTAGAATAACCTCCCCATCTCAAGATCCTTCATCCTTTCTGCACGGTTCCTTTTAGCCATATAAGGCACATTCTCAGGTGCCAGGGACTAGGGTGTAGGTAGCCTTTAGGAAAGGGGTATGTTCAGTTTACCGCAATGACTGTTTTCTTATCAATTAAACAAAATTTTTAAAGTTTATTTTTTAAAAATATGTTTTTATTGATTTTTTAGAAAAAGAGGAAGGGAGAGGGATAGAGAGATAGAAACATTGATGAGAGAAACATCATGGATTGGCTACCTCCTGCATGCCCCCCACAGGGGATCGAGCCCAGGCATGTGGCCTCTTGGTTCCTAGGTTGATGTTCAACTGCTTAACTACACCGGCTAGGCTAAGTTTATTTTTTATTGTAGACATTACAGATGTCCCCTATTTCTCCTCCTCCACCCAGTCCCTGCCCCACCCCAGGCCTTCACCATATATCAATTTTTAGCAACCCCCTTTTTAAAATCGTATCAAACCTTATCTTCTGGATTTTTCAATATCTATTCATTAGTACTTACCACCTTCTTCTTCTCTACCCTCTGTTTTTCTTCCCTTTGCCCCTCTTTTCTCTTTCTTTGCTTCCTTCTTATTTACTACTTTTCCTCTTTCCTATAAGAACTACTGGGATTTCAATAATCACCTATTTGCACTCAGTACTTTTCCACATGCTGTGTAAAAGAAAACAATATATAATATTTCCAAGACACAGCTCTCATGAAATATTTTTTGGTGGGTAGGGGATTGTATGGACTTTCTTTTACTTCTGATTTTAGAGCTATGATTACCATTTGTTTTCAGCCTTTAATAGGCCTCCTCTTAATAATTCTTGGTGAATCCATAAGTAATTAACAAGGGCAATCTGTGTTTTGGTGAAGAGGGCCAAAATAATTATAACACTAATCTAAAATGCCAATTGCTAGGTAATTATTCAGCCACCTCCTGATAATTAACCTGTATGATCAACCAGCTAACATTTCAATTAGAACCTGATGTAGGATACTTATAGTCCTTGAAAACTAAAGCAAAATACAAAAACCTACCAACCCCAAAGAGTCTTTACTAATATTTAAGCTATTTATGATATTTCATCTGACACATAGGACTTCAGGTCATTTGGATGAAAAGTATCTCTGATGATTTCAATTAATTTAGCACTTTTTTTTTTAACTTTGGATAAACACTATATAGAAGTAGAATGTAATCAGCATTATAAGAAATACTAGAGGCCTGGTGCACAAAATTCGTGCATGGGAGGGGGGGTTCCCTCAGCCTGGCCTGCACCCTCTCCAATCCAGGACCCCTTGGGGGATGTCTGACTGCCGGTTTAGACCCTGTCCCTGCAGGATCGGGCCTAATCCGGCAGTCAGATATATCTCTCGCAATCTGGAACTGCTGGCCCCTAACCACTCACCTGCCTGCCTGCCTGATTGCCCCTAACTACTCTGCGTGCCTGCCTGATGCCCCTAACTTCCCTCCCTTCCAGCCTGGTTGCCCCTAACTGCCCTCCCCTTCCGGCTTGGTCACCTCAAACTACCTCTGCTTCAGCCCCTGCCCCCATGGCTTTGTCCAGAAGGACGTCTGGAAGGATGTCTGGACGATGTCCAGTCTAATTAGCATATTCCGTTTTATTAGTATAGATGGCCAACCCTATCTTTTACATTTAGAGTGTGTAGCATTATCCTCTTACAGAATGATGGCACAGAACTCCTACATAGAAATCTGATTTGTCCCAATGTAAATGTTGATCATACTGTGTCTGTCCTATGGCTAGGATTTCTGGGCAGGAGGCATCATTTGGTGACAGATAATTAAGTCTGCAAAAGTTTCCGAAAGGCAGCTTAATGCCACTCAACAACACTAAGCCGGATTGGATTTGTCTGTCTAAACACGGGGCTTAAAGTGAAAGTGCTAATCAAGCATCTTTTAGGCAAGCACCTCTCTCTCCTGTTTATTTTTGTCTGTGGGAAGATAGAATTGCAAAAAGCAAAACTGCGTGTTCTTTGATGAAATGTCAGGGGCCCTGCCACTGCTCTCATTAATCCAGTGGACTTCTGTCCCTTATAAGGGACTCACTTGGGAGCAGTAGACAGTGAGAATGGGCTGCATGAAAACAAACTTTAGTCCAAGGCAGTTTCATTGCACATAGAAGAAATGGAGGCTTCAGTTTTCTGGGACAGAACTCGGAGAAGGATGGGGAGATCTTTTAGCTAGTTCCTGACTAGTACCTTTGATCAAAGGGACAAGCAGAAACTCTTGGTTAAGGTCAAAGACAGTTTTAAGGAAAATGTGAACTGTGAGGTTATTATCCAGGTCATTCAGTCCAATGTTCCTCTTGATGAATATATATCAAAGCCCTTTAATTTATTTCTCTCTCTGCCTCCTCTTTAAAAATAAAAATAATACCTAGCTTGGCAAGCAGAAAACAATAGTATTCAGTATGGTGAGCTAAATACAACCAATTCACATCAATAACAAATTACAGAAAAACAGCTTTGCCCATCATGGAGTTATAATGATGTCTGCTAAGATCAGGCATGTGGGCCCATCCCCAGCACGGTTCTTGCTGCACACTCTTCAGTCTGTAGCGCTCTACTGATTCAGATGGAAAGAGAATCTGTTTTTTGGTCTTGAAACAGTAAAATCCCCCAAGTTCTCAGCCACAGCATTATGATACAATAGTATGCTTTGGTCTACTTATAAAGTGTGTCCAAATAATTTGTAGCTGATAATAGATTAGTAAAGTTTGTGGAATCATTTTAAAGAAAGCAGAGTCAAGGTTATCCACGTAATAAAATTTCTCTTCACCATTTGCATTCCGATACTGTCTAGAGTGGTTGGTTGCAAAAGGGTGGTCTTTGGGCTCATTCAGGAAATTGGAAATGGGTGCCACATGTACAGGTGTCAGCTGTCAGGTGTGTCTGGTAGAGAAAAAGAAAATCACAGAGGCTTTAAAAGGAGGTAAAAAAGGGAGCCAACCTCTTAGCCACTCAGCCTAGTACCCAAGAGTACTTTTCTTTGATTTTAGGGATTAGTGTCCCACTTTCATGTCTATGGGTTAATGTGAACCCTCAGAAAAGCCATAGCCTGGGGCTGCTTACTGTGATCAGGCTGTTGCTACAGCCTCCCAGAATGATGTCCTTGTCAAAGCTCAGCAAGATGGGAATTCCCCAGGATGGCTAAGCCCGGCCCCCTCGGCTCCCTGCAAGCCTGCCCTAGGGATGGCAGAGCCTCTGGAAAAACAGGCTGGGTGGTAGGGGAGGAGGAAAACAGAATTATACAATGTGCACTGGCTCAACTGCTAGGAATCCTGCTCAGAGATTTCCAGGACGAGATTGAAGTGACAAGGAGGAGGCTGCTCTGACAGGCATCCAGGAGGGGCTTTGATGGTGACTGACAACTTGTTATGCAGAAGCTTAATTGAACCCGATGGTCTCATAAATGAAAGCCAAGTGCTCCAAGCCAAAGGGAGAGGAAATGGCTGTTGGGCTTACTGTCTTCATTTCCCCAACAGTGGCCGACAAATTGCCATTTTAAAGGGGCACCTCCTGCCAACAACTTTCCTAGGTTTTGCTGTTCCCATAATTAATTTGTAATCCTACAGCCTCTGGCATTGACTTTCCAAGGTTCTCTGAAAGAAGCAGGTAAACGTTAAATGAGGCACTAAGGCCAAGGGCATTGACTTTAGCTGCTTTAAGGGACTGTATACAAAGAGTAACCTAGATCAATAAGGCATCCCAGCTTCCTGAACCATAGCCTTCCTGCAAAAGGAACACTTGGAAATTAGGGGGCTGCAGGGAAACCTGGGGCATATTCCTTTCCTCTGTGACAATAGCTACCTAGCAATTACCAAATAATTGCTGGAATCCTGTTTGGTAAATGTCTTTACTCCCCAAGTAAAACTATAACCTGATCATTCTTATCCCTATTTTAGAGGTAAGGAAACTTAGCCATAGTTTAGGTACCCAAGGGTATTAAACAGTGGGATGGGGACTTGAATTCACACCTGTTTGAGTTCCAAAGTTGTGCAATATGTGCTATAAACAAGAACTGACAACATTTATGAAGTACTTGCTCTGGGCTGAGGGCTTTGGAAAAGGTGTTAACAGAGACTGAGACTCCAATGATCACTTCAGTATTGATAACTGTAATCATGATGGTGAGGAGGAGGATGAACTGAACAATGATAATAAAGTCGTATAATCCTACCTAATAAAGAGGGAATATGCTAATTGACCCTCACACCATCACAAAGATGGCAGTGCCCACAGCCAATAAGGAGGGAATATGCTAATTAACTGCCCCACCCTCAAAGATGGCAGTGCCTGCTGCCACAAGATGGTGGTGCCCAATTCCCTCAGCCCCACCAGGGCGACAGGCACACGGCAAGGCCGGGCCCACCCCCAGGTGTGCCTGGCCACTCTACATGCCTGCCTCCATAGACACCCAGTCCCCTCAGCCCCCAAGCTGCCCAAGGCCAGCCTGAGGCACAGGCAAGCCTCGGATGGCAGCTACCCAGCCATCCCGGACCGGCCCGAGGCTCAGGTAACCAGGGCCGGCCGAGGCTCAGGTAACCAGGGCCGGCTGAGGCTTGCTTTGCCAGCAGTGGCAGCAGCAGAGGTGTGATGGGCCATTGCCTTTCCCTGATTTCTGGGTTGCCTCCCGCCCCTGAGGGCTCCTGGACTGTGAGAGGGGGCAGGCTGGGCTGAGGGACCCCCCCTCCAGTGCTTTTATGCACTGGGCCTCTAGTATGTAATAGGTGGGGAGCTCTCCCTGCCCCCACTGGTTGCGGGGGTGAGGGTAAGGGGGCTTCTTGCAGTGTCACAAGCAAAATAATTTTCTGAGATACATATTGAAGGAAATATTCAATAGGTATAAGCCTAAAGGTATACATCATTTGTCTTCCCAATGGCTTGTTACCATTAAAACCTTCATTTATGTGATGACATTGATAATTGAAATTTCCCAAGGGGAAAATCTTTGAGTTTAATCTGCTACATTAAATCAAAGATGACGTATAAATACATATACAAAGTATATTTCTCTGCGGAACTTCTAAAATCAATGAGGTAAAACTGCTTTAGTGTGTTATTCCAAAAATATCTATTTGCTTTTAAAGGGGCCTTTATCTAATGACAGAACCATATAGCTGAGAAGGGTAATAGAGTTTTATCAGATTTAAACCATTATTTTACAAAGGGTACATCCTTACCTTCTATTCTCCTGTGCCAGGTTGGATTTGGTTTAACCTGAGATCACCTCGCCGTATTACTGTTACTATTGTTACAGGTGAAGGGAATGAGCATTTATTAACCACATATTATATTAAATACTGTGACAGAAAATTGCATGTCATTATATTTGTGCCTCACAATTTCAAAGGGAAGTAGGTATTAAAATCACCTCTTACAGCTGAGAGATTTGAGGTTCATAGTTCACGTAAGTTGAACAAGTATACTTAAGTCATTAGTGTCAGAAAAGGGGTTTGAAGCAACCCTTATTTATTTTGTTTAACCAAAAAAACGATGTTGGCCTGAAAATATTAGGTTCTTGGACTGACATATCTAGAGTTATATAAAAAAGTAAAAAGGTTAAGTAACACTATGCTTTCTCTCTTCTCTATTATTTCTTGCTCCCTTTTTGTACAGAGGTAATCATTGGGAGCACACTTACTGTACCATGATCTCCTACACTGTACGTATTTCCATTACTCAGCTATATTCTCAGAAGCAAAATAACTCAAGAATTGAGAATAAAAGGAAGGAGAACTAACTCCTTGCTTCAATCCTTCATAAAACAAGGAAGAGCATCATATTTTTCTGTAAAATAAAACAGAGGTGGTAGGAAGTATTACCCCTACTTTACAGAGGAAGTGAGATTTAGAGAAGTTACCTAACTTGCCAATGTCATAGTCAGGAATGAAGGAAACTGTGTTTCAGTCCAACTATGTTCTTCCCACTCTCCTAGCTAAAGTTTGATAAAAATAAATTCCATGTCAGAATGCAGAGTTAGGTGGAAGAAAGGGAAAGCGAGCAAGATTGGGGTCTAAGGGTTAAAACAATTCTCAGCTCAGTATAGACAAGATCAGGTGGGAAAGGAATGCAAGTGAGCTGGTTATGGAGATGTGAGAAAACAGGAGCTATGCAGAGTGGAGACGAGGGTTAGAGGCATACTGAGTATATTTTGAATAATAAAACAAGTTCCAAATTCTCAAGTCTCTGCATACATAGACATTTATGAATACATATTATCAATAATGAAACAAAACATCTGCAACCCACACCTAAAAGAAAACAAGGGGTTGTAAACAGTCCGCGTTTCACTAGGATCTGCTGGCATTCAGAAACAGATTTATGTGTAAATGTTTTGTTGTTCATAAATCCAGCTGCAGGTGAATAATGTTTGCAAATCCCTAATAACTTGGAAATGTATTTTTATTGCACCAGAACCTGGACTATTCAAAGTCATTGCAAGGATATATCTTATTTAACTATCTTTTAGGAAAAGGAATCTTTTCCTCTATTCAGTTGTCTTTTAGGAAAAAGACTTTCTTCATTTTTACATAAGTCTTAATTGAACCTTGGTACCTATTTATTTATGTGAGTAAAAGACCAGAAATTTGTATAATGATCTTACAGCTCACCATTTTTAGAGAAACTTTTCTGACTCAGAACATACCATTTTAAAAGATGAATTCTGTTTGTTTATTTGTTTTTATATTTGTTAATAACTGCTCTTTGTTGATGATCCGAAGGGCCAGTTTCAAGATTAAAAAAAACACACACCAAACCAACAAAAAACAAACAAACAAAAAAACCAGACTGTGAAGCCTAGAGGTGAGTCATCTGGGAGCTAATCTTCTCTTTACCACCTTGTAGGTACTCCAGAATTCAGACACAATCAAAGCGTTCTGCAGTTATGTGTAACTTTAAATAATCACAGAGCTACACAGGCCTGCAAATCACTTTCCTGACATTCTAGTCCACTCAGATGTTCCTCAGCCTTGTAGGACCCTTGGTCAATGCCAAAATGTCCTTGAGTTTGATCCTTGAAATTTGTTCTGTCTCAAACATCCATGAAGACATTTGGTTCATAGTTAATATAAACCCTGCTCTTCTGCAAGAGGCAAATGGCAGTCCTTCTACCAAACCCCATGTGCTGTTACTGGGCTACTGGGGCAAGAGGGATTACTACTGTCAATACAGATACAACACAACTTGGATCCATAAAACATGATAGTAGTTTTATGTATTAATCCTGTAAACCAAAAGTATAAGTAAATGTTATAAGCTATGTTGACCCAGAGACATTTTCTTAGCGTGAACATTTTTGGCACAACCAAAAATCAAGGGCCATATCATGGACATGCAAACCACTTCCCTGAGATTCTAGTCAGGAATATCATGGACATTTTGAAAAACACCAACTTTCTCTTCTTTTTGTTAATCTCCTCTGAGGATATTTTTTCCATTGATGTTTTAGAGTGGAAGGGAAGGGGAGAGACAGTGAGAGAGACACATTGATCAGTTGCCTCCAGCAGGTACCCTGACCAGGACAGGATTGAGCCTGCAACCAAGGAATGTGCCCTTGACCAGAATCGAAATCTGGACCCTTCAGTCCCTGGGCCAATGCTCTAACCACTGAGAAAACTGGCTAGGGCCATCACCAACTTTCAAGGGCCTTTTGGTGTGGGCCAGTTGTCTCTCTGAATATTTTGGACAGGACCAAAGGCTAATCTTCCTCAGACCATGTGACATGGACATGGTTAAAACCTTTTTTTTTATCTGAGTGAAATCCCATTCTTCATGATTCCTTGTTCTAGAGAAAGTTTCTCTCACCAGCCAGTTTTCTGAGGTAGACACTAGTTTCATTTTTGCCCCCTCTCCTTTATCATTAGTATCTAGTTGTTTATCTATGTTTTAACTTATTCTGATTGATTATACCCTTCTTAACCCATCTATTTCTATCTATTTCCAATGCCCAGCCCTGTGTGGGGGACCATTTTCCCAGAGATTTTGGAAACTGCCTCAAACTGGTCTCCCTGCTCCTACTTTTGTGTCTCTCCAATATATTCTTCATGCAGCAACCTGTTTCCCCCTAAAATTAGACCATCTCATTCCTTTATTGAAAAGTCATTGGTGACTTTTTCTTAGAATCATATCCAGACCCTGTAACTTGGTCTACAATGCTCAATCATCTTACCTTTGTTTATTCTTCTTTCTTTATCTCTCATCATTTGCATTTCTTTTACTCTATTACCTGAGCAAGTTAATATAGTTTCCCAGAAGCACAATCTCTTTCATGCCCAAGCCTTTACTTCTGTTCTGCCTGGAACACTATTCTACTTTTCTTTCTTTCTTTCTTTCTTTCTTTCTTTCTTTCTTTCTTTCTTTCTTTCTTTCTTTCTTTCTTTCTTTCTTTCTTTCTTTCTTTCTTCCTTTCTTTTCTTTTCTTTTCTTTCTTTCTTTCTTTCTTTCTTTCTTTCTTTCTTTCTTTCTTCTTTTTGACATTTAAAATTTTTAAAAATCTTTATTGTTGAAAGTATTACATATGTCCCCATTTTTCCCCCACTGACCTCTTCTAGCCCACCCCAGGCCTTCACCACCCTATTGTCTGTATCCATGAGGTATGCATATTATTCTACCCTTCTTTAAAAGGCTAGCACATATGTATCCTTCAGGATCCAGCTTAGATCTAATTAATCTGGAAAGTTTTTCCTGAGTGATGCCCTGACCCCAATTCCTGCCACACTCATGAACATACACACACACACACACACACACACACACACACACACACACACACCCCTCATGTCTCTGTCTTCAAAATGCTTGGCATTTGTGTTAATTTCCTATAGCTACTGTAACACATTTCTTCAGAAGAGGAGGTAAGGCAGGAAGAAAAAGAAGAGAGTAAAGGTGATAAGATTTAAGAAGGATTTGACCTGCTGTTGCTGGTGTCCCTCAGCCCCGCCTGCACCCTCTCCAATATGGGAACCTTCAGGAGATGTCCTACTGCTGGACATCCCTCTCACGATCCAGGACTGCTGGCTCCTAACCGCTCCCCTGACTGCCTGATTGATGCCTAACTGCTCCCCTGCTGGCCTGATTGCCCACAACTGCCCTCCCCTGCCGCAACCTCCACCAGGCCCGCCTCCTCTGTGCGTGTGGCCATCTTGTGATGTCCGTCTTCTGATGACGTTAGGGTGTGATGCATGAGGGTGTGACGACCACCTAGTCTATTATTAGTATAGATAAACACTTATTAGGGATGGCGATCCAAAAAGGTTCCTAACCTTAAGTCTAAAAGTTGAGAGAAACCAAACTTAGACATATTTGAAAACAATAATTATGCTCTGTACCAACAAATGCAGAATAATATAGTATCTATTGATATCTATTAATGTGTATATATATATATATATATATATATATATATATATATATATATATTACGGAAGAATTTTAATTTCCTTGGCGGAAAGAACGTGGGCTTTAGTACCAGACAGATATTGATTGAATTCTTACTCTGAGTGGGCCAAGTGACATAACCTAATGGTGCCTCATTTTTCTCATGAGTAAAGTAGGTGCCTTGAAATCCTCCACCACTTTGTTTTGTTGGTTGATTTGTTTTGGTGAAGGTTGGAGAGCATAATCTAAAACACCTAGCACATGACCTGTCATTTATGAAGTCCTCATCATGAGTATCTGCTAGTATTGCTCAATCCTTTATCAAGAGGGCCTATAAATTCCCCCTGCATGTTTTAAAGCCTCTTCCTGTGATAGTAAGATCCTCTGATTTGCCTGATGTTGAATCATTTAACAGAAGGCATGAATTGGAGTTACACATTTTGAAGTTGTAAATGTTCCATGGAGAGGGAGAAAGTGTAGTTATTTTCACTTTTATACATAAGGCATTTGAGATGCCAAGGGGTCTTCAGAATTTCAAGTCTGTATATTACAGAGGGAAGTCTCAAAGTATGATCAGTTTGCCATCTAGTGTTGCGCCCTTTCTGCGGTATATATTGGTATTATTTGGGTTTTTGTTTAGGTATTTTTTTTTCCATACATTCTATGCAAGGCACTGCAGGTGCCTCATAGTTAGACAGTCTCCTCCCACAGGCAGGTAGCATGTTAACATCTAGAAGGATTAAACTGGTGAGCATACAAATAATTCTAAAATCATGAAGACTTTGGTAAAGGGCATATTAGAGAGGGACAAGTAAAGAGTGCACACAGACTCAAGTGTTCCTGAAAGGCTTGGTGGAAGAGTACTTACAGTTCTAAGTATGTGAAACACTAAGTTTATTCTTGTATTATTATTTATTAATTATTTCATTATTTTCATATGAGCACTGTACACCTACTTTTGCCCCACCCTGTATATAAGAATAGGGGCTTCTTACGGTGTTCGTAGAAAATGAAAGAAAGAGAGGATTCTGGGGAGAGAAAATGCGGTGAGCAAGGCCTCAGAGGTGAAAAGAATGAAAAACAGAGTGTGGTAAATAGTCCGGTTGAGTGTAAGGAGCATATTGTAGACACTAATAAATGTTTTATTAAAGAAGGTGAGGGAGAGAGGAGGAAGCTGGAAGGAAGGATGTAAAGATGGTGGAAGGGAGGGAGGGGATCAGTGAAATTGTGGAAGGCAACATCTTATATATCAGACTGAGGGTTTGGAAATTCATTCAACAGCCAAATGGTTTAATTACTGCTCTTCCTTTTGAAGGTTTTATACCAGCTTCTTTCTAGCATATTCATTTCAGAATTGGTGGTCTTATCTAGAGAGAGCCTTCGTTTTAGTCACATGAATATAGGATTCATGCTGTTCCTTCCTTGGGAATCATAATCTGAAAGAGCAAAAGCAAAAAGCAACAGTGTGTGCCGAGGGCCTGACAAATTATAAATCCAGTCAGAACCCAAGCAAAACAAACAATGTTTCTGAAACACAAGTCGTGACCACAAAGAATGGATAAATTATTGCTCTGGCATTTTCTTTGTTATTTATGTCCAGAAATCAATCAACAGCTGAAGGAACAGAGTAATTTATAAGTCAGGTGCTGTCAAATACGTGTGGGTCTCAACTGGTATAAACTGGCCATGAACTTCTATGAAAATTGATGACAATAGAAAATAATCTTATTACCAGCCCAACATTCATAATCTGGTGCCTATTATTCTAAGATAATAGATATACACAAATTAAAAATAAAATAGCTGTTGAGAACAGAAGTGCCTAGTGTATCAAACCTGTCCTCCTTCCTCAGCACACCTTGTTTAATAAAAATAGATGCAGGTGATGGAACATTTATTATGAAAACAAGTTAACCAAAAAGACCTGTCAGTTTGATGGAGGAGGTTATTTGTTCAACAAAATATCCAAGCACATGAGGCAATCTGGCAATCCAGTGGGGAAAAACTGAAACACCCTGCTCTCACCTTTCCCACCTGCCTTCTTGACCAGAAATAAATGCCTGAAGAGTACTGATGAAAAGTATAGGCACAGTTTTCTGAACATATTCTGTTTCATCCAATGGAGAAGGACTAAATGGGGATTGGTAATCTCATGAGAGCAGAATTTAAACAAGGATCTTGTTGGAAATTGCCAGGCAATTTTTCTCTCCTTCTCCCTCCCGCTCTCCGTCTCTATCTCTATCTCTACAGCCATATCGGAAGCAGCTGAGTGACTCCTCAAACCCATGTTAGCCATGGGCCCACACTCATGACGTCAGTCTCTCAGGGCCAGAGCTACGTTAGCCAAACGAATAGAAACCTGATGAGTAAATTAAGATGCCAAAGAATCAGTTTAATAATGAAGAAATGTAATTGTCAGGCTGAAAGATGATGCACGATCTTTATGCTGGCTACATGGTTCGAAAAGTGGAAGGTATTTTGGTGAGTAATATTCAGATAAAGAGAAGTTAATTAGGCAATGTCAATAGCTCATGGCATAAAGATGATTAGTAATTAAATGAATTTCATTTCTCAGGTGGACCTAAAAACTATCATACTCAGAAGACCCTCTGCCCTAAACAGTTTCATATTGGACTCTCCCCCACCCCCCACTCCCTCAGAATGCACTGTTTATACTGTGGTTCAGGCCATTGTCCAAATCGCAGTAACTGAAAACAACATAGGTTTATTTCTCACTTGTACCAGATGTCCATGTTGAGCTGGTCCCCATGGTTATCAGCAGGGACCCAGGCTGATGAGATCCTCCCCCATCAGGAACCTCATCAGTCATTGTGCCAGGAAAAAGAGAAGGCAAATTGTGCACTAGCTCCTAACTGATAGGCTCTGGGCAGCCAAACGGAAAGCTTTCTCTTATTTTCCATTGGCAAAAGGAAAATGAGTAGTCATGCTTATAATTCTGCTATTACTTTCATGTACATACTCCAAGAATTATCCCCTGAATGATTTTGGATTAATACCCAGGTGGGTCTGAGCATCATTGCTATGGAAATTAAAATCCAGTAAGATTATGTGATAACTATTTGTTTATCAGTTGTGCCAAGTTCAGGCTAAATTCTCAGAAGAAAAAAACAATATGCCTAGCCATAGATGATATCTCCAATCAATAAGAAACAGGATGGTGTGGTAGGTAAAGGCAGAGACTTAGACGGATCTGGGTGGGAGCTTGGGCTCTTACACCTATGCACTGGGCTACATTGGGCAACCAGGATGTCTTTATTTGTAGATCTGTTGATTTGAACATGTGCATCTGAGAAGAGAGCTGAGCTAAGACAGAGAGCAAGCCCTGGGAATGTCTGAAAAAGAGTATGCTAGGCATAGGTAAAAAAAAAAAAAAGTATCATTAATCTGAACAGAACTTGCTTGAAAGGCAGAGCCCACTTTGACTGATTATAGTGAGTGAAGAAACAGGAGGTAAAAAATAATATCAGAGAAGTAACCAAGATCAAGGAGCCAGGTTGGGTAGGATCTTGGGGACCATGACAAAAGTCTAGATTTTTATTATAAATCTGAAGTGACTGAAGGGTTTTGTACAAGTGAGTGGTATGATCTGGTTTGGTCCTTAAAAGAACCACCTGAGCTGCTGTATAGCAAAGAGGGAGAGCAAGAAGGAAAGCAGTGAGACCAATAGAGACATGAGTTTCAGTCCAAGGAAGGAGTGATGGGCAGACTGGAACTACCTAGAAAAAATCCAGACTTCTTACTCTCAATAAACTTATGTTTCAAGCAGAAAAACAAAGAGATAAACGTTTATGTAAATGAGAAAAATGTTCTAAGAAAGGTTTGAATTAAAAAGAATGCCAATGAATGAGAAAAAACAAACCGACATCTCATTAGCATACGTGTTAACAAGTAAGGTAAAGAGAAAGATGATTATTAACAACAATGTATATGCAAATTTATACAGAAGAATTGACCATCTTTTAAAAGGCAATATAGAATAAAAGAATACATATAGAAAAAACAAGTTCTAATTCTAAGTCTAATTACATTATCTTGGACAAATTACTTCATCTTCTTCATCTACAAAATTAGGCATTAGACTAAATAATTTGCTAAGATTTCTTAGGTTTTCTACAGTCTTCATTATGACCAGTACTTTCATAAGCTTATATGGAAAACTCAGATAATAGACTAAAGTCAATTTATGTTTGACTGACTCTTTTTTCCCAGAGATTTCTTCTCTAATAAACAAGAAACGTTAGTTTGTGTGTTTGGAAAGTTTTATAATTTAATTCCGTTACTGAATACTTTATTCCACAACAAATTGGCAAATACAGTAGCCACCCCCACTATTTACAGGGGATGCATTCCAACGTCTTCAGGGGATGCATGAAACGGAGGATAGTACCAAATCCTACATATACTATACAGACCCATGATAATGTTTATAAAGTAGGCTCAGTAAGACATAACAATAACTAGTAATAAAATAGAACAATAAAAGTTATGTGAAATGTGGTCTCTCTATTTCTCTCTCAAAGTATCATATTGTACCATCTTTACCCTTCATCTTGTGATGCTGTGAGATGATACAATGCCTACATGATGAGGTGAAGTGAGTTGAATGATGTAGGCATGTGACATAGCATTAGGGTATTATAAAGGTTACTTGAACACGAGCAATACAATACTGTGGCAATTGTTCTGATAACCCAGACAGCTACTAAGTGGCTAATAAGCCAACAGCATATGCAGCATGGATATCCTGAACAAAGGGATGACTCATGTCCCAGGCATGATGAAGTGGAACACATGGGATTTCATCAAGCTACTCAGAATGGTGCACAATTTAAAACGTATGAATTGTTTATTTTTGCAATTTTCCATTTAATATTTTCAGAACCTTGGTTGACTGCAAGTAACAGAGACTATAGAAAATGAAACCATGGGTAAGGGGGAACTACTGTAGGAATAAAATCATGATCATATGCTGTGTCTGACACCTCCTTTTCTATCAACTTCTGTTATAAGGTGGAACAGCCTGGACTTCAAAAATGAGTAAGGGAATAAAGGGACAGAATTTTAATGCTTACTATCAGTAGTAATGTATGAGAAATCCCATAAAATATGTCAATTGTAGAGCAGAAAAATTCAAGGCAGGTTGAAAAATTACATGCATCTCCCCATAAAAGAATGATAGTCATTGGAATTGAATATGGACAAGACAGATGGGCAAAGCAACCAACTTTCTGATGAAATATTTAATGAGATGATTACTTAATGGGAAGAAGTGCTGATCTGAAGATGCAAAGTCCACTGAGAAAGAGCAGTGTGTGCACCGAGCGAAGCTACAGAGACTGGGAAGCTTTTCTCACCTACAGATTGAGAGAAAAATGTAATAATTATTTAGGGGAACAAAATTTTAACTGTTCTCCCTTTTCCTCTCTAGAATTCTTTTTCTCTTCTCCTTCCCCATCTTATATTTAAAACATGACAAAGTGGAAATGTGTGTTCAGTTATTCAGGATAATCCTATATAATAAAAGCGTAGTATGCAAATTGTCCCCTCAACCGCAAGTTTGTCTGGGAGTTCGACCAGGGTATAGGGCTTGCGGGGGGGAAGGGAGGGAGCACCCGGCCGGCAGCCTCTAGGGACCCTATCAGTGCATGAATTTCATGCACTGGGCCTCTAGTGTTATATATGCTTTTGACTTTTTTAAAAATGAAAAATAATTTTGAACATTGGTTCTCAGAGAAACTAACAAGTGGGTTTCATGCTACAAGGGAATAAATAGCAGAAAGTGAGGATGACTGTGAACTAACCGGATAAGAACGGTTTAGGATATTTTATGTTCAGTGGAAAAGTGTATGTGTATCTAAAATGAGAGACTGATAGATTGTATTATTGTTTCCCTAAAGTCATTTTCTTCCTGGACCTTTATTCATGAGCTTGGCTATAAACAATCTCCAAATACAATGGAACAACACATTTCTTTCTTAGATTACTTATCAGCACCTATTGGTCAGGCTTCATTCTCTACTTTTTTCTGTTCTGCTCACTTCCTCACATTTCATTTACCAGCCAAGGTGCATGCCCAGGCCCGATAATAGGGTCTGGACATATATTCTGCATACAAATCATGGAAAGGAAAGAGTAACAATCTTCATATTACCTGCAGTAGAAGGCAAATCATGTCTCCCCAAGGGGGTCCATGCCCTAATCTCCACTAAGATATCAGGTTTTAGTTGGGATAAGGGGTGGGAGCATAGGAAAAAGGGGGAGACAGTGAGAAGGCCCAGTCACAAGGAAGGGCTTATGAACACCACTACTTGATGAAAAAATAGAAAAGTATCATTTACCCAAGCCATGTAGGCATGCCTGTGTGTGTGTGTGTGTGTGTGTACACACATATTTAATATGTTGTGTGAATATCTGCCTGTTCACATGCATGCATATCCATATTCACATGTGCACACATATATCTATTTCTCCTGGTCCTGTGAATGTTTTTGTGATGCTTAATTTTTCATGGCCAAATATGAATACAATCTCATTATACTGCTGATGATGCCTGCCATTTGCCAAAGTTAGACTTCTGACTCTGGGGCCTTATTGATTAGTTGACATGGATGGATGTGGTCTCTCAATAGAAAGGCGGTGCTCTTGACACACAACACCAAGGGCATACATTTAGAATTGCCAACATCCCCTACAGCTGAAAATGCATAATTTTTGACTTGCCCAAAACGTAAGTTGTCCCTCAGTATCCACGGGCGATTGGTTCCAGGATACCCCTCCCCACAGATACCAAAATCCATGGCCGCTTAAGTCTCCCGTATAAAAGGGTGTAGAGCAATGCATACAGTCAGCCCTCCACACTTATGGTCTCCCAACCATGGGTTGAAAATAGTACAGGCCTTTATTGGAAAATATTCACAGAAAAATGGACCTATGAAGTTCAAACCCTTTTTGTTCAAGGGTCAATGCTACATTATAAAATGTGGGCAAACCTTGACTTCAATAACTTTTTCTAACACTGCATCAGAAAGCCTGCTTTTGTAACCACTGCAGCATAAACTGTGTCTTACCTCTTTTCCTAACTCCAGTGTCCCTCAGGCCCCACCTGTAATGGGAATTATGTGCTTCATAGCTATGCTCTTTTTCAAAGATCACAGACTGGTAGCCCTAGGGCTAGATCACCCCACTTACATTACTTTTTTTTATATGTCTGCACAGTATATGTATGTATGAGTGTACCTATCTACCTATCTATCTTCATCATCATCATCATCGATCTATGAATATCAGTGCTTTAGAATAATGGGGAATGCATTGACTTTTTGCCAATGTCCCTTTACACATTTATGTTGCTTGCCTGATAGCCCTATAGTCATATTTGAACTTGTAACTATAACTTTATATATTTTTCAAGTCATTTCAGTTGTATATATTTTGTATCCTTAACTAGATGAGTTCAGGACAGGGTTTTTTCTCTTTTATTTTCATCATAGCACAGGTACATCAACTCTTGAATTTGAGAGCAAAATTCCGTGTGCTTTTCTTTTTACCCAGAGAAATTTTAAAGGTCCCATAAAAACCTCTGAGTTCACATTCATTATTTTATACCCTTAGTTATTTAAAAGCTAAGAGAGAAGTAAAGGATTTGGCTGTAGACTATACTAATTAATGCCAGACTAAGGCTATGAGGTCATGTGCTGGAAGGCAAAGTACCACTTTCACTACATCGATCTTTGTTTAGATTCTTAATCAATATTTGCTTCTGTCTTGTGCACCCTAGAGTTTTTGGCAAAGGCTCAATAAAAGAATGATTAAATAACCCAGTCCTACATTCAAAAGGAGGCAAATTTAAATCCTTTTTTTTTTCTGAATTCCATCAGAATAGCCATATCGCCTGACTCTCTTCTGGATGTGTTGATCTGGGGTCATGGAGTATATTTCAATAACAATGATGATAGACATCTTTAAAATATTATTTCAATTTTTAGGACGGATGATGTTAGAGGGTACCAACTGCTTATGTCTTGCATAGGAATGCTTTCCTTATTCCAGGTTACTGTGGTCAATATCATCCTAACTTTTCCATGAGTAAAAATACATTTTAGAGAAATGAGAGTGGGAGGAAAAAGAATGAAGACCGCTGTCCATTTTAGAGACCATCTGGTGCAAAAACAGATGCCGTCAAATCTGTTGACTGAGAATTTTTGCTTTAAGTGTATTTTTTCTTTCTTTCTTCTTCTTCTTTTTTTTTTTTTGTCTGTAACTCCCCAAGTTCCATTTCATTCACCTTACATTGCAGGTACAGTGCATTGGATTGTTCCACGTTTCTTGGTGGTATATTCAGGAAGTGGTTCTTTTTCAGCACTTTAAAATCCCAAGATGAAATAAACACCACGTCAGTGAGCTGTAGTCTTTAAGGCACTGGATCATTTCATGAGTGAGGAACCTTTTTTAAGCTCATCCTCCCACTTAAAGTAATTTCGGTTTCACAAGTCCTACCCATCTATTGTGTTTCCTTGAAAAGCACAAAGGATAAAAAGAATTGGATTATCTCCTGAGAAAACAGTAAGTTTGCCATCTATTTCCTGCTGAAAGTGACTTCAAAAGTAAATTGAGCCCAGCCTGTGTGGCTCAGTTAGTTGGATTGTCCTGTCTTATGTACTAGAAGGTTGCCAGTTCCATTCTGGTTCAGGTTCAGGGCACAAGCCTGAGTTTCAGGCTCCATCCCCAGTCGGGGGCCTTCAGGAAGCAACCGATCTGGCTCCTTCTCCATTTCCCCAGGACTGGGAGGCCCCCCGAGATCAAAGCTTGCTTTGAATGATGGAGAGTTTATCACAGAGGAATAACACGGAATAAATACCACCAGTTGGTGGCACAGCTAACTCTAAACTGAAGGCTCTTGATTCTCATTTCTCTTTGTGAGGTTTCATCAATCCTTTTGGTCTAGGTGGCAGGAAAAAAAATGTGCTTAAAATGGACAACGTTGAAAAGAAAACCAAACGAATAATTTTCCCAGTGGCTGGTTTATAAACAATTATCTTGTGACAGAAAAGAATTTTCCCTCATAAATAAGGATGTACTAGGTCGTAGTGCATGTGTCATGCCAATGACAGCCACTTGTATCCCCTTCAATAAATTTGTTTCTGGCTATATGTTCTCCCTGACTCAGCGCGCCTTCCACCCGTCCCGTGAGTCCTCTCAAAGGCACGGAGATGCTCAAGGTGGGGACAGTTTCTTTGCAGCTGCCCCGACCTGTGTTTCTCACACTCATCATTCTTGGGAAAAGCCAAAGCACCCCAGGCTGAGGCATATGTAGGGGAAACTTGGTAAATACACAGGGCGACAGGCAAATCAGATTCTTGGGAGATAGACTAGACCTTTTTGCTGTGATTCACAATATGCCCTTCAGCACTGAATCGGACATCATAGCCAGATACAAAGGAACATTGCTTTCCCTTGTAGAACGGAAGCACAACTCCCATTTCAGTTTACTTAGAAAGATATTTTTACATGCTCTTTGTCTCCCTGCCATCAGCATTTCTAAGTCCATATTTCTTCTGCTCAAGATTTCTACCTTTTTTTAAAACCTAAATTCCTTCCTCTTTCTTTTTTTGTTTGCCCCGTTGTCTCTTCCTCCTTATATATTTATTCTTTTAAATCTTTTTTTTTACTTTTTTCTCCTTTTTACTTTATCCTTCCCTTCAGCTTTCAATTTCTCTCTCTTATTTCTTTTTCTTTTTCCTTTTGTGTTTTTTTATCCTCACCTTCCTAGCCTCTCTTCTTTTATTCCATTCCTCCCTTTGCTCACTTTTCCTATTTTTTTTTACCTTTACCCCCTTCTTCCTTCCATCTCTTCCTCCCTCCGTCCCTCCCTCCCTCCCTTCCTTTTCTGTTTTGCTTTTCCTCCTGTATGTCTATCTTTTTCCTTTGTTCCTTCTTGTTTTCTCTCCCTTCTTCTTTTCTCTTCCCATTTTTCCTTCCCACTTTTCCTCTTTTTAATAGTTGTTTAATGGAGGGAAGGGAAAAAGAAAAAGTGATGGAAGGAAAGAGGCATATCCTATGTTGATAGTACTGGTTCCTGTCTACTGGGTATATGCAGTAGGTCCGTGCAGGCAGTTCCCATCTGTGCTGATATTCTGATGGCATTTCTGTATCTCTCAGTCTGAGGGCATTCTTTGGGTATGGGAGTGTTTATCCTCCAAATATAGACAGTTCAGAAGCACCAGAGAGTTCAAGTCTCATAAGGACTCTCATGAATGAGCAATTCAAGTATGAGGATATATAATTCAATTTCTCTGCCCCTCAGGGGATGACTCTGAGTGGTGTTTGTGCAGTTTCTCAGAGGAACAACCTTCGTCATCCACTATGGAAACATGCTGATCAATGAGCATTTCCTTCTGCCCACTTTGCCTTCCCCACTCCCTCACAGTGCTTCCTAGGACCACCTCCCAAATGGACCACTCCCACTCAAATTCCTTTCTCAGAGTCTGATTTTGAAAGACCCAACCTAAGACAGCAAGTACAATATGCCAGGTCCTGTGCTAGCACCAGAGACTGGTAAGTAGGCATGGCCCCAGCTGTCTTGTAGATTATACTCTAGTCTATTCCTACATAGAAAAATAATTATTCATCAAATAGTCACAAGCCATTAGGGTTTTCTAACCTTTCCACATACTTTTCCCTTAAAAGTGGAAGACAGAAAAAAGGTGTTCTTGGTTATCTGAGGGACTACACTTGGAAATTCTTTAGGCATTTCTTTTCCTGTTTTATTTTTAAATCCATATGAACTTAATAAACTATATATTTACATCACTAAGTAAATTTACATTAACCTTTATAATGATTTGAATACCAGACTACATTTTCTTTTAAAATCATTAATACAGGTAAAATCGCAAGCAACATAACTGGTAGCTATTTTATTAGGGCATATTATGGTTAAAAGCTCAGTCTTGAAAGAAAATAGGGAGGTCAGGCTCAAGTACAAGCTTTTTGCTTATCATTTGGATGGTCTTGGTCAGCATTATTAAACTTTCTATGACTTGGTATGTCCTCATCAACATTAGCTAACTCAAAGATGTTGCTAGAATGTAATAGGAGAGTATAGCATTTGGCATAGATCCAGCACAATTAACAATCTATTCATGAAATTGACTATGGTTATCAATAATAACCATAATGATACCATTTGATTATTATTGCCCTAACTGTTGTTACTATGATTTTTAGTGTTGTAATTAATTTGAGCATCAACTTACAAATCCTGGAATCTGAACAAGAACATGCTAGCAGGCCAAATGAGTGAAATAGGGCTCAACTCTCTTAGAACTCAGGTTCAAAGACAAGCAGATCTCCTAACATTGCTTCCACCCCAGTGTCTAATGGGCCTGGGCAATCATTGCCTTAGGGTGCAACAGTGCTGAAACCCAACAAAGCTGGTGCTGAGCAGACAGTGGGATGAATTGCCTCTGGCACAGCATGCACTAATAGAGAGCGCTGGTAGGCTGAGCAGAGCGGAGGAGCAGAGCCAGGATGTATTAATGATGAGCCTCCTGCAAGAAGGGGAGAGATCAGGGAGGGATTAGCTGAACTGCTGATTGTGCATAGGGAGGCCAGCTGTGAGAGGTTAATGGAACATTAGGAGAAGAGAGAAATCCAGAGACAGCCGGCTGCTACCTGGGATGGTCGCTTTGAGTCATCAGATTCAAAACCACCACACCACAGATAGCCACAGCTGGAAGTGGAGTTATGACCTCGGCCCTGCAGGGTTTGCTGAGAGGGCAGTTAACACAGGCATGCGGGGGACTAGACTCCAAGAGACAATGCGCTAATTCATCAGGTACTGTGATGCCTCAGCTCTTTTCCTTTCCTGAGTGACCCATGGGATGGAAAGTGGTCCAGAGGACTTATATCAAAGAAAGAGTTTTCAGGTGTTCTGCTCCGTCTAGTCACATTTCCCCAGGCCAAGTCCTGAAGTCTTCAATATCGATCCAGAAGAAAAATGAGCAAGGCTCTCTGGTTCCTGAAATTATCATAAGTTTTTCAATAATTTAAAGAAGCCATTCTCCAACTTTTATCCCTTTGCAACTGACCTGTCAAGTGCCCTTACCCAGGTATGACAACCTTTGTCAGATAAGTGGACCTTTGCTGCTTAGTGGCTTCCAGCATCCACTTCTTCCACCTGGGATCTTAAACACCTTCTGAAGTATCTTGTTCCTATAGGATCGAGTTCATGAAGAGCATATTCCGTTGCCTGGCCCTCACCTGGGTAAGGACTAGCATGTAATCCGGGGCAGGCTATTTCAGATGATTGCTCTCTGGAAATTAAAACTAATCTAGAAAGGCTATACCTACAAATTGATCATTGCTGTTTTTTGTTTGATACTCTCTTTAGTTCAAAGCCTTGTTTTCCAGTCCCTCAAGAACTTGTGAGTTGTCAATATTATTCCAAGAATATTTTGGCCTTCAACCTAGGATAGCAAATAATTCTCAAGACACTACATATATAGAGTTCCACATTCATTTTTCACCTCGAGGAAAATATATCTAAATTCAAGTGAGTGAGAAACAATATCAGGAACAACTTTAAGTTCACAGTAATTCATTTTTATTTTATTTTATTTTTATTTTTTTATATATTTTATTGATTTTTTACAGAGAGGAAGGGAAAGGGATAGAGAGTTAGAAACATCGATGAGAGAGAAACATCGATCAGCTGCCTCCGGCACATCTCCTACTGGGGATATGCCCGCAACCCAGGTACATGCCCCTGACCGGAATCGAACCTGGGACCTCTCAGTCCGCAGGCCGACGCTCTATCCACTGAGCCAAACCGGTTTTGGTGGTAATTCATTTTTAAAAGTAAGACTTTCCTAAGTTTCATTCTGTGATTATCAGGACAAAACTAGATTTCTTAAAAACAAAACAAAAAACAGTTCACAACTGATTACAATAAGTCTGTGGTAGATAGTTTTCAAAGAGGGTTTCCATAAATCCTCCCAATCTTGTATGCACACATCTTTGCAATTTGGCTTTGGCACACTTCCCATCAAACAAAGAAATGTATTTCTCCAACCTTTGAATCTATGCTTCCTCAGGTAACATTTTGGTCCATGTGATACTAGCAAATGTTACATAAGCAGGAGTTTGAAAGGTGTCTGTCCATTGAGGCTTACCTTCTGCTGTTTGTAGTGACAATACTAAGACCAAGATGGCAATGAGCCTGATGTAGTCAGTTGTAAAGGAAGAGAACAGAGATGCCTAACTGACAGCTTAACAAGGACTGGGCATGCAGGTGTAGCCATTGTAGATCTTCTATTCACAACGGAGTCTGCATGTAAGCACAGCTTTATGAATTATCCCAGGTGAAACCAGCCAAAAACATCTGCTGGGACACAGCCCCAGTTCCTAATCCAGAGAGCCATAAGCAAATAGAGCAGTTGTTTTATTTTTTGCTACTGGAATGGTTTTGTATGTAGCAATAAATGATTCAAAAGTTAGTACCAGAACTTGTGTGTTGAGTAACAAAAAATAGGTTCACTGGCTTTGATATTGATTTGCAAAAAGAGGCTGGCAAAGAAACTATTAGTCAAGGCTAGAAAAAAACATTTATAGATTTTATATATATATATATATATATATATATATATATATATATATATATATATATATAATCAGAGAGGAAAGGAGAAGGAGAGGGAGAGGGAGAGGGAGGGAAGAGAGAGAGAGAGAGAGAGAGAGAGAGAGAGAGAGAGAGAGACATCAATGATGAGAGAGAATCATTAATCAGCTGCCTCCTGCATACCCCCTACTGGGGATTGAGCCTCCAATCTGGGCATGTGCCCTTGACTGGAATTGAACTCAGGACCCTTCAGTCTGTAGGCCGACACTCTGTCCATTGAGACAAACCAGCCAGAGCAAGACTAGAAAAGTTTTAAAAGGTTCTCAGAGGCTGCAAAAGTGGCAATCCCTGTTCTCTACCCATGAACCAATTGGTAAAACTGATGCCTAAGGCAATCTTGGGTCTGTTTGTGATAGATGTGTGCAAAGATGGCCACTATCCATTCCACTCTCTCCTGTACCTGTGGTCCTCTTTACATCAATATTGGAGTCTTTCTCTTGAATTTTCTATCTCTGTGTGTTAAGCTCTAGAAAGAGAGAGAGATATAAGCCAAAGCAAATGTTTAATTTACAAGCAGAATCCAGAAAAAAATGTTAGAAGCCAGAATTTGTTGAGTTGAGAAATTAAACTATTTACAAATATATGCTCCCTAGCTAATGAAGGGAATCAACATTTTGCCACCCTAAAAACATGCTTTTTTTGGATCTTGATTTTAAGCTGGTTATTAAGAAATGAAAGAATCAGAAAGAACCTGTAACCTTCATCCTTTCCTGACTAAGAAATTAAGATGGAAAAGCCTGTTCCAGGAAGGGAATGTTAGCACATTCATCTTAGCATGAGATAGGAAGGATCCAAGCCTGTTAGCTAGATTCTCTCCCTGTGTCTCACTGTGTCTGGGTTGACTAACAAGAATTTGTTAATATGAGTTCAGCTCTTCCTTGGCAACCTGTAATTTGCCTATTCCTCCTTCAAATTCCCAAAACACTGCCTACTTTTCTGTTTTGTCCATAATGGCAGATAAGCCTAAATTGCCCAATGCATCTGGTGTTACATTCTTACCATCTCCCCAAATGTGCATTCATATAGTAAACTTTGGACATTTTCTCCTGTTAATCTGTCTCTGTTAATTTAATTATTAACCCAACTATAGAAACTAGAAAGGTTGGATAAGAAAAAAAAAAAATTTAGCACCCCTACTAGAAAAAGATTTTAAGAAAATGACATCATCTGAAGATTAAAGACCAAATATGTGCTGTGGCTGTGCAGTCTTTTCAGGTTAAACACACTTGATTCAGGTAGACATTATCATTCCCAATTTGGAGGCTGTGAAACTCAAATCCTGAAAGACAAAAATCAGTGGTTTTCAAACTTTGTTCCACAGAGCATTGCTCCCTGAGCCCATGGATACTGAGTGGTGGGTTACACATGATAAAGCAAAAGAACCAAGTGAGTTGAAGTCTGGGTCCTTTATTCTACTTCAGGGAGAAAGTTCTGCCTTTATCTACCATAAATATTTGGTTTCCGTATAAGATTTGTTTCTTGGAACTGGCTCCTTCTTACGTCATATTCCAGAAATGTATTGTAATTATGAGATGCCTTATACAAAACAATTTAATAGGACCCATTCCATCGGATGTCAATGGCTGATGATAATAGATTGGCACACATTAATGGGTAGTTATGACATACAAGCACTGTTCTATGAGCTCTATATACACTCATTTAAATCTTCCAATCATTCTACAAGCTAGGATGAGCATAATCCCCATTTTATAATGAAAACCAAACTTGAAAAAGATTAAGTAATTCGACTGAGATCAGACAGTGAAGAAGGATTTTAAACCCAGGATGCCTGAAAATGTTTTACTAAAGCGATCTTTAGGCAAGTCACTTTTAATTTATTTTATTTTTACCATCCTCAAGGGAAAGCAAAAAAAATTTCTTTTTAATTCTTTCTCATTTATAAGGATAACATCTGTGACAAAAGTTCTCATTTATCGTGAAATCTTCATTTGAAAGAGAGGAAGCACTTTTAGTAGATGGCATTTTAATATGGTTTAGGAAACTCATTATATGTAGGAAAGCACAATAGGTGAATTTGTGCTACAATCTGCCTAGTCTGTTAAATAAATATATAAAATGGGCCTTAAAATATGAGCCTAAAGTCAAATGCCTTATGTTGCAAACAAACTTGTCGCATCAGTGAAAATGCCCAGCTGTTCTCCTTTTTCACTCCTGACATCACCCATCTGTTCCTGCATTCCAGGGGTTCTTCATCCTGCTGTCTTAGGGAGTGTTTCCTCAGGACCCTAAGGTACCAGGAAACCAAAGTCTGGCCAATGAACAAAGAAAGATATATTTTGACCTTTAGAAAATATATTTTATGTTAGTTCTCTCCATTCTTTTACTCTCCATCTCCCACTCCTTACTCCATTTGAGTGATCTCCCTTCAGCATGGTTGGATGGGAAAATATATTTAGTAGTTGCTAAAAACATGATCTGTAAAAGTACAGATGATGAAATGGACATAAAGAGAGTTTAAGTTGACACCAATGAAAAGATGATGGACAGGGATCTAAATGTAGATAGTCAGGCTCCAGTTTCTGTGTTCCAACACACTTTGGAATAACTGCTTCAAGGACCAATAAAACACGTCTAAACAGAAAATATTACCTTTAAGTCAATTTTAAAGTCTGTAAAGAATAAACATGTTTTAATAATATAAAAATGATCTTTTGGGATTTTTGTTTCATACAAAAAAAGTGCTTTGGAAAGCTATGAGTTCCATTTGAATCTAAATTTCATTGTATTGATACCATCTTTTCTCTTGTGAAATGTGATTCTCAGTGAAGTCTGGTTCTGATCAGTTAGCAGCCCTGTGCTAAGTACAGCACCCCAGTGTTCAGATTAAGCTGTAAATCTTGACTTCAAATATGCTATCCAATTACACCAAAAGGGCACTTGTGTTTGTCGGTCAGTGTTTGGTAGCTAAAAAAGGTTCGTGATAAATATACTTCTCTTATTTTTGACTTTTATTACATTGTTCTTCAATGTTTTTTAATTTAGAAGTCATTATTTAAGCCCAAAGTTCCATGTATAATATGCATCTTCATTTGTAATAAATTATTTCAGGAAAAGATTAAAATTATAGTTACTGCATTATCAGGAACTGAATTCTACCCGGTTAGCCTTGAGCAACAAGTGTGTGTCACATTCTGCAGCTGTGTTATATACTCAGTAATATTTGTTTATTAATTAATTATATTCATTAATAGAGTTTTGCATCTGATTATACAAAACAATAAAATACATCTATTGCTTATCTCATAAAATGTAAGATAAAGCATAATCCCACATTATTACTCATCTATAGGGATTGAGTAATTGAGGGTGTTCAGGAACACTGATTATATACATTATAGTAATTATGACTCTGGGCTCTAATTATGTTGGTAAGATGTGGCATTGGATTTCTCTGAGTGATTGACTTGTCTCTTTATCAAAGTGCAGGTGACTTGGGAGTTAAGAAAACAGCCAAAAATGAGAAACATAGGTGGGAAAGAAAAAAGTTCTCTGCCTACCTACTCCTTACTATGAAATGTGTTTTCTTTTTCTTTTTTCTTCCCTTCCTACTTTCCTTCTACTTAAAAAAAAAAAAATGAAAATGAGCTCAGCAGGCATGGCTCAGTGGTTGAGCATCGATCTATGAACCAGGAGGTCATGGTTCAATTCCCGGTCAGGGCACATGCCTGGGTTTCTGGCTTGATCCCTAGCATGGGGCCTGCAGGAGGCATCCAATGGATGATTCCCTCTCCCTTCTTCTCTGGAATCAAGAAAAATGTATTTTAAAAAGATTCAGAATGAGGCAAATGCAAGAAGGAGAAAATGACTTTTAAAGCTCTTTTTTTGCCTTTCAAAATTTTTAATTGTTTTTGCTTGGCATTTGGTTTGGTTGGTTGGTCAAGACCCTCATTACTCCAGGACTGTTGTTATCATTCCCTTTCTTTAGACTTTTCAAGCATTAAGTGATTATCTTATGTATAAAAAGGGCCAGTAAATACACAACCTTTCATTATCAAAAATTAATTAATCAGTTTAGATTTTATATTCCTTTTTAAGATAGAGAACAGGGATCTGACGAGATGGATTTTTTAAAAAAAAGGTTAATTTAGAGTGCAGGTGAGGAAAAGGGAGAGCACACATTTGAAGCGTAAAAAAAAGATGAGGGACAGCGCACTCTCATTCCCTCAGAGAGACACTTGGCTGTTTTCTAAAGTTGAAAAACTAAATGAATTCTTTATATATTGCCTTTAACGTGATTATAAAAACTAATTATACAGAATTAAAAAACTGAATAAATGGCAACATCAGAAACTATTGTTTTGGAAACTGTTTTGCGTTTGCTTTTTCACTCAGCTACATATGTAAATAATAAATTTGTGTGCTTCTTAAAACTTTAATCTTTTTCAGTTTCTAGATTTTTTTTTTTTTTTTTTGGTCCTGAACTTTTTGTACTCAGATGTTTGGATCATTTCATGATGAACAGTAAAAGAGAACTTGGCTAAAATGACAGTAAACCTTTTAAATCAATTTTATAATTTTCTATTTATCCATTAGGTTCATTCAAAAGTAGACTGTCATCATACTGCCCATAATAATGATAGTTTCTTTGAGAAAAAGTGGAGGCACAGTCTGAATTGTGTGGTTTAGTATTTCTTAGCTACATTACCTGGGCCTGCTAGAATTGCAGAAAGGCACCTGGGAAGCATGAGGAGGCACCAATTACATTTTGCTGGGCCATGCAATCAGCAGAGACTAGACCCAGGAGACAGATTACTCGGGTTCCAATCCACGCTGAGATACTTACTAGTGAAGAAAAAGTGAGCAAGTTGCATCAACTCTTTGTGCCCATGTTGTCTCACCTTCTAAACAAAACTTTTAATAATAATAATAATAATACCTATTCAATTAGGCTTGTTGGTGAAGTCTAAGTTAATTAATTTATGTAAAGTGATGATAACAGTTTCTGGCATGCGAAGGCACTCAGAAAAAGTTTGCTATTATTATTTTTATTTTGCATCTGGGTTATAATTAATAGTGATTAGACTTTGTAAACAGTGGTATGAATTATGGCAGACAAGAAGCAAATCTTGTTTTTTACATCCAATATGATTTTGTATTGGTTTCCGGTGTACAGCATAGTAGTTAGACAATCACATAGTTTACAAAGTGGTCCCTCTGACATTTTCAGTACCCACCTGGCACCATACACAGTTATTACAAAATTATTGACTATAAGGCTATAAGCAACTCTTAATTGATGGCTTATTCAAATAGTAGTTTGATCATTTTGAATAAAGAAGCTCAAATGATTCTTCTAAAAAGTCCTTCTTGTTACATAGCGGTATATGAAACTGGCATTTCACAGGGTGACCTGAGGCAGCAACAGGAATTTATACCTGGTAGGGACCTGGTGAGTATTTTATTACCCAGAGGAGGAAACTAAAGTATTCAATTCTAGTAGGAGCTGTTCCGGAACCAATATTTTCTGATTTCCTGCTCAAGAATTTATTTCACAGTGTTTTTACAATAAACTAAGGGAGGCCTATGCCTCTTGGAGTAGTTAGTATTCTCCTCGTTTGGAAAAAAAAAAAAAGTTTATTGGTCAAAGCGATTAGAGAGTGCCACTTTATAATTAAACAGAGAGAATAAAATCATGCTGTTTTGAAATATATTTTCATAGGTCTAGCTGGCCAACTCTCTGATCCACCCACTCATCACCTTTAAAACAAGTTGTTTTCACTAGCATTTCTCTCTTGAATTAACAGCCTCCTTGTGCTACGCTGGGCAGCGGAGGGCCCGGTGGTCTTATGTAGCATACAGTTAAACTATAGGGTCACCCATTAAATAAACCTCATGGCATTTAGTGAGCATACTAGGTGGTTTCATTGTATCTAATCCTCATACCAAATTTTACTCTAAGCATTTTAGAGATGGATAAATTTATCCATTTTAAGACTAAATAACTTATATAAGACTAAGCAGCTAGTAAGATATATGTCTAATATTTAATTCCAGTGGTTCTGATTCCAAAGGCAGATCTCTTTCAAATATACCACGTGCAACGTGTTTTCCCCTGGTCACTGCCAATCGGAATTGACAGTCTTCTGACTTCAGAGTTGCAAATAGCAATTTTCCAAGCCCTGGGGTCCAGTCGTGACAATAGCAGTGTCCTTGGGAACCAGAAGGGGAACGGAAGCATGTGATTGGAGAAAGTCACAGACTGCCTATCCTCTGCCCTACACTTTCATTCCATAGCCATTTCCTGCTTTTGTTCTAACATTTCATGAGCACAGCAATATTTATATGCAATATTAAGGCAAAAAAGAGCATATTGATTTTATTGGCATCTATTGGGATTCAGGCTTTCTGGCTCCATACACTAACTTTTTGTCAGTATTGGACTGAGGAGCTCGGAGCTGTCCCACACTGCTTGAGCTCTTATTTCAAGGTTTGCATTTTTTGGTCGCCCTTTATATTTCAAAAAGAAAAATGTATGTAACTAAGCATTTATGGGGACATCCAGGGTGTGTGTATGTGTTCTTTTTTTCTTTTTTCTCTTTTGCAAGTATATGCTGAATCTGGCTTGGTGATGCCTACTATCTTCAGTAGGTGCTACTCAAATATAATTTTTTACACTTCTGTACATGTTGCATATTGAGGTTTTAGGAATCCAAAAGCATAAAGAATATACCTAGGCCTCAACAATATGTGGGATATTTGTTTCTCTCTTTAGCAATTCAAATAGCTTCTCTTGGTTTAGTCTAGGGTCACACTGGCTTACTGCACACTCAAAGCTTGGGGCTCACCCTTCCCAAGGAGCCTAGTTAACAACGTCGTGGCATCACCAGGGCACAGGATGGCATCATGAGGCCATAAACTCATGGTGGAACCTTCAGGCCAGGCCAGTTTTCTCCAGCAGATGCTCTAGTGCGGGGAAGGAGGCCACAGTAGTCCTCTCTGCCAAGGCTTCGTAATACCCAGTGTGGGAGGCAGTCTACCCTGCAGCTGCCCAGGGTGATGTTACTATAAAACGTAGATTAATCATTTGCAACTGAAACTAAGAAGGCTTTTGAGAATCGCTTGGTATATTTCTTGTTCTGTGAGAGATGTTGCCTTTCTAATTTCTATGTTGCTATATTCATCAACACTAATAAAAGAGAAAAATGGTAATTGGCGTACGAGCTACCCTTTTCATTGGCTGATCAGGGCTATATGCAAATTAACTGCCAACTAAGATTGGCAGTTAACTGCCAACAAGATGGCGGTTAATTTGCATATGTAGGCACAATGCAGGGAGGCGAAAGGGAAAGCAGGAAGAAGCCCCCTGCCACTGACAGTGATTGGAAACCCAGGGGGGAGATAAGAGCTGGGGGGGCAGGGCAAAGGTGGCCCTGGGGCGGCCTTTGCCCTGCCCCCCAGCCATGATCGGAGAATCAGGTGCCTTTTCCGCCCTGGCCAGTGATAGCAGGAAGTAGGGGTGGAGCCAGCGATGGGAGCTGGGCACGGTCGAAGCTGGCAGTCCCAGGAGCTAGGGGTCCCTTGCCTGGGCCTAAAGTGAAGCCCATGATCATGGGGCCGCTGCAGCTGCGGGTCCCCGCTGCCCGGGCCGGACGCGTAGGCCAGAGGCGTCAGGCCTGTGCAAGGGGCCAATCCTGCGATTGGAGGGTGATGGGGGTCAATGCCTGAGGGCTCCCAATATGTGAGAGGGGGCAGGCTGGGCTGAGGGACACTCCCCCCCACACACACACCCAGTGCACGAATTTCGTGCACCGGGCACCTAGTTTTTCTATAAGACCATTAGGATTTTAGGAGATTCTGGACTAGGTAGACATTTCCCTGATGACATACATGATTGTTGAGGTCCCTCTGCAGCTTTTTTTTTTTTTTTTTAATATATTTTATTGATTTTTCACAGAGATGAAGGGAGAGAGATAGAGAGTCAGAAACATCGATGAGAGAGGAACATCGATCAGCTGCCTCCTGCACATCTCCTACTGGGGATGTGCCTGCAACCCAGGTACATGCCCTTGACCGGAATCGAACCTGGGACCTTTCAGTCCGCAAGCCGACGCTCTATCCACTGAGCCAAACCGGTTTTGGCCCCTCTGCAGCTTTAAGTAACGGAAAACCCAGTTCAAATCAGCAGCAGCAATAAGAGGAAATTGGCTCACAAAACGGAAACAGTTTACAGATAAAGCCGGTTCCTATGGAGACTTCTAGTGGCAGCTCGGTGACATCCTCACCATGTCTTGGCAGGCTCCCTGATTTCATTTTTAGGCTCTGGAATGTATCCCACACTCACCTGTACAGCAGCAAGAGAAAAGGGAAAAGAGCCCCCAGCAGGCTTCTGCTCAGATGTTCAGACTCAGTCTCTTTCATTGGCTTCCACTTTATCATGCATCCATTCCCGAACCAATGACTGAGGGAGACAAGTTAAACAAAACATAAGGATTGGCTTAAACCAATCAGGCCCCGCCCACAAAGAATGAAGGTAGGCGTGGGGTCAGTCCCAGCAAAGTGTGAGGCTGGAACACAGTGGTAGAGAGGTAATTTACCAAAAGGAAATTAGAGTGCTGCTGGCAGAGAAAAGGGGGGGCGCGGTGTGGGGGCAAAGGAAACTAACAAGGCAGCCAATAAGTGCCGATGACAGAGGCAATCCCAGATTTCCTGCATGAACTTAAATTGGTTACCGAGAAATGGAGCATAGATAACATTCCTTTGGAGAAACTACCCTGAAAATCTTGAGACTCTGGCACCAGAATGTCCAGGAATCCCAGGTCAAGACGTGAGAAGGAGAAAGGGTATCCATGTTTTCTGCCCAATGCAATACCTTGGCAATATCAAATGGCTTTGAAGATTAGAATTATTGCATTATTTTTATCATGAACCAATATGGGTTTCTATTTTTCTGAAAAGGGTTCTTTTGAGCAGAAAAGAGATCTAATCATTTCACTTTGTGTCATGTCTTGACTACTCATTTTTGGCTTTCCTTAGATGCTGAGACTTGCAGGAAAACCAAGGCATGGTAATGTCTTCTGTCAGTTATTTAAATACAGGACAACCCAAGAACTGAGAATAGTGACTATGCCAGGGGCAAACTGAGCATCATCGAAGCAAATATTTAGATATTGGAGCAGCATTGTATAGTAGACAACCCGGACTTTCAATTCTAACATTAGTTGAATCTGTAATTAAGGCATGACTTTCCTCAGTCTCAATTTCCTCATCTCTAAGAAGGAATCCTATTGCATGCATCTTGGAAGAGAACAATTAAATGTGATCTATACCTACATATAGTCAACCCTTGAACAATGCAGGGCTTAGTGTCACCGAGCCCCCACACAATCAAAACGTCTCGTATAACTTTTGACCTCCCCAAAACTTAACTACTTAAAGCCACTGCTGATCAGAAGTCTTACTGATCACATAAGGAGTCAATTAACACATGCATATTAAACATAGTCAGTGCAATAGTAAAGAATACAAACTATGAGGCCAGAGCCTGGCTTGAATGCAGATTCTTCCATTGACCCATTGCTGACATGCGGCGAGTTGCTTAACTTCTCTGTGCCTCAGTTTTCTTATCTGTAAAACGGTGATTAAAAATATCTGATGTTAAAAAAATGTGGGGTATTCCTCTAAACCTTAGTGTGTGTGAACTCAGTTACCTTCACAATAACCCGCGTAGTGGTACAATACTGCCACTATTTTACCGATTGGGAAATTAAAGCACAGAAAGGAACTTAGCCGAGTGATGATGTAGCTGTGATAACAATCAAGACAGTGGGGGCTCTGCAGTCACTGTTACCCACGAGCTTTGTTACAATATATCTTCACCTCGAAGCCCTTCCCATATATTATCTCGTTTCATCTACTCAAAATGAAGATATTCTAAAACATGGCTTTTATAGCACTGCTAATTTGCAGAGATGGACTAAGGAACAGTGAGCAGAAATAAACAATTCAGGTTTACAGAGCTGGTATGTGTTCATGCCTGATTTTGCAACCTACATTCTTAGAAACCTAAACCACACTGCCTTCATTTTAATGACACCTGCAGACTGAGAATTTTGTACAAATACACACAGTCCCCTGGTCTAATTGGAGAATTTGGAGTTCAGCAGAATTCTCCTCTCTCCCACACAACGCCCATAACATGCCTTATTACCTAACACGTACTGGGGGCTTTTGTTACTGGATTTTCCCTTCACTCCCCCGCAGCTCTGCTGTCACTGACCTGTGGTGTCAGAGGCCTATTTGTGCAACCTAATTGCAGTGATAGGAGAGAGTAGAGTATCATTGGTGACTTCCAAAGTTTTTCTGTGCCAAGACTTGCCTAGCAGCAAGAAGTTTTGAGTGATTGCAAGAAGAAAATAATAATAATAATAATAATAATAATAATAATAATAATAATAATTATATATATATATATATATATATATATATATATATATATATATATATATATATATATATATCGTGTATGTTTTTTTTTCTTTTTGACTTACCCATGGACTGTACATGTTGCACTCACATTTTTTATAACACTTTTTCACTGCCTTTAAAATCGGTGCATATACATCATGCAATGCTGGAACACACAGAAAACTGCATGGAAGATATTAAACAGATTTATGTATCTTATCACCTAAAGATAGCTGTGGCTAACATTTAGTATCAGTTGTAGTTTATCCAGCCTCTTTGATATATGTATTCGTGTAGGGTGTATATAATAAAGTGGTGTTTTCTGTGGTCTGAATCACTTCAGACACAAACATTATTTTTATCAAGTGTTTAATCCAGTTGAGTTATGTCAACTCTTTTTTTTTCCCTAGAAGATAACACACTCCTGAATAGCTCTTTCGAGAGTCTTCAGATTGGAAACAGTTAATGAAAGGTCTGTTTAGTTACAAAGTTCAATCTCATATTCAAAGGCTTTTCACTTCCTCATGAGGGCCAGAAAGGAGAGAAGGAAGGATCTGGCTGCTGTTGTAATTCTCCCATAATCAGTTGCCAACAGCTCTTTGTGGATGAAAATATAAATCATTTGTTAAATGAAGTACGCACATTTTTCAATGTGTCATCTGCCTTTTAAAGTTGGTATAATTATCCTATCTAATAAAGAGGGGATATGCTAATTGACACTCATGCTGTCACAAAGATGGCGGTGCCCACAGCCAATAAAAAGGAAATATGCTAATTGACTGCCATGCCCTCAAAGATGGCAGCACCCACAGCCAAAAGATGGAGGCACCCAGTCCCCTCAGCCCTGTTGCAGTGGCAGGCGTGTGGCAGCTCCACTAGACTGTCTCCAGAGTCCCCCAGTCCCCTCAGACCCCCAGCCACCCAGGGCCGGCCCAAGGTGCAGGCAAGCCTTGGATGGTGGCTGCCCAGCTGCCCAGGGCCGGCCGAGGCTCAGGTAACCAGGGCCGGCTGAGGCTTGCACTGCTAGCAGTGGCAGCAGCAGAGGTGTGATGGGCGTCGCCTTCCCCTGATTGCTGGGTTGACTCCCACCCCTGAGGGCTCCTGGACTGTGAGAGGGGCAGGTTGGGCAGAGGGACACCCCTCCAGTGCATGAATTTTCATGCACCGGGCCTCTAGTTTTATAATATTTGAAATCATTTAAAAATATTATATGTGACAAAATCTGGCAAACTTTTCCTATGGATTCTCCCTTCCTCAACCTAAAATGAGAAAATATGTCTCTGAAGTCACATCCTTCTCTAATTCTTTCATTAAATATCGACTTACATGTCCTTTCCATAAATTATCTCACTTAATCCACTCAAAAGGAAAGCAATCTAAGACCCTAGATTATACTAATTTCTAAAAGTACTAATAGAAATATTTAGTTTTGCAACACATTTGGAATTCATTGTGTGTATAACAAGAGAGGTAGATCTCAACTTTTGTTTTGTTCCTCTAGTAATTAATAAATTCTCCCAATAATTATTATTGAAAAAGCTTTTCTCCATGAGATTAAAGTGCTCAATTTACCTTTACTATGGTTTTATGAGGTTTTTTTGTTTGTTTGTTTGTTTGTTTGTTTTGTGTGTGCTCTTTCTTGTATCTGCTCATTTGTTCCTAAGAAATTATCACAAGTTTAAATTATTATAGAAAACGTATGTATAGTTAATAAATATAAATAGTTCTAAATTATAAGTAGTGCTAAATAGTTCCCTTACATTGGTCTTTTTCCCCTCCCCCAAATAACTTATTAATCACTACCTTTACATTTTACATTTTTTTTTACTTTAAAACAACTTTGTCAATATTTTTAATTACATGAGATTTTGATTTCAGTTGGAATCATTTTATAAATTTATTCGCTGGTAATTGAACATCTATAAATTCATTAAGGGGTAATTAAAGTATTGAAAGTTAAGTTGGCCCTTTATTTTTTATAATTGAAAGTTATATTTTTAAATAAAATGTGTTTTAATAATACATTTTATAGTCTATTATGTTAATGGTGGTATCTTTGTCGAATTCCCTACTTACCAGGAATAACATTTATGTTCTCCCTTATGTATGCTATTGATTCACTAAGTGAGAACATCCTTCTCATTATTTTTAGTATACTTTTCATTTATAAATAGCTATTTAATTATTTTGAAGAATTTTATTTGTAAGAAACATTTATTTTATTTTAACATATTTATTTTAAACATAAACTTTTCATATTAATTTGTGTGTAGATCATTTATGCTTATTGAAATATTTGTGGGCGACTCAGCATATAGTCCATTTCTCAAAATTAAATCGGTTGTAGGGTAAACTGTCAATACATAATAGTAAGAGTGGTGATGATAATAACGATTAAAATACATTGCACTGCTTCTTTGTATTAATCAGTGTTTCATTTTTATCTGCATTATTTCACTTACTGTCACAATAACCCAGAAATTTATTTATTTTTCTTTTCAAGTGTTGTGAGCATAAAGTACCAAGTCCTCCGGAGATAGACTAACATAACCAAATTGTTTCTCTCAGAATTTATACCTAGTAAGCTGAAAATTGGTATTTAAATGTATTTTTATCTATTTCCAAAGCCCAGATCTATCAGCTAAGATATTATTGATTCAAGCTTTATGTCATTTTAACAATATTTCTTGATCTTGATCCAAAAGAAAAGTTAGTATCTTACAATAATTTGCTGCATGTGTAATTCTTTTATTTATATTCATACTATACTACTAGGTAAGTTATGACTCATGACTTTATATCTTAATTTATTTCCATATAATGCTTTTATTTCTCTCTGAAATTTCACATCATATGAATTTAACATTGTTTCTATTTGCTTTTCTTTTATATATCTCTCCAAAATTTTATTTGTTACAATTTTGGTCTCATTTTGTTTTAGATATTATAATTAGTATTTATATGACTTATGTTTTATTAACTGACAAATAATATCTGTATTTAAAAATAGTTTTATTCCTTTATAATTCCATCATAGGTAGTAAAGTTATACTTACATGTTTTATACCTATGTAAGTTTTTTTTCCTCTTAGTTTCCATTATTATGGGCTCAATTGTATTCTTTCAATATTGACTTGAAGTCCTAACCCGCCTGGGACTCAGAATGCATGTATTTGGAGACAAGGCCTTAATGAGGTGATTAAAGTAAAATGTCTCCTTAAAGGGAACCTGATCCAATATGACTGGTATTCTAAAATAAAATAGGAAATTTGGCCCTGGCTGGTTGCTCAGTGGTTAGAGCATGGGCCCAAATATTGAAGGGTCATGGGTTCCATTCCAGTCAAGGGCACATACCTCGGTTGCAGGCTTGACCCCTGTCCAGGTCAGGGCACGTGCGGGACGCAACCAATCAATATGGCTCTCTCATATCCCTGTGTCTCTTTCTCTCTTCCCCTCCCTCCACTCTCTCTAAAAATCAATAGGAAAAGAAAACCTCAGGTGAGGATTAACAAACAACAACCACAACAAAGAATAGGAAATTTGGGCCCACATGAAAGGACAACCACATGAGGACACAATGAGAAGGAGAAATGCTTCAGAAGAAATCAACCCTGCTGACACCTTCAGCTTAGACTTCTAGACTCTAAACTTATGAGAAAATAAATTTCTATTGTTTCAACCACCCAGTCTGTAGCATTTGGTAATAACAGTCCAGGTAAACTAATACACACAGCTATTCTAGTGGGAGATGGTGATAGGACTGATGATGTCTAAACTTTAACTCTTCCAGGGATAAGCAAGCCATTGAGCTAAGAGAAAGCAGGGGAAAAAAAATGGCAAGAACTTGAATTTCTTTGAACAATTTAAGATGGTTGAATTGTTTTTGTACTTTAACTCACAAGAACAAGATAATTTTCTTTGGCCTTGAATTTACAGTAGAAGAGGAACTTTGTATTGAATTTATTTATTTCCAGTCATTTGATTTGGGGAAGAGAGTTAATTTCTACTTTTGGGAATCTCTGTGTTGCTGGAATTTTATCATAAGAGCATCATCTTTTATTAATTGATTTTACTATAGACCCTCTTAAAGCCTCTTTGAGATAAATGAGGCTGAATTTAATTTGGGATAGAAAGTAAATAGGGTATATATTTTCAGCTTGAATTTAGTGTGAGACTATGGCTGATATAATTAATACCTGAAATTATCCATTCTGTATCTTCCTGGAGGTGAAATCTCCTCTACCCACCAGTAGTCCCAAAAGGATATCCAAAAAGACAATTTCCAGATACACAAACACACAGGGACACATACACACACATAAACATTGACAATATAACAAGGTGACCTTCAAAATATTGGAAGGAATACTTTGGTAAGCTGCTTATTTGGGAGGGGCATTGGTGACACCCCAAGATGTATATTAAGAATAAATACAGTTAAACTTTCTTTTGAGGAGACTAGCATTGGTTTTTGATTGTTTAGTGAGTTTTCACTTTTGGGAATTGAACTGAATTTCTCAGTATAATGAAAGAGAGCCAAAAAGCTATAAATAGTGGTCTTTCTTTGTTACCTCTGCCCTTATTCCACACATCATTTATTCTTCTCTATAAATAATATTAATGGCATATTATTTTAAAGGGATACCTGACTTGATAAGACCAGTAATACCTAGGGTATCAATAAGGACTAGACCTTCCCTGACACTGAGATTTCACCAAATGAAGAGCCCTGAAAGATACTGAAAGAGTTTTTCCTTCAACATGTTGTAATGTCATGAAACCTGCGCACAATTTATGTAGACTATTAGATTTACAGAGTAAAGGCAGAGGTGGATAACTAATGTTTATTGAGTTTGAATGTCTAAAAATTGTCTTTTTTAATTGCTAGGTAGGAAATCCAGTAGAACACAGAGTCTAAGGCTCTCAGGGAAAATATAAAGAGATGAAAAAAATGGAGCAAATTATTTAAAGTCAAGGGACCCAAACCTTCTCTGACATACTAGACAAGCTCAGACTGCTAATGATTGACCGTCTTATCAAATTGGTAAGCCCTGGGATGCGTGAAGGCAGTCTATCTAGCAAACTCTAGCAGAAGATCCCATCTCATCCATCTGGGATTTATGATGTCCAGCTCTCATGAGGCCATATGTAAGGATCTTCATTCAGGATTATTGCACCAAAATCAAACCTACCCTACAATGAACTGGCTACAGTTCAAGTAAATGCCGTGTTGAAACCCTGCTTTGTTAGGTTTTATATCTATGAGATAGGCTAATTCAGCCTATTACAGATGAGAAACTTGTGTTTGAGGAAGTTAAATAACATATCTAAATTCATACAATTAGTAAGTAGAATAGTTTGCAACCAAAACTTATCTCACCCTAAAATGTGTCACTTACCAAGACACTACTGAGTCTTCCCGTAAGAGAATTTAGAAATGTTGTGTTGACATTGAGTACTAGCCAATGTGGAAAAATAGCCTCAGAAACAATAAACAATTTTATGAAAGTATGTCACTTAATAATGCGTTGAGAAAGAGAGAGGACTCAGAGAGGTAAAGGAAATATCTATAGCACACAAGTATGTGTAGTCTTATTCTCCACTTGGGAAAGAACTGAGTTGATTCATTATTTATGTTGAGAGTCTTAGTCAAAGTTTGAGGCCACAACCTTAAACTACTCACCCCAGCAGTATTTACTGGTATTTAGCATATACTTGGAGTTTCTTGCTTTTCTTATGAAAAACACAAGGTGCAATTCAAAGACCCTTTTCTTTTTTCTCAAATAAAAAAATAGGCCTTAAACATTATAATGAAGAAAAAAAACACAGAATAGCAAAGTAAGAAATATAGGACATGTACTTCAGTTATTTATTGTAGTGTGAATAAATCTCAGATTCATTTATGAGATCAAATTTTACAAAGAAAGGCAAGTCATATGCTGGATACATTTGGACTACTATCTACTATGGGTGAGAAGAATACAGTTGTAAATAGAAATGTTGGTCATTCCCAAAGTCAGACCTCGGTTCCTGTCCTGAAAGACTACCTTTGATATGTGTGAAATGAACTAGTTCCATCTGGGTATATCTCGGGGATCTTGCTGTTAAAAGTTGATAAAACACAATTGTGTTTTAGAAACTTATATAAATACCCACCATCCATATCAAGTACCAAATGACAGAATGAGAGCTAAAATGCCCCCTTATGAGAGAGGATAAAAGGAGAATGAGAGTCAAAGCAAGAACAAGAGAATAAGAGAGGAAGTATGAATAGAAAGAAGGAAGAAATAAAGGAAGGGGGAGAGAGAGAGAGAGAGAGAGAGAGAGAGAGAGAGAGAGAGAGAGAGAGAGAGAGTACATTTTAACAGAGGAACCAAAATGGTCTGGTTTTCTTGTTTTCAAAATGCATTTGAATTCACACCCTGCATTTATTTTTTTCCTGCTTTGTAAGAATATTTTGCAACACTCATTCTATTTATGTATCATTAATAACACTGAATGGTCACACAGGCCAATCTCAGTTTCATATAATATCTTAGAAAGTTCTTTTTTGCCTTATTGTTTATTTATTTTTTTCCGATTTAAAGGAAGAATGAAAAAACCTCTGAGTGTTTCTCCCATCTTTTCTGTTCTGTCTCTTATAACACAAGTTATATTATTGCCATAATGGGTTGCAAGCTATTACGGTTTGAAAAATGTCAAAATGCAATCTTAAATAATAGCCATAAGTGATGGAAAAACCTTTCTGTTACACTGTTACCACGTCAACGACACAAAGCAAGATATTTTGCATTTAGATATTTTGTTGTCCTGGTACCATTTTTTGTATTACATTCTATTTGAATATCAACCAACAAATTATTTTTGGAACAAAATACAAACTGTAAACAGAAATGTTGAAGAGAGGTATTGAGAGGCAGACGGAGGAGCAAGAGAGAAACAGAGAGAAAAAAGTATGAAAAGTAGGAACTCAGTATTTCCTTATGGTCAATGACTGCTATTGATGTCACCTGTTTAGAAACAATCACATCAATTTTGCCAAGACTAAAGTCTATAAATAACTTCCCTGGGACTCAACTGTCTCATTTAAAACACTATAAGTTAGATTAGCTTATCTCAAGCCCTGAAATTTTACTCAGATGAGCTTGGTGTCTGGTTGCCAGGCTTCTGCCCTAGTGGATTTTGTGTAGCAGCCATCATTAGGGAAAAGAATTGTTAGTATATCAAATGGTATGGTCGAGCTGGACTGCAATATAAATGAGGCTTCTGGTTTCATGTTCCTATGGCTGTTTGTCCTTATGTGTTGTAGGTACCCAAAGGCCCTAATGAGACCAATTTAAATAAATAAGCAAAATGGTGTAGCATTGCTATTTATCACTTAGATTTAAATGTGTTGTTTCTATGGAAGCTTTATTTTAGAAAAATAAGTGCAATACTTTTTTCTTATGCTTCTGTCAATATCACTGCTAAGTTGGGAAGAGATCTCTCTACACATGACAATTGTTAGTCCCCCAAGACATCACCCAAAATCCAGGAAGTATCATTGATGCCCTTGTCATGAGCAAGTTATCTTGCAGCAACCGTGCTGCATGATAGCTTAGATTTTTTGCCATTTTCCTCTGGAGAAATGTAAACCTAGTGGGAAATATTTCTCATAACTCAGGGGAGCACACGTAAATTTAGCTGCAGTTCTCTGTGGCCCACATATAAATAATGATGGTAAAATCCAGCAGGGCACCTGGCACATAATAGACACTTAGGAAATGTGCATTGACAAGGGAATGGATGACCTTTTCACATTCTCCCTGCATTTCTTTGGAGTGTACGTATACTTCTAAAAATAATAACAACACATAGGTAATTCCTATTTGAAAGACTAAAGAACTGCAATCAGAGCTTAGATCACTTCAATAAGGACTTGGTCTTGAGCCCCCCTGTTCACTATCATGTTGTCCTGTCTAGAAGTCACTGCTGGAGGAAACAGATGTCTTGCTGTACCACTCGATAAAAATTCACTTTTTCGGAAGAAACTGCAGATTCATGAGAAAACTTGAGCACTTTTGTGGGTTTCTCGCCCGCGCTGCATCCATCACCGGCTGGAATGGAACTGTTCCGCTGGAGTGCATCATTAGCAGCCTCATCCAGCGCTCCGTGCCTTACGCCTCCACAGTGCTCAGCTGTTGTTCCCACCTGGCACCAGCTCATGGAAAGGAACAGCAGAAGGGAAATAAAACAAGAACAAGAGGCTGGGATGGAAGCCAGATGAGGTAGAATGAGCATAGGGGCTGGGAGAAATGGAATCTGAATTCTAATTGACGCATTGCCACAATCCATCTTCGAAAGTGTTGGTCCCATCTCTTTCAACATTCTCCTGCCTCTCAGAAGTTTTAAAGGTGGAGGAAAACAGGGAGAAGGACAGATGTTGTGAGTGGTATAGAAATGTCAATTAGGCCAACTGTTAAGTGCAAACAAAATTAGCATCAACAAGAGGTTTTGAAGAGGTGAAAGCGAACCCTACCCTGAGATAGACCATGACAATTGTATCATTTTCTGCCTGTGAGTGGTGGGAATCTTTGGTTGGGAGATAAGAATTTGAGAATTTGAGGAGGATGAGAAAATTCAGGAACTTTCTCATCTCAAGCTTCATTGTCCCAAAGCTTTGGATATCCAACATTCTCTAAGGTTTCTGTGATTCTGGGACTTAGCCATAAATCTATATTCAAGATTTTTCTGTATGGATTTTCCCCCCTCTGATAACCATTTATTGGAACTTATTGATTTCCCTTTTTTTCTTTTCTTTCTTTCAGAATGAAAACAACCATTTTTTATTTGCTTGAGGGATAAAAAAAGGGCATTTAAAACAATAGGTAACATCAAGGTACAGATTTTAAATATACACTTAAGACATTTGAGGTAAAATTTTGCTTAGCAAGAACCACATTTTAATTTTTTTGTTCTCTTGTTTATTTTGTTTTTTTTAAGATTTAATTATTGATAAATATTTACTTCTTGCCATTGTATTGTTCAAATTTTTAATATTTTTCCCCCTTTTTCTTCTCGAAGAAGAAGACCCTTTAACATTTCATATACTACTAGGCCTGTGGTGATGAACTCCTTTAGCTTTTTATTGTCTGGGCAGTGCTTTATCTTTCATTCAGTGCTAAGTGTCACATTGCTAGGTAGAGTAATCTTGGTTATAGGTCCTTACTTTTCATCACTTTGGATATTTCTTGCCAATCCCTTCTGGCCTGAAAAGTTTCTGTTGAGTTATCAACTGGCAGTTTTATGGGAGTTCCCTTATAGGTAACTAACTACTTTTCTCTTGCTGATTTTAAAATTCTCTCTTTGTCTTTAACTTTTAGCATTTTAATTATAATGTGGGCCTCTTTGAGTTCATCTTATTTGGGACTCTCAGTATTTCCTGGACTTGTATGTCTATTTCTTTCACCAGGTAAGGAGAGTTTTCTGCCATTTTTTCCCAATCAGTTTTTAATTTCTTGCTCTCTTTATCTTCTCCTTCCAGCACCCCATGGTGTAAATGTTGGTATGCTTGAAGTTGTCTCAGAGGCTCCTTACATTATCCTCATTTTTTTATTCTTTTTGCTTTTCTGATTGGGTGCTATTTGCTTCCTTATATTCCAAATCAATGATTGGATTCTCAACTTCATCTACTCTACTATTGATTTCCTACAAATTATTCTTCATTTCAGTTAGTGTATCCTACATTTCTGACTGCTCCTTTTTGATGCTGCTGATGTTCTCACTAATTTCATTGACTATTCTTAAAAACCTGTGTTTTGAACTCTGCATCTAGTAGATTGCCTGTCTTCATTTTGTTTAGTTCATTTTCTGGACTTTTGTTCTGTTCTTTTTTGTCTCCTCATTTGGGCAGCCTCTCTGTCTTTGTTTCTATCTATAAGTAGGAGCTTCTATGTCTCCCAGTTATCAGCTGGCAGTTTTATGGGAGTTCCCTTATAGGTAACTAACTACTTTTCTCTTGCTGATTTTAAAATTCTGTTCTAATGTAATAGCTGTCCTGTAGGGTCCAGGACAAAACCTCCTTGATCACCCAAGCTGGACACTTGAGGTGCACTCTCCCTTGTGGGCTGTGTACACCCTCCTCTTGTAGGTAAGCCTTGATTGCCATTGGCATGTAAATGGGGTGGGGGGATTTACCCCCAGCTGCAAGGTCTGGCTGTGACCACCAACCTCTGACCACCATGGAGGATCAGCAGTGCAGGGGCCCACCTCACAGAGCAGGACTTACTTTGGAGCGGCTCCAGTGCCGGCTGAGTCCACCCCTCGAGTGTGTTGCTTGTGAAGGTGGTTGGGTAGTGATGCTTTGATGTGGTCTGAAGCTGTCCACTGGGTGCACTGGCTCTGGGACCTTCTGAAAGATACAGGCCAAGGTCAGCCACCTCTTGTGTTCTACCCAGGGTCACCTTGCATGAGCTATAAAATGATCTGTAATTAGCTGTTCCTTATGCTGGGTTTGGAGGTTCCCAGGGGAGGCCAAACTGTGAGACAAGGCTAGCTGCTTCTAGTGGCAGGCCTGGGGCCTCTTAGCAAGAGGAATGGGGCATGCTGAAGCCAGATGCTGCCTGTTTGAGAGATTTTAGGGAAATCTGAAGCATGAGCCACTGTAGGATAATTGCACAAAAAGCCATTGGAAACAGCTTAGGTGGGCCTGAAAGTTGGGTGGGGTGGGAGCTCAGGGAATCATTAGGGCAAACAGTGTGGGCCAGGTTGATGAAGTATCAGACTGGGTGCCTGCCTGCTGGCTGAGAAGGGAGAGTGGGTTATCAGTGGAACAATGTCCTCTGCCAGCACTTCTGTCTGAGAGAAAGCTGTCCCTCCAGCTCTTGCTCTGATGCTGGACAATTCACTCTTTTCCTTTTGACTCTGGTGCCTTTTAAGATGTTTCCCCAGAGCTGGAGCTCAGAGGGAGAGAGTCTGAATAAGTCTGGGCATGGGCCCTTTAAGAACTGCCCATGACTTCAGTAGTCCTCTGTCTCCCTGAGCCTCAATCCCCACTGGCTTTTACAGCTAGAAGTTATGGAGATGTCTCTTCCTGGCATTGAAACAATAGACTTGAGGGGCCTGGTGTGAGGCTGGGAACCCTCACCTCATGGGGACTTCTGCAGCTGAAATTGTCTCCCAGTTTTTACGCACCACACATGGATGTGGACTAGCCCATTCTGTATCTCAACCCTTCTTGCCACTCTCAGTTGAACTTCTTTAATCCCCTAGTTGTGTGGCTTCCATTTTGCCAGATTTCAGGTGGTTCTGAATGATGGTTGTTCTGTAGTTTATTTGTAATTTTGATGTGATTGTGGGAGGAGGCAAGTACTGCATTTACCTACGCTGCCACCTTGACTGGAAGTTAGGAGCTTCTTTATTTTTGAACAGCTACAGCCTAAACAAACTCTGACTCTTATTTTGATATATCTTGCAAGATTTTTTCAAGCTCATGAGTCAGTGTTTAAAATAATCTACAGGAACTGGGTTGTAATGATCTTAGGCTATTTCATTCTCAGGAGAGGTTTGCTATTTCCTAAGGTGGCAGATGTGTCTAATCTGTTTGCACTGCAGTTCATTTTCAAGAAGGTTGCAATGGGCCTATCTTAAGGAGCTCCCAGAACACAATGCTTAGCATAATTATTGAATTCTCATGAGTGAAATGAAATCAGTAATTGAAATATATGGATTATGCAGATTTACATGAAAGAAAAAAAGCAAGATGCTGTGACCTGGTCAGGAAAGGCTTCTCAAATGAGAGAAGTTAACATTTAAACTGGAGCTGTGAAAAATGCATTATAATCAAGTACAGCTATAAGGACAACAACACACATGAGGATAGATCACCTCCAGGACTAATCAAGAATGCTGAGGGCATGGTATTCTATCAGAGTAATTCAATTAATGTTTAGCTCTACCACTTCATTCATTCATTCATTCATTCATTATTTCATTCATTCAACTTCCATTTCATTCATGCAACTTCCATCTAGCAATCATTCGAGTTGCTGGGAAAGTCACCAAGGATTTAGAGATAAAGAATTGTGGAGTTCAAAGTACTGTGTGGCCAACAAATATGTACATATAATTATACAGTATATGTGTATGCCTAGATCAGTGGTTCTCAACCTTCCTAATGCCACGACCCTTTAATACAGTTCCTCATGTTGTGGTGACCCTTGACCATAAAATTATTTTCATTGCTACTTCATAACTGTAATTTTGCTACTGTAAACAATATGCAATTATATATGTGTTTTCCGATGGTCTTAGGAGACCCCTGTGAAAGGGTCATTTGACCCCCAAAGGGGTTGTGACCCACAGGTTGAGAACCGCTGGCCTAGATAGTAATTGCATAATCCTTTATCAAACATCTTGTGTTAGTTGTCATTCTAACATCATCCATGATTTTGTAATAACCTAGCAAATCTGGTGTTCGTGTAGCCTCAGAGGTCCATAGAGGTTAACCAAATTGCTCCAGGACACCCAGCTTATAAGTGGCAGAGATGGCAATTTAACCCAAGGTTGTATGTCTCTAGAACTAACTATATATTCTGTCCCTTTTGTCACATTGCCTATCTGGAGATGTGAAAATTGCAATACCAGAAACCTGTGCAAGGAAGTGAGTTAGCACAGGGGAAGCACAGGGTACTGTAAGAGGGCAGTGGTTGTTAGGGACATTTTTAGCATGATCACTCAAGAGCTCATAGTTCTGTTGGAGAGGAAAAGAACTTGTGCATGAAATAGTTAAGGAATGAGCCTTTATTTTATGGTAGGATATTTTACAGCTGACATTTAGAATTGGGGACTCTTCAAGCAAATGTTCATTCTGCTGGGCTTCTTAGTGCCTGGCCTGATTCTTTTTATCACCTTACAGAGAGGCTGACCAGAGAGAGCTCTAGGCACCATTGCCTTGTACCCAAGACCGGAGTTAATATGGAATAACTGAATTTGCCTATATTATATTGAAAATGCCCAGGGTGATTTACACTGGAATCTTTTCCAATCTGAATTCCAGGCAGCCACAGAGGTTTCCTCTTGTTCTCATCAAGGAGTCATACCATATACATAGCAAAAGAACGGTGAGAATCAGTTTAGAATCAAAATTAATTGAAGTTAGAAATTTAAGTGTCCAACGGAATTTTTCTCTGTGAGCTGAAGCCCTGATGAATCAGATGCAGTATGTGTTGTAATAAAGTATATGAATTATCTGTCTTGCTAACTCTCAGCATTATTGTACATAGAGTAGGGTTGGGAGTCAGCTCTTGCCTAGCTGTGTGACCTTGGATATATTAACTGAACTATTTGAGCTTTAGTTTTCACATCTAGGTTAATAGTCATATTTGCTTCCCAGGATAGTTGTAAGGAAGAAAACAGAAAATGGAGATTTAAAGTGTATTGGAAATTGTAATAGACTATGCAAATACTGGTTCTCATCTTCCCCATAAAAGTAGAGACCAATAAGTTAGGTCATATTTAGAGACTAGTGGTAAGATATCTCTGCCTGAGCAATATTTGCAGCAGTATTTATAAACGGACCCAAGGGTAAGAAAGAATTGCTTCCCCAGTTGTGTTGTGTTGATTACTGGTAAACATTGTTTTGTATTATTTTTAATAATCTAGGAAATTTTTATACAAAATGGCATATATATTTTAAGATAATTGTAGTTGCATAAGTTCTTAGAACCTGGTTAAAAAGCATACTTGATTTCCTTCTTGTCAATTGTTGTTTCATTATCATCCTATTATGACCCAAATAAGAATGACTCACATAACTAGGAAATAGAAACCAAGTTGGTGGAATCTTTTAAAGAAGTGGTTTAGGAAGAACATGTCTAAATGTATTGAAAACATTTTTGGAGTAAATAAGAGCATAAGAAAAGGAAACAAGTGGAATTTATTTTGTATTTAATATTGTATATAACAATGCTTATTGTCCTATCATCTTAAAAAAAGTAAAATATATCATAGAACATTCAGGAAATTATATTAATATACCCAAGAATATATTCTTCATATTTTTGTAGTGATCAAAACCAAGAATTCATAGATTTTTATTTTATGTTTTAATTTATCTAATTGTAAGGACAATAAGTAACTGTACAACAGGAATTCTAGTGAAGTGACAAAAAGATCACAAAATGACACAGTGTGCAACACAGAGATTGAAAAATAATATCCCAAAAGAGAATTGTCTTAAGGTTGTAGGATTTGGGATATTTTCAAACTTTCAAAAAAATTGTTGTTAGGTATTAGACTTTTATTTGTTTTTTAATAAAACAAAAATGTACCTGTTGATGATATTAGAGTCTGAGAAATTAATTTTGCCAGGACATTCCATTGTGTCTGTGCATACAGTTTAATTCACTCTCACACTCCTTTCAAATCTTCTGTACTTTTCTGATACCCCCAACTCCATCATCCTCTTCTGTCAGAAATAACCTTCTTCTAATAGAGTTCAATGATGTCACTAGGTACTATTTCAACTTCCTGCCACCTACTCTACATCTATTTAACCATATCATCACCCATCTTTTCCTCTTTATCTCCTATTAGGTATGTAGAGAATCTATCTGAAGTCTCAGACACTCAAACTTACTCAACTTGGAAGACATTGGCTTATTTATCTGAACATCTCAGGACTGAGCTGGCGTTCATCACAGGCCTATACAGAAATATCATCTGGGCTCATTTCTCAGATCTACTTGTGCTAGCCGTATTCTCAGACAGTCTTGCTCTGTGTTACACTTCTGCATGTGTTTTTGTCATATTCTTAAATGAGGCTTTTACTCTTCAAAAGTCCAAGTACTGCAAATCAAAAGATGGAGATTATGCATAAATTGAGAGATTGTTCTGATATTGACAAAATAAAAAGTTTTGGAGATATCTGGGTAAGATAACTTCTCATTCAATAACCATTCAGTATGAAATTAGTGGGAAATCAAGGAAATGCGGAAATGCTACAGCTTTAAATTATGTTGAGTTCTAAGAGCCAAATAACCCAGGCCATGTTTCATAACCTGGGGGAAATTGTCACAGTCTCCCCAATTTGTGGAAATGAGTTTCTTGATTTGTCAGATTTAGAAATCCAGAGCTACCATTTCTTCTCCTTTCTCTTTCCCATGGTTTGTGTTTTCTGTCCTTCCATTATCAATGTGTAGTGATTTACCTATTGCTTTTAATAGTTACATAATATTTTATAATACTATAAATTGTTATATATACTCTTTCCACAATTTCCCCCATCTATGCATATTCTCAATTTATTTTGCTGCCACAAAAATACTGAAATAATTGGCTTTATATATAAATCCTAATGTAATGATGTTCTTATTTCTGTATATTAGATTTCCAAAAGGAAGGTTGTTGGAAATAGTATTGGAGCAGGACATCATTTATATAAAGGTTGAATACCCAGTCTTACTAAAGGTATGAAAATTCTTCTTAACAAAACACTGTTATTCCTTAAACGCCAAAGAAGTTGATTTCCAAGGATGCTCCAAATAGGTGGTTACTGTTAGAGACAGTGGGATAGTGTTGTCAGAGAATTTTAGCAAATGTTTCAACCTGGCTGTTTGCTTACTGCTGGTCAAGAGCCATGAGCTGTCATCCTTCTGATGCTCTGCTTCAGAATCTGGCTAATTTCTCACTTTGGACAAATAAAAATATTCAGTTGTTTTGGATCTTTTACAACTTAGTATCTTTCTCAGGATAAAGGTACTATAAAGAGGAAATCGCTGTACTATTATACAGTTTATGTGAGAGGAACATTCTTGTGTCATGTACTCTTTTATCAGGAAATTTCACACTCTCACATGAAATTCTCAGAACTTAAATGGCTCCTACTATCTAGTTCCTCACTTCCATACTTATTCCTAATACCTTCAATTTTTTTTTATTTTTTTAAATATATTTTTATTGATGTCAGAGAGGAAGGGAAAGGGAGAGAGAAATAAAAACATCAATAATGAGAATCATTGATCAGCTGCCTCCTGCACATTCCCTACTGGAGATCCAGTCCTCAACCCGGGCATGTGCCCTGACCAGAATGAAATCATGACCTCCTGGTTCATAACTCGATTTTCAATCACTGAGCCATGCTGGCCGGGCCCTTCATCTGTTTTAAATACTTTGTTTTCCTCCCATTCTGGGAAGCAAATATGACTATTAACGCATTTCTTCAGATGTGAAAACTAAGGCTCAAAGAATTTAGTTATACACCTATGAAATGGCTGACTCCAAACCCTACTCTATACTATAATGCTGAGGGTTACCAAGACAGATAATGCATGTACTTGCTCCACCACTTATCACCTATGATTCTCACAAATTAGATCTTTATGCTGTCTGCTGATGTCCCAAACATTTAGGAAGAAAGAATTCAACCTCCCTCCACACTTTTTTTTTTAATTCTATTCAGGCCCTTAATAAATTGGAGGATGCCTACCCATATTGGAGAAGGTGATCCACTTTATACTTTACTCATTCCACCAGTTCAAAAGCAAATCTCTTCTAGAAACATTCTCACAGACGTAACCAAAAGTAATGTTTAACCACTTATCTGGGCACCCTGCAGCCTGCTCAAGTGGATGCATAAAATTAACTATCACAGCCTCTTATTTGGCGAACCACAAATCTTTTTTTATTTTTTTATTTCAACCCCAAATTCAAACAAAAATTGGATGGGTCTTTTTTTTTATTACAATGGTGGTCACATATCTCATCCATACAACCTACTCTTACTATTTGAAATATGGAAAAGAGTTCCTGTTACTCTTTTCTAAAGCCTGAACATAGCCTCAAAACCCTGCTGAATCTGGTCCCATCTTTAGCCCTATAACACACTTCTCTCTTCACCCAAAAGAAACCACTACCTTTATTCGTGCGGTTATTGGATTAATCCTCTAGAATATGGAAATGTACCCATGTTCTCTGTTTTATACTCAGTGTACAGCATCAAGCCTGGCCAAAAAAAAAAACAAAAAACAAAGACAAAAACAAACAAACAAACAAACAAAAACTACCTGGCTGTTCAATAAATGCTGTTAAATGAACGAATGTCCCAGATGTCCTACTTATTGTAGGTTTGCAACCACGAACACTCCGATCGCTCTCTCTGCAATCATAGAGCTTTGGCTTACAGGCATTTTTACAAACACAAACTTTTACTTCAGAGCTGGAAATTGAAAAGTTGATTCAGATGAAAACCCTTGGCAGGCTAGCAGAATGAGGCAAACAACCAGAGCTCCAGTTAGTGGTCTGTTATTCAGCCTCAGTCTGCTTCCCTGCATTGGAGGATGCTGGGAAACTGAGTCTCTCCATGGCAACACTGCTGATTTATGGAAATGTTCAAGACCAAGGAATGCTTGTATATTTCTACCAGAAAGATATTACCTACCACTGGGGAAGAAGGATGCATGAAAAACAATGATTCAAGAACCAATTTCCCTGGCCAGTCAGTTCTATACTCCATGCTGCTGCTAGTGTCACAGGTATTTGTGTTTTAAATAAGAGCTTTTCCACTCTACATTTTATGTTGCTGCTTCATGATTCCAAAGCTGAGAAAAATCATGATTACCCGGCTGTATTGATGAAGAAGTCCAATATGTTTTTATAGGACCTTGTATTTCTTGTGTGGTAGACTGCCCCTGGTTTAGGAAGCAAAGTTCCATACTTCTTCTTATGGTACATTCTCTTTCTGCAGAAAAAGGCCCCATTATACTTTGAGCAAAAGGTGAAATTAGGCGTCTGATTAAAATAGACCATAAAATAGACCATTTCTCTAGAAAAGGAATTTCATGATTCAATCAGGCCTCAAATGAGTTGTGTTGAATTATCATGGTGAGCAGGATTCAAATCCTGACCTATATTCTAGCTCTGACATTTTTCAGCTAGCAAGTCTTGCCTAATTTAACTTTTCTGGGCTTCTTTGCTCTTGGGTTTTTCATGGTGGCAATTAATTTCAAACCTATCTTTCTCTCAAGGGATTAGACATCTCTAATCTGATAATAATTTTGAAGATATAATGTAAATTATCTAATAATATACATGTCAGTCTCATTCTTGTTATGAAATCAAGGTAAAACTCACCCTTCTACCCTTTCATCTAAGTCCTATGCAAACTCTATATCTCCCTTAAATATTACTTTTTTTAAAAAGGTTTATTTTCTCTGATCTATCTTTTTCCATGTACAAAGTGTCCTATTCTTCTGACATAGAATCGTAAGTCTCATGGTGATTGCTCACTTAATTTCTTGTCTCTTCCTCTAGAAAGAAAAGAACTTGATGACAAAGACCTTTCCTATCCTATATACCACTCCCATAAGTGTCTAGTGGCATACCTAATATGTATCAGGCACTTAATCCACAATTTTGTAGAATATAAATAAGTATAATGATAGATAATATGTCTTTAACAGACACTTGTCAAAATAGAATAACATGAAATAGCATAGCCAGGAGAGTTATTTTATTTTTCATGTTCAATGTATGAAAGAGAGAGGGTTTTAAGTTGGCAAATCATTAGCAACAGATTAATTAGTATTACCCTTAAATAGCTAAACCTATAGAGCTATTCACTGATTAGTATCAAATCAGTCCTATTTCTGTATCCATATTAACTCAATACAATCATTTTTACCAAGTTAAGGAATGTTGCCACTGTGTACTGGTGTCAAGGTTCATTTGTAATCTCATTTAATGTAACCTTGGGGAGCACTCTCTCACAAGTTTCAGATCCTGCTTCAACACCTTGGGTAGGCTTGTTTTAAGTGGACTTATTCATATTGCTTCTTCATTTTGGTTACCCGAACCTAAGATGTGAATGAATAAGCATGCTTTTTTCCACAGCGCTTTTTCTAAGGGCTAGTTAGTTGATGTTTGCAGAGTGCCTCTAAGATGATAAGTACTGTTGAGACGCTAAGTGTCATGATGCATGAAGCAATGGCCTTGGGTTCCTCTGGGATAGAAATTTCTTGAAAGACTGTGTTGGAGGACAATGCTGAGAGACCTGGAATAGCACTTCTCCCCAGAATGCAGTAACTTACACCAGGGAGGTTAAGCTTTACAAAAATAGCCTTACAATTACTTTCTTTGGAATAGGTAAAACTTTGAGAGTAGCCATGGCTAAATAAAAAATGGTCTGTCACTGTTAGTCAGAAGCACAATTTCCTTCTACTGCCAGTCTCCCTAGGGAACTAAGAGAAAATAAGTACAGCCGCTGTGGAGCTCTGGGCTTTTTAAGACCAAAGAGATTTTATTTCTTCTCTGTATGAAGATGTCTCCTCATTGCCTGGTATGAGCACTCGCCTCCCTGCTCCCAACCCAATCCTCACTTGCCATGACCAGGAAGCATATTCCTGGAGCTCTGACAAAACAATGAAATGACAGAGCAGGCATGAGAGCCTAAGATGCAATCTTTCCTCTTTCGTCTCTGTATTCTCTTCTTCCTTCCAAAAGCTCTACTGAGTTCCTATTTCTTGTCAGGCACTGTTCTAGGAAGAGATGTGATTGGGAATAAACAAAGAAAGGAGGCTGCTCAGTGGTTAAACATTGACCTATGAACCTAAAGGTCACAGTTTGATTCCTGGTAAGGGCACATGACTGGGTTGCAGGCTTGATTCCCAATGTAGGGCATGCAGGAGGCAGCCGATCAATGCTTCTCTCTCATCATTGATGTTTCTCTCTCTCTCTCTCTCTCTCCCTTACTCTCTGAAATCAATAAAAATATTTTTTAAAAGGAGACTATTGTTTTCTGAGTACCCATGCACTCATCTCAGTGTCAGTTCTCTCCTAAATATGTGTTTTCTTCTGTAGATTGAATCATTGATTTATTGAGGCACAGTATATTTTGATGTAAGAGAGGCTTTGGGGATGCTTATTTAACAGATAATGAGATGGAGATATAAATATGGGGCATTATGAGAATACCAACACTACCACTGCTGTCAATACTGATGGCAATATCATCAATGGTAATGGTGATGGTGAAGATGATGATGATGATGATACATGATACCATGGGGCCTAGATTTGGGATATTCATCCTTGTTTCATATTTCTACATTGAGAAAGCATTTCTTCATTATTCTAGGGGAAAACACAGCTCTTTTGAAGTACTATACCATCTGATAGTTCTTTCATGTAAAGTCATCTATAGCCCTCTTGAGGATTTTTAATCACTGAAGGTTTTAGCATTGGTCACTTTTATTTTTAGTGCTTATACATCTATGGAGATAATCCATCTGGTAATTTAATGTTTCTATTCTGATTGCCTCAATTCAAATTGGAGAAAAACATAACCATTTCCTCTGACCTTTGAATTTATGACCATAAGATGCAAGTAAGATTTTAGTACTTCCTGGGAATCTCAATTCACCTTCTCATTTCCTCTCGTGGTTGACTGATAGTATTAACTCTTATTTTGCTGAGAAAATAGAAGCAAAAATAAGAGAAGTATTGAGTCTACCCACCTTCACATCTATCAATGATCCTGTGTTTGGTCAAGACGTTTGCCTTTATTTCATGTTAAAATAAACTCTATGGTTTTATCAAGGATATTTCCTACACTTGTTCATTGCACCATCCATCATCACCTATGCAAAAATTTTAGTACTGAAATTAATTTTCCCTTTTCCTGTTTTATTAGTTTATCCTGTTCTCCTGTATTCTCTGTCAGAATGCACTTCTGCTATTATATGTTCCATGATAAAAACAACAACAACAATGAAAATGCCTAGAACCATTGTTTCATGAAGCATTGGCAATTACCTATCATTTTTCTTCTCCATTTTACATCAAATTTTCTCAAAAGTGTAGCCAATGCTAATTGTTTTGTCTTCATCTCACCTTTTCTTATGAACCCACTCTCTGCAGGCTTTCTTCTCCATAATTTCACAGAAATTGCATTTGTCAGAAGAGACTACCATCTCACCAAACTTAAAGTCATCTTAGTCCTTGTTGACCTGTCAATCACATCTTACACAATAAGTTTCCTTCTCTAAATGCTTTTTTTTTTCAGTTGGCTTCTGTGACACAGAATTCTCCTGATTTTCTTTTAAGTTATACAGTTTCTTCTTAATATAGTTAGTTAGCCTCACTTCCTTTTCCTAAATGATAAATGTTCCAGGATCTAGTCTTGTAATTCATCTTTCCTTTATCTTCACTACTCCCTGAGATGATCTTATCTAGTTTCATGTCTTTAAATATTGAGGGAGGGGGACAGAATTTATCACCCCCAAATATGCCTCTTTGGGATATTATTTTAAGCTGGTTATTTTCAAGAAACAGTATATGTAAAACAACCACACACACACACACACACACACACACAAATTTTGACTTTCTCATAACTGCCTAAAAGAATTTAAGGACCTGCTCCAGGAAGAAAGATTGTTATTAATAACTGTAGTTTGATATGAATTATGTGTGATAGAAAGGAAACTAGTAAAGTCCATTTGAGCAAAGTCTTCTATGTGTCCCATTGTTAAAGATGGCAAGGAAATCTTTATTTACTAAACATCTGTATTCCATCTCCTTGTGAATTGCTTTCCTTTGAAGTTTCAACCCTGTCCCTAGGACATTTCCTTAGGTCAAGACAGCATATAATAAGCCTTAACTGCCCAATTTGCCCTTTGTTCTCATATTCTTACAGAATCCATATATATATGGATTTTGTTATTTTCTTTTATTAATATGTACTAGAGGCCCGGTGCACAAAAATTTGTGCACTTGGAGGGGGGGTGGTCCCTCAGCCCGGCCTGTGCCCGCTCAAAGTCTGGGACCCCTCGGGGAATGGCCACCTGCTGACTTAGGCCCGCTCCCTGGGGGATTGGGCCTAAGCTGGCAGTCAGACATACCTCTGACAGTCTGGGAGCCATCGGGGTATGTCCACTTGCCAGCGGGGAGCAGGCCTAAGCTGCAGTCGGACATCCTTAGCACTGCTGAGAAGGTGGGAGAGGCTCCCACCACCACCGCTGTACTGGCAACCATCAGCCCGGCTGTGGCTGAGCAGAGCTCCACCTGTGGGAGAGCACTGACCAACAGGGGGCAACTCCTGCATTGGGCATCTGCCCCCTGGTGGTCAGTGTGTGTCATAGTGACCAGTCATTGCCAGTCTTTCTGCTGTTAGGGTCAGTTTGCATATTGCCCTTTTATTATATAGGATAGAGGCCTGGTGCATGGGTGGGGGCCAGCTGGTTTGCCCTGAAGGGTGTCCTGGATCATGGTGGGAGTCCAGCTGGGGTGCCTGGGCAGCCTGGGTGAGGGGGTGATGGCTGTTTGCAGTTGGTCACACCCCCTTCAGGGTGGGGGTCACCACTGGGGTGCCTGGCCAGCCTGGGTGAGGGGCTGGGGGCCATTTTCAGGCTGGCCAAGCCCGTCAGCGACGGAAGCGCCCAGCCTCTCCTTTTTTTCTTTTTTTTTTTTTTATTCTGGGATTTATTTACCTTCTATAATTGAAACTTTGTTGCCTTCAGTGGAGCTGAGAGCCGGCTCCTGCTTGCTCCAGCTCCATGGCCATGACTGTCTGAAAGCAGGTATCTGGGGTTTATTTACCTTCTATAATTGCAACTTTGTTGCTTTGAGTGGAGCTCACAGCCAGGCCGCCGCAGGGGGGAAGGTTGGCTTCCTCCATCATTGGAGCAAGCAAGCCTCCTGCTCGCTTCGGCTCCGTGGCTGCCGGCCGCCATCTTGGTTGGGTTAATTTGCATATAGTCACTCTGATTGGCTGGTGGGCATGTCTTAAGGCATAGCAAAAGTACAGTCAATTTGCATGTTTGTCTTTTATTAAATTAGATTATATTTATTTGCTTATTAGTCTAGTCAGAAGAACTTTCTAGAGGTAGGAGGGAAATATTTTTCTTCTCTCCCACAACAGCATGTATATGCTGACTGATATCGCTTCTCGGCCTTTTGGCTAAGATCAAGTGTAGTATCTGTTCTTATCAGTTTAATATATGCTGACTGAGTACTCCCTCTCATGCTTTAAACTTTTATACACAACTACCCACTACTCCTCTCCATGCAAGTGTAAAGGACCTCTCAAATATATCATTTCCAAAGCAAAGCTCTTGATAGTCACTCTTTTTTTTTTTTTTTTCAGTTTTTTTGTTTCTTTTTCACATGGAAGCTACCATGTACTCAGATACTTGAGCCAAGAACTTTGCGGTCATTTTTTTTATTTTTCTTATTCCTTAACTGTACTCCTAGTCCAGGCAATCTGAAAATTCTGTCAGTTTTTGCCTTCAAAATATATCTTAATTCATATTTTCTATCACAATAAAAATGCCTTTATCTATCACAAATACTGGTATGGAGGACATTGGCTTTCCTTGCCCTCATCTTCCCTCACTACAATTATTCTCAAACAAGTCAGTGTTCATCCACTTGAGATGGCAGCCCCCCTTCCTGCTTGCACCACCATAACCACACCTCAGCTTCTGTAATCTCACTTGTTTCTTGCATCAGCCAACTGCCAAACTGCCATGAGGGTGGGAGGTCCTCAAAATACCGAAGCTTATGTAATGTAGAAAGAATGTCTAGAATGCATATGTGTTCCATATATGGGAGACAAAGAACCTAGGGGTATAGAAGGCCAAACCCCACTGAGTTCAGAGCTCAGACTTTGGAGGTGACTTTGTTGGGCCAGCACCAGTGCAAATAAACAGTCCTTTTCTGAATCTCTGAGTACATATGGTTTGTTGCTTCCAGCTGACCTGATTTCTGCCATAACACATTTATCTCCTCAAAATCCTGCAATGGGTTTCCATACTGTCCAGAAAAATTTTTATTTATATAAAAGATTGAAAAGTAGTACATATGTACAGGTCCAATTTCATCTCCTACTACTTTTAGACCTTTGGCCTTTTTTGTTGTTTTCCAATACACCAAACTCATTCTTTACTGAAAGATTTTGTATTGTTGTTCTCCTGCCTTCAGCATTATTTAATAAACTAAGTTTCATATGCCTCTTTCCTTGGCTTTACCCAGGTTTTTTCTCAAAAGTCATTTCCTTTGGAAAATCTGCTGTGAGTATCCTATCTAAAAGCATGCCCCTACCAGCGAGTCTCCATTGTCTCAGGCTAAATGCTTTTTTCATTGTATTTATTATGACCTATTATTATATTATAGGCTTATTTGTTATTAACAGCTTCTATACCAGGAGTTTATGATGGAGAGATATATTTATTTAAAATTTTATGTTCATTTTTACAATCATTTAGAACAGCACCTGGAATGTAGTATGCTGCCAATGAATTCACGAACCTTAACATTTAGTCCAGAGAATAACTTCTTTTGATATGCATAGACCAAACTTAATTTTCAGACTATGTACTCTTCCTAGGTCCTTATCCTATATAATAAAAGCCTAATAAGCTAAATGTCTAGTCGACCAGTTCAACCAATCAAAGCGTAATACGCTAATGATATGCTAAAGTTGCTCAACTGCTCGCTATGATGTGCACTGGCCACCAGGGGGCAGACTCTCTGACCAGTAGGTTAGCTTGATGCTGGGATCTGGCCAATTGGGACTGAGCGAGATGGGCCAGACATGCCCTAGAGCCCTCCTGCAGCCCCTACCCAGCTGGCCAACCTCCTATGTCTCTCCCTAGCCCCGATCATACACCAGTGGGGTCTTTTGGCCTGTCCTGCACCCTCTTGTAATCTGAGACCCCTCAGGGGTTGTCGGAGAGTTAATTTCAGCCCAATCCTGCAGGTCAGGCTGAGGGACCCCACTGGTGCACAAATTCGTGCACCAGACCTCTAGTAATACTATAAGTTTTTTAAAAGCAACTTTTAATATTTCAAGTTTTTATGTTGTGAGTTGCAACCCATTAGAGGATTATAAAATCAATTTGGTGACTATGACCAGTAATTTTAAAAATTAAATAGAATAGCAACTACTATAAGACATAAGACATAGTAATGTTTTATGAAATATTTGTTTTAGCTATACAGAGTGTGGCAAAACTAGGTTTACAGTTGTATGTGAAACAGTTTGTTCTTGTATTATTATTTATTAATTATATTATTTTCTATACAAACACTGTAAACCTACTTTTGTCCCACTCATACATATATAAAGTTTATAAAGTAATGTAAAAAGACTTTTATTGCAGGTTTCAATAAAATATTTTGAGAGTCACACTAATAAAGTTCCATTGTAGCAGGAAATAGAGTCTTTTCCCTCTTCAAGATTACAATGAACCCAACCAACAGGGAGACTGTCTTTGAGAATGCAGTGTGGTGGTCAACAGGAGAGATTCTAATGTTGAATGACTTTTTAAATGGCTACCTTTGTTGTTGTTGTTCAAAGACAAAAGGACTTCACACTCCTATTAAATGTGTCTTGAGATTCCTGTGTATCATCTTTAATGCTTTCTCTACTTCACTTTTTAAATTCATCATTTACTCAGAAGGGAATAAGAATCTCTCTGTCACTTTTCCCATCATTCTGCCTGTATTTTGTGAAATTGATAACTAGGTGCTTACTCTTTCTTTGTATCTTTCTGATAAGTGTCCACTGAGGTTCTAAGAAAGAGGCAAAAATGACCTAATCCAGCCATGGCCTTCATGTTGTAGCTTTTCAAAAATTGTTCTACCTACCAAACATTTACTTTTTTTTTTTTGGTGCCTTTTGTTTGTTTGTTACTCAGCAATTTGCAAAAATTGACTCCCTTTCTACATTTCTGAATTTCAACCTCTCTTTCAGTATCAGCTTTGAATTGAAAAGTCAGGAAAGGAAGATAACAAAGCAAGTCTAAGTGGTTTCTAGTCCCGACCCCCCAGAGAAACGCTTCAAGGTAAATGGATACATTTCCAACAATGCCACAGAATTTTACTTTTGCCTGAAAAGAAAAAGAGCACTAACACTTGTTAAACAAGCATTGGTGCTAGAATCTCCATATAAAAATGTACATTAACTCTGTTTTATTTTACCAGCAGAGTTCTGTCATACAGCGTCTTAAATAAATTTAAATAAGTCAATTTGATGTAGTAGTCAATATTTTAAAAATCAGATTTTACATAAAATCCTGACTTTTGACTGCTCTAGAACAATCTGAAGATGTAATAAAATAACACACAACAGTCTTTGTTAGGGCTGCCCTAAGAAGATCCCACAGACAAGGTGGCTTAAACAGATATTGATTTTCTTAGATTTCTGGAGATCAAGATCAAGGTTTGGTTTCTTCTGAGGTCTCTCTCCTTGGCTTACACATGGCTGCCTGTCATTCTGCTCTTACAAAGTCATCTCTCCATCTCTCTGTGTGTTCTAATCTCTTTCCTCCTCCTCCTCCTCCTCCTCCTCCTCCTCCTCCTCCTCCTCCTCCTCCTCCTCCTCCTCCTCCTCCTCCTCCTTCTCCTTTCTTTTTCTTTTTACTTATTCAGCTATTTATTGAGTACATATTATATGCTAGGCATTGTGCTCCATGTTTGCAATTCAGGATTGATGAGACAGTAGTTGCCCTTGAATAGTTCAGTCTAATGAAGAAAGTATAGGCACAGAAGATTGCAATTTAAACCTTGGAGAAGAGGAAAGAGACTTGTCCTTTGAGAACCAATGTTGATGTTGAGGATGGATGTGTCTGAAGATAAACTTATAGACACAGAATCAGGGAGCTAAAGGAAATCCATAGTCTTTTTAAAAATATATATGAAGTAGGAATATAAGTCATCTTTAAGCATTAATGGATGGGGTAGTGAGACGCAAGTGTGAGCTGTTGGATTTGTTGTTTCGAGAAATTGACAGATGAAGTCACAGACAAGAGAGGGGTAATCAAAAGGGAAGCACAGCTTATTACAGTGTAAGTAACAAAGCTCATAAGCATGTGAGAAGGGTCCTGACATTTCTTGCACTTTGTCTTCTGTTGGCTCTTTCAAAAAACACCAGCCAAACTCCTTTTGCCCTCATCTATCCACTTTTAGTTCCCGCTTTGGGGCTTAGAGGGAAGTCTACAGTTGACTGGTAAATTTGGTCACATCTTGACCATTTGTCTCATCTCCTCTTTATCTACCATCTTCCTTCCCTGCAACCCTTACCCTAAACTGCCCCATCTAACTCCTCAGTAGTGCTTGAGAAGAGAAGAATAGTAAACATCTGGATAATTACTAAGGGGAATGGGAGATAACTAACAAAAACAAGTAGTGGATGGGAGGTGGTATTGTAATCTTCTTATAAAGACAGTAATTATATTGGATTAAGGCCTACCCCATAACCTCATTTAACCCTAATTAATTCTTTAATGATCCTGTCACCAAATAAAATCACATTCTGAGGTACAGGGTGTTAGGCCTTCAACATATTACTTTTGGGTTAAAAGATAAATTGAGGCATATTAAAAATGTCAGAGTTTGTGAGAATAAAAATTGATTCAAATTGGGAAGCACCAAACCAGACCTGGCTAGGACCACTTTACAGACAGAAACCAGAGGAAAGACATACAGAGAAAGTGCGGAAGAAAAGAAAGGAAAGCATTTGTTTGGCTATAGCTAAGAACCCCGTTGGCTGTTTGGGACTTGGTTATTCTCAGTGTTTCCATTTCATAACATTGAGGCATTTAGAGGCTTAGATTTAGAGTTGCTTATGTAAGCTGCCACTGCATTAAAACCACCTCAATCTAATGACCTTCTTATTTAATTAATTTAACAGGGTATATGTAATTCAGCCTATAACATTCCCTGTGGTAATAATTGACTGGACCTGAGTATAGAGATTTGCTTTCAAGGTCACCATAATCTCCACTCCTCCCTCCCATCCCCCGCCCCCAATGTCACCCTGAACCTGGGCCTGAGTATCACAGCCATTTATCATAAAGGTGGCTTCTTTCAAGTACATTAAATATATTTCCCTAGGACATATTTGAATTTTTCAATCCAGTTTTAGAACCCTACTGGCCTCTCCTTGAATTCCAGTTTAATCCCTTCCAAGGGAGATTTTAGAATATTTCTCAACGCATCTGAGCCTCTATTTGCACACCTCCAAAAACAGGACAAAGTGATTCAGAGCAAAATTTCAATATATAGTCTTCCTTCCTTTTCCTGCTCATAGTACTTTAATATGCTTATCAGGTTGGTTTAGAATAATTGTTTTCAATGTGAGATCCCCTAAGCAACAACAGCAACATCACCTGGGCATTTTCTAGAAATGCAAATTCTAAGGTTCCATCCCAGACCTACAACGTCAGAAACTGACCATGGGGACCAGGAGTGTATGTTTTAAGATTATTTGCAGGCTATTCTGAGGCATGCCAAATTTTGACAACTACTGATTTGGAGTGTAAATTTCTGTTATGAAGTCCCTCTAAGTTCTCATTGGTTTCCATATTTACTTGTAATCAAAAAATAAATAAACAAATAACAAAGAAAGACCCAGACATTCGAGTTTTATATCTACAAAAAATGGTTGCATTGTAACAACCTGCATCATAAATATTTTTCTAAATATGGATCATCAGGTTTATTTTGTTGATATTAATAAATATCAGCTGAAATTAGTGATGCAAGACAACAAAAATGAACCCTGTGATGAAAATAATTGTACATGTGTATGTTTTTTCAGATTGAAAGGAAATAACATTTTTTCACTCTATTTGGTTTTCCTTGTAAAATTATTCATCAAGTCTCAAAACAGCTACCATACCTTGAAGAAGTGAGATTTTACATCTAAATGACTTATCAAAATTGACAGCAAATGGCATTTTCATTTACATTTGAAAAGAGAACAAGTCCAGAAGCCAGCCAAATTAATCCATGTCCAATATTAGAGCAGGTGGGATAAATTTTTAATAAGAAATAACAAAAAAATGCTCTTAGTGATTTGGAAATTTCAGTGGATGGAGGCAATCCTTGTTCTGAAGGGTTCACACTAGTGCCAAGTTCAGGGGATGCTCCTCTGAGCTCACTTTCTGTTGCAAAAAAGTATGAATCTGACTAGGGTAGAGGACATAAGCCAGAATCCTGTCACTTCATGCAATCCCAGATATGCAGCCTTAGTTAGCAGCTCAGTGCCAACGAGAAAGGCTTGAAGCAACTGCTCCCCAACTACATGTGCCATGTAGCTCCAAGGTGATTTTCAAGATTGGAAGGTATGAAGGATTCACTGATTACAACTTTAGAGGATATGTTCTGGAAGCTCCCTTCTCTGTGTTCTGAGAATGTTTACTTTAGAAGAAGTTAAAAAGAGACAAATGGATAATATGAAATTTGGATGCAACTAAAAGGTGAATTTACTTTCAAAACGACTATAAATCCAGCCCTAGCTGGTTTGGCTCAGTGGATAGAGCGTTGGCCTGCAGACTGAAGGGTCTCTGGTTCGATTCCTGTCAAGGGCACACGCCCTGGTTGCAGGCTCAATCCCCAGTAGGGGGCCTGCAGGAGGCAGCCAATTAATTATTCCTTTTCATCATTGATGTTTCTCTCTCCCTCCCCTTTCCCCCTCTCCCTTCCTCTCTGAAATCAATAAAATAATAATAATATTTTTAGAAAACAATTATAAATCCAAATTATTGAATGTTTACCTGCAAAAAGGCTAGAAGATGATTTCTATGTATTACTTTGTTTAAAAAATATCCTTTGATAAACTTTTATAGATAATGAAACTGAATTTTAAGGAGGCTACATCCAAGGTCATCCAACTAGTTCACAATAGACTGAGGATTCAACCCAGGCTCTTCTGTTCCCAAATCCTGTGATATTTCTATCACTTCTGCTGCCCATCTATCTTCGCAGAGTTTTACAATTTATAAGGTAACCACAGTACTTCACCTAAGCTTATAAGATATCTGTAGATATCTTACATAACAAAGAAAGACCCAGACATTCTAGTTTTACATCTTATGTAAGATATAAATATATCAACACCTACCTTCTATGAGATACAGTTTCTTAGTAATACAGATTCTCTCTCTCTCTCTCTCTCTCTCTCTCTCTCTCTCTCTCTCTCTGTTTTATTAAAGAAACTGTTTCACAGGAGAAAGGATGATTTCCCAGGGTCATCAGCTAATAAACAGTGAATCTAAGATGAATATAAAATTGTCTAACTGCAAGAAATATACCTATGGTATTACCATCACCATTTCACTAAGAAAAAAATAAAGAAAGTACACTGGATTTTTAAAATTATTATTAGGTTGGCTTTTACAAGCAAATATTCTTACCCCCTTTTAACCAATAGTCTACATTGCCCACTTTTGCTTTTCAGGTTCTATTGAAATTCTTCTCTCTCATATACAGTTTTACATATCCCAGTACATATTGATTTGAAAATTCCCCTTTGGGAATATTGATTAACATCAACGGACCCCACTCTATCCCCATACAGGGAGCAGTAATCTATTCTGCATTCATTATCTGTAGGAAGAGATCTGACAACAAACAAGAGAGATGAAAAGAGGCTCTTTCTAGCTTTTGACTTATAAAACAACAATCATCTTCAACTATTTAGGAAAGTACATGATGAATAGTAATCCGTTTCTCACACTAGAAAAAGCATTCTCCAGGCTGTGAAATAAGTGATGGTAGAGGTCATGATAGAAAGGGAGCCAGGAGAAGACAATGATTAGAGAATCCCTGAGAAAGTGGCCCACACTTCATAGCACAGGTTCCAAAGAGGAAATTAAATATTCAAATAGATACATGGGATGTGAGAACAAGAAGACTGTACAACGGGAGAGATGTTTTGGGGGTATTTAGGCAGGTAGACCTGGTGAACCTAAAGTAGCCATTGGAACTGGAAACGGTGATGCCTTTGTATAACCAGTGAGACTTACTCCCAAGGACATTCTTATCTCAGTGGGTTTCTATGTGATCAGATGACACTGAAAACCAAAGTGACCCCATCCCTGCCTGCATTCCCTGCTTCTTCACACAACACATATACCTAAGCTGCAGTCACAGAAAACAAGAGGTAAGGAGGCTCAAAACAGAAATTAAACTGGATTTTAGAAGATCATGGCAAACTCTCTGTACACCAAAATCTATGAACTACAATTTAAATTCCTACAAATGGCCACATCACGTTAAATAATTTTGTGCCAAAGGCCACAGGATATGTTTTATTAGAGAACTTTAAAGCAGGAAATCTTGATTGTTTCTATTAATGGTTGCTTCAAAACCCCTTTGGGGCAAGTAAAATAATGTCTTCTGAAAATGAGCCCTCCTCATAGGCCTGAACTCTTGCCTTTTTATGCCCCAGGGAAATTTAAATACAAGGAAGAAAGTGCCTCACTGGAAAGGAAGAGGGAACACGGTAAATTAGAAAAAAAATCCCGCCCTAACCGGTTTGGCTCAGCAGATAGAGCATTGGCCAGGTCCAATTCTGGTCAAGGGCATGTACCTTGGTTGTGGGCACATCCCCAGTGGAGAGTGTGCAGGAGGCAGCTGATCGATGTTTCCCTCTCATCGATGTTTCTGACTCTCTATCCCTCTCCCTTCCTCTCTGTAAAAATTAATAAATTATATTTAAAAAAAGAAAAGAAAAAAAATCCCAATCATGAATTTGAGTTTCAGCCATATCTTTCACTGTGTGATCTCAGGTAAGTTACTTTAAGGCCTCTGTTCCTTAGTTTTCTTCTTGTTCAAAGCAGAAGTAATGCAAGTTGATTATTATGACTAGAGAAAGTAATAAATACCTAAACACTTTGAACACTATACACTCTTATGCCAATTAGGACTATTGTTATTATTCTGCTGCTGCTGAGGAGGAGGAGGATGGTCTGATACACTCTATCTTTAGGATCTTAACTTCCAAGGTGAGCAAAATTCCATCACTAGTTTCAACTATGACTTAGACACCTCTTCCCCTGATAATGATAAACTCCATGAGCCTTCACCTACACAGGGCAAGTTATTTTCTCTCAGATAAAGACAGTTCAAAATATGGAAAAATGTATTAAAAGACAACAAGGGGAGAGACTCATAATTGGGACAGGAAAGTCATAGGTACTAGTGGTGGCAGAATACTCATGCATGACCAGCAGTCTGGCTTATTGAATAGATTCCACCTGAGCCAATAGAACCTTGGCCAATCATCCTAGTCAGATATCTAAATATAGATATTTGCCTTAATAAAATAAGCATTTGAATTTGCCTGGGTTTTATATACTAGTATATATTTAGAAATATATAATGTTTTTGCTGTGGGTCACTTGGAAATTATAACTGCTGTGACAGAAGAGCCACATCTTGCTTTCAAGGGACCAAAATTCAAGTTCTGATACTACCAAACCTTGGGCAAATAAGTTCACTTTTCTTTGACTCAATTTGGGTATTTATTAAATAATGTTTAAAATGACTACCACATAGTCAGTGCTTAAAATTGTGCAGGCACTGTGCTGAGTACAGGCTGGAGCAAAAGTAGGTTTGCAGTTATGAGTATGTGAAACACAGTTTATTCTTGAATTATTTTTTACTTATTATATTATGTATTTGTGTCCCAGCCTCTGTTTTACATATATCTTCTCTTTTATCTGCATGGCCTCCTTTAACTAGATAATAGCGTGCTCATTTATAGAGGAGGAAACACATCTCAGTGAGATCAAATGCTTTGGACAGAATCGCACAGATATCAAGGGGGCAGGTAGGGATTCAAACAAATTATGATTAAATCCCAAAATGGTCTTTTGAACCATGACATACTTCCAGCCTTGGCAAGAAACTGAGTGAGGTGCTATATCAGGTCTTCGAAAACAGAGAGCTCTCGGCTAATTTCCCTATTCTGCTATTTGTTAGTTAATCTATCTGTGCCCCAGTTTTCTCTTCTGTTAAATGGGGATACTTACAGCATCTCTGGTGGAGGATTATTGAGAGAATGAGGTAATTTATGAGTCATCTTCAGCACTATGTTCCATGCACATCATAGTCATTGTTGTCTTGTTATTGATGTTAACAAGTTTCTATCCAGCTCTCAAAATCTATGCTATAAAGAAGAAACCAAAGCTTACAGAAGTGACCCTGAAGAGTGTGCTTTTAACAATGTCCTGGATTAAATCAAAAGAGAAGAAATTGCAGAAATCTTTGTAGTAGCTTCCTAGCTACCAAGATAGAAATTAAATCCATGAGGTCAGGGACTCTGTCTTAGCCATCTCTATAATCACAGAATCTTGTAGAGATTTTATCTTACAGTGGGCACTTAAACAATAGTTACTTAAATTGGATTGTACTCAATGCTTTCCTTTCAAAGAAATGATTGGGCTTTACAAAAATTTTAAACATGCATTTTGGATTAAATATGCAACCACAAATATAAGAGCATTTGGCCTTACACTAAAAGAAATACAAACACACTTCTACATAAAAGCGATACTTGAGTAGAGGTCACTCAGTGTAGAATTTTTTTTCCTTTCTTTTATGAAATACCATCTGCCTTCATTAATATTCAAATGTGGATTCACAGTATTTTTCATAGACTTGTTGAAATTTGAACGATCAACAACTACTTCAGCAAATGGATCAAAAGCAAATTCTCTGGTTTTGAAGTGTTGGCTTTTTAAATGTTTTATGTGTTTTCAGCGGATTCAGTCTAACATGATTATGGTTTTCCAGTTGATGCCAAATTTTACTTGTCTTTAAAGGCCCACCCTTTTTGCACAAGAATACTCTCCTAAGTGTCTAAACCATCTTCCGCTGTCATGAAAGGAATGGAAATGACTTAAAATATGACTCTTTCCCAATTATTATCCTGACCTCCAAGCAAACCCAGGTCTTTTATGAGGTCAAGAAAAGTTCAGCAACATTATTTCACAAGAAAAAGAGAATCGCAACTTTTAGATCTGGGTTTATCCTAAATGTCCTTCTGTATTTTAGATATCAAATTACATTCTTATATTATCTATCTAAAAGCATTTATTTTATAATTACAAAGTAACAAGTATAATTCAAAAATAAAATCTGCAAATGTGAGGTTTAAGAAGTAAAAGTTCTATATAGTTGTACTTCCATAGATGCTGTTAGTTATTCAGAATATATTTCTAAAAATCTTGAACTGCCTGAACATTTCTGCTTTTCTATTTATTAATGTTTACAGAAAAAGTTTTATTTTAATTGTGTGTGTATATATACATGTATATAATCAAATATTTCCATCTTTTCTTTGTTATTTTATTTCAAAATTATTCTTCCCAGAAATAAAAAGTATTCTTTTCATATATTGAGGTTTTTCTATGATTTGATCAACTTAATTATCATATTCATTGAAATTTTATTTAAATATATATTTACATTTTGCCTAATTGTTACCCTTTTATTTTTTTAATTAAATCTTTATTGTTCAGATTATTACATTTGTTCCCCTTTTTTTCCCCCCATAACTCCCCTTCTTCCAGTTCCCACCCCACCCTCCGCCCTCACTCCCCACCCACTGTCCTCATCCATAGGTGCACGATTTTTGTTCAGTCTCTTCCTGCATCTCCCACACCCCTTTCCCCCCCAAGAATAGTCAGTCCATTCCCTTTCTATGTCCCTGATTCTATTATAATCAACAGTTCATTCTGTCTATTAGATTATTTATTCACTTGATTCTTAGATTCCCTTGTTGATAGATGCATATTTGTTGTTCATAATTTGTATCTTTACATTTTTCTTCTTCTTCCTCTTCTTAAAGGATACCTTTCAGCATTTCATATAATACTGGTTTGGTGGTGATGATCTCCTTTAGCTTTTCCTTATCTGTGAAGCTCTTTATCTGACCTTCAATTCTGAATGATAGCTTTGCTGGATAAAGTAATCTTGGTTGTAGGTTCTTGGCATTCATCACTTTGAATATTTCTTGCCACTCCCTTCTGGTCTGCAAAGTTTCTGTTGAGAAATCAGCTGACAGTCGTATGGGTATTCCCTTGTAGGTAACTGAGTTTCTTTCTCTTGCTGCTTTTAAGATTCTCTCTTTGTCTTTTTCTCTTGGCATTTTAATTATGATGTGTCTTGGTGTGGTCCTCTTTGGATTCCTTTTGTTTGGGGTTCTCTGTGCTTCCTGGACTTGTAAGTCTATTTCTTTCACCAGGTAGGGGAAGTTTTCTGTAATTATTTCTTCAAATAGGTTTTCAATATCTTGCTCTCTCTCATCTTCTGGTACCCCTATAATTCTGATGTTGGTACGCTTGAAGCTGTCCCAGAGGCTCCTTACACTATTTTTGGATTCTTTTTTCATTTTGCTTTTCCGGTTGGGTGTTTTTAGCTTCTTTGCATTTCAAATCTTTGCCTTGATTCTTGCGCTCCTCTGGTCTGCTGTTGGAAGTCTGTGTAATATTCTTTATTTCAGTCCGTGTATGCTTAATTTCTAGTTGGTTCTTTATCACAACATCAAGGGTCTCATTAGATTTCTTGTAGATCTCAATAAGTTTATAGGCGGCTTCTAGACAGTTCTTGAGAGACCTTAAAAGTGTGGTTCTGAACTCAATATCCTCCATTGACAATTTTGTCCTGTTTCTTTGTCTCTGCATTTTTTTTATGCTTTCTTGGTGCACCCCCTAGTGATCTTTGTGCGCAGTCTTGCTGTAGTTAAGCCTTGATTGTTGTAGTTAATACTAGGGGGATTTGACCTCTGGGCCAACTGGCTGTGAGAATCAGCTGTGTCTGCAGTAGGAAAACTTCTGTTCTCTGGGAGGTGCTAATCTAGCCTTTGCCTGAGGCTATCTGGAAAATGCCTCTGCGCAGGGTTTGGGCGGGGCGGGTTGCACGGGATCAACAGGGCGGGTGGAGGGAGCAGTTATGGCTTCTCTCAGTCCCGTCCCCAGAGGCTCTGCCTCTCAGAGTCCCAGCAACCACTGCAAACCTTGGAGAGAAAGCTTCCCTCGCGCTCCGACCGATGCCAGACAGTCCCGCTTCTCCCATTTGAGTCTGGGTCCCCAGAGACCCGCCCCAAACTGGAGCTCAGAGCCTGAGCCTCCCTCCCGATTGAAAACGACAACCACGCCCTCAGCCACCAGCCCGCTCTGTGGGCACCTCCGCACCTTTGTATTTTCCGCACTGTGCCTCCTCTGAGTCTCGGTATGCTGTTCTCTTTCCTTCTAGTTGAAGAATTTCCCCTCATCCAGCCTTCCTGTGGTTCTGGGTGATGTCCATTCTGTCTTTTAGTTGTATTTTTAAAGTGGTTGTTCAAGGCAGCAAACTCTGGTATTTACCTATGCCACCATCTTGGTTTCTCCTGTTACCCTTTTATATTGCCATGAATTATTAAGTGATTCTTTAAAATGACGTTTTCAAAACCTGATTTATAACACGTCTACACTTTGTCAAAGGCATCAAATTCTGAACAAAGAAAATAAAAGAATCATGGATAGTTCTTTCTAAATGATACTTTGGGGGAGTAAATATAAAAAATAACATCTCAATAAGACAAAATAATATTTCTATTAACAGCCCCACAAATCATTTACTTACTGTTTTTTTTTTTCTTCAAACAACATAAGAGCACATATTAATTGAGCTAGAGCAGACAATTTGTTGTAGCTAGGAGGCCCAAGCTAGATTTTTGATGGGCCTCCATCTAACTTAGGATGACCAATGCTGAATACACCAGCTTCATAATCAACCTGAAGTTTCTGTATTACAGTCATTCCCACAAATCATTCATTACTTTTTCAGAAGAAAAATGAAAAGAAACATGATGTAAGTGATGAAATCTAGGCAATAGTTCCAACAGAAACTTTCCATGCTAAATATAAACACATAAAGACTGCAAAACATCTCATACTGCAAAATCATTTTAAATAGGCAATTTAACCATTTTAAGTGCGTTCTGAATCCCTTTTTTCCTAGTGGACTTTGAAGTTTTGGAATTCTTTCAATCTAGAATTTGCAAACTGATGCTGTTCATAGGAATTACTGGCTTCTCTTAGAGGGATCTTAGTTATCAGTGCATGTTTACTGACTTTCTGTGGGGGAAAGGGTTGGGAACATGATCGTTACTTAGTGCCTTTTCCTCTCACTTTTGAGATTTGACACCAAGGAGCAGGTATGGAAAGGAACAGTCTGATTAGAAAGAAACCAGAAATAAAACGAATACGCTTCCTCTACTTTCTGAATAAACCACTTCTCTTGGGAGGCCCTGAGTCTTCCCAAAAGGTACAAAGTGACCACTTCTTATTAACAATCCGATTATCTCTTGTCCCTTCAGAAAAAGTTCAGTGTTGTTTATCTGACATTCTTACTAGAATGTCTCCAATTTTAATGCATTTCTATTGTCTTAATTTTTTTAAATATATTTTACTGATTTTTTACAGAGAGGAAGGGAGAGAGATAGAGAGCTAGAAACATCGATGAGAGAGAAACATTGATCAGCTGCCTCCTGCACATCCCCTACTGGGGATGTGCCCGCAACCCAGGTACGTGCCCTTGACCAGAATCGAACCTGGGACCTTTCAGTCCACAGGCCGACGCTCTATCCACTGAGCCAAACCGGTTTTGGCTGTCTTTAAAGAACAAAGCAAAACACTTTATTAAGCTATGATTGACATAAAAACCACCTCCATTTCTAATGTACTAGTATACAACTTGATGAGTTTGAATATAAGAATATATCCATCAAACTGTTATACTTTGGAGATATGCAAAGTGCATATAGGAAGTGGAAACAGCTTGAATCATACCTCATTTCACCTAGGCACTAGCACAGTTTCCATTTCTATAGGTTTTCTGTTTCATGTATGAGTCAGACCAGGAGAGTGTTCATGTTTATCTTGAAATCTGTTTCTAATTCCTGTTTCACCAGGACCATAGAGATGTTTTCAAACCAGGCATCCCTTTGCATATGCTGTTTTGAGCTAAACAACAATAATCAAACCTGGTTTAGAGTAAATTACCATTGATCACAGTAATCACATATGTGCAGTTAGCAGTTGGTCTCTACCTTTGCCCAAGAATGCAAAGAATTTTTAAATCACCTAGGAAAACTTTTTTTTCCATGTTCATTTGTTTGGGGGTGTTGGTTACTGATACAAATTTGAAGTCAAATTCTGGCCTCTGCATAAATATCAATGTTTTGGTTTCCTAGTGATCACTCTTGAAATCTGTGGTAATATGTAATTTCCCAATGTAAGCCATTTGGGAGGAAATCTAGTGTCAAGAAATGCCAGGAGGGGTTTCTGGGCCTATATAGTGGTTTCTCGACTTACGATTGGGTTATATCCTGATAAACCCATTGTAGATTGAAAATATGTTAAATCAGAAATGCGCTTGCCCTAGCCAATTTGGCTCAGTGGATGAGGGCCTTGGCCTGCGGACTGAAGGGTCCCAGGTTCTATTCCGACCAGGGGTACATGCCTGAGTTGTGGGCTTGGTTCCCTGTGGGGGGCATGCAGGAGGCAGCCGATCGATGATTCTCTCTCATCATTGGTGTTTCTATCTCTCTATCCCTCTCCCTTCCTCTCTAAAATCAATAAAAATATATATTAAAAAAAACGCGCTTAATACACCTAACCTATCAAACATCATAGTTTAGCCTCGCCTACCTTAACATGCTCAGAACACTTGCATTAGCCTACAGTTAGGCATAATCATCTACCACAAGGAATACATTATAGCGAACTGGATATTTACCGTCATGGTTACTGAGAGCAGTGCCTTGCTGCTGCTGCCCAGGATCACAAGAGTATCATACTGCATATCAGGAGCCAGGAAAAGATGAAAACTCACAATTCAGAGTGTGGTTTCTACTAAATGCATATCGCTTTGCATTGTCATAAAGTAAAAAGATCATAAGTCAAAACATCGTTAAGTCTGGGGACTTCTGTACTGTTTTCTCCTCAAGGCTCATGTAAGCCATAGAATAAGACCCTATGGAGAAACACATTCTTTCATTTAATTTGTAACAATTCTGCAAAGTTTTTTGTTTTATTTATAATTGGGGAAATAGGCATTCAGAATGATTCATGGTCTGAGGCTGCTAGCAAATGGCAGTCAGGATTTGAACATCAAAGCCCATAGATGTCTCATGGTGTCAGGGAACTCTGCCTTTCCCGGGTTTCTATGAAGGAATTGAGAAATTGGCTGGGATCTGGGTCCTTGTCACCCCCACTGGTCTCCTTTTCCCTAAATATCTTAAGCTTACTGGGTGGGGTTGGATCCTAGCATCTCCTCAGATGAGATAACCTGTAGTATGTATTCCTGATGAAATCTCACTATATATTCCATATTGTCTATTCTTCACAATCAACCAAATGTGAGTCTAGTGCTATTTGTCCTTTGTGTAAAACCCCAGCATAGTTTTAAATTACAAGTAAAATAATACCTTAAGACCTGGAGGGTAACTATGTAATAATAGACACATCTGTTTCTCTTGTCTCTTTGCTGCCTCCTCCTTTCCTTTAATCAGTGGTCTCCGGTCACACTCCCTTCCTACTGTCCTACATACTTGCCAGTATCACTCGCATCCGAAAGCCTCACACTTTTCATTCCCTCTGCTTGGAACCAGCTTTCCTCTGATCTGTACGAGGCCTTTTTCATCTCATCAGTCAGTGTTCAGTTTCCGTGTTACCACTTCTAAGAAGCCTTCCCATGACCACCTTAGCTAAAGTGCTGTTTTTCTATCAGATTCTAAACCAGTATCTTCTTTATTGTTTTTATTTCCCTTACCACTATCTGAAATTATTACATTTGTTTATATATTTATTGTTGTCTCCTTCCCACAATTTCCCTGCAGGGAAATTGTCCTGTTCATCATTCTATTCTCAGTTCTTGAACAGTACCATGACCATACTTGATAATCAGTAAATCGTTGTTGAATGAATGTATGCAGGAGTTAATGAATGAAACATCTGACATATAGTAAGTGCTCAATAAATACCATTTCTATTTATTGAAAAGCATATACCTCTCTAAAAAAGTAGTTTGGCCATGGCTGGTTTGGCTCAGTGGATAGAGCACTAGTGTGTGAACTGAAGTATCCCAGGTTTGATTCTGGTCAAGGGCACATGCCCAGGTTGTGGAATCGATCCCCAGTAGTGGGCGTGTAGGAGGCATTCAATCAATGATTGTTTCTAATCATTGATGTTTCTGTCCTGTCTCCTCTCCCTTCCACTCTGAAATCAATGATCCTATATAATAAAAGCCTAATATGCAAATCAACCAAACGATGGAATGACTGGTGGAACGACTGGTCGCTATGACATGCACTGACCACCAAAGAGCAGATGCTCAATGCAGGAGCTGCCCCCTGCCCACAGCCCCAGGCCAGCCAAGGTGGGTGCCTGCAGGGGTCCCCCAATCGTCCCGCTGGTTGTGCCACAGAGGGAGGAAACTGGAGGCAGCGGTGGGGCAATTGGGGGGTGGGGCCGGCCAGCAAGTGGCACCAGGCCAGCCAAGGCGGGTGCCAGCGGGACCCCCTGACCCCTGATCACCCCGTCAGTCGCCCCACTGATCACTGGCCAGGCCAAGGGACCCTATCCATGCACAAATTTTATTTATTGGGCCTCTAGTATATATATTTTAAAGTAATTTTGTTAGTTTCTTGTAAAACTAAAAATACTATTGCCATCTAACCTAGAAATTGCATTTTGGGGAATTTATCCCAGGTAAATGAAGATTCATGTTAATATAAATCCTGTAAACACATGTTCATAGCAGCTTTCTTCATAATAGCCCAAACTGGAAACAAGCCAGGTGTCCTTCAATGGATACAATAGTGTATCCATACCATAAAACACCACTCAATACTATTTATTATACTCACCCACTTGGGTGAATCTCCAGGAAATTACACTGAGTGAAAAAAGCCATGCTGAATGATTTAATAACATAACATTCTTGAAAGGACAAAATTATAGAGATAGAGAATAGATCAGTGGTTGCAGAGACTAGGAATAGGGAAGGAAAATAGGGAGACGAGGGGTGTGATTATAAATGGGCCAAACAAGGGGTCCTTGTGGAGAGGGAACTTCTGTGTCTACTGTGGTTGTGGACATATGAACCTCTATGTGTGATAAACTTGCATAAAAATACAGCTACACACACACACACACACACACACACACACACACACACACGAGATTGATGAACTGTATAGATGTCAGTATCCTAGTTGTAATATTGTACTATAATTTGGCAAGATATACGTGAGAAATAAACTGTGTAAAGGGTACATGGGGGTCTCTATATTCTTTCTTAAAATTGCATGGTTCTATAACTCTTTCTTGGTCATAATTCAAATATCCATATGTGTATATTATTTCTGGACTCTGTTCTATTCAATTGGGCTGCTTACCTTTTTCCCTACAAATTCAACATCATTTTTATCACTGTAGCTTTTCTTAATTTATTATAAAAGAGTTTTACACAGTCTTATAACAAATAGCTTTATAATAATATATTTTATTCAACAATATTATATTCAAAAGTATATTAACATAATAATTCAAAATATTGCTCATCGTGGACCCAGTTTAAGCATCATCCAAGTACAGTCCATGTGACTACAAATCAGACACAAGTAAACATATTTTTTTCTGCCTTGGCTTGTATGGCTTAGTAGTTAAGAGTATTGGCCCATGCCCTTAAGGGTCACAGGTTTGATTCACAGTCAAGGGCACATACCTGGTTTGCACGCTCAATCCCTGGTTCCAGTCAGGGCTCGGGTGTGGGGAAGCATAGGACTTGGTTGGAAAGTCTGTAAGAGGAATCTCCAAAAGGTCAGGGCTTTAGGGGGACCCTGCCTTGACTTTCCCAAACAAGTCTGAGCCTCTGGGTGTTTTCCTGGAATCTTTATGCTTAATCTTTAGTTCTCTTTGCTTAAAGGACACTGCAGACACATGTGTCCTCCCAAGATTACTTACCCTATTGATTGTACCTAAAAGATAAACTTTATCTCAAACTGCTGTTACAGAAAGTGCCTAAGGAGGCAGGTGAATGAGGCTGTCTGGTTCCTTTAGTCAGGCAGTCCCTTAGCCCTCTCTTTCACAGCAATCCTGTGTCAGAGTAATCATTCATCCATCGCTCAGGGTCTGCTGGTCAGCCCCAGCACTCCTGTAGGATGCAACCAAGTGATGTGTTTCTTTCACATCGATGTTTCTCTCTCTTTCTCCCTCCCTCCTTTCCACTCTTTAAATAAATCAATGGAAAAGTATCCTGCTGGCTTAGAGCAACTTCATGATACAATTAAAAAATTCATGGCAGACAGACATTTCCCCAAGGATCTTCCTTTTAGACAGTTTAGAGTCATCACATAATTATGTTATGCATCCTTGTACAAATATATACAGAGTGGGGCAAAACTAGGTTTACAGTTGTATGTGAAACACAGAGTTTATTCTTGAATTATTTTTTATTAAGTATTGTATTATTTTCCATACAAACAACTGAAAACCCTGTAACATTTGCTCCACCTTGGAACATTGCTAACAGTGGTCACCTAAATGTAATTCAACACTTCACGGAATTGTCTAAAAATTGTTTAAAATTTTTGCATTTTGCCTTTTAATTTTTTTAATATATTTTTATTGATTTATTACAGAGAGGAAGAGAGAGGGATAGAGAGCTAGAAACATCAATGAGAGAGAGACATTGATTAGCTGCCTCTTGCACACCCCTACTGGGGATGTGCTCGCAACCAAGGTACATGCCCTTGACCAGAATTGAACCTGGGACCCTTCGGTCCACAGGCCGACGCTCTATCCACTGAGCCAAACCAGTTAGGGCGCCTTTTCACTTTTAAATGTGATACTTTAAACAATATAAGTTGCAAACTACCTTCTGACTTTATCACTCAAACCTGAGAGACCTCAGTTTCATGAATTGCCTCCTTTTACCAAAGCACAAACTCAGAGATCTAAAAGCACAAGCGTTTCCTTTATGAACCCTCCACTTTGTCCTCTAAATTTTCAAGAGCCACTGTGCAGCTTGAAGTTTCAATGCCATTAACTATCTACCAAAAGAGTTTTATTTCAATCCTACCGCCGGCAACAGGGGTTTCAGAGTGCAAAGGTAGAAGAGTCAAGAAGATTGCTGCGCTGCCAGCGGAAGCAGGTAATCTGAGAATAATTAGACAGGCTGCGGAACTGATGAACCCCCTGCCACACTTTAAGTAGGAAAAGGGATTTTTCATCTCTGTGAATATGCATGGGCTCCTTGGAATCCGTCAAGGTCAGTGAATCTGGCAGCAGATTTTTCAGGCATTCTTATAACTCCTTCTACAGCGGAGATATTGAACATTCACAAGACTTCTGCAGCTCTCCCTCACCGTAGGGATAGTAAGGCCAAGCTGGCAAGAATGGCATGTCCTGATGAAGATGAGAAACCCATTTATGATTGCCAAGAAGCAGCAGCATTTTAAGAATCTATAAGCTTTGGCCAAAGTTACAATGAGCATTGAGGTGAGAATATGGAAAGTCCGTGGCTCTTCCTCTTGGGAAATCCATCACGCTCCCTGAGAAAGAAAGCAGACGCCCAAATCAGACCGGAAAAAATAGATCCCGAAGTGTTTGTGGAAGCCCACACTTTCCTTCACAGGCATCACAAAATGGAACGTGTCAGCTCATTGAACAGGTTCTCCACGGGAGAGCCAGGGACACTTAACACCCAACCTCTCAATTCAACAAGCAAAAATACCTCACCCTCCAGGTTGCAGTTGATACTGATGTTTGACATATTACCACGGCCATCAGTATTGTTATTATCATCATCATTATTTTAAGGTTGATCTCAAAACGTATATTCTTGCCCACCTTTTCAGAGAGAGGATGATGACAAATGACAAAGGAATGTGGAGCACTGAGATCCTATAAAAACAAGCATGGGGGTTTTCTTATCCTTCTCCGAACCAGGGTTTGGCTACACAGCAAGAAAAATAGGGAGCCTTAGGGCCAGTCTTGATTTACTCAGACTTAAGAAGTGGCAGGCAAAGCTTTTAGAAACCGAGTTATTAGTCCTTTGAGTCACAAAACCTGACCTCCGCCATGTTGTCTAACAAAAATGCAAATATATTAACAGTGAAACATGTTTCTCTCAGGGCACCACCAAATTGTACGTATGGTGGCTAGCAACCCCAGGATAGGCAGTAGTGCATTACAAAACCTCTTCTCTACCAATCTGCAGCTGCATATGTGTCTCTCAGGCTGATAACTTGGGCAGACTTTGTGCTCTATCATCGGAATGATCTCCAGCAGGGGTGATATTTTTCACCAAACTCCACATAGATTGGCCAGTCATTGTCTGTGTCCCTATTTTCTTGGCTTTGAGACAAAGCCTCCTCCAGGCTGAGGTTTATGGGCATCAGATAGCATCTGGACTGTGCTCAAGGTAACTCCTTCTGCTCTTTTTAAAGGAAACTTGAAACGCTAAAAATAGATTTATGTTCTAGGTTATCTGCGACTCCCAACATATGAACCCTGCCAGTGCTCGAATGAAGATCTGAAAAACTGGTGCCTCTCTGCTTAGCTCTGACACTACTCCTGCTGTCTCCCCAGATCCTCTACCCTCTGCTGGTGAGGTCTCATCACTCACTTCCTTCTGAGGCTTGGATACCAGGCTTTCTGATTTTGCTACCATTCTTGTGTGCTTCTTAAAGAGGTCAACTTCTGAGTTTTCACAATGAATATCGCTTTTCACAGCTGGAGCTTCTTGCTCAGAGCTTGTTTCACCCCATGATGCCATAGGGAACTGTGTCATATGAGCACAAAAGGACAGGTCAAATGATGCTGGTATTGTCTTATTGGTTGTTGGTCATGTCATCTCACTCTGGGTTGTCTATAATTTTCAGGTAATCTGGGGTAAAGAACTAGCCAAAATAAACTCCCACAGCTCACTTTCTGGTGTAACATGTGACATGGCAGATGCCCCCATGGTGAATTGGTGGTGCTAGCTGGCTTCATTTCCCACAGACTGCTTGTTATGAAGGCATCTAATTGGGAAGGGTGCACACTGGTCCAAGTCTCTGCAGAGTGACGAGCTTGTGGCAGTTGGCTGCTGCTGGCTATTCTGGGTGGAGCTGATGGTGAGCTTTGATGCTTTCTTTCAGTTGCTGTATCCTAAATGAGTTGTGCATGCAGCACTTTGCTCCTGGACCTACTCACCGGGAAAGGCATGGACTAAGTTCTCATTATTAGGCAATGCTTATATGTCTTAATAACCAGGTTCAAATGTAGACGAGAGGATGACAGAATACATCCATAATATCTCTCTCCCTAAGCAGGAGGGTACATCATATAATTTAGTGTGACAAAGGCTCTTATGGCCAACACCTTGCCACCAGCTGGATCATGTTCATAATCTTATCTTCTTTTGCCACAGGGAAAGGGCTAAGGATTGTGTTCCATGCGCTGTTAGCACAGAGTAGAGTCTACATTGGTAGAATCACAGAGCTGACCATGAAATATTTGCTAGTTCACTTGCTCAATTACCTATGAAAAGTGTCCAAGGGAATCACACTCTCTCCTTTATCTGCTGGAGAAGGCATTAATCCTCCTCCACCAGATACAACAGTGTGAACAGGGAGTGAATATATCCTTGATGGATTGTTCTCCTCTCTTCCAACTGACACTGCCAACATTTATTCTCTATTCCCCAGCCTGGAATCTCATCTTCACTTTTGAAAGGTATTTACAATGGATATAGCATTCTATTTAATTAATGATATAAAGATGTCTTCTTCATTTGTTTTTTGCATAAATAGTTTCTGATGACATATTTGCTGACCTTTTTTACACACACACACACACACACACACACACACACACACACACACATATATATCATTGATTTCAGAGAGGAAGGGAGAAGGAGAAAGAGATAGAAACATCAATGATGAGAAAGAATCATTGATTGGCTGCCTCCTGCATGCCCCCCACTGGGGATCAAGCCTGCAACCTGGGCACTGCCCTTACTGGGAATCAAACAATGACCTCGCCGAAACTGGTTTGGCTCAGTGAATAGAGCGTCGGCCTGCGGACTGAAAGGTCCCAGGTTCGATTCCAGTCAAGGGCATGTACCTGGGTTGCTGGCACAACCCCAGTGGGAGATGTGCAGGAGGCAGCTGATCGATGTTTCTCTCTCATCGATGTTTCCAACTCTCTATCTCTCTCCCTTCCTCTCTGTGAAAAATCAATAAAATATATTAAAAACAAACAAACAAAAAAACAACAACAATGACCTCCTGGTTCATAGGTTGATGCTCAACCACTGAGCCACACTGTCTGGGCTGAGTTTTGCTTTTACGTTTTGTTAGAGCAGGCTCAGAGCAAGCCTTATTCCGTGATTAATTTGGTCTCCTTGTGAGAGTGATGCCCTTCTGAGGTCTCCACACCCAGCCTGGTGAACTGCAAAGTCTCCCCACTCAGCTGGAATAAACACGAACTATTTATAACTGTTAGCTTTTGGACTCGTTTGGTCTCCTGCTCTCTGGTTATTCTTCCGCTGACTTTGGTCGTTTCGCTCATGCTAACATTAATCAGTACTTAGCTCAAGACTTCAGGGGACCCCCCCCCCCCCCGCAGCTCTCCAAGCTTCCCTCTCTGTCTCATCTTCATCTCCAATGATCCGCTTCACAAACTACAACCATCTTACCTCCTGAATACTCTACCCTCTGAATCCTCAATGCAGTAAAGCAGCTGGTGTGTTTGAATTCTTTCTCTCTGCACTGTGACCTGGAAACTGTTTCCATACGTTAAGGAGTGGGCAACAATAGCACTTGCCATTTTTTAACTTTCTCACAGTTTTGTGCTGCCGGCTGTCCAATGTCTAAAAACCCTATTTCATATATTTTGTCTGATTTTCTGTTTTGTTGTTGTTATTTATTTGTTTTTAAGCAGGAAGGGACATTTAGTCTTTGTTAATCCATCATGGCCTGAAGTAGAAATCTCTAGTTTACTTATTTTCTGTATTGTTTATCTCGCCTACAATAAAATATAAACTTTATGAGAAAACAGATGCCTATGATTGGTTTATTTACTGAAGCATGCCAACTACTTAGAATTGCTTCTGGCATATGGTAAATGTTAAAAAAAAAAGTATTTGTTGAATGAATAAGTAACATTTCATGGTCTGAGTTCTCATTTTTCATTATTTTTGTTTTACAGAGGAAATACTAATCCAATGGGAAGTTTTTGGTTACTGGACCACTTTCTCTAATACAAGTCACACTTTGTCACTGTTTAGCAAAATCATATAAATTATACCCTGAAGGTTCTAAAAATTGTTTGACCTTGATAGTAATTTTTATGATGATGAAGAGGAAAGGAGATACTCCAAAACCTTCAAGTGTTCACCATACGTACAACTAAGTAATGTTGTATTCAAGGTCAGTTTTTCAGTAGGAAGATATAGAGTTGAATATTTATACTCAGATGGTTTTGAAAGCTCCTCTCCCTCTTCTCTCCACTCCTTCCCTCCACTTACAGTAGTAATTTTACAGTCAAAACTCTCTAGAATATGAAAACTCAGCTGGAGGACACTTAATCAAATAGTCAATCAAATTTTAAATTAAAAAAAATACAAAATCTCTAGCTTTAAAAATTACTGTCATTAATCAGTACTAGGTACAGCAGCAAATACTAAATGAACCCAGAACACCAAAAAGTGTTTGCAAAGCAAAAAGTCTATAATCCTGTTTAGGAAGATGTGTCCTCGAAAGGCCTCAACTAACATAGGAAGAATGCACCATTTGCCACAGGACTTGAAGAAAAAGGGAGGGGGGAAGGAGCAACAGAGAGCATTAGGGGGAAAATTATCATCTTAAATACATTCCTACACATGTCAGAAATAAAATGACTTTCGAAAGCTATTACCTATTAATTGGAAAATCACAGAGCAGGTGGAACTAATTAATCTTCAATTACAGAATCACCATAACCCAAACAAAAATAATTAACTCATTTGCAAGATATGATATTTTAAAGAAAACTCTTTCAAATATCTTTAAAATTGGGCCAGAGGCATAGGTTTTCATTATCAAAGGGGAGTGTAAATTATTGCTGGGGCTAAATTTCTCCAGGATAAAAGGGGAGTTGGTTTTATTTTGCAATGTGTGGTCCTAACTTCTGGAGAAAGAACACAGAGGTAGAGTGTGTTAAACCATTTATTTAAGAACCAGAGGCCCAATGCATGAAACTTGTGCAAGCAACTCATCCCTCGCAGCCACGGTGGCCACCTTGGCCCTCGCAGAAGGTCATCCGGAAGGATGTCCAGAAGGTCATTCGTCTGTTCAGTCTAATTAGCATATTATGCTTTTATTATTATGGATGTTTAATTTATGTCTACTACACATGAGGGACTGTGTTAGCTGCTGATGATAAAATAATGACCAACAACAGATAAGGATTCTGTTATTATGGAGCATAGAGTCTAGTGTGTGACAAATACCCAATCATCACCCAAATAAATGCCAAAGTGTGGTTGGTGCTGTGAAGAAAGGCTACAAGTAACCAAAACCTTCTTGTTGGATTAGTAGTTCCTCTGTAAAACAAAAACAGTTCACAATAGAACAATGAAAGAAAATGCATTATGGCTTGTCTTTGGCTTCTTTAGTTGTCAGCATCACAAATTCACATATTGAAATCTACTTCCTAATGTGATTATATATGGAGGTGAGGTCCTTGGGACATAATTAGCTCATGAGAGTGCTGGTGATATGGTAGTATTATTTTAAATTTTTTGAGAAACATTCATACTGTTTTCCCTAGCAGCTGCACATTTTGTATTCCCAACAACAGTTATCAAAGATAATTTTTATTGGAAAAAGTGCATTTTCTCAATTAAAAAACCAATCAAACAAAAACCTCTCTTGACCCATATGATTATCTTGCAATTACATGACCTTTTTTTTTCTACTTTCCTGCACAGAAACATTTCTCAGAAGAGATTTCTACTCATTGTCTCTAAACTTTCTCTTCTCATTTTGTACTGAATCCACGTCAGCCAGGCTGTAGCCCAGAACAGTCTTCTGAAATGGCTCTCATTAGAGCAACCAAGACAGGCACATTGCTACAGTCATGGACAGAACTCAGTTTTCATCCACATCTGACATCTCAGCAGAAGTCAGGACCTGGTGACCATTCTTTCCCCCGTGGTGGTTTCTGCATTGGATTTATAGGGCATGACAAGTGAATGGCTCCTTCTTGCTTGGCTGGAAGCAGTCATCTCAATCTTTTGTTGTTGTTTAAACAGCTCCAGTGCTCAGTTAGCAAAACTCAGCTAGTGCTCAGGTGATAGGATGATGGCTTTTTAAAAAATATACAGATATTTTTTATTAATTTCAGAGAGGGAGGGAGAGATAGAAGCATCAGCGATGTGAGAGAATCATTGATTGGCTGCCTCCTGAATGCCCTACACAGGGGATTGAGCCCACAACCTGGGCATGTGCCCTGACCTGGAATCAAACCGTGACCTCCTGGTTCATAGGTCAATGCTCAATCACTGAGCCCAGCCAGCCCGCCAGTCACCTCAATCTTGTCTCAGGCTCCCCTTCATCTCTCCATTCTAACATGCACTGTTCTCTGAGTAGCGTGATAAAATCCCCGGCCTTCCTGCAGGTCCCAAGAGGGATGTGAATCATCTGCTCGTCCAGCATTTCAGCATGTCCACGTGTCCAGGCCTCCATGTGCCCAGGCCTCCACGTGCTCATGCCTCCACGTGCCCAGGCCTCCACGTGCCCAGGCCTCCACGTGCTCATGCCTCCACGTGCCCAGGCCTCCACGTGCCCAGGCCTCCATGTGCCCAGGCCTCCACGTGCTCATGCCTCCACGTGCCCACGCCTCCATGTGCCCAGGCCTCCACGTGCACACGCCTCCACGTGCCCACGCCTCCACGTGCTCATGCCTCCATGTGCTCATGCCTCCACGTGCTCGTGCCTCCACGTGCTCATGCCTCCACATGCTCATGCCTCCACGTACCCACGCCTCCATGTGACCAGGCCTCCACGTGCTCATGCCTCCACGTGCCCATGCCTCCACGTGCCCACGCCTCCATGTGCCCAGGCCTCCACGTGCTCATGCCTCCACATGCCCAGGCCTCCAAGTTCCCAGGCCTCCAAGTGCCCATGCCTCCACGTGCCCACGCCTCCACGTGTCCAGGCCTCCACGTGCCCAGGCCTCCACGTGCTCATGCCTCCACGTGCCCAGGCCTCCACGTGCCCAGGCCTCCACGTGCTCATGCCTCCACGTGCCCAGGCCTCCACGTGCTCATGCCTCCAAGTGCCCATGCCTCCACGTGCCCACGGCTCCATGTGCCCAGGCCTCCAAGTTCCCAGGCCTCCACGTGCCCAGGCCTCCACGTGCTCAGGCCTCCACGTGCTCATACCTCCATGTGCTCACGCCTCCACGTGCTCACGCCTCCACATGCCCACGCCCCTTAGCCATCTTGGTTATCAGATCAGCTGTGGACTGTGCTGTCCTCTCAGTGCTTGTATCCAGGTCATCCTTATTTTGCTTAATAATGGCTCCAAAGCATAAGAGAAACAATGGTGGCAATTCAGATAGGCCAGAGAGAAGCCAGAAAGTGTTTCCTTTCCGTGAAAAGGTGAAACTTCTTAAATTAATAGGGAAAGTGAAAAAAACACAAAACGTGTGCTGAGGTTGTTGTGATCTGCGGTAAGAATGAACCTTGTATTCGTGAAATTGTGCCAAAGGAGGGGAAAAAAACACAAAAAACTTGTGTTAGTTTTGCTATGCTATCACGCCACATCCTGCAAAAGATACGGTCACGCGCATGATAAGTGCTTAGTTGAGATGGAAAAGACTCTAAGTTTGTGAGTGGGAGACATGAACAGAAAACGTGTTCTGACCGAAGGCAAGGAGTTGCACCAGAGAGCACTCAGCCTATGGGAGGACTCAGCGAGGGGTTCCCTGAAATGAGTGACACCCAGCCATTCACTTCAAGGAAGGGGCCGTTCCACCATTCAGGAGTAGGTCTGGCCACTTACCATCTCCCAGCATCACAGGAAGGGTGAGTAAACTACAATAAGATATTTTGACCGGGAAAAAGGGTGAACATTCACATAAGTTTATTCTCACATTGTTATGTATTCTGCTTTATATTTATTGATTGCACTTACTGTGACAAACTTATAAATTAAACTTTATCATAGGTTTGTATGCATACAGAAATATATTTAAGATTCAGTGTTATTTATGGTTTCAGGCATCCACTATGGGAGGGGGCTATGTGGTGGGTTTTTGGAAAATACTGATTCTCTACTTTACCCCAATGCTACCTGATAAAAATGTCTAGGAGGTGATAGAATGGGTGAATCGATGTTTTAAAGAAGCTTTTGTATAATTTTTATGCTTCTCAAGGTACAATCTTAGCTGCAAAAAATTCCCTGGTGATCTTTGAAAAGTGCTTATGACCAGGCTTAACCCCAGCAATATGATTTAAAAAGCAGGAAGATTGAGAATCCGTGGCCAAACAGACTTAGGAATTAATATTTGTTGAATGAATAAATGAGTGACTGATTGCCGGGAGCCGGTCCATCCTTGCTGTTTCAAGGGACCTGACATATATGGCATACGGTTCTTAATATGTTTGCTCACCTTCTTGGCGCTGTGTTTTAACCAAGGTCACCTCTCCAAGAAAGGTTGAATCCCCAGGTAGGGATTTTCCCCTGAAGTTAGGGAGGGAATAAAACCCCTCAACTAAGTGCCAGGCGGGTAATTAATCCCTTTAACTACGAACTATCATGCTTAAACTACATAATCTTTTCTCCCTGGAATGGAGATAAGAAACGCCCTAACCTTTGTAATAGAGATTGATAGGATTGAATCAACTGGTATAAATACAGTTGTAACAAGACAGAAACACTCAGAACTCAGAACACAGAACTAAGGACACAGGGCTTGGAAGACAGGACCAAGAGAGACAAAGCCTAGGCACAGAACCTACACAGAACGTTCTCTAGAGACAGAAGAACTTCGCTGGCGAGAGCATGCCGGAGGATCCTGGACAGGGACTGGCCTTGGAGCCTGGAGGCGGAGCCTGGCGAGAGAGCATGGCAGGGATCCTGGACTGAACCTGACTGTGGAGATTGGCAGGAGAGCCTGACTAGAACCTGGTGACTGAACCTGGCTGGAGATCTGAAGCAGAACGTCTCTGGAGATCGAGACCAGAACTTGGCTGGAGATCCTGGCTAGGCTGCTGATCAACTGAACACTGTCTCCGTGTCCTTCCTTCTTCGCCGACTCTGTCCACACCTTTGGGGACCCCTGGACCCGCTGGGGCAGGACCCCGGCAACTGATTAAAATGTAAATTGACCCCTTGAAATTCAGTTAAGTGCTCATTCTCTTTTTTACCACCTTTAGTTCCTCACTGTGAAAGAAAAATGAAAATTTTTTTAGCAGTTTAATATATATGTTAACCCAGGCAACTTTTCTGAGGTTAGCCCAGATTCTCAAGTTGAATCATGGGTTCATCCCTCAGCCAAACTGGAGCTGAAGGGTGAAATGAACTGGTTGGCCAAGCATATCCCTCTCATGGGTGTTGTTTTTCCATTTTTGAATTAGTATTTATATAGGTTTGCCTTGTCCAAGACATGTGGATTGAGAGTGGCAAAAGATGGTTCTACATAAGAAAAATTAGAGGCCTTTTAGGAGAAGGGGGAAAAGTCCAAAGCAGACAAAATAACACAGTAGGATATTCAGGATACTTATTTAGAGTTTTATGCTAGTTTAAAAAATGCTATTACTTATGCCCTATTTATCTCTGCAGCCCTGCAGGTCATCACTCCTCCTTCTGTACCCAATATTTCAGTCACGTGGAGCCACTTGTTTCTGGAACATGCCAAATTCATTTATATCTCTGCCTTTGCACATGGTATTTCTTAAATCAGGAATACTTGTCAAATTTCTATACATCTTTCAATTATCTATTGCTGTGTAGCAAACTGCTCTGAAATGGATTAATTTATAAAACAATTTATTATTTATTCATAAATCTGCAATTTGGGCAGCACTTGGCAGGAACAGCCCATCCCTGCCTGACATAGTGTCAGCCCAGGGAGCTCAAAAGCTGGGGGCGGGCAGGGAGAGGTCTGCTTGGGTCATATATCTGAGGTCTCAGTGATCACTGTCCACTGAGCGTCCAACTGGAGCCATTCACAGGGCATGTTAGTTCCCCTCCATGAGGATCCGCTGGCTCATAGCATGGCAGCTATGCTGAGGGGGAGAGAGGGAGGTTGCCTGTTCCCTTCAGGCTCCGGACATCATTTCTCCTGCATTCTCTTGGTCAAAGGCACATGCTAGATCAACTCAGATTCAAGGGATGAAAAAGTCCTCTTCTTTTTATGAGGAGTACTTGAAGAGTGGCATGCATATTCAGGTGGTAGTGATGGTGAAATGGGGCATTGTAAGGCTCTTCTTTGGAGACCACTTACTGCAGTGGAAGTCCAGTTTCATTATTTCAATTTAAAAAAAAATATGATTGCATTGATTTCAGAGAGGAAGGGAGAGGGAGGGAAAGAGAGAGAGAGAGAGAGAGAGAGAGAGAGAGAGAGAGAGAGAGAGAGAGAGAGAAACATCAATGATAAGAGAGAATCATCAGTCAGCTGCCTCCTGCACGCTCTGCACCAGGGATCAATCCTGCAACCCAGGCATGTGCCCTCCTGGTTCAGAGGTTGATACTCAACCATTGAGCCACACTATCCAGGCAATTATTTCCATTTTCTAGTAGATGGTCTCAACCTCTGAATGATATTAAGTAAAGTTAGTAATTTTTGTGTCTCTATTCTTTTGCCAGTAAAAGAGTGTTTCTCAGAATATGTTTTACAGATTTGTTGGGAAGTAAATAAGTCAATTATAGAACACTTTTTTTTAAAGGTGTATTTTTAAGTCAACTAAGTTTGTGAAGGATTAACCTAGCAACAGATATCCCTATTTCAGGAATTCTTAGAGTTTATAATATGCTGATGGGCATTGCAAGCCTCACAGTGACAGGTGTAAGGGAGTTGGGTATGGGGTGAGAAAGATTATAGAGTAGAGTATTTCCTACTACATTTGACATGTAATTCTTTATATGGACACTATCTGGGACAAATATCCCATAATGCATGCTTTGGAAAACCCAGCCAGCCAAACATTTCTTTTTTTACAAGCCTCTAAGAGTCCACTTGTCATCCCATGTTATAGTTATTTGGTTGTGTCAATTTATATAATAAACTGTGAGCTCTCCAAGCATGGGATTTTTTTTTTTGTCATTTTATATCCAACTATCACAAGGCCTAACACATAGAAGTAATTTAGTAAACAATTTCAGAAAGAAAAGAGAAAGAAAAAAAAGGAGGAAGGCAGGGAGGGAAGAGAGCTTTAACACCTTCATTATGTATATTCAGCCATGATATATGCACTCTGACCGCTTATGCGATGCCCAATTCATTTGTTAAAATTCAGTCCTTCTGGGAAAATTATTTAGGGGGCTGTTTCCTGATTCAAAATTACCTAAAAACATTCTGCTTCTGCATATTTCCATTGGAGTAATAAGAATAATGCTCCCCACCCCCCAGTGGTATCGACATCATAATCTCGAACTTGTGACAGTTAGGTTACCTGGCAAATGTAATTAAGGTTTCAGATGGAATTCAGGTTATTAATTAGCTGACCTTAAAATAGGAAGATTATTTTGGATTGTTTGGATTGGGCCAATGTTTTCAGAAGAGTGCTTAAAAAGTAGAAGAGGGAGGCCAGGAAAGAGAAGCAGAGCCACGCGGTGTGATAACTGAGCCTGGTAGCGAAGCTCTGAGTGTGGAGAACATGGTAATGAGCCAAGTAGGTGCCTCTAAAAGCTGGAAAAGGCAAGGACCAGATTCCCCCTTAAAGCCCTCAGAAGGAGCGAGCTCTACTGATACCCGGATGGAAGCTCTGAGGCCCATTTGCATTTCTGACCACAAGAACTGCAACGTAATAATTTTGCATTGCTTTAGGTTATTAAATTTGTGGTTAATTTGTTATAGCAGCCATAAAAAACTAATACACCCATGGACGATTGTCATATTTTCTGGTTGACTAGTAAATAAAGAGAAGTGATATAGAAGCAAACAAATTGTGGTCCTGGCTGCACTTAATTTATTTTAATAGATTCCATTTTGGTCACCTTAATGCTCCTTTGCAGTATGTTAGTAAATATACCAGGCCCGCTTTGTAAAATTAACTAACCTATATTAATAGATGCTCTCAGTATGGTGTTTGATTCTGGACTAATTCCACTATAGTAAAGCATACATAAGTATTTGTGGATATTTTTAGGTTATATAATTCTGAGAAATGTTGTGCATTCAAGATGCTTTTCAGCATACAGAAGCAGAGCAGAAAATGTTTTATGAGGGGGAAAAAATCTCTAGCTCTGTAAACATCAGCATATATTACTTTGAAATATAGCATCATATAATATGGAATGGTGTTACTCCATTAAAAAGTTCTATAATGATAACATGAGTAAATAATAGCAAAATGCTAGTATTATTATAGTAGCTCAATAATTTATTTTTCCTCTGTATGCCCCTCTTCCTTCACCTCACTTTTTTCTCCAATCCACCCCCATTAGAAAGACTAAATTAGAGATAGTGGCTATCTTTATAAAGTCTGCCTTTTCTAATATTACTAAAAGGCAACCCATTTGGGTGCTTAAAAATAATTTGTAATCAGTATTGAATATAATTTTTGGTAGATTTGAGGAAAAATTAAAATTGTTTAAAGGTCACATGATACATTTAAGATGTGGAAACTCCTAATGTTAGTCCTGGCAATGTCTGAGACTTTTTTTTTCAATTTTGTGTAAGAAATTAGGAGACCAGTTTAAGAAAGGAAACTATTGTATATTTGAATATTATAGAGCTCCTTTGAAGAAACCAGCAATCAAGTTGGAGCAAAGTAATAGTTCTTTTATATTTTCCATAAATGGACTTTTGTTGAATCCAAATGATTTTATAACATAAACAACAAACTAATAGCCAAATATATGAATATCTCATAAAATTGTTAAATAAAATAACATGAATTAGGAAACATGGGTTATAAATAGGTCATTCATATAAAAGAATGAAATATATTAAATATGTTAAACTCAACCTCACTGATCTAGGAACTGTAAGCATGAGACAAACAAAAATGAAATACACAAATATGATGAGTATTTTATACCTATCAGGTGAGTAAAAATAAAGTTTAACAATAGCAAGTGCTGGCAAAGATCTAGAAAGATAAAATCACAAAGTGGTGGTATCAACTTGGAAAGCAATTTGATAGTCCTATATAATAAAAGGCTAATATGCAAATTGACCAAACGGCAGAACGACCAGTTGCTATAACGCACACTGACCACCAGGGAGCAGATGCTCAACTCAGGAGCTGTCCCCTGGTGGTCAGTGTCCTCCCACAGGGGGAGCACTGCTCAGCCAGAAGCTGGGCTCACAGCTGGTGAGCACAGCGGTGGTGGCGGGAGCCTCTCCCACCTCCAGGGTAGTGCTAAGGATGTCTGTCTGACAACTTAGGCCTGCTTCCTGCAGGGAGCAGGCCTAAGCCATCAGTCAGACATGCCCTGAGGGCTCCCAGACTGCGAGAGGGCACAGGCCAGGCTGAGGGACCCTGCCCCCGCCCCAAATGCATGAATTTTGTGCACCAGGCCTCTACTACCTAATATAAGTGGATATTCTATACCTATCTATACATATCCAGAATCTTTCTGCATTCATGTATCTATCAATTTTCTATCAATTTGTTAATATATTCATCTATATTATAAAACAGGCTGGAACAATATACATCAAATTTATAAACATAGTTACCTATGGGTGGGAAGGAAGTTCACTGGGATGGAACTGTAGTTATCCTAGCAAAGTACATTTTAACTTCATTCACAATGCATATCTTTTTATAATTTAATAAATTAGATGAAGCAAATTTTATAAAATATAAATAGTGGCACATACAGTTAGTTATGGGTTATGCCATTCTTTTTACTTTTTTATTTTAATCTTATTTTTTTGTGTAAAAATAGTGTGCTAGCCCTGGCTGGTGTGGCTCATTGGTTGTGCATCATCCCATGCACCAATTTTATTCCACTTCAGGGCATAAGCCTAGGTTGCAGGCTCAATCCCCAGTAGGATGCATACAGGAGGCAGCTGATGGATGTTTCACTCTCACATAGATGTTTCTCTCTCTCCCTCTCCCTTACTCTCTCTGAAAATCAACAAAATCTTAAAAGGTAATGTTCTAAGTGAAATAATTAAATATATGTAATGCTGGATTTTAGCCCTTGAAATCAGAATATATTTTTATTGACTAGAGGCGGCAAATGCAGTTATCTTTGTGCAACATCTAAAATGTGCTGTGGAGCCCTAACTGGTTTGGCTCAGTGGATAGAGCATTGGCCTGTGGACTGAAAGGTCCCAGGTTCAAGTCCAGTCAAGGGCATGTACCTTGGTTGTGGGCACAACCCCAGTGGGGGGTATGCAGGAGGCAGTTGATCAATGTTTCTCTCTTGTCAATGTTTCTAACTCTCTATCCCTCTCCCTTCCTCTCTGTAAAAAATCAATAAAATATATTTTAAAAAATAAAATGTGCTGTGGAATATTTCATTTGGAATGTAATTTGATGATTTTTTTAGAGGACCCAGATCTGCACAAATCTTGTCCTCATAATTATGTCGATAATGAGGCAAGTGGCTCAGAGAAATAAATAATTATGGAATGTCAGTGGTATAGGAGAACTTAAGAAACCACCTTGGAAGATCCTGTCATTTTAGTGATGAAGAAACTGAAGTCCATGCAGGGAAAGCAACTTGGCAAAATCCGCCCATTGTCATCACTGGCTGTCAGTCACTGACTTGGAGTCGAGTGCCCTGCACAGATTACAGGTGCACCTTCTGGGAACTCAAATTACTTTCTTCCTGATCCAGTGACTTTTGCTTCTCAGCAAAAGCAATGAAGTCAGATGAAATACCAATTAGCCATCTCTGTATCCAGCCCGGAGCCAAATGGCAGGGGTGGGGGCATTCTATAGGGATCTACCTCAAGGTCTAGGCTTCCATCTACCAGCAGCCAGGTCAGCTCATGGGACCTCACACCCTTGTCCCTGCACCCCATGCCAATTGTGCTTCCTGTGGCTTTGGCTTCACTCTCCTTGATTTCAGGAAACTCCAAGGGAAAACTTTCTTCTTGAGAGAAGCAATTTTACAGGGCTTTGGGGACCTGTAGGGGCTTATTAATAAAGGCTGCAATTAATTAAAAGAGAAGGTCAAGGGAGGTTAACCACCTATTGCTCTAAAAGGACAATATGGCATCAAATGAGTAACTGATATTGATTAAACCTTTCGATTGCCCATTTGGATAGTCAATCATTACTAATGAGCCAGATTCTTCAACATATTAAATAAAATGATGACAAGGGTTTTAGCTCGGAGCCTGAATCCCTAATGTTTGGATAAAAGTTGGAGGACATCTCTTTGCATCCAGGTGAACCGCAGGAGAGTAAGTGAAGGCGGAGTGATGGATTATTGAGCTGCCTCAAAAGCAATAGCTGCTGCATATGGCTCTTGTAATACACTCTGGAAACATGTGTCCTGGGGCTTGTGGAACGAGTAGATCATATGTAATGGGTATTTTTTTGTATCACAATGAAAGGGATATTTTTTCTTTCATTTAAAGACAGAAAAGCAGCGTCTTATTGAAGAATCCATTCCAAACGTTAAGGAAGGTAATGACAATGTATTGTTCTCATTTTATAATTAAAAATAGTGAAACAGTTCTAAAAAAATGCTTCTAATGCCTAAAGGACAGGCCCTCTAACAGAGCTTGCTCTGTATTTGAATCCTCCGGGGCCTCATTTTTAAAGAAATACCATCTAGCTCTGGAAGTTTATATAAAAAATTAAGACAAATGATGAAGACAATACCTAAGTCTTCTGCATAAAGAGTGAAGGTTGACAATGACTCTGATTCAGACAAATGGGCAGAGAGAAATAAATCTCTTGAGATCTACCTCCTTTCTTCTTGCTAAGGTGCCTATATTGCCTTGGAGTTTATAGAATTCAGGGTAAAAAGCAGAAAGCATTTAGCCACCCCCATGTTCTCTGGATGGAAGCCAGGCTTCCTTGTGTTCTGCACATACCAGTAGTTAAGAGATTATGAATAGACTATCCTGGAATCCAGAGGTAGGGGGCTCCATACAAGGTAAAGTTTTCAGATAAGGACGCCTGAACCTTCAAGTGGTTAAGAAAGCGAAGTGGCAGATCCAGGATTCCAAGTTCTGCACTTTAGGTTCCAGACCCTAGGCATGCAGGCTGCATTTGAAAACAGAACAAAGGAAATAAAACCACACAGCTCTGACCATGCAGGTGTTCCTGGAGCACTGGCGTAGCCTCAGAGCCTCACATACACTTCTAAAGATGATCCTTCAACTTAGATGATTCTATGGAAGAAATTAGATACTCCGCAAGGACTTCTCTCCCAAATCCTTGCGAATTCATCTGAAGAATTCTCCATCTCTGAATTCCTCTCTCACTTGGACATTTATTTTATGACTCTTATGTGTCCTGCACTGTGTCATGTCCAGAAAGAGGTGTGTAGTCATGAAAATAATAGGGGCTATGGGCCATGCAGCACTATGTTCCAATCCTCCATCTGCCCATTTGAGCAGCCTTGTGGAAATTAGTTTCTCTCTCAGAGCATTAGTTACCCCACTGATGTTGTGAGGTTGACTAAAGCATGTGAAAGTGTTTCATAAATTCTAAAAACAAAGTAAAACAAACAAACAAAAAACAGGATTCCACTTTGCTGTCACTATTCTTAGTAGAGAGAAACCACTTTCACAATAGACATTTTGTTAGAGGATGTAAATAGAGAATTAATAGAGGAGGAAATGAGCAACTTCTTTAGGCCAGCTCCTTGGAGGTAGGGATTACCAACAATTAAGCAGGGCTTTTACCCCAAAGGCCAGAAATTTCTGAGTCACAGCTCCTCACTCTGAGAATGATTCCTCTGACAGCCTTTGGAGAGAGCAGGATTACCAGGCAGTCTCCACCAGGGCCTGGGATGACCAAGGTGCAGCTTTAGCAATAGTGCCATTAAAACCTTGAGCCACAACTCTCCCTGCTGCTTGCTGAGCTCAGGCAGTTGGCTTTGTTTGCATCTCATGAACCATGGAGATTCTGCATGTCTTGCATCTCATTAGCATCCTTAATGAATCTGGACACTTTAACACCCAGTCAGGGGTAAACAGCCAAGGGAGGTCAGTTCCTAAATACAGCTCCCAGGAACTGAGTATCTAATATGACCCATCTTACTTAAATTCTGGAATTTTCTATCCTCTTCAGATTATAGTGCAAAGGTAAATTATTGTTGGTGGCTCCCCAGTGAGAGAGACTTGGTGAAAACATAACCCATCATGAAAGAAATAATGAGATTCAGAGACTCCTTTTCCCCTTCCCTTGCAGGGACATAATATAGGTTTGGCCAATTGGATATTTCTTCCTGCCACTTTGAAGTGGAACCAGTAATATAATAAAACATGTTCAGTACCAGCAGCAAAGATGCATACAATATCCACGGTGCCTGTGGCGTCTGGTCTGGTGACTCCCAGTATTATCCATGCTGTTCCTATGCTGGTGTGGCTATAACCGTAGCACTAATCCCTTTAGCTTCCTTTACATTCTGCCTGTTCCCGACCAGTCTTCATTTTATGAACTACCCATTATACTTCTAACAGATTGCTTTTCTGCTACATTAAGCAGATTTGTCCTCTGAATTTGCAACCAGTGCTGATATAGGTATAGTAAATTGATATTAATAATTCCAACTTAGAAACAAAAAATAAAATAAAGATGTGAAGAGAAATTAATAAGTGTTCCTATGGATATGGATATAAAGCTCACAAATGAAAAATATAGAAGCTTTCTCTTCTTCTTTCTAATTAGAGCCTATATTTTCAACAAAATTTTCTCCCTGCTTGGAAGAGTTTATAGAGTAGAAGGGCCATAAGGGTCATCTTGCCTAAAGAGCCAATTATAAGAGAAGAATGTCCTGCCCTAGAGAGGGTGACTATAGTAATCTTTGGCAAATCCAACTCTAGAAAATGCAAACCTCCTCTTCCTTAACTGTGTGCTTTTACAGGTGCAGGACTGGTTTCTTGAATCTATAAGTGAGGAAACAAATCTTAATATAATAAAAAATTGTATGAAATAGTGCATTTATACTGACTGTACCAAACTCAGTGCTGCTGCAGGAGTAATAGGATGAACATTGAGATTATAAATAGAGACAATCAGGAGAGTTTGAACTTCGGCATGTAAGTTGTGGTGATTCATAAAGGAGTGGGAAAATGATCACTCAATAATGTTATTCCACTTTACATTTATGTGGTACCTTACAGCTTATGAGTAGTAGTACTAAGAGGCTCAAACAATCTGCATAACTATTCGATTTTCCTCCTTGTGAGCTTCTGTCCTGTGTCACCACCATGCCATGCACCTAAGAGAAATGATTACAATGTGTTCTCTTCCAATCACTGCAAGAACAGCTGAGCTTCTGGAGGGTGTCCCTGGCTCTACTGCCTTTGTTCCAGACCCCACTGATGATCTCCAAACTAATATTTTACTGCTACATGGTAGGCATGTGCTAAACGAATGACTAAAAGGGTGAATGAATATTAAGGGACAGATGAAATTGAAGGAACGCATGCAGAAAGTAAATTTTCACTCCGCATAAATTAGATGTGCAATAAAAGTAAAACTCCTGTTCTCTTGATGACTTATTCTATCTCCTTGAGAATTTGCAATTTAAAGATAATTCCATTGTTTCTGGTTTTAAACAGAGAAGATGCATTGTTCATATGCTCAGTTTTTTTAGGTTTTCTTTTCTTCTCCCTTCCCCTTTTTTCTCTGAGTGACAGATCCATCCAAGCAGAAATCTCAGTGACTTTCAAGCAGCTGCCTTCATCTGGTCTCCCCATGCATCTTGGGATTCTCCCTAATAGTAGGTGGATTCTGAGAAAGGGAGGGTCCAGAGAAGATGCATTCCAATAAGCTACAAGTGCCTTCTGACCTGCCCTATTAGAAGTCATGTGCTATCACTTTCATCACATGCTTTCGGCTGCAAGAAGAGGGAATTAGATACCACCTCTTTATGGAGGCACATGTGGTATAAAGCTTAAAACTCAGGACCAATACTATGTGCTGTCTTGACAACTAGTAAGACCTAGAAGGTGTAGAATGGCATAATTGTAAGTTTCCTGCCCTACTCTGCTCTTTCAGATGAGGTCCCCTAACCAAACAACCTCCTTATCAAAGGGACCAGGCACAGTTTGTACTGATTTCTGAGTAGTGTGCTTCAGTTTCCTGATAGCTTGCAGCATTGTTCAAATACGTTCCAGCAAGAACCACAGGTCCCATCACCCTCTTGGTCAACGGTTCTCAACCTGTGGGTCGCGATCCCTTTAGGGGTCGCCTAAGACCATCGGAAAACACACATTACATATTGTTTTTATGATTAATCACTATGCTTTAATTATGTTCAATTTGTAACAATGAAATTGAGGGGCACCACAACATGAGGAACTGTATTAAAGGGCCGCGGCATTAGGAAGGTTGAGAACCACTGCTCTTGGTACTATAAAGCCTGAGTTTCATAGCCTCTGGTTTTTCACTCTGTTCTCAAGTGTGACTCCCGTGTGGCCGTGCATGGCATGTGGTGTCCTCCTATCCCAGGTTGTAAGTGTACATGACTGATAAATTGCTACCCATCTCATCTATTTAGTGTTGGATGTTGTGTATTCAGGCATCTCCATTACTCTGGGGTGGGAGGTCCTCCCTAACTAATGGGGTGAATAAAGGCAATTAAAACAGCATGGCAAAGCCACAAGGATGAGGCCAACTTTGGAAACTAGAATCTCCACTGGCATCTCCTCTTTTCCCCCTTCTACTGTGGAATAGAAGAATTCTTAAACATGTCCTAATGAAGTTAGAGGCCACCAAGGAAATTGTGTGGTTGAGGATCAATTCCTATCACTGAACTGCTTCAACTTCTATTCCAAAGCACCATTCTGGCTCTATAGAAACCATCTGGAAAGATGTTGAGGTGTCTGGGAGATTTATTTATTTTTAGAATAGTGTGCTACTCTACCCATGAGTCATTCTATAGATTTGGATGAAACTGCACCTAGATAATTTAGAAGCTAATACAGCCCAGATTCTGTCCCTACATAAACCAAAGGATGGTTTTTAATGGTGAATTTTCACTTAGGCTGTGTTTTAATTATAGGTTTGGAGTCTTATCTTCTGAAGCATCTTAACTGTTTCAAATGTGTTTTACGATGTCAATAAGTATTCAGTGCTATTAAAACAGGGAGATGTTCTGGGGGACTCATCTAAGACTTAGGGCACACATGGGTGTCACTTCTGCTGAAAAAGCCATGGTGTTTGACAGGAACCTTATAGTAAAGACAGTAGCATGCTGGAGACCTGACATGACAACATGTGTTCACGTTATTTATAGTGACTTATAGCCATTTTTTTTTTTTAGTCAAACAGCACTAATACGATATGTATAGATATTTATTAAAAGGAACTGGCTCACACAGTTTGAAGGCTGGGAAGTCTCACTATCTGACAACTGCAAGCTGGAGACGCAGAATAACTAGTGCTGTAATTCTGTCTGAGTCCAAAGTTGTAAGAACTGGGGGAACTGATGATGTAGGTTCCAGTTCGGGTGTGAAGGCCTGAGATCCAGGAGTGCCAAGAGCAGGAGAAGATGGATGTCCCAGCTCAGAGCTATCAGCAGGAAGGAACAAATTCCTCATTCCTCTGCCTTTGTTCTATTTGGGACCTTAGTGGGTTGGATGATGCCCGCCCACATTGAAGAAGGGAATGGACCGAGTCCACCAGTTCAAATGGAATCTCATCCAGAAACATCCTCACAGGCATAGAAATAATGTTTAATCTGAGTACCCCATGGCTAGTCAAATAGGCACATAAAGAGCCTATTATAGCCACATTCTGATCACAGTGATGGTGATAACATCTGACTGTCTCTCATTCCTTTTATGTGGTCCCCTCCCACCTTCTGGTCTGTTATCATTATCTTACCCATCCAAGATCATGCCTCTTTAGATTCCAGTCTCCTGCTCTTTCCTAGCCTGGTTGATCCTCCTTCAGTTTCCCTTGAACATAATTCATTCTTTATCTTCTTTTCAATCTATTGTTAAGGCATCTATTCTCTCTCTATCTCATTATCTATATCTTGCTTCCTGTAAGGGTTTCCTTTTTGTTTTTCAATAGATTTTCCTTTTCTCAGAAACTCCTGTCTGATGTAAATTAAATCATTTGATTTTAAAGTATTGTTTCTGATAGGCCCTTGAGAGCCTATATTAGAAATGAAAAACTGAATATATTTCCCTTTGCATTACTGACATAGCAATCTAATTCTTTTTTTGAGTTTTTTCACAGTGTATAGGACGTAAGTAAATACTCAATAAGTGTTTACTATTATAAATTATTATTACTATTATTACTGATGAAAGATCTGACAAGTATTTAAAAGTAGAGGAAAGGCATAAACTCAGATTTATTAGTTCCAAGTCTAGCAACCATTTAAACAGAAAAATATTGTTTTAAAAGGATTACTTTGCCAGAAATATGCTACAGGAAATAGAGAATGGGAGAGGTGCCTTCATGTGATGCCTGGCACAGAAGAGTGTCAAATAAATGTTCTGTAAATGTGGAATAAATAAGTGAATTTGTGCTAATGGAATAGAAATATTAAAATTAATATTTGGTGAGTAAATGTAGAAATGAGACTAGCATAAATATTTTAAACTAGAATAAGAAAAGTAAACAAATTTCAGTTTTAGATTATCAGATATAGAGACTAACATACACAAACAAGAAAAATATCAGCTTGCACTGTCATAAACATGTAAATAAAAAGAGGGATAAAAATTAAAAAAAGATAAAGAGAAAAAGAAATCAGAGCAGAAAAGGAAAAAGGAGAAAAATGAAAATATGATGAAATTGAATGATGGCTTAGGAAAGTCTCACAAAAACAAAATATTACAACTTTCTTAGTTGTATTGATTATGTATGTGTCTGAGTGTCTTCTCTTCTAGACTACAAACTCCTTAAGGGCAGACAATAGCTTTGCTAGATTGATCTTTATGATTTCCTGAATGGGTTATATAGACTATGTACTTAAATTGAAAGGTAGAATGAATAAAGGAATATAGGAATTATTGATTAATAAATAAAGAGAAGTGACAGATTATAAAATTTCTAAATGTAAAAAAAAAATCTATTACCAAGCTGGGATGGCCACATGAAGAAGGCCAGGGGACTTTCAGGCATGATCTACATGCCTTCTGCAAAGTTCTCCAGCTCAAAAAAATATCTACTTCACTGGCCATCAGAAAGCCTTAAGTTTCCCGTTAGAATTTATTACTTTGGCCTCAAGGGCTCTCCTGCCTTTAAGGGTTGTCTGCAAAATTACAGATATCTGAGGGATAAAATGTGAAGCTATTAATAGCTGTGACCTCAGGGGGGATTAGTTGATGGCCAGTTGTTGGGAAGGTGTGGGCCTAGAAAGAAAAGGAAAGGAGCTAGAATAGCTGAAAGTTTAATATGTCAGGTGACTTGCTTATACTATCTCCATTAATTCTAAAAAACAAAACAAAACAAAAGCAGTGCACTGTGGCGAAGACATCCATTTTCACAGAGAGAAATCGAGTCTGTAGAGGTTAAACAGCCTGAAGGAACTCTGGCAGGAGGAAGCAGAGCTGCAATTTGAGTGGGCATTTGTCTGGCTCCTTTCTTTCACTACGCAGAGCCCACTGCCAAAGGCAGGAGGAAATTTTAAGGCCTAAAAATAATTTTATTTAGTCCTGAACATATTGTGACATTCCCAGCTTCCTTTCCTGAAAAGCAACTAGCCATTTGTATTACTTTTCTAGGGTTGCTGTGTAACAAAGTACCACAAACTGGATAGATTAAAACATCATAAATATATTGGTTCACACCTCTACGAGAAGCCCAAAATCAAGCTGTTGGCAAGGCCACGTTCCCTCTGCATCTTCTAGGAAAAGGATTTGTTTTTTGCATCTTCTAGCTTTTAATAGCCCCAGGGCTTTCTTGATTTTTGATTTGTGGCAGCACAACTCCAATCTCCTCCTTCATCTTCACATGTCCACCGCCTCTCTGTGTCTCTCTTCATCTTAGCATGATGTTTGTCCTGAAAGAAGAAAATGCGTTTTCATGTAGTACCTTCCTTATATCAAGAAAGAGGTAAGAAGGAACCTTATCACCAGAGATGGGAAAGTCAAAGCCTAGAAGATTCAATGAACAAACCTTAAACTTCTTCACTAATTTACTACTCCACATTCAAACTTCTCTGTCTTCTGAATGCTTCACAAATTTATTGTTTCTTTGTCTAAAATATATAACAGCTACCTGCTTTGATCACTTCTTTGGGTTTCAAAATTCTGTGAACTCCTATATGTATTTCTCCTGTTTAATCTGTATTGTGTCAAATTAATCAGTAGGCCAGCCAAATGATCTAGAAGGGATAAAAGGAAACATTGATCTCCTCTGCAGGTGCAGAAATAAACCCACAATACCAGTTATTTCACTTGATTTATGCTGTGATTTAAAATTACATATATATCTCCTTTCAGCAAGTGAATCTGTGTCAGTGGAAGGCAGAGCAAGGAAAAAACAAAGTAGAAAGAAATGTTAAGAGTTTGCTTCTTTAAAGAAGCTGATTTTATGTCATGCTGGAGACCAGGGTCACATGATTTGCATTCACTCTAGGCAGAGAGATCCAGAGGGATTAGTGCCTCTGAAAAGCTTGGCTGTCTTTACTGTATAAATAAAATGTTGAGCAAAGCCTTCCCAGATATATTTCTAAGCAAAGCAACTCAATATATTGCCATTTTGGAGATGAAAATGCTTCAAATAAGATTACCTCTGTATTGAATTCAGGTTGCAATTGGAGTTGATTTTCCTTTCAAACGACCAATGTATTTTCAAGACCCTCTAGAATAACTGACTTTCTATTGCTCATTTGCTGGTGTGTGTGTGTGTGTGTGTGTGTGTGTGTGTGTGTGTGTGTGTGTGTGTGTGTGTGTTGTGATAAGCAGAGACTTTGACGATCAGAGCTGGAGCAAAAGACACTTTTAGTTTTGCATTCAAAAGATAGTCTTAAGGAGGTTTGGGCCTCATTTTTTTAAAAAAGTTTGTTTAGATTCACTTTTGTTTTTGTGTTTGTAACACATAGATTGTAGAGACTTTGACTGTGAATCCTGGCTTTTTTATTTCAGGGGAAAATGGTTTACACGAAGAACTATCTTTGGGGTGTAAATGTGAGAGGATAAGCAATTATAGCAGTTATTTGCTAGGTGGTCTTTTGGATAAATTATTAGTCACAACACGCAGTAGAGTAGATTCTGAGGGGACTTTTCTGCAGGTTCAGCAGATGTCTCTATTATCGGAGGCGAGAGTGGCTTGTCTTTCCCCATTGCTGGTGGGAGTGAGGTCCTTGCAATATTTGGAGAAAAGGAATTTTCTGAGACTCTCACGGGAGGATGTGATATAGTAGAAAGTTTCATTTCTATGGAGTTACATCCCTGAGTTTCTAAAGTTTTACTTCCCTTAGTCCAGTTATAGAAAAAGTATAATTGGGGTTTCAGTAGGGCTAAACTAAGAGCCAGTGTCCAGAGTTTCCATTCCTTGTTGCATCCAGGTCCAGTGCAGCATTAGGCTGGCTTCAGTCCATCAGTCCTTGTGTGTGGGGGGGTCTACATGGCTGTGGGAGAAATGGGAGAGGGCCAGGAAGCCAAGCATGAGCCAAGCATGCCAAGAGGAACCAAGGGAAACCAAAAGAATGAGCTTCTTTGTTCAGGGGATTATATATCCCAAATTTCTGTGTGCTTGCAGGGCCCATGCCCATTCTGGCCAACCATCTCTGTCCCCAGGTGTGAGTGACAGACAAGTACGTTTCCTATGTCATCCCAACTTCACTGCGCATGCATCTATCTTCCCTTTGTTGGATCTCTGTCCTACTATTTTGCAGGGAACATGCCTCTAATGCCTGGCCTTCCTTTTGCTTCTTTCCTATTATTAATAACTAGTTAATTACAATGGTATCCTCACGACTCTGCCACACTTTTTCCTCCACTGGTCTGATTTCTGAGCTGACATTTATGAAAAATGTGCAAGTTCTGTCTTCTGATCAGAATGCGCCCTTGGTGTTTCATGCAGATTTCCTTGCTTTACCTCTTCTTTTGACAGAGCCTTCCTGTGAGAAAATGATACCTACTTCCAGAGAAATGTCAGCAAAATAGGCAATTAATATGAGTTGTCAGCACTTCTCAGGGTCAGAAGATGAGAGTGGTTTCTTCAAGCACTATTATAATTCCATCTCTAATACTCTGTACAACAGAGGGCAAATGAGCTCTTCAAAAGGGGCAGTGATAGGATGAATTCAGAAATAACCCCTGCATCAATACACAAGTACACACAATTATCATTGTCTAGTATTTACTTTTACTGAATATATACTGTATTATGACCTTTTAATTACAATTACCCATGCAAGAGAAGTGAATAGCAACAAGGCAATTTCAGGCCCTTGCATAGCTCACAATGCAATACATACTAGTAGACTATGATAGCACATAATGACTCTAAAGAAGATAGACCACTAACTGTGATGGCCTCAGTGTTCCCCTCAGCTAGACTGAACTTTAGATAGGTTTCTGTGCCCCTGACCTCCCCCTCTCACCCTGCCCCTTACAGAATCCAGATGGCTTAAACACAGAGGTCTTCTCTCTTTTCTTAGAGCATTTAGGTTAGAAAATTTGTAATTAATAATTCTTTTTTCACCCCTTTGAGATGTAACTCTTTTTAAAAGTCTCTTACCAGTTTTATAAATTATGACTATGTCAAAGACTTGGGAGCCATACTTTTGAAATATAATTATCAAAATATAATAATGCCCCTATTTTTCAATTTCTGTGGGGAGAATAGGAACCTAGCTTCACTGCTTCAGGTTGCAAAATCCCTCCTGTCTTGAAGACAAAAGTTTACTTTACCTTTGGGAAGTCCAATTGACTAACATAGATAGCCTAAGGTCTTCCTTTTCACTTCAGTTCTTAAAAAGTATTTCCACCTTATATTTCAGTGGAGTTATATTCAGATTGTATTCTGGTTTGTTTTTCCTATTGCGATAGCCTTTAATTATGTTTTCCTCCCTGTTTAATGTTGTCCATTGACATGTTTGCTTGGATAGCACTAAGGTACATGCCCTGGAAAGTTCAATATTAGAAGAATGTACATTTTATTGGGGAAATTATAAAATGTTTCAAAACACTGAAGGAACTCAAGCCAAATCTTTGAATTTTAATAAGTGATGTCTTCAGAAGAAAAAGTAGGGGAATAAGAAGAAGAAGCAAAATGATCAAACATTAAAAACAGTCATTAGTTGGTCAATATTAATTTAACACAAGATTTTTACCAAATGGAAAAATGTTTGAAAGATAAATTTTGAGTTTCTAGCCATTGACAGAAACTCAATGGGCACATGCATGGTGGAGGCCATGGTTACCAAAGCTAGAATCATATGATGGAGAACCATGGATGCAATAACCTGTGATGAGTGCAAGTTGGGGGCTCCCCAAGAACATCTACACTTCTGATACCAATTGCTAGTTCAGGGCTCCCCAGGACAATACTCAGTTTTGACAATTTTTGAGTGTTTATTGGCGCTTAGTCACATATACATTGTTGGTTGTACATGTGGCTGACCTTAGCATTCAGCCCCTACAGATGTTGATACCTCAACCACCATAAATCACATTGTTAGCATAGACAATTTGGTATAGCCCAATGCCCTAAGGCAGGGCACACCAAGGCTTTAGAGGTTACCTTTTAGGTTCCAAGAAATGGCCAAAGGAGAGGTTAATCCTTTGCTGTATAAAGGACCTTGATTGCAATGACCTATGATAGAGAGCCTTGAGTTCAATGACATCTCTCTGACACCACTGGGGAAAGCGGTGGAGAAGCTATTGAATAGATAGCTTTTTCCTCAGTGATAATACTGAGATGGGAGAATAAAGAATGCATTTAATCGGTTGTATTTTCTTTTATGCATTTATCTTTCTTTTTACGCTATTCCTATTTTAAATGTACCCTTCTTATCTCTATTTCCCTTTTGTCAATATTGCATCTCCTCAGTAACCTTGAACTCTTCATGATAGCCTAGTAATTTATGCAAAACAGAGACCAATCTTTGCCTTCCTTGCAGAATCTTAGAAAATGCTTTTATCTTTTTTTTTTTTTTTTTTTTTTTTTTTACCAATGTTATAGGGAGAGGGAATGCAGCCTTTCAAATGCAGCTCAGACTACATTTTTCCATTTATATTGGTCGATTCTTTTTGTAATAACAGAGATTTCTCTTCTCTAAAGATTCATGATATTTGAAGAGATAAAGACATCCTTCTTTCCATTTTAATATTTTATTAAGGAAGCTTTGATATAGAATATAAGATAATCTTTTAATCATAACGTTATCAGACTAAAGGGGTCCATTTGCCTGCACATATCAAAGCCCAATCAAAGGCAAAAAGGAATTTGCTGCCAAGAAAATAAGGACTTCTTAATTGAGGCAATAGAGACAAGCCCGGAGTTATACGTAAAGTAGTGCTCAAAGACCTGGCTTCCTGATGGTTTCCAGGGGATGAGTCATAGAGGAGTTGGGGTGGGTGCGCTTTATTGACTGGTTAGGGGCAGCTTAGGAATTATTTAATCATTACATCTGCTCCTGATGTCAGCTATGGCATCACTCTCTCTGGTTTCACAAGGGTCTTGCCAGTGTCTTTTCTGAGTCTGAAGCTGAAACACATCTGAGGCCTTGATGTTATCTTCAGTTTGACTGAAACTGCCTCTGAGGTCAACACACCTGAGGCTTTGTCTCTAAGTTTACCAGAACCTCATTGTCCTGAGGGATTAATGATTAAAGGAGTTGATGCTCAATGGATAGGGAGGGGAGTGATTTATGGTGCTGGAGGAGGCCAGTTTGAATAAAAAAAGGAGAGAAGGTCATATTAAAAAAGTGGAATTTCCGCTTAATTACAAAGGTCTTTTTGAATTTACACCCCAGATATTTTGGCTTGAATCAGAAGTATTCTCCCACCTCAAATATGAGAGGCAACAGAGAAGATGAGTACCAAAGGAGTTTTCTATGTCCTACACAGCAAATAAAAGAAAGAAAAATCAGTTATATCCTACCACCCATGGAGCCTATAAAATATTCTAAGATAAGCGGTAATGTAGAATAACACCAGGAACGTTAAATAATGAAACAGAGAAACAAGTAAAAACTAAGGGGTCTAGAATAATAGGAGCCCTACAATAGGGCGGACTGAAATAAACTTTTCACTGCTAAACCTTATTCGATTTGATGATCCCCTTTTTGAGGTCTTCTCACCAGTTTATTCTTTTCTCATGCAATGTGGTGGTTATTAATGCTGCTTATTAACCATTTTTCCCTTATCACTTTCCAGCCACTGGACCTGATTATATTTCTTGAACTCCCTTGTTTCATGGGGAAAGTAATAGTCCTGGCCAATAAGTAATGAGCAAAAGTGACATGCATCGCTTCCAGTACGAGAATTTAATTGCTTGTGCAAAGATCCCCCTGAGCTTTCTTTCCTTCTTTTGACAACTTATGATTTCCACACAGTGATTCTTCTATCAGCATGAAATGCAATAATAATGAGCAGAGTGAGTGCCCAGCCAACCAGAGATTGCGGGAAGTATAAGTGAGGTGTACGTCATTGTTGTTTTAAGCCATTGATATTTGGTGTTTTTATAGCAGCATAACCTAGTCCATCACTATACACCAATATGAGAAATGCTAAGTGAAACTAGCAATCATTAGAAATAAAATTCACTTTTTTCCTAAACTTTAGCCCCAAGAATAGTAATATAAAGCGGGACCCTGTCTGCATTACAGATTGAGACCTCTGGAAACAGTTATTCAAATTGTGCTGAGTATACTTTATTAAAAAAAAAAAAAAAAAGTGAATCCCCACCTCATTCAAATGGACCCAAAGAAGTAACTATGGCTCTAAAATTGCATCATTCTGTACATGGCTCAAAATGATGGAAATATGTGGAGATAGGATCAGAATATTCATCTGAAGTATTTGACACATCCAGGAAAGAGGATTATTTAACATGAATAAAGGTAGTATTATTGGATGTTGATATTTATCGAAGGATGGGTGTGAATGGGTTCCTAGCATTGGTCATCTTCCATCAGCACTACTCCTGAATGCTGGCTTTGGACTTTTCTTTTCTTTTCCACTAATTCCTTTGGAGCTTAATTTTTAAATATATATTTTACCTAATGTGGTATTTGACCTACTTGTTTACACGTTTAATCTGTTAACAGTAAAGAGTTAATGTGGCAGAAAACCCGCTTGGCAAGGTGCCATTCTTTTCATTATTCAGGCCTTGGTCTTTGATGGGAAGATCCTTCCCTGGAGAGAGGGCCCTGAAAACGGAGGTATAATCCTGCTGAGGGGGACTAGGAGAAGAGTGATAACATGACCATATACATCTCTTAATTCCAGAAATGTTTAGCTTTGCACAGGAGGGAGTACGTTTGTGCGCAAAGTGAGATGCATGTGGCTAGGTCCGAGGGCTTTAATAGGAACCAATCAAACTCCTGTGCCGTTTAACCTCAGCTAATGGGAGTTCCCTTTTAGCCTCTATAGTCATCGAATGAAATGTTTAAATAGCGATATATATATTTTGCTGTCAAATTTAGCAGTCACCTGTTACAATAGTTATTCTATTTGTAGATGCCAAGGGGACATTCTGCATATGCATTATTGCTGAAGCTGGTCTCTTTTAAGGCTCCCGGAGTTCCAATATTATGACCCAAATCAGGCATTTAATGAGTATTAATGGCAAATTGTAAATATAGCAGGTGAGCTTCATGATTAATGGCAGGATTCCTGGGATTGGTGGAAAATATCATCATTAAGTGACTGTCAAATGGCCTGGAGAGCAGACCATGTGTTTATCATCATGTCTGTTTACAACACTATCTAAAAACCCATCCTGTAGAATTGAAGTAGTTGTTAGAATTAAATGAGCATGGAAACCATAGAATAATTATTAGGGTGAGCTTTTCCATCAAAGTCAGAGGTCCTGATTTCAGTCATTTTCTAATACTATGGCATGAAGTTAGTTCATTCACTTAACAAATATATATTCACCACCTACTATATATGATGTTTTTAGTAGGCACTGGGAGTGCGTTATGAAACTAAACATAAAAATAAGCAAGAGGCATGGTTCCTGCTGTCACTAATATTAATAATGCGTGTGTGTGGGGGCAACATCCATCAAAGAATGTACAAATAGATGGATAATCACAACTGTGATGAAAATAACCAAGGAGAGTGTATTGTGGGAGGAACTGACTTAGTTGGACTCTTTTCTGTAAAATGGGGTGATACAGGATTACTATAAGATTACAAGACACAGTATGTATGAATAGTTGACATAAAATTGGGGCAGTATACATTTCCCCTTCTTTCTGTTTTCTTTAATCTTCTAAATGCTGGAGAACATTATGCTAAGTGAAATAAGCCAGGCAGTGAAAGAAAAATATCACATTATCTCACTCATTTATGGATAATAAAGAACATTATAACCTGATGAACATAAAGATAGATACAGAAGCAGAGAAGCATTGAACAGACTGTCAAATTACAGCAGGAAGGCTGGGGAGTGTTGGGGGCGGAGGGATAAGAGATGAACCGAAGGACTTGTATGCATGCATATAAGCATAACCAATGGACAGAAGACACTGGAGGGTAGGGGAGGCCGGGGGAAGGTCAATGGGGAAAAAAGGAGACATATGTATTACTATTTGTAATACTTTAAACAATGAAATAAAATTACAAAAATAAAATAAATGCAATTAAATGCAGGGCATTAACTTCCAGATAATTTTTCCTACTTACTGTTGGATTCTGAAGTATTTTCAATGTTTTTGTATTAGACAGAAATGTTAATGGTCAGGTTTGATCTACATACTGCACTCTTCACGGTTATAATCCTAGCAGTTGCATCTTACCTTCTTCCTCTGTTCCCAAAGCTGTATTATAATTTTATTTTTAAAGAAGGCTGCCCTTAGAGAACTAATTTTCCCATCCTCCCATACAATAGCATTTAGATCTTACCTGAAAACATATGTACATCAAAAGGAAACTTCAATAAATATTGTCACAAATCTATTCTACAAATATGGTACCTAAAACAAGACAGAAACTTTATAATAAAATTACAACTCTGTGCAAAATATAAAAAACAAAATTATAGAAGATGAACTGAAATTCAGTGGTAGAAACAGAATTCTCATTTAGACCTCATCTGGTTCTCTTTGAGGTGAATTAATTATGAAACACAAGCAAGTAAAAAACTTAACAACTCACTTTTTAAGAAGCATAGATGTTTCTTGGAAAGAGTACCAAAATAAAAAGAGTGCCTTTTTTTAAATTTTTACTATTTATTTACTGTTGACACTATTACAGATATCGCCCATTTTCCCCCCTCCCCACCTTCACTCAGCCTCCATTTCCCCCTCCCCTGTCCTTCACCACACTGTTGTCAGTGGGCATGGACTATGTATATATGTGCTTTGGCTATTCTCTTCACCATCTTTTATCCAGTCTTTTCACACCCTCACGATCTCTCTTACACTTTTAATGTTGGAATACCATAGGGCACATATCATGTTGGTCTAACAGTCATAATATGAAAGGCAGCTAAATTTTGTTGGGTAGAAACAGTGTTTGGGAAAGATAATGCCAGTGGTGTTCTTTGGTCTTCAAGAACTAAGGTTTAACTCATGCATTTTGTTATTGACCCTTCATGTTTAGGAACTATGTTATGTGTTATAGCTTCTACTTTCAGTGGAGGCACATCATGTGAGGATGTATGCATTCAGAAAGCTGGTGAGGAGGAGGCTGCACTGAGTTTCTGTACCTACAACCTCCTGCCCCATATATGGTGATTAGCATGAATTTAGGATTTGAACCTGAAATCTAGATGCCATCCATGGCCATACCTTTCTCAGGCTAACTGAACTTCGCAGATGCTGAAGCTGGAGGCCTAAAGAAAATACTTTTAAACTTCTGGTCAAGTGAGGCACTTGGAAAATACGTAAGCCTAGGGGAATGTTTCTGCCTCTGCCAGTGGGGAAACATAGTAAGTAACCCAAAAGAGCAGTGTTCACTTTCTAGAGCAGTGTTCTCAAAGAGTGGCATGCCTTAGGGGAAAGATGTGAAACGGAAAGCAGGGAAGACAGACTTTATATGACGATGTGGTTTCAAGTGCTTAGGCTCCTGAGGGAATCTCACTGTTGGCATATGGAAAAACTTGAGGAGAAAACAGGATGAGGCGTGTAAGTGTCACTTGTTCCCATCTCCACATTACTCTCTGTCCTTTGCACTAAGAAATTATTCTTTAGGATGAGATTCAGGAAAAGTGTGAGACCGAATTGGTGGTAAATCCTAGAGGAGGGAGCCCTGTGCCCACCCCAGAACCAAGTCCCAGGAGCTGGTGAACCAACAGAAATTTTTAAGTAGAGAGACTGCAGAGGAGAACAAAGGTGACTGGCGAGAATATAGGGGTGCATTGTGTGACAAGGATTCAATAGCAGAAATAAAACTAATTAAAAGTCTTCTTTTCATTATTACCATGTGCAGATTATTCTAAACAATGTCAGAAATCAAGTGCCTCTCCTAGATAGAAATATTTTCTTAGTCTAAGTTCTTAGTAATTATTGCAGTTAATAATAACATGCTTTATTAACATGTAAGCCTACAATTAGTTCACACTGTTTTAAAACAGTGATCCTTTAATAAATACAATACTCTACATAAAAGTTACTCAGAAAATGCCTAGTTATTTAATTAGCTTCTGTAGTAGATTAATGGTGGTTCCTCAAAAGACATGCCCATACTGTAATTCTCAGAACCTGTGTGAAATTTGAAAAATGGTCTCTGAAGATGTCATTAAGTTTCTTGAGGTGGAATCACTCTGGATTATTGAGGAAAGGGGCCCCACATCCAATGGAGAAGACACTTATGGACGACACACCTGGAAGAAACACAGAACCATTTGAAGACACAGACATCAGAGTGATGCAGCCATAAACCCAGGAATGCTGGCAGCCACCAAAGCTGGAAGACACGGGCAGATATCTCTGAGGGTCTGCGGAGGGAGTGTGGCCCTACCAACACCTTGATTTGAGATTTTTTTATTGGTCTCAACCACCAAGTAATTTGATATAGCAACCTTAGGAAACTAATAGAGCCTGGAACCCTCATTGTCAACTATTAGCAAATCCATTTCTAGAGTGACTTTGTGACAGTTCAGTCATTCTAGCTCCCTTCTGAACAGTCAATGGCTCCATACACTGCACATAAGCACAATATTAAAAATGAACAACCATAGCACAAGTTTATAAAAGATGAGGACACAGAAATTATTTTACCTCTATCATAATGTGTGACTAATGAAATTTTTATTTGTGCTTAAAATTTAAAAGTTAAATAAAGCATGAAATGTGAGCTATATTTTTGTTAGTTGAGTATATATTTTAGTTCATGCATAAAAATATTTTATTGAGTTGAAGTAATACATTTAAGAAAACTTTTTCATCTTATTGTAGTTATTATTAAATCATAATGTGCTATCACAGCAATAGAACACTATTTTAAACTTCCTCCAAAGAAATATTAGTATAATTTGGAAGTACAAATTTATTACTTTTATTTACTTTTTTGTATTGTTATATTTATTACTTATATGGTTTTTACTGGTATGATTATGCATACAAAATTTAGTAAGATAACACTTTTCACTATCTGCATTTCTTTTCTGACCATGATTATCTTTATTCATGTATAGTTGAATATATTATTCATGATTAATACTGACAATAATTTTGACACATAAAGGGGGAGTTTGTACTAGATCTCTGGGCCAAAAACATGCTAGGTAGCTAGGCATGTCCACTGGTGGCCTGTTCTATGGTTACAGCCCAGTGGTAGGTCAACAGCCTACACTAGAATGGCAGATGCTCTCCTTAGGCTGTAGTGTGTCATTGTGGTTCCTTGTCCCAGCATGTTTTGGAGTCAGGAGAAGGATTTCTATATTCCCTATAATGGAAATAATGTAGCTAAGAAAGTCAGAAGACCAATATGGCTTAATGGTGGCTTTCAGAAATCAGAGTCTAAAGACAACATAAGCCAATGCTGGCCTTAATGGATGCTGTCCGGACAGATGTTTACAACTACTCCTCTTTATTGTTCACCACTCACACCTGTGTAAGCCTTCTCAAATTGCATGAGGAAGGGAGTAGGGTGGGGCATCCAACTGACTAAGAACATCTCTATCCCCTTTGCAGAATGAAAGCTAAAAATGCAAATTTAGCCCTAGCCAGTTTGGCTCAGTGGATAGAGCGTCAGCCTGCAGACTGAAAGGTCCTGGGTTTGATTCCAGTCAAGGGCACATGCTTAGGTTGTGGGCTGGATCCCCAGTTAGGGAGCATGCAGTAGGCAGCTGATCAATGATTCTCTCTCATCATTGATGTTTCCTGTCTCTCTCTCCCTCTCCCTTCCTCTCTGAAATCAATATAAATATATTTAAAAAATATACAAATTTAGTTGAATTCAAAACTAAAAATAAAGTTACTGATTTTGTTCACCTCTGCTGTGGACTAGAATTCATGTATGTAATATATGTTTTCTGGAAGAGCAAACTAAGTTTTTTTGTCTAAGATCTCACAAGTAAGGAAAGATATGACTAAGGTTCTAACCCAGGTCTATTTCATCCTAAGAACCTCACTCTCTCTGCCATGTTAGGCTATTGCTCCAGGAACTACCGAGTCTTCTGATCCACGGAGAAGAATAAGCTGGCACTATTCCAGCGCGTTGGCCCGTAAGTTTTAGAATAATTTCCTCCTAAAGTTTTGGTTATTTTTCTACTTGGCTTACCTTGGAGGAGCAGGATGGGTCAGTGGCAAGCTGGATTCAAACACAGGTGATTTGGAATCACAGCTCCTCTCTCTTATCCCCAGTTACCTTGGGGAACTTTCTCTACCTCTCATCATTTTTTAAAATATATTTTTATTGATTTTTTTTTTTTTTTTACAGAGAAAGGGAGAGGGATAGAGAGTTAGAAACATCGATGAGAAACATCGATCAGCTGCCTCCTGCACACCTCCTACTGGGGATGTTCCCGCAACCAAGGTACATGCACTTGACCAGAATCTAACATGGGATCCTTCAATCCGCAGGCCAACACTCTACCCATTGAGCCCAAACCGGTTAGGGCTCTATCTCTCATCTTTGATTCTCATCTCTTATATGAGGAGAGAAGTAACTCAGAAATGCAGAGATTTAAAATTGTAAATATAAATAAAGCATTATAAACTGGAGCTATTTCATATGATCTTACAAAGATATAACTTTCCAAAATAGTTGTAAATGTCATTATCATTCCATATACAGCCTCTCATAATTTGAAATGGTGTCTGATAAATGAGGACTACTACTTAAAAAAAATTATCCATTGATTTATCGTTTATTTTTGCTGACAATGTTGAGTATACAGGCCTGTCTGCTGCATACAGAAAAGGGTTTAAACAATATAGAGTATTAATTCCAAAGTTCTCTTTCTCTTATAATTTGCTGATCCTCTCAGCATGAAATTGATTAAAAGATTCACATCACTTAATTCTTTTCATAATCACCTAGTGCAAAACTTGCAGCAAAGAACTTTTTTTTTAAATGGGTGATGAACCAAATGAGGCATGGGGGGTTGGGGAGGCGGTTTGAGTTGGCTATTCACAAACAAGTTTTCCCCTTCATATGAAATGCTCAGATAAGCAGTATTCCAGGCCGAGCTTCATAGATTAGAATTCTGGGAGTCTGGTGAGTTAGTAGACAGATTACAAGGGGAAGACAGGTTATGAAGAAAAGGAAAAATGAACAAAACTAAAATAAGTTATTCTGATTGTTTCTGAAATGAACTAGTGGAAAAAGGAATGAAAAGTGCATGTAAGGAAAGGCTAAATATTAAAAAATGGCCCTTTAAAATATTTCTGCAGAAAAATATAGGAGAAAGAAAAATGCAAGAAGGTATCTCTCATAAAATCTTCTACCTGAAGATAGTTTCCAAGAAGTAGAAAAAACAGGGTTTTAGAGACGGATCGACTTCGTTCTGAATCTCTTTTAGTTGGTATGTGTGACTTTGGCTAGCTAGGTCTCTGAATCAATGTCTCCTCATCTGTTATCAGGTATGTTATTTCTTCATTTATTAATAATTTGGGGTTAGCTTTCCTACATGTACTATTTTATGCCTTTGATCATTGTATTAAATTTGTTTGGAATTTCATGTTCCTATGCCTATCTATCCTGGTGGCTAAACTCATTGAGGGTCATGGTGACATCTTAAATCTCTGCTCAGTCAATGTCCTTACCAAATCATTTTTGCTTTAAGCTAAAATTAGTTATATGATGACTTTCAGGGTGAGCAGCTAATTGGATTTTTAATTGTTTTCTTGGAGTGTGTAGAAGAGACAGTACTTCTCTTAGTCCTTAACAAGAGGGGCCCATGCCTTGCATCCTGCTCTTTAATGGCTCTGTTCTGATTCTCATCTAATCTTACCCTTTCTTATGAAGCAATAATTACCTGGAGTCCCAGAAATATGGCTATGCTTAGCTCATGCCCTATTATGGATTATGCTATGGATATCAGAACACAAGAATCCCCTGCCCTTGTCGACCCTGACAATATACATACACTTTGTACTTGTACATCTACTTTGTTCCTGAGCTTCCAAGGTTGGATCTGTCCTCAGGGATGGACTTTTATGGTGATATTCTGACCTCCAGGCCTCAACGAAGGTCTTTTGGAGAGGGGCATGTAGGTAGGGCATGAGACTATAGGCTATGGGGTCCCCAAAATGTATGGGAGGCCCCCCAAATCTCATAGAAAAGAGTATTAAAATAAAGATTGCTGGGCCAGGCCAGGCCTCCCACACAGCTGATTTTGGCACAGAGCTGTGAAGAGTCTGAGAATTCTAAATTTTATTCTGACATTCTGGGTCATTATAAAGGTCAGGATTAGAACATTTTTGTAACACTGAACTTGATTTTTAACTATTTAGACATATAACAAAAAATTCTTCATTTTTGTGCCAAAGTTAGGAATGTGTCTCTACCATTCTCCTTGTAGTGATAAACTAGAAAGCTGCTTTATACAGCATGGGTGTTAATTTCCAAATCACTTTGATATCCTATTTAGAGGGTGTAACCTCCTTCCAAAGAGGTCTTCACCTGTGTTTGGATCCCATGTATTTACTTGGGGCCTTTATCTTTATATTGGTTCTTATGTTTGCCAAGAATCATTTAGCAACATTTTGAAAGATAATCAAATGAAACATCATGGTCCATTCCTGTCAAAACTTTGCAGCCAGTAGGGCGGCACTGAAATGAAGAAGTGTTGCCTGGCTGACTTGGCTCAGTGGTTGAGCATCAACCTGTGAACCACAAGGTCGCAGTTCAATTCTTGGTCAGAGCACATGCCCATGTTGTGAACTTGATCCCCAATAGGGGTCGTGCAGGAGGCAGCCAATCAATGATTCTTTCTCACTAATGTTTCTATCTCTCACTCCCACACTTTTCCTCTGAAATCAATAAAAATATATATTTTTTAAAAAGTGTCACTGAGTAACAGAAGACACATCCAGAGGTTTCCATCTCTCCACATAACCCTGAAAAAAGAGGAATGAAGACTCAGTAGAAAGAGAAAAATAACACCCCTCTGGGAACTCCAGCTTGTGCCAGGTCAGGGCCCAACACCAAGGACTTGCATTGGAAATAGAAGTTGGTGTAGCCTTCATTCAATGAAGACCAGAAGAAAAAAATAATTTGCATTCTGTGTTTTAGCACTTTCAAATGCCTTGTGACTCCAATGACATGAACAAATATTTGTACCTCTCTTAGCCTTACTTTCTTGAACCACATCTAGCACGGCCAGTGGTGAACTTGAGGAGGGGCAGTGAAGGATTAAAGAAAACAGACACAGAATATTGTTGGGGCCAGGTGGATCACTGCGCTTGGTTGAGGACACAGCAACTCAGCCTGTAAGCTGAATCTTTATTTTATATCAGATCACACAAAGCAAAACAAGGGAGTGGTCAAGATGATTACAATGTTCTTGTGAGTTTCAAATCTAGTTCTTTCCTGTTGTTGCAATTCTCTGAACTCTATCAAGCTTTGTTTTGGCAGCACTTGCTGCACCTCCTGCAGCCCACATCTCTCAGCTACCTAGAACTACAAGGTCGGACTATAAGGTCAAGCTTACATACAACCATAGCCTTTGGCTATAATTTTGCTGTGGGGGAGCTTTGCCCTCAAAGCTAGCACTTGTATGTGGCTTTGCTACAAGAGGACCATGCACTCTCATCAGTCCAAGACTTGAACCTGTCCAAATGCTGTAGCTCTCCACACTTTCTACCTTATAAAATTCCTGTGAGGATTGCTTTCAAATGGTGCATAAAAGTGGCCTTTATAACCTGTAAAAGTTTATTATTTAGTGACCACATGAATAACAGAAGTAATTATTAATTAAAAGTTATTAAGGCCCAGCAAGTGTTGCTCAGTGGTTGAGCATTGACCTATGAACCAGGAGGTCATGGTTCAATTCCCCATCGGGGCATATGCCCAGGTTGCAGGCTCCATCCCTGGTGTGGGGCATGCACGAGGCAGATGATCAATGATTCTCTCTCATCATTGATGTTTCTATCTCTCCCTCTCTCTTCCTCTCTGAATTCAATTAAAAATATGTATTTTTTTTAAGTTAGTTATTGGAATGGTCAGTTAAAGAGTTCCAGCTTCTAAATTTCTTCTTTTTTTAATACATCAGTTAATATTACTCTAGGGTTTAAATTGTAATAGGTCCAGGTTTATTGCTTACATGCTATGCTTTTCTTGTCAAATTTATTATAAGAAAATTCAATATTCTTGAAGTTCTTTTACAAAAGTGCTCATGTTTTCCCCCAGTATCCATCTAGCCTTGTGATTTTTATGTGACATTCATACAACAAATGTTTCTGAAATTCAATTTAGTTGTAATACAGATAGATTACTGAAGGAAAACTTGTGTTATCCTCCCTACTACATCAGCCGAGAAAATATGGGCTGTTAAACATGTTAAATACTCTCCTCATAAAGCTTCATTTATGATCATTAATGCCAAAGAATGTATTTTTTTAAAACAAATGCTCACATTTGGATTCATCAAACTTTACTATTAAACTCCACAGTCCTTGTTCTTTTCTTCTGTCTTTCTAAGGAGAGCATTTCTGTTATTCTCTAGAATTTTTGACACATTATCTAGGCAAATTTTAAATGCACTTTATGTCCATTTAAAAGTAAATTCACTCTAGAAAGAGAAATATGAGACAGGATACATCTTCTATATATTCTTTTAGTTTTTTTTTAATCTAAAGTATTTATAAAAACGGGCTTCAAAGTATTATTGATTTCTTATCATGTTGCATTTCCTAAAATGGAGAATTATTATTTTAAAATTTTCTATCTCATCACCTTATCTAAAATTGTCACTTTCTCAAAAATTGAAAGTTCACTGCATTTTGTATTTCTATGCAGTGTTCTCTTCCTACCTTGACACGGCTCTCCATTTAAAGATGAAATCCTCAACCTTTTGGCTACTGATGTACTTTGTAGAGTTCCTTTGGGGTTGCAGGAGCTTGGCTGCCAACAAAATGTCAGAAAATAGAGGAAAAGTTGCTCTGAGGGAGGTAGACTTTCTCTACGGAATGTGTACTGTGATTTGATACTCAATTACTCATTTTTATGTGTGTATAAGTTGACCTAATAGTCACAACATCCCTATTTCATATAAGATAGATACTATAATTATACATTTAAAGAAAAGAAAATAGGCTCCAGATGATTCCAGCTCTGAGCCATCCTCACTTTGAGCTTCTGAGTCTAAAATAAAACTCCAAGCATACGGCGTAAAGATAAATTATCATTATGGCCCCAGTTTGTCTCAGTGGATACAGTGTTTGGTAGTAACTGCAGGGTCCCAGATTCGATGGTCGTCAAGGGCATGTACCTTGGTTTCAGGATCCATCAACCTAGTATGGGGCAGTGCAGGAGGCAGCTGATCTATGTTTCTATCTCTTTGTCCCTCTCCCTTCCTTTCTGTAAAATATCAATAAAATATTTTTTAAAGAGTTATCATTATGCACTTTCTAAATTCATGACCACAGAATCTGTGAGTGTAATACAATGAATAAAATTATTTTTTAAGTTGTTAAGGTTTGGTGTAACTGGAACATTGCCCAAAGTTAAAAACAAACAAACAAAACCCTAGTAGGTAGATGATCTTAGATTAGTTTTAAAAAGTCTGACTTCATTACATTCCTTGTGCTTGCCTTCTGATATAGAAACTACTTATTTATTTGTTTGCACCCCCAGCTAATTTATAAACTACTACATTAGAGTAGGGATTTCTTTTCTTATTTATCCCAGACAGCAAGGCTTTTCAGCTGTTTTGTTCATTTCTGCACCCCAGAGTCCAGCACAGTGGCTGATACATACATAATAGGCACACAAAAATATTTGTTTGAGCAAATAAGCAATAGGGTCTATGATTAGAAGTGCTGAGAGCACTGACTTTATCTTAGTGTGAGCTAATGTCTGTTAAGCATCTACCGGTTTTTTGATGCTGTGCTAAATGCTTTACAAATAAAAATATTCAATCCTTACATCTTCACAATGGGTGTTATTAAAAGATCCATTTTTTACAAAGGAGGAAATTTAGATTTCAGATTAATAAATGGCTTACTCAAGGGCCCTCAGTTATAAAGGAAAATAATTTAGCTCTGAAGCCTGACCCCAACTCTTGCTGAATACTCTTCATTTGCCTCTTTTCTCTACTGATCTCCATTCTGCACTATCAGCTGAGAGGCTTTGCTCTGTGGGTTGTGTCGACCAGGCTGTCTTTCCGTCTGGCTTCTGATTGGGTTTAACCAAAAGAACGTACCACCTGGCGATGCAGGGCAGAAGAAGGGTTTGTGGAAGTCATTTACCTGTCTCGGCCAGGCTGTGGATTCTCAGTAACTGCATTTTTCTTATTAAAAGCTACAACATCTGGAGGAAAGCTTTCTCCTTAGCTGATTTCTCTCCAGGTTTTGGGTGTGCCACAGAATTTTAATAATTACTTTATGTGTGCCATGAGATGTAAAGGTTGAAAATCGTTGATATAGAAAAAAATCTTTCATCTTCTATGTGTTTGGGACTTTAGTTAATAACTGTTGCCATAAATGTCCTAGATAACGCACCACTTGCTGCAAAAGTAATTTTGTGTACAAGAGATAATTCTAGTCTATTTCAACTGGGTAAGCCTCCCTGAGATAGAAAATTTCTGTCAGAAACTTTGCCAGGACTCCAGGTGACAAAGAGAAAACACCTACTCAACTGGCTGGTAAACTCCCTCTGATTTCAGAGAAACCCTGATAGAAATGATACTAGGTTTAAACACACACATATATATGGATAGTCCTAAGATACATGGTTTTAAATACTGTGTTGTATACTTATTATTATTAATTCCAAATATTGGCTGATAAAGGCTTCCCTGTCTGAAGAGTTTGGTCTATGTATCCACTTAAATTTTTCATTTCTCTCTGGCAGAAATAAGACTACCAGCAATTACTCTTAGATTTGCAGTCAGTACCTTTGACAACCTGGGAGACAGGTCATCTGTCACCACCACTCTCAGATGGAGAATGCTCAGCTAATAATCACTCTAACTCATGGTAGCTGACCAGACAAATATTAACAAGCTAAGTTGATCAAAGTGGCAGATAGCTACTCTGGGCTTACTTTATAGTTCAGCGCTTCCCCTTTAAAAAGCCACCGAGAGAGTGGAAATAGAATGAGCAACCAGCAGTTACCTTGTTTGAACACTGTCCAGTGATCAGTTTGCAGTTTTCTGAGCAAGTGAATGAGTTCAGTGGCAATGCTTTATTTTAATTTTCTTTAGATTTTTTGCCTTTTTAAAAAATCTTTATTGTTGAAAGTATTACATAGGTCCTCCTTTTCCCCCATTAACCTCTTCCAACCCTCTCTCATCCTCCTCCCCTTCCCCCAGACCCTCACCACCTCATTGTCTGTGTCCCTGGGTTATGCTAATATGCAGACAAGTTCATTGGTTGATCTCTTCCCACCCACCCTCCCCTGCCTTCCCTCTGGGGTTCAACAGTCTGTTCATGCTTCTATGACTCTGGGTCTATTTTTGATCATCAGTTTATTTGACTCGTTAGATTCCACATAGGAGTGAGATCATGTGATACTTATCTTTCTCTGACTGGCTTATTTCGCTCAGCATAATACTCTCCAGTTCCATCCATGCTGTTGCAAATGGTAATAGTTATTTCTTTTTTATTGCTGCATACTATTTCATTGTGTAAATGTACCATAGTTTTTTATCTACTCATCTGTTGATGGGCACTTAGACTGTCTCCAAGTCTTAGCTATTCTAAATTGCACTGCTATGAACATAGGGGTGCATATATTTTTCTGATGAATGTTTCAGGTTTCTTAGGCTATATTTCTAGAAGTGAGAGGACTAGGTCAAATGGGAGTGTCATTTTTAATTTTTTGAGGAAACTCCATACTGTTTTCCACAGTGGCTACACCAGTCTGCATTCCCACCAGCAGGCCAGGCCAAGGGACTCCACTGGTGCACGATTGGGGCCGGGGAAGGACGTGGGAGGTTGGTCAGCCAGGGAGGGACCGCTGGAGGGCTCCAGGGCGTGTCCAGCTCATCTTGCTCAGTCCCAATTGGCCTGACCCCAGCAGCAAGCTAACCTGATTAGAGTGTCTGCCCCCTGGTAGCCAGTGCACATCATAGCGACTTGTTGACTGGATGACTGTCTGCACCCTGGTGGTCAGTGCACATCATAGTGAGCGGTTGAGTGGCCTTAGCATATCATTAGCATATTACGCTTTGATTGGTCGAATGGCTGACCAGATGACCAGACACTTAGCATATTAGGCTTTTATTATATAGGATTATCCTAGTATGTTAAAAGTGCTTTCTCCTGTTTGTAATAAAGCAGACTTTTCTGAATCAGGATCCATGGTATGGAATGTAAAATCTGTGGAGATGCAAATATACTTGCATTTACTAGTGGCCCTTTGGTACTATTAATGCAAACACTACAAATTCATAGGTTCATGGCATGCTCAGCTGTGAACAGAATACCATCTTTGGAAATTTGAAAACCATATTGTATAATTATTTTTCCTATAATTAACTAAACGTCTAAAGCTTTTTGAATTCATATCAAATATGTATTAGTAAAATAGACCTGGAATTTTATATAAAGTGAATTGAAATGAGTAAGCTCTGTCAACACATCTTTCTTCACTTTAAGGACAGGATTAAGTAAATGGGTAGATAAGTGGATGGCAGATATATAGTGAGAACTGAATAGATAGATACATAGATACATAGGTAGATAGATAGATAGATAATAGATAGATAATAATAGACAACTATAACATTTTTTTAAAAAGCACTTTCCATAGATTTTTATATTTGATGTCCTTAAAAAACCTCTGAAGGTAGTAATTTTTCATTTCAAAAGCAAGGAAAATGTAATTCAAATAAATTAATCATATTATCCAATCCACAGTACGGAAATGATACCCCCAGAAATCAAGCCCATTTTTTCTTCTACACTATTGACCATTCTGTCCATTCTAATACCAGATCCAGTGTCAGGATAAGAAGAGACAATGAACTAGTGAGACAAAGAGTCAATGCACAAGGTCATGTAAGAAAAGTAAAAGATATAAGAACCATGGCTTCTCAGTTTTCACAAGGTGCACTGCTTCTGGAAAAAGTAGATCTAAATAATATCAAAGTTTCTAGAAAATTCTAAGATGAATGCTTCTCTGTAATAATAATTGAAACATGAAATATATATTATATAAAATCAAAATACAACATATTCCAATATAACACATTATATTATATACCATGGTATTGTATTATATGGTATTACAACCCAGTTTTGCAGATCCACTGCTAATGAAATGTTTGCCTACTTCTTTCCACTTTCCCCTCCACCCACCCTTAAAACTGCTTCTTCTAAGAACCAGTTTCCCTTTAGTGAGGATGTATGATGATTGCTCTAAAGTGTTCCAGAGGGGAGCCCTGGAAGCTCATTTTCCTGGACACCTTGATTACGTACACACCACAAAACCTGCTACCTGGTGAATTAAAACCCCATAATTGCAATAGTGAAAGGAAAATTACTCAAGCAGATTTGTTAGCTTCAGTAACAAGACTTATAACCTTTATGAAGGCCTTTGGGCCCTAATTATTCAGTTGCTGCTGCCAAGGCTAAAGCATACCCCAGTCTACAGTAGTTAATTTGCATCTCCCTTCCCCTTAAGCAGGCTGTCTAGTTTTGTTGCTCTACTTGACCTATTTTTGAAGCCCTCAGCCCCTATCAATAGCAAAAGTCCCTCTCTTATTCTCCAACTTGAAGAAGAAATATTATGATTAATAACTTTTGACAAATTCACGGACCTTTAAAAAATGTGATTCAAGAATTACATAGAAGGATAAAGTCTGGCAACTTTCTAGCTGAGTAATATATATTACGTCAACAAGCAATTCCTTCATGGGCCAGGTATTTAAGGGACTATAAGGAAGTCACTGCACCCTTAAGAGGAGCTTCCATGATAAATGATTCATCAACGGTGATTATCCAAACATTTTGGTTCCAATCATAGCCATCTGTTAGTCACTTCTTATTGTGGGGATGTCAGAGCTGGAAGTAATTCTCTGCCTTTTGTTGCCACCTTGATTAGGCATCAAAGAATGATGTTTGGATTGAGCTTTTCTATAACCATTTCTTTTTATTTTCTTGTGTGTCTTTTGGGGAGAGGGGTGGACATTGTGGTTTGTAGGCTAGATCATTACTCAAATCTTTACACAGATGTTTTCTTGAATGATATAAGCTCCTGCCCAAGGTTAAAAACATCAACTTCCATTGTCACTAAAACAATAATCTGTATATTTTGAGACAGACAGACAATTGGAGTATGAGCATAGCACTTTTCTTCCTTCTTGGATGTTTCCTCAGAAAACAGATGCTCTGATACACTCAATAGCACCACTTTCTTTTTTGGTTGGACAGGAAAACAAAGAAGAGAAAAAAATGAAAGCTTGCTTGATGTTTTTGTTTCCTTTTTGGGGAGATTCATCAGTGAGTATGCTTGTGGATGTATTTACTGATATGTATCTGAATGTGTATGTACACACACAGAGATTATATTATTACTAGAGGCCTGGTGCATGAAATTGTGCACTGGGCAGGGGTAGGGGGGGAGCCCTCAGCCTGGCCTGTGCCCTCTCACAGTCCAGGACCCCTTGCAGGATGTCCACCTGCCAACCTAGGCCCACTCCCCACGGCGATTGGGCCTAAGCTGGCAGTCAGACATCCCTCTCATAGTCCGGGACTCTTCACTCCTTACTACCTGCCTGCTTGCTGCTCCTTACTACTTGGCTCACTGCTCCTTAGCACTGCTGCGGAGGCGGGAGAGGCTTCTGCCACTGCCGCTGCATTCGCCAGCTGTGAGCCTGGCTTCTGGCTGAGTGGTGCTCCCACTGTGGGAGTCCACTGACCATGAGGGGGAAGCTCCTGTGTTGAGCATCTGTCCCCTGGTGGTCAGGCACATCATAGCGACTGGTCGTTCTGGTCGTTCCCCCATAATGGTTGCTTAGGCTTTTATTATATAGATATTACTGGCTTTTACACCTATTGGCAGGATTGAGTGCACAATTTATACAGTCCAGTAAAAAATTAAAATGTAGGGCCTCTTGTTAAAAAAAAAATCAAGATTGTGAAAGTAGAGTATGAAACTCAACATCTGTGTGACTACACTGGACACACAAGCTCATAAAACCAGATTCGGCTGTTGGGTTCTAAGTACATATTGGTCACAGTCTGGATCAAGCCAACCACTCTCTCCTCTTTAGCTTGTGGAGGTAAATGATAGAAGATTAAGTAAAAATAAGATCTGACAGCAATTAGGCTCATTACTAATGTCAAACTAGTACATTTGGAGATAGAAAATAAAGAACATTTTATAAGTTGCATGAGAAACTTTTTGTTTGGTGACTATAAGCGGAATGCAAGAAGAGGGAAAGCAAAGCTGGTGCCGTCTTGTCAGTGATTTAATTATTTTCCCATCTACACTTGTTTTTGAAGCTTATCAGAGCAAAGTACTGTGGGCAACCCAGCTGTCACTGTTATCATTGTGGCTCCCAGTGTAGTAGTCCTGATTCCTATTGTAATGCAATTAATCTTTTGCTTTGCACTAATGGATGAACAAGCATATTTACCACAGCATAAAATCCTAATTATTTTTTGAACAGATGCATAAAGGAAATGCAAATTAATGGCAAGTGATAATTGTGATCAATGTGTGCTATATCTTTAAAATGTCAGGGTTTCTGTGGTGTAGACTGAGCCTTTTCTTGGATATAAACGCTTTTACCTCTGTGATCAGGCACAGACATCATGCTCAAAATGTATTTTTAGAGGGTGGCTTGTGTTTTTAGACCACACTGAATAGAAATTATAGTTCATTTGTTGGCAGGGTTGTCATTAATAGAGTGGCATTCCTCATGAGCTATTGCTATGACTACAGCTTTTAAAAATTAATTTTTATTATTATTTGTTATAACCTAATACCTATAACAATAGCACTAAATATTAATTCTGTTTTTTAAAATATATTTTTATTGATTTCAGAGACGAAGGGAGAGGGAGAGAGAGATAGAAATAATGATGAGAGAGAATTATTGATTGGCTGCCTGCCTCCTGCATATCCCCTACTGGGTATTGAGCCCACAACCCAGGCACGTGCCCTTGACTGGAATTGAACCTGAGACCCTTTGGTCCACAGGCTGACATTCTACCCACTGAGCCAAACCAACTAGAGCTTAATTCTATTTTTTAAATATAAAGCATCGCCCTATTTTCACCAAAAAATTCATTTAAAAATATTCACAAATGCACAATATAGGGAAATTTTACAAAAATAATCTGAGTAAAAGAAGCCAAGTATAAAATAGCACATGCTGTATGATTTCATTTATAAAAAAAATTAATTGCAGTAAAATGGATATTCAATAAAAAGTTAATAAAACGGCTTCTCTTGGGCTGGGGAGTGATTGGAAAGGCTGCCTCCTGGTAATGGCTGGTGTCTTGATCTGGATGCTGGTCACACGGAGTTTTTTAGTTTGCAAATATTTGTTGAGTTCTGCGATTGAATATGTGTGCTTTTCCTTATGAATATTGTACTTCAATAACACCTTTAAAGAAAAACCTTTTTTAATGTTTTATCAATGGTATTGATTTTAAAACTGAGAGGCAGAGTGGTTAAGCAACAAGCGAAGGTGGGAAAGATAAAACGGGGTAGAGCACTGCTTTAAATCAATGCCTCCTTCAATTTCAAGGTGGATCCCCTGCACCGTAAGATTGACCTCTGGGTTTTTCTGTCTCTTTGCATTCCGTGATCTGCAACACTAAACCAGCTTCACCCAGCATCATGTGCTTTGCCACGGAGAAAAGGGATGGTGCAGTTGTGGGAGAGTTGAGTCTGCAACCATCCCCCCCTACCCCAAACCACATTTTAAAATTCTATTTACAACATTATTTCTAACACCAGGAAAACAAATGGATTTGTGAAGGGGAAAATTGCCACTGTTTGCAAGATCACTTGCTGGTTCATCACTACTGGGGTGAAATGCTCTCCTTCTGTTATCACTCTGTCTCGTATAGACGGTAGTTTGTGGCTAAATAGTTATTATGTGGCTACTTTTGTGGAGCACCAGTACAGTCATACAAGATTTTGTTGGGATCAACCCAATTAAATTGTTATTCCCTTATGTGCATTTGCACTACATCAAATTTTTGTAACATGCCTCAAATTCTATTTCATACTTATGTGTTCAGGTTTCTGCTATTGTTAGTTGACTTATGTCTTTTGTTTTTGTTACCCTTTTAAATGCCTTCATTATCTTTTGCTGACCTTCCTCAATTTTGATTTAATCTATAAGTCATGATAGGAATAACCTATAGATTGTCTGAGATCTGCTCTTATTAATACCAAAGCCCTGAGGAGCTTTGAATAAACCTGCCTTGCTTAACTTACCCTACGATTGCAGAAATTCCTCCTGACTTACTTCTCTTCTACCTACCCACATCTCCTCCTGCACTTGCTACCTTCCGTTGTTGTCACTTAAGCATCCTATTTTTTTTTCACTTCCTCCATTTTATTTTGTTTTACTTTGAACTTAGACATTCAGATTGCACACTGTGACCTTCATATGAACAGGGCTGCCTCTACCACACCTCATTGTAAACTAGAAAAAAAGACCCTTCCCTTCCCCTGGCAGACACAAAAGCAAATGATATAACACAAGTGAGAGTATCTGGTGTGTGTGACAATGAGGGCAGATTCTCAGTACCTTGTTCCTTCAATTTCAGAGAACCCCAGCATGAAATAGGTGGATGAGTAGGCCTTGCCTGTGATAAAACAAAACAAAACAAGAAAACAAAATTTCCAAGAGAGACTGGATTTTATGCATGCGTAGGTTTTAAGTAGAAATCATTAAAAATGACTTCTGGTATATGGATATGCAATTTCAAGTTCAGAGATATGAGTGAGGCATGTGGATGACTCAAGTGGGTTGTAAAAATGCCTAACAATGCTCTGATAAAATGTGCAAAATAAAGTACTGCCCTAGAGTGGAAGTCATTTCACATACAAAATGGCTGTGTCACTTTTCAGGGAGTCCTTGACTTTTCAGCCTTTCTAATAAAAACTCATTCAAGGGAAAAACAAATCATTTTATCTGCTACATTACAATTGAATTTAGAACTGTTGAAGAAAAGAAAAAATCCTCTAAGTCGGGAAACCCCAAATTGCAACTCTTTTTACCTTTGCTCTATCATATCAATAAACACAACTAATATATAAGCTATATATTTATATTGTTTGATATATTTTTATATTAATAGTGTGATCTAAAATGTCACACACTGGTTATTTTAGTTTATACACCTTATATTTAACAGTATTAGTCAAAATATTAAAATACTAATATACTGTAGTTATGAATTAGAAAAAATATGCACTTAAAGAGATGTTTATAAAGAGCTTTTAATAACAAGAAAAATGCTAAAAATATAAATTACACAGGACAAAATGTTGTATGTACAATTTGAGCATGTGAAAATATATGCACGTGAAATACACTTAAAGGTGATACACCAAATATTATTACCTTGTATAGTATGATTATAAAGTGAGGTTTTTTTTCAACATTCCTTTGCTTTCTATACTTTCTAAACTTATTCAATAAGCATACATTACATTAATAGTTTAAAGAAAGGTAAAAAAAAGCAAAAATCATTGCTTTTATCTGTAGGAACAAAAATGTTTATTGCTAATTATTACTTTGTCTCGACATAAAAAAAGCAGAGGGTGTTTTGCTAGTAAACTAGGCAAAGTATTTCAGATTTTGCAAATAATTTCTGGGTAATTTTGCAAATAATTTATACATGTCAGAGTTAACACCCCTCCCTCCATTTGCACCGTCTTCTTTTAAAATAGACATCAATAGGCCACCACATCTAGACACCTATGAGCAGTTATTGATAGATAAGGCCATGTTATAACCAGAATAGTAGAAAGAAGGTGTTATATTTTAAGGCCTTTTGGTCACAGTTAATACTTTAAAGTAGATATAGTTATGATCCACTTAGTAAAATGAGATAAACAGCCACCAGTGATTCCAATTATGGGTATACATCCAAGGAAACCTAACACACTAATTTGAAAGAATATATGCTCTTCTATATTCATTGCAGCCTTATTGACAATAGCCAAGATATGGAAGCAGTCCAAGTGCCCATCAGTAGATGAGCAGATAAAAAAGCAGTGGTACATACTATATAATAAAAGGCTAATAAGTAATGACCGATGGCTATGACGTGCACTGACCAATAGGGGGAAGACACTCAACACAGGAGCTGCCCCCTGGTGGTCAGTGTGCTCCCACAGGGGGAGCGTTGCTCAGCCAGAAGCCAGGCTCACGGCAAGCGCAGTGGTGGTGGTGGGAGCCTCTCCCACCTCTGTGTTAGCACTAAGGATGTCCGACTGCCAGCTTAGGTCCACTCCTTGAGGGTTCCCAGACTGCAAGAGGGCACAGGCCAGGCTGAGGGGATCCCGCTTCCCCTGCCCCCCGGAGTGCATGCATTTCATGCGCTGGGCCTCTAGTATATACAATAAAGTATTACCTGGCCATTAAAAAGAATGGAACCTTATCATTTGTGATAGCATGGATGGACCTTTAGGGCATTATGCTAAGTGAAATAAAGTCAGTTAGAGAAAGATAAACACCATATGATTTCACTGTTATGTGTGGAATCTAAAGAATAAAATAAATGAGCAAAATAAAATTGAAACACAATTATAGATACAGAGAACAGACTGATGGCTACCAGATTGGAGGGCTTGGGGGACTGGATGAAAGAGGTGAAGGAATTAAGAAGTATACATTGGTAGTTACAAAGTAGTCACAGGGATGTAAATTACAGCATAGAAAATATAGTCAATAATATTGTAATAAGTATGTATGAGTGGGAATATGGGAGGGAACACTTTGTAAAGTATATGATTATCTAACCACTGTGCTATATAGATGAAACTAATAAAAATAATACTGAATGTAAATTGTAAATGAAAAAAAAGAATAAGCAGCACAAAAATTTTGTCTGAGAATAGGTCATTACTATTGGATTTATTTTCTTGATTACATAATATAAGCTATTTCCATAGTATCTGATATTAAATGCTGGTGAACAGCTTTCATTAATTCTTTTACAAATAAGCCCTCATAAAATACAAATTTCAGAACGATTCCTCTCCCCTCCCCCTCTTTTTCCTAGGTATAGAGTGTTACATCTGTATAAATGAGTCTTTGGGGGCATGTCATCAACTATTTTATCACAGGTGATTCATACGTTCCAACTCCATGGAACCCCTTAGGATATCTACCCTATAAAGATTATGGCAATATCAGAACATTCATATCTCACCCATTTTATGAGTTCATGATTGAGCTTCTAAAATATAACCTCCAGAGCAGATGTCAAACACCAAGTCCTCACCTCAATTTCATAGAATGGAATGCCTGTCAATGGATTCTGTTGGGGGAACATAATCTGTCTCTGTTTTTGTGACATTGTGGTTTCAGAGGAACCTTTTTCTGTTCCTTCAGTAACATTTTGTCAGTCACTGTCTCTCCTTGGAATTGTGTGTAAAGGAGAAATATTTTTGCCTCACAGCTCTCTTCGTTTGTCTCACTCTCAGCAATACTTACAAAGGAGAGGTTAAATAATTTAACTATGCAAGATGAGTGTTCATATGGGAAACTTATAACACACAAAATAACTCTTAGAGAAGACTTTTTTTTTACTGATGTGGGTTTTGGTGCTTTAGATATGAATTTCAGACCAGGAAATAAAGTACTAAGAAATCATTTATGAAGTGTTATTGAGTTACTAAGGGAACAACAATAGATTTGGACATTTATGATACTAGTAAGTAAAGCCATATATCCAGAGAGCCCTCTGAGAGAGCCCTCAGGTGCAGTTTCCTAACACTTATTATGTGAGAAAGCTGTTTCCCTTTCCATTTCTTTCTGTCTCATAAACTATTACAGACACACAATAAAGTTCTTTAAAGCATTTGGAAGGAAACATATGTAGGCAACTCACAAACAAGTTCATCATTCAGTTTCTGAAATGTTTCCAGGAAAATCAGTTTATGTAGCAAAACTTATGTTAATATAATTAGAAAAATGTGTATTTCATAAATTTTGAGATCAAAAGAGACAAATTTGACATTTTTGAGAAACCAAATTGGTTGGTTTTTCATATAACATATTCAACAGACACACAGAGTCACTCATAATTTGTTGAGTTTCTATTATCTTTTCATTCATTTTTAAAATATTTTACTAATTTATACAAATTCTTTTGCACATTTAATATGTACTTGAGTTTAGTACGAAGTTCTATGAGTCATGAGCCAATGCCAATGTGGTCTCTGACTTCATTCATCTTATAATCTATAACCAGGAATTTGCCCCGAAACTCAACAGAGAAAGTCAAATATGTGGTCCTTGCTGTGTAGTGAGGGAAGAAAATACAATAATGACACTGTGATGAAATGTTAGAGGGATGTAAGAGATAGTATGAGAGTATACTGTAAGGGAACTTTCTCAGTTTGGAGACTTCACATATGCTCTCTGGAAGAAATATTCTGTATCTTAAAAAAATATTTTTAGGCCCTAGTTGGTTTGGCTCAGTGCATAGAGTGTCAGCCTGTGGACCAAAGGGTCCTGGGTTCAATTCCGGTCAAGGGCATGCACCTCAGTTGCAGGCTCCTCCCAGGCCCGGGTCTTGGTCAGGGTGCATGCAGGAGGCAACTAATCAATGTGTATCTCTCACATTGATAATTGATATTTCTTTCTGTCTTTCCCTTTCTCTTCCACTCTCTCTAAAATCAATGGGAAAATATCCTCAGGTGAGGAGATATATATATATATATATATGAAACTATACCATACATTCACCTTTTAATTAATTTAATAAACATTGGCTGTTATGTTCAAATTATTGTGCTAATAATAGGGGGACATAGGAAAGAAAAAGGCAAGCATGTACCCTAAGGAATTTCATAGTTTGATATGCCTAGTTTATGGAGATAGTCATGAGAGAAAAGTAAATTAAAATGAAAGTGCCTGGGAACCTACAAAGAAGTATTACCACCAAGGGAAATGGAGTGTTTGGGAAGATTTACAGAGGAAGCGTTCTTATATTCAAGATAAAGAAAGCAGAGGCTTTTCATTCCAGAAAGATGGAGATATGGAATAAATGTTTTTGCATTTTAAAATATTCCTGTAAGAGATGAAAAACATAATTGTAGCCTTAGAGAAAATGTTTGCAAACTACATATCTAACAAAAAACTAGTCTATAGAATATAATAAGAACTGCAAAAACTTAAGAGTAAAAAATATCAAACAGTACAATTAGAAAATGTGCAAATGATGCAGACATAAATGTCACCAATTCACTAGACGGGTATAGAGGTAACACAAATCATATTCACAGATATTCTACCTCATTTTATTATCACATACCTATCTGAACGGCTAAAATAAAATAATTAGGTCATCAAATGCTAGGAAGGTTGCAAAGAAACTATACTCATACATGGCTGATAGGACTGTAAAATGGTATAGGCACCCTATTAGTCATCTAGGGCTGCCATACAAACCAAGAAGGGTAGCTTAAACAACAGGAATTTGTCACTTATAGTTCTGGAGACTGGAAAGTGCATATCAAGGTACTAATTCAGTTTCTGACGAGAGCTCTCTTCTTGGCTTGCACACAGCTGCCATCTCATTGTGTTCTCACATAGTGGGGAGAGCTCTGGTGTCTCTTTCCCTTCTTATGAGGGCATCAGCCCTAGAGGATTAGAGTTCCACCCTCATGGCCCATTTGCCTTTTATCACCTCTTTACAGATCTTATCTCCAACTACTGTCACTTGGGGATTAGTAGTTCAACATGTGGATTTTGACAGAACACAATTCTGTCCATAGCAGACACTTTGCAAAAACAATTAGGCAGTTTCTTTAAAATCTAGACATGCAGCTACCATTGATCCAGCAAAATTACGCTCATTGGCATGTATTCCATAGACATGAAAACTTACATTCACAACAATTTTACTCATAATAGTACCCAACTGGAAACATCAAGAAGTCTTTCAATCGCTAAAAGACTCCATGCCCTGTGGTGATTCACACCAGGGGTATTATTCATCAGTATAACAATATATAGAAACAAACAATTGATACACAGCACTTGCATGAGTTTCCAATTTATTTTCCGGGGGGGAAAAAAGCCACTCCCCGTAAGTTACAAACTGTATCACTCTACTTATATAACATTCTTTAAGTGACAAAATGATAGAAATAGAGAACAGAAGAGTGTTTGCCTTTTAACAAGAGGAAGGGGAGTGATGTGATTAGGCTGTGAAAGGCACTAAGAAAGATCTTTACGGTGGTGGAAATGATCCATGCCTTGACTGTATCCATGTCAGCTTTTCCTTGTGATATCGCACTGTAGTTTTGCAAGGTGTTATCATTGGAAGACATTGGTAAGGGGTATATGGGATCTGTCGGTATTATTTCATATAATTGCATGTGATTTTACAATTATGCCAAAATAAAAAGATTAATTTAAAAAAAAAGATAAGAAAAATGTATCTAGCAGAGAAGGATGTTCTAAATGGAATGGTAAAATAGAAGCTAATAACATTTTAGAAAGAATTTGAAAAGCATGGTGGAATAGTGAGATGATTGCTTAATATATAATATGGGATTGGGGAGTTTCCAGATTTAATTTGAGAGAATGTGGCATGGCCTCTTTTCTGAAATGGTACACTGTCTAGCAGTGAGCACAGAGGAGCAGAACTAGCAGAAATAACTTTGATATCTCAATTTTGTTTAGAAAATGTAAATCTGGAAAATTAGAATAAAGGTCAGTAAAGTTTCTGGCATTATCGTCACAGCCTTCAAATGGATTCATCTTAGAATGATTGACTACTGATAAACCTGCTGTGCTAAAATCAATACTTAGTCCTCTGCTTATTATGCAAAGCTATACAAAGTACAAAACGCTGTAATATCATTTTGCATAATTCTGAACCATGAGATAGAGTACGAACCAATTATCTAATCATATAGTGGTAACAGTGAAACAGTGCATCAAAAGGATGTACTAATTTATACTTAATTGTGATAAAGATTGTGACTGATGACTTCTAAAATGTGCTTTTAAGTGTATTTTCTGGCTTTTAATACGTCCAAATAAAAATGATGACATTGGCTCTGTCTGTATCTAGACTGAAGCATCCATCCATCCTTCAGAAGCTGAGTTTGCAATCCAAAAATTAGTCTTCCTAAGCCGCAAGGCTTGCTGCCTCACAGTGAAGCTGGCCAGCAAGGTACCGTTGGTCAAGTTGAAGAGACTCAGCCATCAGAACTGTGCTGACAGTTACAATACAGAATGGATTCAGTGTAACCAGCCCATTGCTCTTTAGAATTTGCAATGCTAGCAGGAGCACAATGTATTTTTGTAGGTAAAGTCAGCAATTGTAGCACTAAAGTGCACTTTGGAACGAATAGGAGAGTGGCACTTTTGAGACCATAACTGCGTTTTAATGATAGAACTTTATGCTCTCTAAGCATAGGTCAAATCTGAGAATCAAAGCCAGAGGGAAATATTAGAAGAGAAAGTAGCATCTATAAATCTCATGCTTGCCCAACAAAAATACTTTAAATTACATCTTATTTTATCTATGAAAGTGGAACCTAGGAATTGCAGATATAGAATATTTTAAGGTCAAATATCATAATATATATTATATATGTATTATATGTAGCATATCTAAGCTCACGTATTATCATAAACTTTAATATGTAAGTGACATGCTCTGCTTATATTTTATGCTCCATTATCCTTATAATAAACATATAAAAATCTTAAAATAATAGTAGAGAATTATTATTTTAATGAAAAGTTGTGGTATGTATAAATACTAGTAAGCAAATTGAATTGCGATTTGCTGTGGGGAACCCATGGTCCAGATTATCAGAATACCTGAGAGTGAATTCTCCTCTTAGTATATAGATTACATCCAAAGTGTGGTCCCTGGGGCTGCAGCATCAATGTAGGTGGGAGTGTGTTAGAGATGTAAATTCTCAGATCCAACCTCAGATGGACTGAGTCAGAATCTGCATGCTAACCAGGCTCCCCAGGAGGGTTGTTTGTACACTTTAGAAGCACTGCTGTTGGTTGCAGATGCTTGATGTACTTACTGGGGATAATATCTCCATTGCAGGATGCTTCTGAGTGACAATATGGTAAAATACGTAAAAGAGCATTTTCAGTTTCTGGAGAAAAAAAAAAAACACCAGGATTCAAATTAGCAATGGAGAGCACAGTAAAGATAACCCATTGGTCTCTGTTGAAAAATAAATTAATAAAAGTAGAGCAGGTGTAACATTGAGCCAGTTACTAAACTACCGTCTTTCAGCTCCAAATCTCTGAGGTGCTGGCCATTCCTTACGAACCTACATTTTGGTCAGTAGGGAGCGAGCAGGACACTGGAAGGCAAGAGGAGGGCAGAAAGGACTGGATCTTTCCTTTGTTTGCGATCTTGTCATCATGATCGCAGCACCCCAAAGACACCCTTCACCTCAGCAGCAGCGGGGGTTTCCAGCCTCCAGCTTCTCCTTTTGATTTTTTAAATTGCCTTCTCCAAGTTTTTATAACCCCAACCACGGCCCTTTGTTCCCCCAGCCTGAGGAATGGTAGTTGCTTCCTGCAGTTACCATCTCTGGTTAATTCGGTGCTTTCTTTTGCTATTCAGCCCTCTGACCCGAACATAAGGAACTGCCTAGATTAAATCATATCTATTGAAATGCTTAGTGTAGTTTTGGTTTAAATTCTAACTGATATAGAAAGTCAACAAGCTGGAGTAGCTCAATATAATACCTGGTGTGTAAACATATTTTTCCTGAATGCCTTCAAAGGCATTATGATTGTTTTGTAGGATTTGTGGTTCTTTTTAAGATGTTAAATTTTCTCAATTGTGTCACATAATATTTTAAAACATTTTGTTACCTCTAAATGGACACTTTGCTTTAAGCTCATTAATACAATAATGATAACAGGAATAAAAAGGATAATGACTAACATTTATTAAGTACTAATCTTTTAACATATATTTTTTATTGATTTCAGAGAGGAAGGAAGAGAGAGAGAGAGAAACATCAATGACGAGAGAAAATCATTAATCTGCTGCCTCCTACACACCTCCCCCGACTGGGGATTGAGCTCGCAACCTGGGCATGTGCCCTGACCAGGAATCCAACAGTGACCTCCTGATTCATAGGTCGACGCTCAATTACTGAGCCACACTTTTCAGGCTTAAGCACTAATGTCATCCATGACAATTTAAATGGATTTTATATTTAATCCCCACCACAGTCCTATGAAGTAGATTCTATTATGATTCCCATTTGACAGATGAGGAAACTGAGGCTTCTACAGATTAAGTAAATTTTCCCCAAATCACACAGCAAAAAAATTGTGAAATTAAGATCCAATCTATTTGTCTGACTACAAAGCTATAAAATCCTAAACCTTTTTTCCATCCTTGTAATCTTGGTTTTTGTTACCCAATTTATTCATTCTGCATTTCAACAAACCAGTCATCCAATATGATTCAGGAATTGGAGATACAGAAATAAATTAAACATGGTCTATGCTCTTAACAATTTACTTCTTATTTGGAAGAGGTTTTAATTTACATAAAGAGCAATAAAATTGCTTATATACATTTCCCTGGGTGCCAAGTGGGGCCAGACAGAAATTTGTAAATCATGCTTTGAGAGAAAGTCAAACAATGCAAAGAATGAGCTCTCAAGAGGATATAAAGGCAGTGGCAGAAATATGCTTCAGGAATTTCAGGGTTTGGACTCTGTCCAGATAAGGATATGGCCTTACTAACACCTTTTTTTCAGGTTTACAAACCAAGAGAGCCCAATGTTAGTAAATCTTTCCTTAGATGGAAGTTCATAGATTTTCGGTGTAATCTATATATATAAAAGCCTAAGCAATCATTACAACCAAAAAACCAGAATGACCGAAACGACTGGTCGACCAGTTGCTATGATGCGCACTGACCACGAGGGTGCAGATGCTTAGCATAGGAGCTGCCCCCTGGTGGTTAGTGCACTCCCACAGCCAACATCTTACAGCCCCTCCCCCACAGCCAGCCAACCTCCCACAGCCCCTCCCCCCGGCCAGCCAACCTCCTATGGTCCCTCCCCACTGCTGGCCATAGGCCCCGATTGGGGAGCTGGCTGGCCAACCTCCTGGTGTCCCTCCCCCAGGCTAGCCGGCCCCCTGATAAGCCTCAATTGCCAGCCAAGCCCAGGGCCCCACCCGTGCACTAAATTATGCACTGGGCCTCTAGTTATAACATAAACATTAGTAGCATACTTATTATATTTCAGGTGTTATTGTAAGTATTTATGTATACTCATTTTATACAATGATATTTTCCTTATTTCATGGAAGAATAGACAGAGGCACATTTAGATTAAGAAACATGCACGGTCATCCAGCTAATAAGGGCTATTTGTATAGCTCCTGCTCATAATCACTACTAATTTTCCAGTGATATCATCCCTGAGTATAAAAGGACAGAGCCACAGTAGGCATTAAGTGATCCAGGTGTGTCAAGACCTTACCTTTCCTGGACAGTGTCATTGGCAGCTACAGGTCTCCTTTTGATGTTTTTTGCTTTGTTTGTTTTATTTATTTTTTAAAACTAATTCTTTATTGTTGAAAGTATTACATATGTCCCCTTTTTCCCCTCATTGACCCCTTCTAGCCCACCTCCTCCCTCAGGCCCTCACCACCCCATATATGCATGGCTTCATCTGTATCCATTGGCCATGCATATATGCATACAAGGTCCTTGGTTGATTACCTCCTACCCACCCACCCACCCTCCTCCACCTTCCTCTGAGATTCTCCACGCTGTTGCATACTTCCATGTCTCTGGATCCACTCCATTCATCAGTTTATTTTGTTACTTAGATTCCACAGATGACTGAGATCATGTGATACTTGTCTTTCTCTGACTGACTTATTTCACTTAGCATGATACTCTCCAGGTCCCTCCATGCTGTCTCAACGGGTAAGAGATCCTTCTTTTTTACTGTGCAGGTCTCCATTTAGAACTTTGAGAAACCAGGGAGTGCTTTCCTGAGATATTGCTTCCTGTGCTTCTCACCTGCCTTTGAAGTCTCTTCACTTCCAAGGATTCTGTATGCTTCGTTAATTAGATTCAGAACTAAATCTAACCTTAAAAGGTATTGCTGTGGATTTGTGTGTCTCAGTGTAGCTCACAAGTGGCAAAAATACTGCATTTTTACTCACTGCTTAGGCTGAGCTGCAGGCTTTATCCTTTTTTTCTTAGCTTTATAGCACTGTTCTCCTCTATGAGCTGTCTCTCCCTTACAGAAGGCAGCAACCTATTTTAGTCATCTTTTGAAAAGGAGGTTAATTGGATGGATTCTGTTCAACTCTTGATAAATGCAAACACCATTATAAATTGAGCTGCTTTCTCCATCTTTGCCCCTCTTCTGTCTTTTGTATCCACCAGTGTCATCTCATTGTCAATAGTACATTCTTTGTGCATTTGCTAAACCAGCTCTTGGTGGGAGCCAGAGAGAGAGAGCCACATCTCATTTCTATCTTCCCAATTTGGCAGACCCCTTTCAAGCAGGCCACCTCATGAGTCACCTAGATGGCTACTGATACACTTTTATTATTTTTTATATTGATTTTTAGAGAGAGCAAGAAGAGGGAGAGAGAGAAACATCACTGTGAGAGTGATACATTGATCGCCTCCTGCACACACCCCACCATGGATTGAGCCCTCAACCCGAGCATGTGCCCTGACCGGGAATTGAACCAGCAACCTTTCTGTGAACAGGATAATACCCAACCAAGTGAGCCAGACAGGGCACTGCTATGCTTTTAAAGGGGTCCAGCACTTTGTGACTTGTTGGAGCTGCAAGCCTCTGAGAGAGCCCTTAGTAGCACAGCTCCCAGTTTCTCAATGCTATTCCGTGGGGCATACTCAAGGAACTAGAGAAAATCCAAACCCCTGAGTACAGTCTTTCTTTCTCCGGCTTCTAATACCTACCAGACCTTTTCACTTAGTTCTTGCCTACAAGCTTTAGTCAGCAGGCTCGGGTGGGTCAGCATCTCTTTCCTATGGAAGGCAAGCATCATTATTGACATGAGGAGTGCATCCTGACTGTCTGTCCAGCTCCACAGAAGGGAATCTCATTACTTCCTCATGACCCCACTCACATGCTGCTTCTCCTATGGAGATGCTTGATGAAAGAGGCAGTGTGACATGTTTCCTTTCCTCAGAACAGGCCTCAACACATGAGAGTCGGCATGGTGTATGTGTTTTTTAGAGTCTTAGGATGGAGACCACCATAGCTTAGGTGCTCAAAAAAAAAAAAGGCTGGTTAATTGAAAAAAATGAGTGCAACTTTTTATTTGGTTAACTCATTTATTCTATTGTATTTTGGTTAGGATTTAGAGAGCTTTGTCTTATCTTGACTCCTATTTCCTTATTAGAGAACCTAGTATGGTATTCTTCTTATTTAGGTGTTAAACCAAAAGGAAAATATTTCTTTGGGAGTTTGTGTCCCTGTGAATGCATGTGGACCCTTTCATGATCATTCTTCTACTTTCTCAGTGTATGCAAACTATGTAATTAATAATCCATTTGGAAGTTTCCAGGGGCCAATATCAGACTGTCATTATGGTAAGGTTATCCAACTTATTTTTTTTCCCATCACGGAGCATCATAAGTAAAAATATGTGTAACACACACTGGGGTAAACAGAAGAGTCTGCTCGTGGAAACAGCCTCTTGGCTGTCCCAGGGGACAAAGCAACCGATGGGTCAGCACACTCATCACTGGTTGCACCAGCATGCTGGGCATCGAATTTGGGAGATTTGATTATGTTACAGACAATTGAGAAAACTGCCTTCTCTCTCTCTCTCTCTCTCTCTCTCTCTCTCTCTCTCTCTCTCTCTCTCTCTCTCTTTCAGTCAGGAACTTTTATTCAGCCACCTTTAAATAATATTCTCTCAAAATTTAGATACATCTTACCTATACATAGTGAATGAGCTTCAGGGCATCAAGAGCAGCAGAGCAGCCAAAATACTAGAGGAAGACACATTTCCTAGAAAAAATCTTTACAGATAAATACAGGTTGACTTAAAGTGCATTATCTGCCCTATTGACTTCCTGTCCTGTTCTTTTCCTTTTTTTTGTATGGACAGAATTGGAAATGCCCTTCACATTGGCCCTGGCACATTGCAGGTGCCTTCAGGTGCGGAGCATTTATCTATTGTAGAGTGCTCCAACCTTGTCATTTATACCTGTTATTCTCAAAGTGTTTTTTTTTTTTTCAGACATGGACAGCCTCATTTGTTTCTATACTTAGCTTTTTTCCCTTGTATTAAGGATCTGTGGTGGACACTAATTATTTCACAGCCACAAAAATCTCCTGTCTTCTTCCTTTAAACAGTGTGCTATTTTTTTCAGAAGAGGTGAGCTAGGTTATTGGTCTAAAGATAGACACATCACCACAATGGGAGAGAAGGGGACCTTTTGGGAAACAAATTATTGTTTCCATGTTCTGTGTGGCTGGATTACTTTTATCATGCTTCTCCAATGTTTTATTTTCATATTTTCTTTTCTCTTACATTCAGTTAAGAGCTTATCACTCTATTCCATGCATAGTTTCAATCTCTGTGTTTCTTTCTCTCTGACAAGGATAAACTCTTATATGCATAGTAGAAGTCTATTCTTTAAAGTATTGCAAATTTTACATGACTTATAATGTTTCACAAGTACCTTTCTACAGCTGTCCTTTGAAATCAGTACAGGAAAATTTGAGGAACATATTTTGTTTCCAACCCTCTCTCTTGGATTTTTACATGAACCAAACATCTCTTTCATATTTTCCATTATTTTGCCCAACCTATTGCCCTTTATAATTGGTAATAGGTGAGGCTAGAAGTTGTCAGTTCCGTGCAAGAGAATGACCAGAGTGGCTTGAAATGACATTTGATTGTACTTGTCTATGATAATAAAAAAGAAAATAAGTTGTTCTTACCAAAAGATGATTGTACCTGACAAGTAAAGCTTGCAGCTTATTAATAATTAAAATTTTTTCTGTGTTCTGCTACTGACGGAATATTTAATTGCTTGTTCAGTCAATACCAATGTACCATTTATTATTCATTAAAGATAAATGTAGTATAATGGCCTTGAATTGCAATGCGTTACAATGAGATTACAAAGGACATAAAAAGTTGATTTATTTTTTAGGAATTGATTAAACTTCTCTACCAATCTAAATAACTAGGCTAACCCACCCGATCTCTACAGTGATACAGACTTTTAATTTTAAAATGCTATTTAATTAGCTGGGGGCTAGTTTTAACTAGTCTTTAGCTAGGAACACAAACTCAAGGCAGTGTTTAAAGTGAAGGATCTACATCAAGGGTTAATATGAGTTTCTCAGAAGAGAGGTGACACCCAGGAAGGGCTCGTATTTTCCAGGCATACTTTCTTCATTTCTAGTGTGAGACCCTTGAGACTCTTGCTTTTAGCACATATCCTTATAGCTGAAGGTTCATTCAAGAACTTCATGATTAGATGACTTTTTCCCATCTCATGTAGACTTGGTTTGAGTTTTTAAGGGCTTTATAAATGATTCATTCCCTTTTGCTCTATTCTTCCGAATCTTTATACTCAGACTAGGGCCAAGTATCAGGAACACGTGGTCTTGTCTTCAATTCTATTCTATGTTTTTTCCTGCCCTCAGTGCTACCAGAAATGGAAATACCCAGATAAGAAATCACCTCTTCCCTCTTTTCAGGTCCTAAACAGTCTTTTCATTACAGACTATGCTACCTGCTTACCTTAAAAGCCTTATACTTCCTTCTACTGAGGTAAGAAGACGTAGAGAGAGAGGGGAAGAATAAACCCATTCTAAGGAAGAAAGGTCTCCAGGATTTCTCCAGTTGATTCATGTCCTATATATGACTGATCTAAATCCAGACATGTCTGACTGGGTTTTGATTTCAGTCAGGTTACTATGGTCTTTGAGAACAGATGCACTTGAGACTCGGTATGCAATAAAGAGGACTTCTCAGTATCACACAGCATTGAAAATTCATAGTAGCAGCTGCAATTACTAGGCTTATGTTCTGATGCATAAATAATCATATGCTTGTTCCTTGCTATGGGGAATCATTTGCGTATATTTGGAAAGGAGTTAAAATAGTATCTTGATACATAGAGATGATATCATGGGAGGGGTTAGCATACCAATCCCTGAACTGTTTCTTGATAACAGTGATGCATCAAATTGAAGGCTGGGTTAAAAAAAACAAACACCAAAACTATTCATTTTTAGAAACATTTATTGAGTGACTACTGTAGATGAGACCGAATGTTAGATTTGTAGCCAATTATGTGGTAATGGCAATAAGATTTGATGGGGGGGAAAATGAAACAAGGAACATAAAGGAATTGATAATGGGACAGAATTTTTGTGAAAATTCTCTAGTGTTAGTATATTAACTATTTTAAAATTATGCAATACTTAAATAGGTTGATATTTACTGGATAAATATTTTGTTAAATTTAGGGTGTTATAGAAAATCTGTGCTCATTCTTACACTATGCCTTGGATAAAGTATGGACTCCTATAGCAGATTTGGGAGAAAGTTTCCTTATGCCATTCTGAATTTCAATTAATTATCATCACTTTTCTAAAATTTTATTTCTTAAAGCAATGTCAAGCACATGCTCATAGCTCAGCTCTTCTCAATGTAAGAGGAAAATGCACTTTGCAACACACTAAGTTCTTGCAATGAGCCACGTGTCTAATATTTCAAGGTATGAACCAGGATTCATTTAATTGATTCAGAGAGCTTTAATGCATTACATTTTAAGCTGCTTCTTCTGCCTCATTAATTTTTTTTTACTCCATTTTCTTTAAATTCATTTTTAAAACTTTTTTGGGGCATCATTTAGGGTTCTGAATATTCTCTGGACATTGTGGGGGACTGTGTAGCACTAGCTACTCCTGCACTGGCCTCAGAGAAACAGACCTGCTTTTCAAAGATAAGCTTTATTTTCTATTTTACATTCTTTCTTTGATCACAAATCTCATAATTTCTAGTGAAGTGGGATTTTAAATCACAGCCCTTCCTTATAGTTTGGGTTCATATGTACTCATTAAATATGAACTGCACTGTTTTTAGGTGCCAGATACTGTTCTAAGCGATGTAGCAGTAAGTAATGAGGAAAAGGGTTCCATTCTTACATCACTAACAATCTCCTGGGAGTTGGCCAGACCACTGGGGAAGGCAATCAAATGCAGCAATTAGAATTTCCTAGATTTATAAGTCCTATGAAAATAATTAAACCAGGAAGTGTAGCGTATAGTAGTAGGGTATTTATTTAGATTTAGGAGTGAGAGGAGTCTTTACAGAGGTGGTACTGTTTAAGAAGTCTGAATGACATTGAAAGAGCCATCCCTGCAAAGATCTGGGAGCAGATAGAACAGCACATGCAAAGGCCCTGGGGAAGGAACAAGCTCACAAGCTCCAAATACAAACAAAGGGGTCGTGTGGCTGGAAAAGCATGAGTGAGGGAGAGTGCCTCATCTACCTTCCCAAATATCAGGCCCTGAGCCATAGGTTCTGTGCATCTATTAGAAAGTGAAAACCAGGGCAGCAGAAGTAGGGGGCAGCGGGAGAGGAACATAGGAGGCAGGAGAGCCAATGTGAGGGTTCTTACCAAACCGATAAGAGTGACTGCTTGAGAGGAACCAGCCTCTGAGAAATCTCCTGGAAAAGAGTGGCTCAGTAGTAGAGTCAACCTATGAACCAGGAAGCCATGGTTCCATTCCCAGTCAGGGCACATGCCCAGGAGTGTGGGCTCCATTCCAGTAGGGGGCGTGCAGGAGGCACCTGATCAATGATTCCCTCTCCTCATTGATGTTTCTAGCTCTCTCTCCCTCTCCTTTCCTCTCTGATATCAATAAAAATACATTTTTAAAAAGAAAGAAAGAAAAAGGAACTCAAAGAAAGAAAAGGTAAAACAAATATCCATTATCTCCCTTTATCAATTGATGCAGGGTATTAATCGTCTGTACTTCTAAGATGCACATGCTTTGGCACCCAGAGGAGGTCTTATTTTCTCTCACTTCAGCCTCAGTAGAGAAGCCTGAGGCAGGAGGTGTGTGGCACACGGAGGTACATGAAGAAAATTGTTAATATGTGTACCTGAGGGAATCCAGTCGGGACATCCAAGAGCTGGTGTCCACAGTGGCAGCTGGAACGACAGACTGAAAGGATCAGAAATGCCATATAAGCCATTTATTGCAGAGAGTGACATTTAGATGGTGTGGCAACGTTCATCAAGGGCCAGCCTCTTAGGGTCAATGGTGCAAAGTCTTAGAGGTCTAAAATGTTATGGTACAAAGTGCAGATTTTATCCTAAGTATGTTGGAAACAGACTGGAGGTTATTAATCAGGGCAACGACATGATCTGTTCTATATTTTAAATGGCTTGTTCTGGCTTTCATGTGGAAATTGCTTGTCAAAGAGCAAGAATGGAACAGGTCCACCAGAGCAGGAGTCAGAACACTATAACCCATGGGTCAAATCCTGCCTCTCTCCTGTTTTTGAAAATAAACAGTTATTGGAACACAGCCATGCTTACTTATTTCCATATTGTCTATGGTTTTCACACTACTCCAACGGAGTTTAGTAATTGCAACAGAGACCATATGTCCTGAAGAGCCTAAAATATTTAGTTTGACCATTCACAGAAATAATTTGTTGCACACTGTATTAGACTAATCTGCCTACATCAAAGTCTGATTGTGCCACTGTCCCACTTAGAATCCTTTAGTAGTCAGTTATCAGCTCTCTTTAAGATGTATTATTATGATAACATTGATTTTATATATATACTAGAGGCTCAGTGCACGAATTCGTGCACGGGTGGGGTCCCTCAGCCTGGCAGGTGATCGAGGCCTATTGGGGGGCCAGCTGGCCTGGGGAAGGGGTGCAGGAGTTTGGCCGGTGGGGAGGAGGGGCCACGGTAGGTTGGCCGACTGTGCCATAGTGACTGGTCGACTGGACATTCTGGTCGTTTGGTTGTAACTGTCACTTAAACTTTTATATATACAGAGATAAAATCAATCTCTCTCTCTCTCTCTCTCTCTCTCTCTCTCTCTCTCTCTCTCTCTCTCTCTCTCTCTCTCTCTCTCTCTCTCTCTCTCTCTCTCTCTCTCAGATAGGAATCTATAAGCCATGGAAAGATGCCTGGAAAAATTCTTCTCTCATAACCCTTGGAAGGAATGAACCCTTCCAAAAGCTTGATTTTGGATTTCTAGCCTCCAGAACTATAAGATAATAAACTTCCATTGTTGGAGCCACCCAGTCTGTGATACTTTGTTATGGCAGCCCCAGCAAACTAATATAATTGCTATCAAGTATTGTCCTTTTTATAGTACAATGTCATTGCATTTTCTCTTTTGATGTCTTAATAATAAGGAAAGTTATCAGTGTTGTTTACTTTTCAGTTTTTATGAAAATGACAAAGATTATAGTTAAACTGGCAGGGGATATATATGCAGCAGGAGGTTATAACCCCACAATAAGCTCAAAGTCTGATGTAGGGATTGAATTTTACCAAAATGAGTCATAATTCTTTTCTCTACACCTTTACTATTATAAGTGTGGTCCAGAAACCTTCAGAATCAGCATCACCTTGGAATTAGTGGAAAAGGCAGAAAATTTTAGGCAACCCCCAAGATTTACTGGATCAGAATCTCCATTTTATCAAAATCCTTAGGTGATTAATATGTACATTAATATTCAGAATCCTGAACATCAGATAGCATTATTGTCTAACAGTCAAAAAATAAAGGAAAAAGAAAACTCTTAGAATTTACCTTTCTTGTTACCTTTGAAAATTTCTGAAGTGACATTTTGGATTGCCAGAGCTAGCTTTTTGGAAAGTTTAGCAGGTCATGAGTGCATCTATTTGATACACAGCTGGTTTGAAATCAATTACCTGAAGCTGAAATGCCTCTCAAGACTTAATAATGTTATAATTGCTCTTAATTATTTCACTGTGACGGTCTCCTGCCCACTTGTTGTACTTGGGTTCTTAATAAACTGGTTCTCTAAACTAGCAAGAGCCTTTAGCTTCCCCATTGCCAGATACAAGAAGGCACATGTGACAAAATTAGCTTGTAGCTGTAATCTGTGAATACTTGGACACTATGAATATGTAAATGATATCAGTTAAAAATGAGGCAATAGAAAAGAAAGCTAAGGGACTTCTGGTTCCGTAATCTACTTTTGTCCCCCTGAAGTTCACCTGTACTAATGTTGTTCATAGGCAGAATTCTCACAAAAGACTTAAGTGTTTTCTGTTGAAAGTAGTATTTTGCATGCATGTAATTTGTGCCTGTATTTTAGATTACCTTTACTCTAATGTAAGAGGAAGCTTACTTTCTTTTTGTCACTGAAGGTGTATATTTTTGTTGGCATTAGGAACATGGGAGAGTTGTCCTTTATCTTCTGGTTGAGAAACACATTCAGAAAAAGAATTAAAACCCCACCATGTTTACCTATTGGATTTAGCGACACAAAATGTTTGGAAGAAATTCTCATTCATTACTAGTTGGAGTGTAAATTTATAAAAGAAAAAAAAATTGATCTGGCAATATTTACTAAATGTATAATTGTACATGTCCTTTTTTTAAACCTTCACTGAGGATATGTTTTTATTGATTTGAGAGAGAGAGAGAGAGAGAGAGAGAGAGAGAGAGAGAGAGAGAGAGAGAGACACATCAGTGTGAAAGAGAAACATCAATAGGTTGCCTCCCATTTACTCCCCATCCAGGGATGGAACCTGCAACCTGGGTATGTGCACTGACTGGGAATGGAACCTGTAACCTTTTGATGTATGGGATGGTGCTCCAACCAACTGAGCCACCAGGCCAGAGCTGTATGTGTCTTTTGACACTACAATTGGACTTTTAAATGTTTTCAAGAGATGTACTTGTATAGGGTCACATTTATGTGTGAGAAGCGTTATTCATTGCAGTATTATTTATAAAGACAAACGTTTAGAAAGTCCTAAATGACTATAAATAAGAACTGTTTAAATAAATTTTAGTACACTAAAGAATGTGACCTATACAGTTACACAAAATTACAGTTTAGTGTCTGTTGTTTACTGGCAAATCTATTTTTTAGTGAAAAGTTCATCATGTGTGCTATGTATACCACTATTTTTATAAAAAGGAAAAAAATGATTGTGCCATTTTATGCCGGGGTCCAACCCCAGCAGGTCCAGGGGTCCCCAAAGGCGTGGACGGAGTCGGCGAAGAAGGAATGACACAGGGACTTCTCCAGCCAGGTTTGGTCACCAGGTTCTAGTCAGGTTCTCTTGCCAATTTCTGTAGTCAGGTTCAGTCCAGGATCCCCTGCCATGCTCTCTCGCCAAGCTTTGCCTCAAAGCTCCGAGGCCAGTCCCTGTCCAGGATCCTCCGGCATGCTCTCTCCAGTGAAGTTCTTCTGTCTCTAGAGAACGTTCTGTGTAGGTTCTGTGCTTAGGCTCTATCTCTCTTGGTCCTGTCTTCCAAGCCCTGTGTTCTCAGTTCTGTGTCTGAAGTTCTGTCTTCTGAATTCTGTCTCATGAGTTCTGTCTTGTTGATTCTGTTCTAAGTTCTGTGTCTTTCTGTCTTGTTACATCTGTATTTATACCAGTTGATTCAATCCTATCAATCTCTATTACAAACATTAGGGCGTTTCTTATCTCCATTCCAGGGAGAAAAGATTATGTAGTTTAAGCATGATTGTTCGTAGTTAAAGGGATTAATTACCCGCCTGGCACTTGGTTGAGGGGTTTTATTCCCTCCCTAACTTCAGGGGAAAATCCCTACCTGGGGATTCAACCTTTCTCGGAGAGGTGACCTTGGTTAAAACACAGCGACAAGAAGGTGAGCAAACATATTAAGAACCGTATGCCATATATGCCAGGTCCCTTGAAACAGCAAGGATGGACCGGCTCCTGGCAAATTCCCCCTTTTTTATTTTTTAAAAGCAAGCATTAAAAAGAAAAACCTCAAATGCTCTCTTATATCCATTTTAAGCGTAGGATTGGCTCTTTCCGCTATTACCTGAGTCCTGATCTATCATCCCAGGGAGAGCTTGCCAGTCTTGCACTTTCCCAGGGTAGAAAGGCTGCAGTGGGGTTAAGGATAAGGCTCCTTGGGCCTACCTTCTCCCATGCTATTACATTTACCTTTCCTTCCTCAGAAAAGCATGGACATACTTCTTGTATAAAATGTTCCATCTGACTGGGAGTAACCTTAACTCCTCTGCTAGTAAGCATATGTGTTAAAAGATCAATACGGAGTCTTTTTTCTTTAGACTCAGTATGGCACATCTTCTTAATCTAAAGATCAATACAGAGTCTTTTTTGTTTAGACTCAGTATGGCACATCTTCTTAATCTAAAGATCAATACAGAGTCTTCTTTCTTTGGACTCAGTAAGGCACATCTTCTCAGTCTAAGTTCTGTACTATCCACCTTCTTACCCTACTTATCCTCTATAGGGGGGTCTGTAGTACCCTGGTGGAGTCCTATCCGTCGCGAGTGTGGAGGTTCTCAATGGGGTGGGGGGCTTACCTAGGGGAATCCTGTTCCAGGAGTTCCCAAAGGTGTGGACGGAGTCGGCGAAGACTATCCACCCTCTTCCTATGGTGGAGTCTGATCCTGTCCCGAGTGTGGGGGGGCTTACCTAAGGGGTCCCTGTTCGGGCGCCATATGCCGGGGTCCAACCCCAGCAGGTCCAGGGGTCCCCAAAGGCGTGGACGGAGTCGGCGAAGAAGGAATGACACAGGGACTTCTCCAGCCAGGTTTGGTCACCAGGTTCTAGTCAGGTTCTCTTGCCAATTTCTGTAGTCAGGTTCAGTCCAGGATCCCCTGCCATGCTCTCTCGCCAAGCTTTGCCTCAAAGCTCCGAGGCCAGTCCCTGTCCAGGATCCTCCGGCATGCTCTCTCCAGTGAAGTTCTTCTGTCTCTAGAGAACGTTCTGTGTAGGTTCTGTGCTTAGGCTCTATCTCTCTTGGTCCTGTCTTCCAAGCCCTGTGTTCTCAGTTCTGTGTCTGAAGTTCTGTCTTCTGAATTCTGTCTCATGAGTTCTGTCTTGTTGATTCTGTTCTAAGTTCTGTGTCTTTCTGTCTTGTTACATCTGTATTTATACCAGTTGATTCAATCCTATCAATCTCTATTACAAACGTTAGGGCGTTTCTTATCTCCATTCCAGGGAGAAAAGATTATGTAGTTTAAGCATGATTGTTCGTAGTTAAAGGGATTAATTACCCGCCTGGCACTTGGTTGAGGGGTTTTATTCCCTCCCTAACTTCAGGGGAAAATCCCTACCTGGGGATTCAACCTTTCTCGGAGAGGTGACCTTGGTTAAAACACAGCGACAAGAAGGTGAGCAAACATATTAAGAACCGTATGCCATATATGCCAGGTCCCTTGAAACAGCAAGGATGGACCGGCTCCTGGCAATTTTAGCTGCTCATATATACATAAAACACACTTGCAATGATATATGAGAAACAAAAGCAGGTAGGGAGAACATATGTACTCAATTTGCTTTTTGGTTTTGAAAACATTCAAAGAGAAATTTAATTTTAAGAAAAACAACAACAAATATTACATTCCACTGCCATATTACAATTTGTAATATTCTATGTTATTGGACCAATATTGGAAGGTTGTAAAATAATAACCTAGTTGCTACTCTATAGTCTGCTAAAGCCAATGCCAAAATTCTTCTAACTTAAGTTCAATATTAAAACTAAGCAAGGTATTTATTTTTGTCTTCTGCATGGAGTAGGTACACACTGCAAATGTTCTGGGCTGACTTTACACTTGTTTTGAATTGTAATGAACATAGCCATCTTAATCTTTTTTTGCTTGTTTGGTTCCTACAGTGTTCAATGTTTGCACAACAAGCTGTGCTGGGCCAATACTGGTGGAATAAACTGCATGACTAATGAGATATTCCCGCTGCCCCAAAAACTTAAACCTGGTTCTATTTTATGCCTCAGAGCCTTTTGGCCACTCCTTACCCTCCAGTAATTAAATTCCCAACATGCTTTCTTTTCAGTAGGGCGAGCTTCAGGTGTTAGCCACCCACAGAACACCTTCCTGCTGGTGATTAGCACTAGTTCCTGCAGGAATATTCTCCTTTTATCATGCAGGTGATTAATCCAGGCAGAAACATTAGATTCTCATTTGAAAAGAAATGCTTTGCAATCATTTCTGGTTATTTGGAAAAGCAAATCAAAACAGAGTAGAGATAATATGATAAACTAGTGGCCTGGTGCACAAAAATTTGTGCACTCAGGAGGGGTTCCCTCAGCCTGGCCTGTGCCCTCTCACAGTTCGGGAGCCCTCGGGGGATGCCCAACTGATGGCTTAGGCCCGCTCCCCACAAGCAGCCGGTCCCAACCCCTCTTTGCTACCCTGCCCTGCCACAGCACTCACCCTGGCTGTACTGGCGCCACCCACTCACTGGCCCCGCCCCCCGCCGACCAATCATTCCTCTGTTAGGTCGATTTGCATATCAAGCTTTTATTGTATAGGACAAGCTTCAGTGAAGGTGCTGTGTACTTTGTTGGGTTAATTTACTTACAGAACTATATAAATTCCTTTCTTCCCTTCTCACATTTATCAAGACATAATTCATACCAGCCCACTCGTTTCTCTACTCAAACACTCAAACAGCTCAAAGGCTGTTTTGCCTTTGGGCATTTTGTTTCTTCTGTCAGGGAAGCCCTCCTCCCCCATCAGTCTTCCAACCTCATACTTATCCTGCAGAAGAGATAGAACTTTTTATGATTTTAATCCTCACCTGAGTCTATTTTTCCATTGATTTTAGAGAGAGAGACAGAGAGAGAAACATTGATGTGAGACAGACACACCTATTGGTTGCCTTCATACATGCCCCAACAAGGGCTCTGGATTGAGGCTGCAATTGAGGTACATGCCCTTGACCTGTATCAAGTCCAGGACCCATCAGTTCACAGGCTGACACTTTATCCACTGAGCAAAACCAGGTAGGACAAAAGAGGGCTTTTTCAGTGACACCTTCTGGGATTGGCTCCTCTGTGTCTCCCTCCTTTATTTGAACACACCCCTGTTCCTGAAGTGATGTCACAGCATTGAAATTATTTGTTCCTATACTTAAAGAACCCATTTTCTTACATCTGTATATGCTTTCTAAGAAGAGACATGTATTCAGATTTGCACACTTGATTCTTTAAAAAGAATAGGTTACAAATAGAAAATAGGTTACACTCATACATTTTATGACTCACTCTTATTAAAAAGTACACATATATGACATTGAGATTGTCCCATGAAGTATGAATTATATCGTAGCTTAGAGAGTCTATGAAGTGGTGGTTATATTTGAGAAAGGGTGTACTTTCAAGACCTCTTTCAAGAAGATACACTTCTGTCTTTACTTCTCTCCAAGTGGAAGGAACACTATTTTGGTTGAGGAGACTCAGGAACATAGATCAGGCCATGCTCATGAAAGGGTGGATCACAGGGCTGTGAAGGGTCAGCACAGGTCAGCCAATTGCTATTTCTGCCTCTTTCTCTGTTGGAACTGACATGTGATGTGGACCTAGATTCTGATTTAGATTTAGTCCCCAGGCTCATTTATTCAGTCTAGTCTAACTCACCAGAGATTTTCATTGATTTGTGGAGCTAGAAAAACAACTTGGGAATTGACATTAATTTGCTCTGATTTCTTCTTTTATATTCTTTAAGAACCTTGTGAGGCTCAGGAGCAAACCAGCCTAAGGCACAAGTCTGAAACTTCTGGCTTTCTCAGCATTATACCCTCCCAACAGAATCTCAGTCTCAACCTTCCTTCTGAAATATGGATAATCTTTTAAATAAGTGTTACAGTAGAGTCCTATTATATTTATTTCTTCTTTAAAATGTTTCCATGCCATCAACATAGATACATGTTTTGAAGCTTCTGAAAAGTTTGAGTTGGCATGGGCACCTTCAGGCTAGGGTTGTCAGTGGTGCCTATCACTGTTCCATGGTCAAGGAGTAGAAATTACAGGATTTTCAAGTACAGGATTTGTGGCATGCTCAGCGTGTTGATGTCAGTGGTAGGAGTAAGAAAGGTTGGGTATAGAGACCCCATGAGTTGTACATTATTCACTAAGGAAATTCTCAAATTCTTTCTCAAATCTTCAAAGGCCTGAAAATTGACAACGCAAATGGTTCTTAAATTCTAGAACAAAGCTAAGCACAGATTAATCATTCTTTTTTATTGATAGATTGCAGAATTGAATGCTTTATCTTTTTAACACCTGACACAAAAATAAGAGGGTACCCTAATTTATAAAATTTGAAGGATTTTTTCCCCCTTTACATCAGCAAGGATATTTGCTATGGGATAGGGGACATTTTATTCCAAGTTCTTGAAGATAATTTGTACCACCAAAATTCAAGCTGACTAATCTTCAAAGAAATATATATCATTAGTGAGACCCTGAATAGAATATGGAACTTGGTAGAGTGTGAAGACTTGTTTAAAACTTAATCTTGTACTTATTCCCAGAGGCTTTGACAATGGCATCATTTTGGAGACCAAATGTATAAAGTATAAAAAAAGACCCTCAAAGTGACTTTACACCCAGACTGATTTACATAGCTCATTTTAATATCAAATTGCAGATGTAAAAGAAAAGTCTTGAAGAACCATCTAGCAAGAAGACACTTACACTCAACATGAAATATCAGATAATAAAAATATTCCTTCGGCAGGAAACGACCTTGTTATGCAGAACTCAGAAAGACACGCATGCCGTAGGTTTCCAAGACAAGGATGTCTTTGTCTACTTGACATACATGTACCTGGGTTAATAATTTAGAATTGTAATGTTTCTCCAGAAATAGATGTCAGTGTGTATTCACATGTAAGTGGGTAATCAGAGATTATAAATTGAATTTAGCCAACATAATTTTTGTGTGGTCTGCACAGGATTAATCTGCTCAATGATTATGAAAGTAGAAAGTATTTCAAATTAATTGCCAATAATTTATAACTGAGAATTATGACATTATTTATTTAAAAAAAACAACACAGAATTTCTGGATACATTAAAACAACAACAACAACAACAATGTAGATCTGGTCACCCAGAGTCCTCATTCCTTTAGGACAGTAATCATGGGAACCGAGTCATGCCTATTTCTTTTAGAATAGGCACAGATTTCCCAGCTTGTCAAAGTCCCATCTGATCTCCATTGACTCCATGGCACTAACATTTAAAAACAGTTGTCATTTTCCTTAGAACTTGGCCATTGCTTTTCTTATGTTTAAGATAAGAGAAAATGAAAATAATTCTTGAATTCATGCTTTTGATCAGAAAAAAGAAGAAAAGTAATCAACAGAAGTTAAGTAGAGAGGGCAGTAGTTTTTTACACAAAGTTCATTTCATTGGTCCCTCTAAACCAGCGGTTCTCAACCTGTGGGTCACGACTCCTTTGGGGGTCAAATGATCCTTTCACAGGGGTCGCCTAAGACCATTGGAAAACACATATATAATTACATTTTATTTTTGTGATTAATCACTATGCTTTAATTATGTTCAATTTGTAACAATGAAAATACATCCTGCATATCAGATATTTACATTGCGATTCATAACAGTAGCAAAATTACAGTTATGAAGTAGCAGCAAAAATAATTTTATGGTTTGGGGTCACCTAAACATGAGGAACTGTATTAAAGTATTAAGGGGTCGCAGCATTAGGAAGGATGAGAACCACTACTCTAAACAAATGTGTTTGCAATCTCTTGGTATAGAATCCCTCTCCCCCCACCAAGAATGTGTCAGTTATGAAGAAAAATACAACCAAAATATTAACTACATTTTTTTTTAGGTGTTGGGTGTTCTTCTTTTTTTTTCCCCCCATTAGAGCAATTTCCATGAAAGGGCCATGCCATGCTGAATGAAAAAAAAAAATATGTATGACTGACACAGTTATGTTAACAGATTCTGTTGGTCTACAACATGTAAAACACTAACCTCATGGTGGATAACTAACTGGGCCTTAGTTTCTTTGGGGAATCAGATAAATAAATACACTTTTTCCTTGAAGGAGTTAGTTAAATGTTGGTGCCACCAGATATTGCTTATCAGTGGATTCACACCATGCAATCTCTTTGATTCCATCCTCACCCTATTCTAGTCTGAGGTATGAGGAAGCTGACACTCTATGCATATGATCTCCCTAACCCTTTTCCTGGATTCTTTGATTATGTAGTGGGTTGAACAATGATCTTGAAAAGATATGGCCAGGTACTAATCTAGGTACCTATGAATGTGATCATTTTTGGAAAAAAGATCTGTGCAGATGTAACTGAGTTAAGGGTATCTAGATGAGACCATCCTGTAATTAGGAGGAACTCTAAATCCAATGTTGAGCGTCCTTATAAGAGGCAAAGAACACAGAGAGACACAGAGGGGAAGACCAGATGAAGACAGGCAGAGATTAAACCCATTAAGCCACACAAAGCCCAGGATTGCCAGATGCCACCAAAAACTGGGAGACAGACATGGACTGAATTCTCCTTCAGAGCCTTCCTCCAGAAGGAGCCAACACTAAGGATATCTTTACTTGGGGCTTTTCACCTTTAGAAATGTAACAACATAAATTTCTGTTGTTTAAATCCACCCAGTTTGTGGTACTTTCTTATCGCAGCCCTAGGAACCTAACACACTATTCTTAGGAACCTTATAGGATTGTGGTGAAGATTAGATAGGCTCATATATGCAAAGTCCTTAGAACATTGTGAGCTAATGAGGATTGTATGTGTTAGACATTATTAAATTCTCAAACATGTTGAACACCACACTACACAATCTATTACCTTTTCAGAATTGTCGTGAAAAGAGATGATCTTGATTCATAATGCATCTTTGTGTTCATTTTCCAAGGGAAAGATATGGAGGCTACTGTTGCAATGAACCAGATACAACATTAAGTACTTTTACATACTTCTTCTCATTAAACTTATCAGAACAACAAAGTAGAAAATTTTAATAGCCATTTGATGCAAAGCAAGGTCTGAATTATTGATTTTACTAAGTGTTAATAATATTCGGTGAAGCTGGTTCTTAAACCAAGGCCTCCTAATTTTGAGTTCAATGATTTTTTTTTTTTTTTTTATTGAAGGACAGCTGCCTCAGATTTTGTCTGTATAACCTGGTTATACAGACTCATTAAAAATACCATATTTTAGAAGTAATTCTAGTGTACATATTTTAAAGGCAATCAGTATCTAAATTACCTCGAGTAAAATTTTTACAAACATGAAATTGTTTTAGGTTTTAAATTCATGTTGGCAACATCCCCCTGGACTCTTTACAGTCATAATTATAAATTATTTCACAATGTTTGAATGTGTTATATCACTTTACCATTTAAATTTGCTGTTTATCTTATTTTGCATTTAGTGTATGCATAAGAAATCTCTAAGTTTACCTACTGGACATATCACTCAATAATATGCATACACCCTTTCTTCTAAATTTTAAAATCTAGTCATACATAGCTTGTATGAGAAATCATTTTTGATTTAGACAATCAAGATGTTAGAATTTACGAAGAATGGACCAGGGATTTGCTGTGGTCTGATCAACATGTATCAGTGCTGGTGTCACAGATAAGAAACCATGCAGAAAAGAATGCCTTCGTACTCATAACCCCTGCTTTCCCAAAAGGATCATGTCGGGTATTTTTTCCTAGAAGGGAGACCAAGGGACCAAGCTAAATTTCAATGTCAGTATAACCTTACAGGTCCTCTGATATTTCACTGGCAACTAGCTTTCCATTTGTAATTGGAGTGAGATCTAGCTGTCATTGTTCTGTAGGCAGGATCCTTGGAGAATTGCTGTTCAAATTGGAAAGGAGTTTCTGCTCATTAAAAGCAAAAGAAGCCAACTGTAAATAGCGTTGCTGTTAGGAAGAACCACATGCTGGTCCCAGGGCTATTCTCTAATTCCAGGGGGGCAAAGGATGGAGCAGGAAGAACATCTCCTTCCATTTGCTATTAATATTCAGCTTATAGGAGGCCCCAAAGATGCAATGTCAAAACAGAGGTCTTTTGTTGGCAAAGAAAAGAATATATTGGTGTGAAAAATATGTGGATAAGACAACAGGGGAAATAAATCTGTGGTTGCCTTTCCTTTAAAATTACTCTTCAGTCTTTCTACATTTTTGTCTGTTTTTGAATATTATTACTCTGATTGATAACTACAACTATTACTTGGGAGTCTCTTATCTTCCTGTTACTTTTAAGCATTATCACATTTAATTACAGTAATAACAGGTTAAGATCTTAGAGGCAAATTTCTAAGGTTCAAATATCTGTGAGATCTTGGCAACTACTTATTTAACCACTTTAATCTTCATTTTCCTCATTAGCAAAGTTGGTTCAATGACAGTAATGTTTACTTTAGAAGGCTATTATCATATTTGAATGAAATAATATCTATAATATATAGAAGAGTGCCTGGAATATATTAACCACTTAAATGTTACTTATTATCATTATCTGTATTTTACAGATGAGAAAATTATACAGATGAGTATAAGAGAGAGGCTCAATACTTTGCCAAGATCAGTGAGTGTGCTTGAGGGGGCTTTAAATAAAGGCAATCTTATTCGGCTGTTTTAAATTTTCAGAGGAGGTTTGAAAGATGCAGTGTATACTCTGTGCTCAAAGGCGTGTAGTGTAATTAGTCATCTAGCTGAATCCAGATAGACTCTCTCTCTAACTTTCAATAATTTTTCATCACAAAACTTTATATGTTTTTGTATTTATCTCCATTGCATTAGTGAATTCAACATTTCCCATGATTTTAGCAGATGCACCAAAGATCAATAAAGCAGTTAGTAAGTTTCTCCACATTCCACAGTGATATGCTAGAACTTCCATTGAGAACTTGAAAGAAAATGGTCCAGAATTAGATCTACCAGCTTTAGATCTATTAGATTTATGCATTTCCAGTGTATAGGCAAGGTAAAATATAATTTATTTATAAGTGAAACACCAGAAAGGCTTTGGGACTACTCAAATATTTCACCAACTGGAACAAATTAATTATTCCACAGAATGAATTTGTAAAAACAGTGCAAGGAATAATGAAGCTATTTTCTGTTTAAATTCTTCTGAGGTCAGCCCATGTGATAAAACAGCAATATACTCATCTTTATTTGTCATATATTCATGGTCTCCACTAAAGTATAGCAAAAGCCTTCTTTCTTTTTTTTTTTATATTTTATTGTTTTTTTTACAGAGAGGAAGGGAGAGAGATAGAGAGTTAGAAACATCAATCAGCTGCCTCCTGCACACTCCCTATTGGGGATGTGCCTGCAACCCAGGTACATGCCCTTGACTGGAATAGAACCTGGGACCTTTCAGTCTGCAAGGCGACGCTCTATCCACTGAGCCAAACCGGTTTCAGTGCAAAAGCCTTCTTTCTTTGCTGGTCTTCAAAGTTTAGGTCAGAGTCTGTGCTCCATCAAAATTGCTGACAGATTAGAGATGCAATTAGTTATTTAAAGCTGTCTAGACTATACTGGATATCATTTTTTAAAAAATAAGACTTTGATATGGATTATAAACTACCAGGTACATAATATGAGTTTTGCCTCAGCAGCTCATTGGACTACTAGTAAGTGCATACATTCACAAGCAACTCCCACTAACTTTGCAAATATGTGCATAAAGCTAATTGAGGGCAGAGTCTCTAGCCCTTAGTAGCATTAGCTCGGTATTATGCACTCCATGTATTTCATCCTCAGATATCCATTCTATTACTCAATTATATATGCTTGGAGAAAAATTAAGTTTAGGGATGATTATATCATAATTGTCTTTCATGTGTATAGAAAGGAAGTGACATTGGTAACTTCAATATTGAATAATGGGTCAAACTGTGAACTCTGCAGATAAAGCACATCTGTAGCAGGTTGTGGTTCAACGGTTCAACAATAATGCAACTAGCATGGTGAGAAATTAATGTAATAGGTGTGCATGGAAATTAGTCAATGTTTTAAAAATGGGAAAATTCACATATAAAATTGATACATTCAGCTTCTACTTAAACATTGTTAAACCTGGAAACATTGGACCAGTATCTTCCATAACCACCATTTCATTTTGTTAGTCTAGAAACAGCCGAGTTCTTTAGACGGGAACTTGAGCCCTTCAGATTGGGACAGTTTGCTGTAGGCACAACCCTTCACACAGTTTATGCATAAGCACTTACGTGTGTCCTGTTTCACCTGCCGGGGTCCAACCCCAGCAGGTCCAGGGGTCCCCAAAGGTGTGGACGGAGTCGGCGAAGAAGGAATGACACGGAGACAGCGTTCAGTTGATCAGCAACCTAGCCAGGATCTCTAGCCCGGATCTCCAGCCAAGTTCTGGTCTGGATCTCCAGAGAGGTTCTGCTTCGGATCTCCAGCGAGGTTCTGTAGCCATGTTCCCTCGCTAGGTTCTCCAGCCAGGTTCTGTCCAGGCTCTCCAGTCAGGTTCAGTGTCCAGGTTCCAGTCAGGTTCTCCTGCCAATCTCTGTAGTCAGGTTCAGTCCAGGATCCCTTGCCATGTTCTCCCGCTAGGCTCTGTCTCTAGGCTCCGAGGCCAGTCCCTCTCCAGGATCCTCCGGCATGCTCTCGCCAGCGAAGTTCTTCTGTCTCTAGAGAACGTTCTGTGTAGGTTCTGTGCCTAGGCTCTGTCTCTCTTGGTCCTGTCTTCCAAGCCCTGTGTCCTTAGTTCTGTGTACTGAGTTCTGTCTTCTGAATTCTGTTCTAAGTTCTGAGTTCTAAGTTCTGTCTGAAGTTCTGTATCTTGCTGTCTTGTTACATCTGTATTTATACCAGTTGATTTTAATCCTGTCAATTTCTATTCCAAAGGTTTAGGGCGTTTCTTATCTCCATTCCAGGGAGTAAAGATTATGTAGCTTAAGCATGATTGTTCATAGTTAAAGTGATTAGTTACCCGCCTGGCACTTAGTTGAGGGGTTTTATTCCCTCCCTAACTTCAGGGGAAAATCCCTACCTGGGGATTCAACCTTTCTCAGAGAGGTGACCTTGGTTAAAACACAGCGCCAAGAAGGTGAGCAAACATATTAAGAACCGTATGCCATATATGCCAGGTCCCTTGAAACAGCAAGGATGGACCGGCTCCCGGCATTCACCCATGTTTCTTTCCTTACCAGGCTCTCTACAACCTCTTGCCTATAGCATCGGTCTTAAGAGTTGATGTGTGGGGACATTTCACTTGTTCTTTCTGATTTCACAGAGTGTAAATTAGAATAGGATGAATTACAGTGTCAGGTGTGCTAGTTCTTTTAAATATACTCACTGACTGCATCACTAATAACTCATGGCATTTATTCTTGTTGAGTCCAAAGGTGGCTTCAGAATCCTTCCTAACCTTGGTGATTTAGGAAATAAAACTAAGTGCTCAGAGTTGGCATATGCTATGTATGAGTTATCTATTGGTGTGTAACCATATTACCACAAACTTGGTGACTTAAAACATCACACATTTATTGTTTCACATTTTCTGTAAGTCAGTAGCCTGGATACAACTTAGCTAGGTCTTCTGCTTTAGGATCTTACAATGCTTCAATCAAGATGTCAGCGGGGGATGGGTTCTTATCAGAAGCCTGGCTAAAGAGGAATTTGCTTCCAAGCTCACATGGTTTTGGCAGCAGTCCATTCCTCATGGATTGTTGGAATGAGCTTTTCAATTTCTTGCTATCTTTTTCCCTGAGGCCACCATCAGTTCTTTGCCACATAGACCTTCCCAAATTGGTAGCTTGCTTTTTCAAAGCCAGCAAGGGAGAGAGCCTCTTCTCCTAAGATGTATGTTCAATTGTATGTACTATAATCATCCTATCTAATAAAGAGTAATATGCAAATGGTCGTTACACTGAGAAGCATAATGACCGGATCACGAATCAGCAGGAGGGTGGGGCAGCTAGCTACAAGCTGACGCAGGAGAGCTATAGGAGGGAGCAGGGCAGCAAGCTATGAGGGGGAGCGGGAAGGAAGGGGAGCAGGAGAGCTACAGGAGGGCAAGGCAGCAGCAGAGAGCTACTGGAGAGTTACTGGTGCACAGATTTGTGTGCAGGGCTACTAGTGTATATATAATCATGTATACAGTGTTACCTTCATGATATTCTATTGGTTAGGGGCAAGTCCAGTCCCCACCATGCTTAAGGAAAGGGGATTGCACACACGAGTAAATATCAGGAGATAGGGATCAAATTTGAATCTGTCCACAACATGAAGTGAAACTATTCACCATCCTTGACTAAGATTCATTAATCCTATTTAATAAAGAAGGAATATACTAATTGAACCTCACGATGTCACAAAGATGGTGGTGCCCACAGCCAATAAGGAGGGAATATGCTAATTGACTGCCACACCCTCCAAGATGGTGGTGCCTGCAGCCACAAGATGGCCGGCAAGGGAGTGCAGTTGTGGGTGATCAGGCCAGCAGGGGAGGGAAGTTGGGGATGACTGGGCCAGCAGGGGAGGGCAGTTGGGGGCGACCAGGTCAGCAGGGGAGCAGTTAGGCATTGATCAGGCTGGCAGAAGAGTGGTTAAGGGGTGATCAGGCTGGCAGGCAGAAGCAGTTAGCGGAATTCAGGCAGGCAGGCAGGCATGTGGTTGGGAGCCAGCAGTCCTGGATTGTGAGAGGGATGTCCAACTGCCATTTTAGGCCTGATCCTGGTGAGATTGGACCTAAACCAGCAGTCAGACATCCCCGATGGGTCCCAGATTGGAGAGGGTGCAGGCTGGGCTGAGGGACACACCCCCTCCCAGTGCACGAATTCCATGCACTGGACCTCTGGTGATAGTTATAAAGAGGCAGCTTTTAACTTGGGTTGAGGCAACCTTTTTAACAATTAGAGCATTAGTGAATTAAGTGCAACACAGGGACAGCTCAAATATAGAAAAATGAATCAAAAAGATCTAAACATTTAATAAAGTACAGTGGGGCTGAAATTTGCTTCAAGGATCAGAATTCTGTGCTGCTATGCAAATGTATGCTGTGCTTAGCATGGGAAAAGAAGAGGATATTTTCTAGGCATTTGATATTCATACATTCCTGTTTATTTTTCATGGTGTTGAATATGACCATAAACTGAATAAATAGATTTGATAAAATCTTCATAATTACAGAATCCTAAGAATTGACGAGTGGAAATTGTCACTTTCCAAAAGTAGGCATTGGACAGCTACTGTATGGCTGAGGTTGTTCTTACAATGAGGAATAGTGAATAGCAAAATTACCATTTTGTTGCCTTCACAGAGTTTACAATCTGGAGAAATTGGGGCCAACAACACGATTAAAATAGAATAAAATGCAAAAAAGAATTAAATCAAATGCCACGTTGTAATATATGTCCATTAGTCTGACCCGTTTTTTTTTTTTCTGACTGGAAAAGTCAAAGAACATATAAATATCAAACTTCAAGCCCATGAATATTCTCCTTGACTGCTAATGCCTTAAACAGAAAGTCAGTAAAATACTTGAGAGAGATGCCTTTAAAGCTATGCTTCAGGGAGAGAGCATTCCATTGAGGCTTAAGGAAATACCCAAAAAAGAATACAAAGACTTTATCCTATAGCCAATTTATCTTGTTATAACATATACAACTTTTGAGAGTCTCAAAAAATAAAAAAAATGAAAGTATTAGGATTTACCAGCATAAAACATTTTGATCCTTATATATTTTGATTCCAGTTAAAAATTAAAACTAGGCACAAATAGCTGGTATCCAAAATTAACAGCTGAAATAGAAAAAACAAAAGAATAATCAAAGGTTTACATAGGATGTAAAATTCATGAAGGTAGGAACCTTCATCTGCTTGCTTGCTTTATTTATTTATTTATTCGTTTATTTGTTTATTTATTTATTATTTTATACTGATGTATTTATTCCAAGAACCTCGGATGTGTCCCAGCATGTAGCTGGTGCTCAATAAATATTTGTTGATAGAATAAAGAGCTGGACTTCTCTGACTTCTCTTTGTCAGCTGTGAGCAGTACTTAGCTCTGTGTGGGAAGAAAGGCATAGAACAGTGACATGGCAAATCAGGGGTGGTTTTACTCTAAGAGTATTAACTTGATTCTAATTTAGAATCTATATTTGTATTGAAAGGTACAGGAAGTGCCATTTGCTCTCTTACAGAATGTACTGAAACTTGTGCTTCTGAGTCTATAATTAAATGTGCCACTTATCCTAATGAGCCCATGCCACTCTTCTCTCTGTACAGAGCTGCTTAGCACAACTGAACCAGAGCGGCGATAGTGAAAATCAGACTGCAGGATCCTGGCGCATCCCTGGCTGCAATTAGCTTCTGTGACAGTCTAGATTGTTTTTAATTGTATGTTTATCTTCGGGATCCAGAGATTGGCCGTGGCAATGGAAATTGGCATTTCCATTGCACAGAAAATGGTTTCAATCCAGGATGTGATTTGGAGAGGAATCAGTGGTCACAAAGAGGTTAGATTTTATATAAACTAGGAGAGACCAGGTTAATCTTAGGAATTCCATCAAACTTCTCTTAAGAACAGCCCAAACCCACCTTTGTCCCAGAATTCAGTGGGCACCTAATGTAAGATAAATTGTGTTCCCCAAAATGATATATTCAAGTCTTAAGTCCTGGTGCCTGTGACTGGGACCTTGTTTGGAAACAGTGTCTTGCAGAAATAACCAAATTAAAACGAGATCATGTAGGATTAGGGTGAGCCCTAAATCCATAAGAACTGATGTTCTTATAAAGAGAGATATATTTGAAGACATAGAGGACATGGAGGGATGCAGGCCATGTTCCAAAGGAGAAGGAGATTGGAGCAATGCAGCTACAAGCCAAGGAATTCCTAGTGTTGCTGGCCACCATCGTAGGCTCGGAGGAGGCAGGGAGAGTCTTCCATGGAGCCTTCAGAGGGAGGACGGCTCTGCTGTCACCTTGAATTTGGACGTATGGCTTCCAGACCTGTGAGACAGTAAGCTTCTCTTGTTTGTGGACATTTAGTTTGTGATTATTTGTTGCAACCCTGGGAAACTAATAGAGTGCCTCGGTTGAAAACTGAGTCATGTGCTCACATGCTTTCTCTGCCTACTCTCGCTTTTCTCAATGCTTCGAACCTACTTTTTGAAAAGTGAGAATAGACTCTGACTCTGGGGTGAGGTATTCCAGGCCAGCTTGGAGAAGTAGTAGTGTTCTTCCACTTAAAAATAATTAAAAACAAAACAACTCCATGGTGAAATACAGCATTTTGTGATGACAGCCGGCTAAACCTAAAGTACATGGTATGAAGCTGGAATAAAATTGTTGGGACAACTATTTTGTATATATCTTGAAAGGATATAAAATTGTATACTGTGCTAACATACTTAAGCACTTAAAACTCTTTATTTTTAGGAAATATTGCTAAAGAAATTATCAATAAACACACAAAATTTAGGTGCATGTTGCTTAGCACTGTGCTGTTTATAATAGGAAAAAGCATAAATGATCGGTATGTATAGAATTATCAGATTATTAAAATGGTTTAGCATGCAGCTATTAAAATATGGGGCTGCCCAAAAGCCATTTTTGTACTATGCTTTGAGGAGAATGTGGGTATCTTGAGGGCATTTCAGTGGCTGTTTACAGAGATGAGATAAAGTCAGGACCAACTATGCTTATCCTACAGTTTCATTTAATCAGATCTCGATTTTATCTGTTTAAAATTTTGAATTTCTGAGTAAGATATAAGCTGAGGGTGGGGTGGGGGGACGACAAAACACTATTGTTGTTATGGGTTGAATCCCCCAAAAGGTGTTGAAGTCCTACCCTCCTAGTACCTGAGAATGTGACCTTATTTGGAAATACAGCCTTTGTCGATTATCAAGTTAAGATCATTAAGGTAAAGCCTACTGCAATATGACTGTGTCCTTTAAAAATGAGAACTTTGGACACAGAAGAAGATACCCAAGCAGGGAGAACACTGTGTGAAGGTGAGGGAAGAGATTGGAGCAATACATCTCAGCCAAGGAGTGCCAAAGATTGCCAGCAAGCTGCCAGATGCTAGGAGAGAGGCATGGGAGAGATATTCCTTCCCAGCCTGAGGAGGGGATTAACCCTGTCAAGGCTGGGCTTAGACTTCCAGCCTCCAGAGCTGTGAGAGAGTACATTTCTGTTGTATAAGCTATTCACTTGGTGATATTTTCTCATGGCAGCCCCAGGAAATAATATAATTCTGCTGCTAAAAGACAGCCTGACACTTACTTGTTACACACATTTGACACTCTTCCTTAGGATAACTATAGGAGGTTCTTCCTGGCATCTAAGACTAAGGGATATGCTACATGGGGAAGCCAAGTCCTACCTGCCCATTAGGTTCAGAAAAAAAGGGGAAGTGAGGTGATCAGTAGGCTTCTTTTATGTCACCCAGAAAAGGATTTTTAACTCTGTTCCTGTAACACAGGCCAGTCTATCCCTGAGGAAAGCACTCCCACACAAGATCTGACAATAACCAAAGGTGTACCCAAAATGAGACAATGATAAAACATGACACTATGCCATTAGAGTAGCAGCCAAAGCAGAGGAGTATGGCAAATGGAAAGAGTGAAGTAGAACTGCTGAACAAGAGAAATGGCAAACAAAACAATGGCAAGGTGGTACTCTCGTGCTGCACAAAAAAATCACATCTGGAACAAGAACTATGATTTCGAGGGATACACTCAGGGCTTGGAAGATAAAATGGAAGCACTATAATCCTATCTAATAAAAGAGAAACATGGTAATTAGCCATACATCTGCTACCCTTCCCATTGGCTAATCAGGGCGATATGCAAATTAACTGCCAGCCAAGACGGTGGCCAGCAGCCAGGCAGCTTGAAGCGAACATGAGGCCTGCTTGCTTCAGTGATGGAGGAAGCTAACGTTCCCCACCTGCCACTGCCGGCCTCTGAGCTTGCAGTTTGAAACATTGTTACAAATATAGAAGCTAAACAAAACCCCAGAAACCTGCTTTTAGCCAGCCGGGATCTCAGAGCTGGAGTTGAAACAGTGTTTCGATTATAGAACCCAAATAAACCAGATACCTGCTTTCAGCAACCGAGGCCTCAGAGCTGGAGCCAAGCCTCAGAGCTAAAGCTGGCCCAGAATTTTTAAAAAAAAAAGAAAAAAAGGAGCGGTTGGGAGCTTCAGTCACCCGCCAGCCTGAAAACAGCCTTCAGCTCCTCACCCAGACTGGCCAGGCACCCCAGTGGGGACCCCCACCCTGAAGGGGGTGTGGCCAGCTGCAAACAGCCATCATCCCCTCACCCAGGCTGGCCAGGAACCCAAGCGGGACCCACACCCTGATACAGGACACCCTTCAGGGCAAACCAGCTGGCCCCCACCGGTGCACCAGGCCTCTATCCTATATAGTAAAAGGGTAATATGGCTCCCTGCACCGGGATCAGCGTGACAGGGGGCAGCGCCCCAACCCCCGGATAGGCCCTGCTCTGTTGGTGATAGAGGGTGGCGCCCCAACCCCCCCCCCCACGGGCCCTGTTCTGTGTGTGACAGGGTAGAGCCATAACCTCCCCATCGGCCCTGCCCTGAGTGTGACAGGGTGCGCTGCCCCAACCCCCTGATCCGCCCTGCTCTGTGTGTGACCGGGGGCGGTGCCCCAACTCCCCTATCGGCCCTACTCTGTGAGTGACGGGGGGAGCTCCCCAACCCCCTGATCGACCCTGCTCTGTGCGTGACAGAGTACGGAGCCCCTACCCCCCTGATGGGCCCTGCTCTGTGAGTGACAGGGGGTGGTGCCGCAACCTCCCCATTGACCCTGCCTTGAGTGTGACAGGGGGTGGCACCCCAACCCCCCAATCGGCCCTACCCTGAGCGTGACTGAGGGTGGAATCGCAACCTCCTTATCCGCCCTGCTCTCTGCATGACAGGGGGCGGCACCCCAACTCCCCAATTGGCCCTGCTCTGAGCCCGACCAGGGGCTGCACCTAGGGATTGGGCCTGCCCTCTGCCACCCGGTAGCAGGCCTAAGCCAGCAGGTCCTTATCTCCCAAGGGGTCCCAGACTGGGAGAGGGCACAGGCCAGGCTGAGGGACCCCCCTCCCCCGCCGAGTGCACAAATTTTTGTGCATCGGGCCTCTAGTAGTATATAAAGCGAAACTGAATAAAGACATAAAAGAAGAGAGATAATGGACTTGCAGGATATATCTAGGAGACCACTTATGTGAGTTGAAGGGCATCCAGAAGAAGAGGGCTCCCAGGGAGGAAGATAAGAGGCAGCCTTGAAATATATAAAAATTACCCTAAACTAAAATTATTACATTATTAAAAATCACCCTACATTAAAACAACATTAAATATGATTTATCAGAATAGAAGAGCTCATATGGCAGTTTGAGTTGATAAAAAAGATACACTAAACATAGCTTTATACATAAAAATAAAATAAAGACTGTTGAAAGTGCCAAGAACACTAATAAAAGTCAAATCCCATTAGGCATGTAGGCAGATGTTGAAATTAAAAAAAATAATGTAGCTTAAAGGAGAGAGCAAAAAAAGATCATTGAGAATAAATCTAGTTATTTATTATTTTTGTAATCTACATGCACCCTTTTATACCTCACCAAAACATACACACACACATAGGACATGCTTTTCTGGTCTTGCAATCCTTTGGGTATTCAAAATCCTTTTGGATATTTATTATGCATTAAAAAATTGACATCTTCCACTATTCTAACAATTATTTTTACTTGCTTCCAGACACTTGAAAAGATTTTTAATTTCAGGAAACATATTTGATCTCTAATATTTCTATCACTTTTCATGGCTTGCAAACCCCTGGAGATCCCCAGCAATTATATTTATTCCACCAGGTGTGAGTTTTAATAAAAGCGTTCCTCATTAACTAATTATATAAATTGACTAAATATATACCTCAGCTGGCTCCATTTAAATCAATGATGCTTGTTTGCATATAGGTATAGCTTTTAAAAAAACCCTATCCTTTATTTTCTAATTCTTTAGATTGTTATCATGCAAAATCTAAAAAAATATACATGGCAAGAAAATTAATGTCATATATATGTGAGGAAATCCAGAAATTTACATTCTTCTTCCAAATACAAAATTGCATTCTTGACTTTCCTCATCTGTAAAATAAGCATGTTGCCAGCGGTTCTCAACCTGTGGGTCGCGACCCCTTTGGGAGTCTAACGACCCTTTCACAGGGGCCGCCTAAGACCATCCTGCATCTCAGATATTTACATTATGATTCATAACAGCAGCAACATTACAATTATGAAGTAGCAACGAAAATAATTTTATGGTTGGGTCACAACATGAGGAACTGTATTTAAAGGGCCAGGAGGTTGAGAACCACTGGATTAGACTGTCTGTAAGTCCTTTTAAGCATTTAATGCTGTGCTTCTGTGATTTTATGAACTATCTATCTGTTCTAACTGACCAGAGAGCAATCCGAAGGTGGGTTTCTATGCACCTAACAGAATTTTCCAACCTGCCTCACATCAAAAGAGAAGTAAAGAGACAATATTAATCTCTCCAGAAATTTTCATGCACCATAGGCAGGATATAGGTGAAATGCTGGAACAACATTAAGCTTCATTTTGAGATGATTTTATTTCTGTGGGTCATATCCACAGGCTGTTTTGACTCAGGGTCTCAATGGTAGGACATACATTTCGTGGCAAAGTGTACTCTATTATGAGGAGTGCAGGTTCTGAAACTGGAGAGAATAAGAAAAGTAGGATTAAGAGAGAAGGTATTTTTTGACTCTGGCCTGGGTCTCTCTGGTCATTATATCACACAATGGTGACTGCCATGTAAAGAGGGACTTGACTTCTTGTTTTTATTTTCCAGTGAATTATTAGTAAATTTTACTCCTATGAAAGAGTGGAGTTATCCAGATGTTTGCATAGAGTGGCTTTAGAATTGTTATCAAAAGAACTACCATAAAAATTGCCAATCAAGTTTAGACTGATTATATCTTGCCTTGAAAATTTACAAGCTTTCTCAACTGGTTTGTGTGACTCTGGGGTCTCTACTCTGGCAGAGGTATCTTTCTGAAGCACAAATTTTGAGCAGTTTAAAAGCTGCAGAGAAATCCCACTGTCTGATTAAGAAAAGAGGAAGTCCAAACTGGCCAGACAATATTTATTTCTTACATGTTATTTAAAGCTACTCATATTTTTTTTATTAAATGCCTGATATATTTAGACTGGACCTAACCTAAGCTTCTAGCCATAGCAAAACAACTCAAGTGTATTTAATATTATTTGTATTTTTTGTCTTTGCCCCATTTCTGAAAAAAAAACATTTTCACTTCTCTTTCACCACCTCCACACTAGATGTATACCTACTTATCTACAAAGCTCAATATCAGTTGTAATTTATGTGCATTTGAATCAATTCCTTTGTTTCACCAAACAGTAAATACATTGGTCTTTCTAATTAATTTTGTTTTCAAATTATAGGGCGATAATACTTTTTTTTTTGTAACATAAAGAGAGGTAGCATGAGAAAGAAAAATAGAATGTCCTCCTTCATTAATCTTCCCACAGCACTTCAAATGTGCACTTTGTTTATGAATAGCATACATAAAGAAAAGACATAAATCATGGGTCTGAACCTTGATGAATTTTCACAAAATGAACACACGCAGAAATCAGGTCCCAGATTTTCAAAAAGTGTATTAGCAGCAAACCAAGAGTCCCTTCATTCTCCTACTCTTACTTCCCCTCAAGGGTAATGGCTACTCTGATTTCTATTATCTTAGAGAAGTTTTGCCTCTTTTGAGCTTTTGGAATCAAGCATTACTAATTGTCTTGGGTCTGACTTCTGTTCAATATTGTGCTTGTTAGATTCATCATTGCTCTTACACACATTTTTGTGTATACATATGCATGGTTACAAACACATACACATACACATACACACACATACACACATATAATATATGCAGATGCATTTATTTGGGGTCTGCACTAAGAAATAGGAATGGTTAGTATACAGATGGTAAATTGTAGTGGTTACTACCACCCAGCAGTGGCTGAACAATTTACATTCACAATATCAGTTTTTAGTTTATAGTTGCTGAGGTTGGTTAGATCCAGGTCTGTTGTACATAGCATATATATATATATAGATATGAATGTTTACAGAGAGGAAGGGAGAGGAATGGAGAGTTAGAAACATCAATGAGAGAGAAACATCGGTCAGCTGCCTCCTGAACACCTCCTACTGGGGATGTGCCCACAACCAAGGTATATGCCCTTGACCGGAATTGAACCTGGGACTCTTCAGTCTGCAGGCTGACGCTCTATCCACTGAGCCAAACTGACTGGGGCCATAGCTCTCATTCTTCTTGGATTAGTGGGCTACCTGGAACATTTTCTGTTTATGTCAATGGAAGAAGTACAAGAGGAATGAGTGGAAGCATGCGTTGTTCTTCAGGCCTTGATCGAGGGCCAGTACACTGATTTCTGTCCATATTTCATCAGCCAAATAAAGTCATATGGCCAGGCCAAACATGAATATATGATCCATCTTTAGTGGAAAAGGCTGAAAAGTTATGTAACAAACATGTGGGTACAGAGAAATGTGAACATTGAGAATGAAAATGTAGTCACCACAGTTTGCTCTCTTGATGATATTTATTTATATTCCAACAAGACACAAAATGTACTCACTCTCCAAGACATTCTAAAAGTCTTACCTGATCCTGGTACCAGGCTCAAAGAATAAATTTTATGTTTTATGTCAGGTCAAAACTTTTCTTTTCCTATTTTAAATCTTCTGAAAAACAAAACAACAGATAAGTCAGCCCTATATGGGACTAACACAGGGATAGGAAAAATCTATAAACACTCTCATTTAGAAAAGGGATGTATAGGGAACACATACCAATCACTGTTTCTTAGAAATTTTGGAATCTGAGTGGGCAGATGCCGCTGCAGCTGGCCATCTGTGGGACATGGAATGTTCCCTAACTGGGCTCTGGGTATACTGATCGAGATGATTCCCAAGTCTGTTGGTCTCCATGACTTTTAAATCTACGTCTGGGAGAGTTTCTTTTCTCCGCCAGTTTTCGTTGGTCAGATCTAAAGAAAGATTATAGATTATGTCATTCTTGGATACTGAGATGTTTTCTAAGGCTCTGTCCTGGCTTAGATATGTTTAGTCGAGATGTTTGAACTTGAGCAGTTTTAGTCTTTTTAATTCAAACTAGGGATGCTTTTGCTAATATGGCTTTTCAACATTTTTGTGGATATTTTATGTATTAGATTTCAATCAACTATATGTGACAAAACCACATCTATAAATATTATCAAAACATGCTCCTCTTTTTATATTCTTTTTAGTTTATTTCTTTTTATTTTCTTAGTGCTTCTGTTGTCTTTATGGAGAAGTCAACTTTCAGTCTTATTCTTGATCCTTTGATGGTAATGCATCTTTTTTTTTTTTTCTGGCAGATTTTAAGATTTATTTCCTGTCTTGGATTTTTAGAGTCCCTTTATAATAAGCCTATGGGTTAGTTTTCTTTCATTTTTTGGGTTTTGTTTGTTGTGTTTTTATTTATTCACCTTCTTTTATTCAGTCCTCTCCAACCCCCTTCCCTCTGGCATTTGTCCATCTGTTCCCGGTATCCATGCCTCTGGTTCTATTTTGTTCATCAGTTTATTTTGTTCATTCGATTCCACATATTAGTGAGATTATATGGTATTTGTCTTTCTCTGAGTGATTTGTTACAAGTGAGCACACTGGTCTGATACCTGTTATTCTATTCTATACTGAAGTAGAAAGCTTTTCTTTTCTTTAATTTATTTTAAAAATCTATTTTATTATATTGTGTGGTAAGTTTTCCATATGGATCTATTTCTTTGAAGAGCCTATGAGCCCAGGAACTTCTTGAGGACAAACGTTGCTCTTAACTGAATATGTTATGGTATACAAGACTCACAATAAATTAGATATTTTACACTTTTCAGGTTGAATTATAAACAGACTCACTTGGGAATATAATCAACCACATGAACTCCAACCAGAAAAAAATGCACATGCAAACATATACTCAAATATTTGGATATCATTGTTATAGTTTCAACAACCACTCAGTCCTATCCATGGGATAAGTAGGCTTTAGAGATCACAGGGTAAAAAAAAATCCCTACAAATGAAGTTACTGACAAATAAATAAGTTATTTTGCTGTGCAATTAACTTTGCAACTTGTTTCCATTCTACTTACTTACTTTTTTTTCCCTGGCAATGAGAGTCTCTTTACTTTTTAATTTTATTTTATAATTGATAATTTACAGCTGACATTCAATACTATTTTAAATTAGTTTCAGGTGTACTGCATAGTAGGCAGACAATTATAGAATTTATAAAGCAATCCCCCCCTATAATTCAAGTACCCACGTGGCATCCTACATAGATATTACAGTATTATTGACTGTATTCCCTACGCTGTATTTTACATCCCCATGACTATTTTGTAACTATCAATTTGTAATTCTTTATCTCCTTAACATCATTTTTATCTATAGGTTAATTTTGAGGATGGCAACCTCAATAGCATCACTTTTGATGCTTATCTTTATCCCCTCCATCCTTCATAACTGAATAGGGCATACTAGTTTTAAAACAATTTATGGTAATAAGCATGTTGCTTCTAATTTGTGACGATAGAAATCAGTACATATTACTAATATAGAAATAAGGCATGAATTTCACAGTCCAACAGCCATGTAAAGATTAAGATTCCCTGTGATCTTAAGCTTTCCTCCTTTCCAAAACTTTAAATTCTTTTTCTTGAAGAGAAAGTATTTATATAGTAGTATTATGATAACTAAATAAAATGATATGCATACGGCACTTGTTGGAGAGCTTCTTATTTTGTAAAAACTCAAAACTGCTTTGTATTGCTTTTTTTAAAAAATACTTTCCATTTTAAGTTAAATAAACCAAAGCTTTAAATGTGAAAGAACTATCCAAATTCACAAGTGAGGTCTGTAAAAACAATGAGACTCTTTATTTTGACTCTGAGTTCAGAATTTTACCGCAATTCTTTTTTAATATGTATATCAATTAATTGACTATCTTTGGTGCATGAGAGAAACTGTAAAATTATGCTAAAGAAAGGAATATTTTCCCATGACAGTTATGCTATTATCCCACATGCGAAATAATCTGAGAGAAATGAATCTTTATGAGAGTCATCGGTCTTTACATCTTCACTCTAAATATTCTCCAAGGAAAAGACATGACTGAGTTTTGCTGCATAGATCTGGAAATCCCTGCAAATGAAATAAAAGGCTTCTAGAACAACTGTATATTCTGAAATATGAGACAAGCCAGAACAGCCCCACTCTGGATGAATCATTTTTAAAGTGCTTGAGAAACCACAAAACCTAAAAGGATTTCTAAAAACGAGGAGGGAAATGTGTGTGGTGCATAAAAACCAAACATTCAATTTACTGTAGAGACAAAAATTTTCAAGACCCTAATCTTGTCATTTGAATTGACTGTTAGTTTTAAAAAAGCATTGAAAGGTAATAAGCCCTTCTAATGAAAATGGAAAAACAGCATAAATAGGTGAGGTGCAGACTGTGGGTAAGAAAAAGGGAAACGAATAATAATGTCACCAAATCTTAGAAGTAGAAAGAATTATACAGGTGTTAGTCCTTTATTTTCTTTTAAGAGATGAGGAAATAGATAATCAGGTTCAGTGACATTTTCAAGTTAGGGGCACAATATAAATCCTCAGCAATAAGGCAGGTTTTACCCTGGTCTCCCAGCCAGTTCAGCCATAATCACAAATAACCTTCATTGTGTACCTTCTGCTACCAGATTCTAGCAGTCAATTTAGTTGGGGCTGGGAGAACATGAGGCTCCCCAGTAACACATGAAGACGAAGTCTAGAAAAACATCGGAAAGCAAATATAGGCAAGTGAGTCTGCCCTGACTGCTTTGTGTTGTGCCAAACCATGCGGCTGGGTTTCTGCCTTGTTTTCTCCAGCTAAGATTAGAGTCCAACCTAAATCCTAGCTTACCTGTAAAAAAATGCTGACACCTTTCTGAGCTTGTATCTTTACTCTTTCTCCAAGGAAAGGAATTTTGTTCCCCATGTGTGCCTTCTCACATGCTTCTTAGCTGCTGACTTGAATCTTGTTCTGAATAAACAAACCATTTGAAAATACAGACTTCTGCTATGTTACATGTTGAAATGATTAGATCGATCACTTTTAGTACCAGACCTATCCTGGAACAAGTATGAATTGGCCTTCTACCTTTTTTTTTTTTCATGCTAGAAGCCAGCCCAATACCAGAGGTAATTTCACCAAGCCTTGGTCCATTCATTTATATTATCAAAGTTTTCTTAGATAGTCCTTACAACACATTGAAGTGGATGCTAATATTAGTCCCATTTTATAGACGCACACCTAAGGCACAATGAGGTATAGAAACTTGTTGTAGTGACACAGCTAGCAAGGAGAAGAAACCAGATCTGCCCTGAATCTGAGGTTAGACACATTGTGAGTTCTGCCCTCTGAAATTCCAAAGCAGCCTGATCTTTCTTTTACACGGAAGTCTATCATTGAAAGTTATGTATTCTCTTCTCTAGGGTTAAAAACAATTTCTAGCATTCTTCATCTTGTGATATGTTTTATCTTCTTCCTTCCCTCCTTCCTTTATCATTCTTCCTTCCTCCTCCCTTCACTCCTTCCTTCCATTTCTTTTATTACAACACAAATTCTTCTTTAAAAAAAAAAAAATCCTCACCCTAGGATATTTTTCCATTGATTTTTAGGGAGAGTGGGAGAGGGAAAGGCAGAGAGAAACATCGACATGAGAAAAACAAATGGATATGTTGCCTCCTGAACAACCCAGAACCAGTCAGTGCCCAGGCCGGGGAGGATCCTGCAACCCAGGTACATCCCTTTGACCAGAATGGAACCAGGACCCTTTGGTCTGCAGGCCAATGCTCTATCCACTGAGAAAAACTGGCTAGGGCACAAGTTATTATTCTCTTTCTCTCCTATCACCTCTCTCCCTCTCATCACTCCACAAGAGGTTTGTCTCTAATTCGGATGCCTCTGATCTGTCAGAATACAAAACCAAATCTTATTCTAGATGGTCTTGTATCTCTATTATTTATTCAAGGACTGGCAGGGCCACTTTTCTTCCCTTTGGAAAGATATAAAACTTAACTTTTTTTTCCTTCTATTTAAAGTCACTGATGGCATGTTCTGATCTCTTTCTAGAACTGCAGAGCCCGTCGAACTGAACACCTTTGGGGGTGAAAGAATTTTTAGGGAGAATTCAATGTGAGTTGTTCTCTTCTACAGCAATATGTCCCACTTCTGATAGAAACCCACTCTTCTCTTTTTAAAGCTCTGCCTATATCTTTTCTAACTAACATAATCTCATTCTAACCATTACAACTAAACTAGCAGGTTAGATATTTGTATACCTATTTCTATGATTAAAAAGGCTCTTCACATTATTTGATTTTTGATGAAGGGCTTTCCTTAAAGTTCAATGGCAACACTTCTTTCACAGCTCCCCGAAGAAACCCAATAAAATTAGGTGAGTGAAAGTAGTTTTGATAAGAGGGATTGAAAAGAAAAGGAAGGTTAGAGGAAGATGGAGATAGCATGTAACTGAAATTGTCTGCATTCATATATTTTGTGTCTCCAGCCTGGCCTCTAAGCCATTATGTCCAAAATAATTTAGAAGTCTAATAGGCATCCCAAACGTAACTGAAGTCTTGATTCTCTCCTACATGAGTATTACTTCATTTCCCCCTGTCTTGGTAATGGAGAATTCATTTTCTAGTTGCTTAAACAAACATGTTGAAGTTAACTTATAGACTCCCTTCTTTCTCTCACACCACACATGCAATTGAGCCATAAATTATGTATACTCTATCTTTCTATACACCCTAATTTTAAGCACTTCTCATTACCTCAACTGCTACAACTCTGGAGCTTTCTACCACAATCTCCACCTAGATGATTTTAGATCTCTCCCAATTGATGTTGCTGCCTTCACCCTTGAATTACCACCACCCATAGTTTATTCTCTATACAGTATCAGTATACATAAGTCATACTATGTCACTTCTTAGTTCAAAACCAGTAACGTCCCATCACACTAAAAGTAATTTCCAAATCATGGCATATAAGGTCTACCTTACTTGACCCCAGATATCTCTTTGTCATAAATTTTGCTGTTTCTCCCACTTTCACTGAACTTAAGATGCAATATCCCCATTGTTCTTCTTATAATAGAGCAAACTAAAACATTAGAAATATACTCCATCTTAGGGTATATGCACTTGCTGCTTTTTGTGCATAAAATGCTCTAATGATACTCAAATTGTCATGGCTCATGTATATTTCTAGAAGTACTAGGGGCCCGGTGCACGAAATTCGTGCACTGGGTGTGTGTGGGGGGGTGTCCCTCAGCCCAGCCTGCCCCCTCTCACATACTGGGAGCCCTCAGGCGTTGACCCCCATCACCCTCCAATCGCAGGATCGCCCCCTGACAGAGGCGTCAGGCCTGGGCAGGGGATCCTCATTTCCCCCCATCACTGGTTCTGCCCCCAGCCCAGGCCTGATGCCTCTGGCCCAGGCATCAGGCCTGGGCAGGGGACCCCCAGACCCCTCCGATTGCTGGCTCTGCCCTTTGCCCAGGCCTGATGCCTCAGCCAGAGGCGTAGACCCCCATCACCCTCCGATCGCCTGATCGGCCCCCTTGCCCAGGCCTGACGCCTCCGTCAGAGGTGTCAGGCTTGGACAGGGGACCCCCATCTCCCCCCGATCACTGGCTCTGCCCCCCCCCCCAAGGCCTGAGGCCTCTGGCCCAGGAATCATGCCTGGGCATGGGACCCCCATCTCCCTCTGATCGCTTGCTCCACCCCCCCGCCCAAGCCTGACGCCTCTGACCCAGGCTTCAGGCCTGGGCAAGGGGACCATCATATCCCCCCAATCCCCGGCTCCGCCCCCCGCCCAGGCCTGATGCCTCAGCCAGAGGAGTTGACCCTCATCACCCTCCGATCACCAATCACCGGATCGTCCCCTTGACCAGGCCTGAGGCCTCCGGCAGAGGTGTCAGGCCTGGGCAGGGGACCCCCAGCTCCCCGCGGTTGCAGGCTCCACCCCTGCCCAGGCCTAACGCCTCTGGCCTAGGCGTCCAGCCCGGGGAGCGAGGACCCGCAGCTGCAGCGGCCCCGTGATCGTGGGCTCCGCTTTAGGCCCAGGCAAGGGACCCCTAGCTCCCGGGACTGCCAGCTTCGACCGTGCCCAGCTCCCATCGCTGGCTCCACCCCTACTTCCTGCTATCCCTGGCCAGGGCGGCAAAGGCGCCTGATTCTCTGATCATGGCTGGGGGGCAGGGCAAAGGCGGCCCCAGGGCCGCCTTTGCCCTGCCCCCAAGCTCTTAGCTCCCCCCTGGGTTTCCAATCACTGTCAGTGGCAGGGGGCTTCTTCCTGCTTTCCCTTTCGCCTCCCTGCATTCTGCCTACATATGCAAATTAACCGCCATCTTGTTGGCAGTTAACTGCCAATCTTAGTTGGCAGTTAATTTGCATATAGCCCTGATTAGCCAATGAAAAGGGTAGCGTTGTATGCCAATTACCATTTTTCTCTTTTATTAGTGTAGATATCTTTGCACTCAACCTGTCAGAGGCCTTCCATGACAGACTGTCCCGTCACTCTGTGCATAGCCTTAGCTTTTTCTTCATGGCAGTTATCTATGACTAACTCATATGTCATTTTTTTTGTTGTTTTCTATTCTCTCCATGAAGATAAGGACTATATCTGTGTTATATTGTGTTGGATCCCCAGTGCCTAGAACAGTGCTGTAACCTATTAGGTACACAATCATTTTTGTCCAGTGAGTGAACGAAAATATAATAAGCTTTTACCAAGGCCACTGTTTGAGATTGGACTATGGTAAGAACAGAAAAGTTATAGAATCAAGGAGAACTTGAGTCTGAATTATTTTCTGGTTCTGCCCACCTTATCTTTGGCAAGATTCTAAGCCTCGTTTTTTGAAACAGTAATATATATATATATATATATATATATATATATATATATATATATATATATATATGTATGTATACACACACACACACACACATATATATTTAAAACAAAACTACAGGGGAGCTTGCGGTGGTGTGTGCTCTTGGGCGGTTCTACAACTACAGCTGCATGGGGGCCTCTGCTTATGTGTCTCCATCCTGGTGGTCATAGTTCTCATGAGGGATCTCCACTATAAAGGTATTGATTAGATTTCTTTGGAGTGGTGGGGAAATTATAATGTTTTATATAGAAAAATGTCTTGCTGATAATTTAATATATTCAAAGAAATTGAATCAACATGTGCACACATGCATATACCTATGTGTCCATGCACGTGTGTGTGTGTGTGTGTGTGTGTGTGTGTGTGTGTGAGAGAGAGAGAGAGAGAGAGAGAGAGAGAGAGAGAGAGAGAATAAAATAACAACATATTTAAACTACTGTTTGGTCCTTCCTTCTCTGCATCCCACTCACCTTGACTACATGATGTGTGCAGAAGAGCTTCCTTGCTCTCATAAAAAAACAGTTGAGAAGCCCAAGGCTCCCACCAGTGAGGTAATTGGGGTGTGTGCACCTGTGCTTGTTTGTAAGCTTGGCTTGTTACAACCTGTAGACATGTTTTCCAGCAGATGTTTGACATCATTTGTCTCCTAGCACACGCGATGTCCTCCTTGAATTGTGGCGAGATGTGGATTGGGGCTGGGAACTGCCATCCAAATTAGTGCTGCAAGAAGCAGTTCACCGCTGCCTCAGGCTGCTGCTCCTTAAGGGTGACTGGGATCCTCGAGCTGTGTGTGGGAGGGAACATGACAGTTTAATTTGAATACCTCTGCGGAGGCACCCAGCTCTGAAAGACACATTCTCTGCTATGCACTCACGTTCCTGTGCTGTCACTCTGCCTGTGCGGTCCCAGCTGCAGTCTGACGGAGAGGGGAAGAGATAGCCTGTGTTCTAAATCAGTGTGCTATTGTCATCAGAGTAGTGGTTAAGAGTTTGTCTTCTGGAAGCAGCCTGCCCGTGTTTGATTGCTGACTCTGCAACTGTTGAGCTATGTGGCCATGGTATTGACTTAACCTCGATTTCCTCAATCGTAAAATTGTGATGACCCATAATAGCATGCATCTCCCAGAGTTATTGTGAGGATGAAATGTAATCTTTCCAGTAAAACACCAAACACCTCCTAGAACATAGTAAGTTTTAATAAGTACCGATGATCATTATCAGGAATGGAATTGGGTTTAATAAAAATAGTTGTTCAAAGAGTAATTAGAAAAGGCCATGTAAGGACCATGGGGTGCCCTAATAACTCTAATTCAGAGCAGGATGGGATCAGAAACCCCATGCACATAAGCAAACATCAGGGACTACAGGAGAAGGAGTACTTCCTGGAGGTTGAGGATGGAGGTAAGATATGTTTCATTGAGGAGCTGATTTAATTGAGATATAGAAACCGAGTCATATTTAAATAGAAGAAAGCCATAGTCAACATTCTAAGCAAAGACTGAGGCACTGTTAAAACTCCTTTTCGTAATATGAGTAACTCTGGGGTTAGTGTCCCTTTATCTGATTTGAAAGTTCTTTCAGACTTGTGAGGAAGTAGAATTCACATACAGCTATGGTCAGAGTGAGTTAAGGGCAGAGAATAAAAATAACATTTGTTGAGCATGGATTATGCACCAAATACCGAGCCAAGAAATTCATTTTTAATCCTGTCATAAGCATCCAGGAAACGGGGTTGCTGTTTCCATTTTACAGATGAGAAAACAGAAACTCAGGAGAGCTAAATAAAGTAAATTTTCCTTAGCTGGTGGAATCTAGATGCAAACCGAGATTTAAATTGCTATGGATTCTATATGCATTCTACATGGCCATGCTGCCTGCCTGTTGCTATCAGAGGCTGAGATTCATTCTTTCTGAATGAATGTACATTTCAGATTCCCTCTTACTAATTAGATCTGTGTGTTGCATCTCTTTTTTATGTTATGGTAAGACATATGGTGATATTTCTTAGGCACACTGAGGAAACGAAGGACACAGGGGATCAATGGCACAGAGATCCCCACCAAGAGTCCTGCTTAGGAGCCACCAGCCATTCTCTTCTGCCGCATGAGTGACAGCTCTATGCAGGATGCATTTCAGAAAATGAGCATTCTCTGTAAGATCATTCCACATTTTGACTGTGCCACGAAACACCATATGTATTTACATCACACTAGTAGTAATGTTTAAACGAAAACTTTTAAGGCAGTTTTTATATTATTCTGAATGATGAAACAAGATCAATTTGTTTCTCTCTTAGGGCTTGGAAGGAAGTCTTACTATTCCTCACCAGTCATCAAAATAACCTGGTGTTGCTACACCTGTGACAGGTATCCTAAAGGATATGCAAAGTGTCTGGAACACATCTGGTTAGATCAGCAATCCTCATGTAATTAGACTCAGAACGGTGTGGCTTTCTCCTTCCTGGCCGAACAAACTTCGCATCCCTCCCGCCTTTCACTTGAGTATATTTATAATCCTGTAACCAGTTGCTTCTGGGAACTGTTTCATGATCTGCTCCCTGAACCTGTTTGCATCATCAGCTTATTCTGTAGGGTCAGGCCTTTCCTTTGAATCCATTTATTAGACTTTGACACTTGTCTGTACTTCAAATTGAATCTTATATTCTGGATCTTCTTTATCTCAAATTTGAAACCTTGTTCTGGTCTATGACCTTCCGACATATGCAGACACAGGCTAATACACACATTCATGTGCAGTGAGGTTCCTCTAAATCCAACTGGACAGCAGAGCTCCAGGTGCCTGGATTACCTGGGTGAAGGACACTGCAAGTAGCAGGGAGAATTCAACTCTCCTCTTCCTCCTCCTCCTCCTCCTCCTCCTCCTCCTCCTCCTCCTC